>NC_084827.1:9398500-10073000 GCF_033115175.1 Lepus europaeus | reverse complement strand
ACTCAGCTGGGTCTCCCGCATGAGTGGCAAGGACCCAAGTACTTAAGCCATCATCTACCGCCTCCCCAGGTGTACATTAGCAGGAAGTTTGTTTGGAGGTGGAGTAGCCAGGACTGGAACCAGGCACAGTGATATGGGATGTGAGCACCCCAAGTGGCCACTAACCTCTGTACTAAATGTCCACCTCCGTCCTTAACTTTTAAAAATGTCATTGATAGGCTGGTGCCGCGGCTCACTAGGCTAATCCTCCACCTAGCGGCGCCGGCACACCGGGTTCTAGTCCCGGTCGGGGCACCAATCCTGTCCCGGTTGCCCCTCTTCCAGGCCAGCTCTCTGCTGTGGCCAGGGAGTGCAGTGGAGGATGGCCCAAGTGCTTGGGCCCTGCACCCCATGGGAGACCAGGAGAAGCACCTGGCTCCTGCCATCGGATCAGCGCGGTGCGCCGGCCGCAGCGCGCCTACTGCGGCGGCCATTGGAGGGTGAACAAACGGCAAAAGGAAGACCTTTCTCTCTGTCTCTCTCTCTCACTGTCCACTCTGCCTGTCAAAAAAAAAAAAATGTCATTGATATCCTTATTATTTAACACAGTAGCTTTATTTTAAACCTTTTTTGTTTGATTTCCCTTGACGGGGCTAGAGGGAGCGTCACAATATATGTTTCTCAATAGGTCTCCAAAGTGGGTATTTGGTCAAGTTGGGACCAAACCTCCAAGCCAGGCTTGGAGACCATTACCAGGGAACCAGTGCAGAGCATTACATCTAAAGAAGGAGAGGAGATAAACATGTGACAGGCAGCTATCAAAGGGGGCAGCAAAACCAGGTACAGACTGAACACTGAGGAGAGTGATTGAGAGCTGAATCTGGAAATGCCGACCTTTCCCAGAAGACGCGTGCCCGTTATGATCACCCTGTGCCTTAACTGAGCTCCCGAGCCCTGGTCAGTGTGTTGAAGTCGCTGCTGAACAAACTGAAGAGAGCCTGGATGAGCCCACCCCTCAGGAAGGTGCTGGGACTTGGCCAGACTTAAGTCCCAAGGAAGGACTTGGTGTCGTGGTCAGTGGCTGAAATGACATTGGGAATAGGTGTGGAGTTCAAAGAAGTGTTTGAATCAGGCAGGAAGAAATCTGAGAGCTCTTCAAGAGGCAGCCAGGGTCGCTCCAGGAGCCAAGGGGCACATCCAGATGAGAGAAACTGAAAGCCAGGCTGCAGTAAGGCGAGTGAGCCAGCAGCAGACGGGGCCACAGCCTGCACTGGAGAGGGGACAACCTGCAGGAGGTGGAGCCTGGGCAGTGCAACTGTAGGCTAAATTGATGCTGAGTTACCCCTACTGGGATGTTCCTGCTGACTGCTACCAGAGCAGGACAGGGATCCATGAGAGCAAAGCACAGTTAAACGTGGGATTAGTGGGCCCCCAGTCTTCTTGGCATCAACCTTTCGAGATGGCACTCAGATCCCTGATTTAGAGATGACTTGGCTGTTGAAAAGATGCTAGCAGAGACAGCTAAACAAAGCTGCACTTACCTGCAGTTAAGATGGGAGAAGTCTGCCCTTCTCCCTGTAACGCTCTAGCTCCATCCCCTGTCCCCTCACCAGGGACCCAGCCACACATCTGGTCTCCTCAGACACACTGCAGCTGGGAGCCTCAGCAGCAGCAAAAACCTTAGACATCTGCAGTCTCAGAGATTCGAAAAACCTGCGTGGTGGAGTTTACTGAAAGGATACCAAGCATTCTGGATACACTGAAGATCTGAAATAGAATGGTGCTCACCGAAGTGATGTTTGGTACACTCACACATTGGCATACCATACAGCCCTAAGTAATACTGATATGCTATACTAGTTAAAGTTTAGGTGAGCTGGAACTCTGTTATCCCTGCATAATGATGCGGTCTCTTTAACTGTCAGCTTGATACACCCACCTGTTCCATGCAGCTGTTGCATCCAGGACCAGGGTGCTTGCTAAGACCCACCACCTCATTTGCATATCTGATTGGGGTGCCACCCCCTTCCTTATAAAAAGAGGTGAAAGGTGGAGAAAGTTCTTTTTTTTTTTTTTCTTTTGACAAGCAGAGTTAGACAGCGAGAGAGAGACAGAGAGAAAGGTCTTCCTTCCTTTGGTTCACTCCCCAAATGGCTGCTGAGGCCGGCGTGCTGTGCCGATTCGAAGCCAGGAGCCAGGTGCTTCCTCCTGGTCTCCCATGTGGGCGCAGGGCCCAAGCACTTGGGCCATCCTCCACTGCCCTCCCAGGCCACAGCAGAGAGCTAGACTGGAAGAGCAGCAACTGAGACAGAATCCTGCACCCCAACCAGGACTAGAACCTGGGGTGCCGGCGCTGCAGGTGGAGGATTAGCCAAGTGAGCTGTGGCGCCGGCCAACAGTTCTTGCTAGTAGGTCCCATTCTTGTGTGTGCTCTTCTGCCCTGGAGGTCGGAGGCATCTTTCTCACTCTCCCAATAACCCACTCTCAGTTGGACCTTCCCAATTACAGGTGCTGTTCTCAGTTTTTCTTTTCTCCCTAGTTTATGGGCAACTCTTCGCACTACTCACGTTGGGTGTTTCTCAGTGTGGGATGGCCCATAGTCATGTGTGAACGTACATTTATTTCCTCACTGCCAAATAAACTCTGTTCCTATTTGCACACAAACCAGTCTCTGCTTGGTATTTCTAGCTCTGTGGGAGGCAGGGACCTGGATTAATAAAAAGTGATATATTCATTGCCCACTCACATCAACGTATTTCAAAGGAGTGCTACAGAAATATGTGGACATCTTGTTAAGTGAAAAGCTAGTTATAAAACACTTGTCTAGGAAACAAATATCGGTCTGTAATCTATCCATCTAGTTGACACTTTGCTAGTTTTGGATTGATGAGTATCATAATTTTACAAATTTTATTACTTGTTGTTTGAGCTCCCAACTGCTCTGGTGGCAGGAAAGCCAATATTTCTCTATTACAGTCTCTGCTATCTGTTCTTCACTTTCTTTTTTCTTTTTTTGACAGATAGAGTTAGAAAGTGAGAGAGAGAGAGAGAGAAGTCTTCCTTTCTGTTGGTTCACCCCCCAAATGGTTGCTAAGGCCGACGCACAGCACCGATCCGAAGCCAGAAGCCAGGTGCTTCTCCTGGTCTCCCATGCAGGTGCAGGGCCCAAGCACTTGGGCCATCCTCCACTGCCCTCCCGGGCCACAGCAGAGAGCTGGACTGGAAGAGGAGCAACAGGGACAGAATCCGGCGCCCCGACCGGGACTAGAACCCGGGGTGCCGGTGCCGCAGGCAGAGGATTAGCCAAGTGAGCCTTGGCGCCGGCCTTCATTTTCTTATTATTAATTTATCTCATTATTATTCATTTCCCATCTGGATTGACGGAGACTCCTGAGCTTGCCTGGGTTCCAGGTCTGCATTTTAGCTGCATCTGACTGTGTTCATACAACCATTCATTGAAAATAGTACATCTCTCCCAGGACTGTTGTGAGCATGAATGAAATAATGCACGTGAGAGCTTCAACAGTGCCTAAGGCACAGTGGGCTCAGTAGGTTGTTACCATATGTGACATACCATAGCAGTAGCACAGTATTTTTATTGTTATGGGCTGGGTTGTGTCCCCACCCTTTCATATGTTGAAGTCCTAGTCCCCAGAATCTCAGGATGTGACTATGTTTGGAAATAGTCTTCAAAGATGCAGTTAACCCCAAGTGGGGTTGTTGGGTTGGGCTCTAATCCAGTAATACAACTGTGTTCCTGTTAGAAGGGGAGCTTAGGACACAGGTACAGTGGGAAGGCCATGTGAGGCACAGGAGGAGACAGTCATCTCCATGCCCAGGAGACAGGCTTCAGATGAAACCAAAACTTGATCTTGGACTTCCAGCCTGCAGAATCACGAGGAAGTAAGTTACTATGACGTCTTTGCTCCATGGCCGCCCCAGCAGACCAGTATGAGGGAACTTCAAAAAGTTCATGGAAAATACAGAATGTTAAAAGGCTGCATGGACTTCATAGGTTTTCTTTTTTGTAACAGTTTTTTAAAAAGATTTACTTATTTACTTGCAAGTCAGAGTTACACAGAGTTATACAGAGAGAGGAGAGGCAGAGAGAGAGAAAAAGAGAGAGAGAGGTCTTCCATCCGATGGTTCACTCTCCAATTGGCCGCAATGGCTGGAGCGTAACAATTTTTTTTTTTTTTTACCTTTTATTTCAACTTTCCATGAACTTTTAGAAATTAAACTCTATCGTTACAGAGTAAGGCAATGATCACACGTCTCCAATTCAAACTGATCGAGATTTCCCCTCCTTTATACTAAATATGATGGTTTCCAAGTGGTTTGTAGGTGACAGTAGAAAAAAAGCTCTCAATTATCTGGAATCAAAGCCAAGAATAGATTGGACCCAGGCTCTTCGTTAGCATATTCATGAGAAGGAACCCCAAGCTACATCTGTGGGGAGTCAGCACCGTGCAATTCCCAGGTGCTGGAATAGAGAGGAGGACAGCAGCTGAGGGCGGTAGTGGATGGGGCGAGGAGGAGGTCCAGGTAGGAGCAGGAAGGCAGCCCGACTGGCGGTACCATTCAGGGAACGGACAGTGCAGGCCACTTGCACACTGATGCTCCCTCACCTGTAGCAGTAAGATCTCTCAGGGGCAGGTCCTTGCCAGCTCCCCTACAGTGGAGCAATTCTCCCAAGCTGGACATGCACCCAAGTCAACAAGAAGAAACTTGATGAGTTTATTCTATTACGTCAAGGCGCTTCTAAGAGTAGAAGGAGTGTGAGGAAAGGGTCTACTAATGCAGTGTTTTCCAAGAAATGTGTTGTCAAAACCACCCTGGAGCAAAAAGGAAAACAGCTCTTCATGAGATGGTGTCGTGGGCAAGCTTGAGGGTCATTATTGTGCATTTTGATCGAATCACACTGCTCTATTTTTAGTGAAATATCTTAGGAGAGTGCGCTGGGCTGATGGGTAGCAAGCTAGGCTTTTTGGGCTCTTACCCTGTTCCTACTGACATTCAGCTTCCCGTTGCCAGGGTGATCTGTGTCCTTTCCTGCTTTCTTCGTATCCCTCCCACTTCCATTTTCTTAAAAAAAAGTTTTTTATTGAGGTGATGTTAATATAAAATAAAATAAACCATTCGAAGTGAACAATCCAGTGGCATTTGGCACATTTACAATGTTATGCAACTGCAACCTATGTCTACTTGGTTTTAAATTTTTATCTTATTTATTTGAAAGGGAGAGAAAGAGAGACAGAGAGACAGAGAGAATCTCCCAACTCCTGGCTTACTCACTAAGTGCCTGTAACAGCCAGGACTGGGCCAGGCTGAAGCCAGGAGCCAGGAGCTCCATCTGGGTCTCCCACAGGGCAGGAGGTTTCTGAGCCATCATCTGCTGCCTCCCTTGGAGCACATTAGCCAGAAGCTGAAGTCAGGAACAGAGCTGGGACTCAAACTCAGGCACTCAGGTGTGGGATGTGAGCATCCAAAGCAGTAGCGTCACCTCTGGGCTGAACCTGTCTCATTCTAAAACATTTTCATCACCCCAAAAGGACACCTGTGTCCAGTAAGCGGTTGCACCCCATTCCTTCCTATTCCCTGCCCATGGCAATTGTCCATCTGCATACTCTCTATGGATTTCCCTGCTCTGTGAATTTCTTACCAGTGGAATCCTACAATGTGTGATCTTTTGTGCCAGGCTTCTCTCACTTAGCACAACGTTTTCAAGGGTCATCTGCACTGTAGCGTGTGTCAGTCCTTCATTCCTTTTTAGGGCTAAGTAATGGAAGTTTCCCATTGTATGGATTTATCACAGTTCATCATTGACCTGTTGATGGACATTTGGGTTGTTTCCACCTTTTGATTATAGTGGATAATGCTGCAACAAACATGCATGTGCAAGTATTTGAGTTTCTGCTTTCGGTTCTTTTAGGTATATGGCTGGGAGTGGAATTACTGGGTCTCATGTTAAGTCTATGTACTTTTAGCATTCATGAATGTTTACTAACTTTCTTGTTCACTCTCTTTTTTAAATGAGTATAATTGACAAAAATGTATACATTTATGCTCTATATCGTGGTATTTGGCTATACGTATGCATTGTGAAATGATTATTACAGTCAACCTGATTAACATAGCCATCACCTTTCATATACACTTCCACTGAAGAAATAATACATACTCAGGTCAAAAATTCAAATAGAATGAAAGGGGCTAGAGGGAAAGGAAGTATCTTCCCTACTTTTTTTCTTTTAAAGATTTTTTTAAAAAAATTTATTTGAAAGGCAGAATTACAGGGAGAAGTAGAGACAGAGACAGAGAGGTCTTCCATCCCTTGGTTCCCTCCCCAGATGGCTGCAACAGCTGGAGCTGAGCGGATCCAAAGCCAGGAGCCAGGAGCTTCCCCAGGGTCTCCCATGTGGGTGCAGGCACCCAAGGACTTGGGTCACTCTCTGCTGCCTTCCCAGGCACATCAGCAGGGAGCTGGATTGGAAGTGGAGCAGCCGGGACTCGAACTGGTGCCCATATGGGATGCCAGCACTGCAGGTCAGGGCTTTAACCTGCCGCGCCACAGCACCGGCCCTCTTCCTCACTTTGACCTCAGCCTCTCTTCTCAGAAGTTACCACTGCTTCCCCTCCCCGCGGTCACCAGTTTCCTTCTGTGCATTTTCTGAGTGCATATGAATGCGGCTCCCCCTTGCCTGTGTTACCTTTAGTCGGAGCAATAGTGTTCTTTGCTGTGCAGGCTGCTGTCCATTTGGCACGGTGTCACCTGAGGGTGGCCTGCAGCTGGACTGCCATGGACAGTGGAGAGGCCTTGCTACTGTGCTGGGTGGGTTCTGTCTCCGTCCTTCTCCTTGCCTGTTTTCAGTCTGGGCTTGAGGACCTCGTGCCCTGCATGGTTGCCCTGGTGGTGCTGCACCTGCTCTCTGGGTGTGTAGCTACAGCTCTGTCACATTCCTCTGTGATTCTGCTGTGTGGAATGCCAGGATCCAGCAGGCACCGTGTTTATTTCTAAGTCCCTAAACACACTGCATTTTTTGGGCATTTTGTAGTTGAAGATCTACCAAGATTTATTAAAGATTTATTTTATTTGTTTGGAAAACAGTTACAGAGAAAGGTAGATAGAGACAGAGAGAGAGGTCTTCCATCTGCTGGTTCACTCCCCAGATGGCTGCAATGGCCGGAGCTGTGCTGATCCGAAGCCAGGAGCCAGGAGCTTCTTCTAGGTCTCCCATGTGGGTGCAGGGGCCCAAGGACTTGGGCCATCTTCCACTGCACTTCCGGGCTATAGCAGAGAGCTGGATCAGAAGAGGAGTAGCTGGGACTAGAACTGGCATCCATATGGGATGCCGGCGCCTCAGGCCAGGGCTTTAACCCATTGCACCACAGCGCCGGCCCCTACCAAGTATATTTGAGAGGTTGTTTATGGTTAGGAAACTACCTGTCCTGGAGAATCCCAAGTTTTCTAACACACGGGTCAACTTGTGAACTCTGCCAGGGCAGGGCTATGTTTTGGTCATGTGTGTGATCTCCCTGTCTCCTAAACATGACCTTGAAGCATTAGTGAGCCTTTCATATTGGTTGAGTGACTAAAATGATGTTTATTCTGAAAGCAATATACTTCTTCTTTTTTTCCTTCAAGTTTTATTTATTTATTTGAAAGACAGAGCTACAGAAAAAAAAAAAAAGAGAGAACCGGAGAGCTGGAGAGAGAGCGAGAAAGAGCGAGAGAGAGATCGATTTTCCATTTGCTGGTTCACTCCCCAGATGTCTACAACAGCCAGGACTGGACCAGGCTAAAGCCAGGAGCCAGGAGCTTCATCCAGGTCTTCCACGTGGGTTCAGGAGCCCAAGCACTTGGGTCATCCTCTGCTGCTTTCCCAGGCACATTAGCAGGGAGCTGGATGGGAAGTGGAGCAGCCAGACTTGAACTAGCAACTGTATGGAATGCCAGTGTCACTGACGGTGGCTTTACCTGCAGTACTTCTTGAGAACACAATTACATTTTGGATCTAAATGCCTGGGAAGAAAGGTCCGCATAATCGAATCTTGATGAGCAATAGCAGAGTGGCTGAGGTGGAGAGTCCTGAGGGGCAAAACTAAAGGTCCCAGGCTTAGCATCAGGACATTTTTATTCATGGAAAAGGAAAAGGCATATATCACAACCTGAGGGGCCTCGTGTGGGAGAAGCCAGTCCTCTCCCTTGCCCCTGCTCTTTGGGAAGGATGTCAGCATCCTCACAACTTGAGGACCCAGGAGGCTTCGGGCTACCCTGGATTTCTTCTGCTCTCACCTCCCTATCCGGCTGGTCACCAAGTCACACCTGGTGAACATCTTCTAGGTCCTTGAACTTGTCTGTTTTCCCTCACCATGGCCCTGTCCTTTTCTTTTAATTGTGAACTGATTTCTGGAAATGTCTCTGCTTGCCTCTGGTTTTGTTCACTCTATTGTAATCCATCAAAAAGCTTGAAATGCAAATCTGCCCCACTAACCTAAAGCTGGTCGATGGCTCCCACCCGAGATGGGATTGCACATACCCTGTGTGCCTCCCAGCCATCCAGGAGAATCTGAAAGCGACCAGGTCCCCTTCATTCTCTGACTCAGCATTAAGCCCACGTTGTCAGTTTCCTGTTTGGGGACCAGCTTTCCAGCCACTGGGCAAGTCCCAGGTCTCTTTTCTGCTTTCCCAGTACCCATCTTATCATGCTCAACTCGAGAAACGCTCTACACAGACACGCAGCCACATGCTCTTGCCCTCGTTGGCCAACCCAGGGGCTCTTGCTTGCATTTCCAGGCCTGGCCTGCTTCAAGTACCGCAACCTGGGGGGCTTGAAATGACAGAAACTGGTTCTCTCTCAGTTCTGGAGGCCAGAAGTCCAAGGTCGAGGTGTCCCCGGGTCATGCTGGCTCTGGAGGCTCCAGGGGAATGTCCTTGGTTACCTGCTCCTGGAGCCTGAGAGTTGCCGGCAATCCTAGGTATCCCCTAGCTTGTAGGTGTGCGACTCTACTTTCTGTCTCCATTGCCAGGCGGCCATGTTTTCCCTGTATACATCTCATTTCCCTCTCCTTAGAAAGGTATCAGTCACATTGAATTAAGAACCCACCCATATTATTTCATTTTAATGCTTATGTAGGCAAGGCCCTGTTAAGGTCACTTTCACAAGTACAGGGTGGTAGGACTCCACAGAAGTTTTGGGGGGGTTCTACTCATAGTATTGCTGATGACTCTGAGATCTGGAGGGCTCTACCTCCTCCTGAAGGGCTGAGCCAGCATCGCTGGGGTACGGCGTGGACGGCTGCAGGGCCTCAGTCTCCCTAAGCGTCACAGACTCCCTGGGAGGGGCTGGTCCCCTGCTCACCTACACCACGCCTGCTCAGCCCCAGTTGCTCCCATTGTGCTGATCTCTCACAGCCTCAGGACCCTGCAGCTCTGCCCTTCCTAGCTCCTTCCTGCCTGTCTTCCCGCTGGCTGCCTAAGGGCATCTTTGTACGCCTTCCCTGGGCAGTCCAGTGAGCACACCCAAGTGGCCTGCTTTTCCGGAACACATGCCATCTCTCTTTGCATACATTTCAAAATGTGGCAGCTTTCCAACGTTTGAAAACTGAGCCTGGGTTCCTTTGCAATCCTCAGGGCACCTGCCTTTTCTCCCTTCCTTCCCCATAGCTCCTCTTACTCCTCCCGTTCCAGTGGGCTAATCTCCTCCTAGGACTCCAATATGTTAGCATATTGTCTTATTTGGACCTTGCCTTACTTGGCCTGCTTTCCCAGGCCATAGCAGAGAGCTGGATTGGAAGTGGAGCAGCCGGGACCCGAACCAGTACCCATATGGTATGCTGGCACTGCAGGCAGTGGCTTTACCAGCTACGCCATAGCGCTGGCCCCAAGACCTCGTTTTTAGAGCAGCTTTAGGTTCACAGCAAAATTGAGCAGAAAGTACCTTCCTAATGTGCTCAACTTTCTTTTGTAAGTGTTGGTTTGGATCACGTTATCAGACATGTCTCCTTCACCCATGTGTGGTTTTTAACTGGTTGGTTTAACTGACGCATTCTAAAAGCATACAAATGTTAACTGAAAGGAGTGAACCCACACGATGAAACGGCTGGCACAGATGTTTTAATGAACAGTCAGCCTGTACACACCAGATATTACATATAATATGCAGGTAACTTTAGGGGTCCATGACTTGGGGAATACACTTGGCAAATGATGGTCAAGGGCACAACTCTGTCCTGGTCCTGTTGGGAGCTGCTTGCCACTCTGGTGCTGTCCTGGGCCCCACCCTGGTGCACAGTTGCCACACTGACTCCTGCAGGTGCATATAGACCAAAGCTCTGCATCAAAGAGAATTCTTAGCCTCTCTGGTATTGTTTAAGGTCCAGACTTAAGATTACCAACTTTTTCCATCAACTGTTATTTCCATAACTCTAGTTATTTCTTTTTCTTGCAAGAGGAGATTCGACAATCCATAAAAATATAGAGGCATGACTCTTGGATTCTGTAAAATTCTTACCACTGCCGCCAGTTCTGGGAAGACTTGTGGCTTCAACAGGAACTCACTCCATGCCCACTTCCCTGCTTGGGGATTGCAAGGGCTTCCTTCATCTCACACGGATTTACCTTTTCTGCAGAACATCAACAAGTTTAAAATGCTCTCTCTGCCAGGTCCCCTTAGAATCCAACAAAGTCAATTCCACAACTTCCTTTGCCTGCTTATTAATGCTCAGGCTGTTTGATTTGCTTCCAACTTTAGAATTTTCTATGGAAATTTCCATTCATCTCACAGATTTAAAGTGATGCAGACAACAATTTCAGAGAATTCTTATTGCTTTAGTACCACCAATAGTAGTTGAAAATTTTGGGTTTAAAATGAATGCCAATGGATTATATTTTGAGTTAGGAATTCCCTCAGAGACACTGGTTTGGGACTCTAATTTCATGGAGCTCTGTGTGCTGAGCAATTTCCCGGTCACAAAAAGTCGGCGAGCTATGGCTTCCTGTTTTCCCCGTCTATAGCACAATGTGGCCTCAGAAGGGCATGTGCATGAACAAGTTCAGACAGATCAGCTCTTCGGTTAATAGCATCAGCTGCCATAAACATAATGGACAAAATGCTCTCAGGGGGTTTAAGAGATGTTTTCTTTTTTCTAACATAAATTTCTCTGCAGAAATGTTTGTGATTGGTTCAGTTCCATGCTGAATATTCAGAGAATTCTGGAATCCTTAGGTGTGTTAGAAAGCAACAAGCTACCCTCCAGGTCTCAGAGGATTCCAAGGGATTTTTGAAGCTGTGGGTGCTAAGGCCCTTCAGAATTCACGTTGAGTGTAAAGTCTTCACTCTCCTTGGCTTTCAAGAGGTCGAAGAGCCAGGCGATTGAAGGACAAGGTGGCAACAACCAGATCTGCCAAGCGCATCCCTGTACCTAACCAATCCCGGGGCATTTGGAAGCTTGAGAAAAAAAATGCCTCAAGTTCCACTCTAGTGGGAGCTGACACAGGGACCACAAAGCCCATGCCTCTGTTTGTGCTTTGATGTGTTTGGCTTCTGAAAATAACATGCGATAAAAATTGAGTGGACGGCAATTAGTAAACCACTTTTTTTTAATTTTTAAGTTTTTAAGGATTTTATTTAGTTAGCGAAATGTACAGGAAAATGAGGGCTTTATTTAGAGGAGAAAGATAGGTCTAGAAGCTAAGTGGAGTCCATTCCAAGCAGAGAGCAGGCCAGGAGTGAACCACGTAGATGAAGCATATGGTTATGAGCAGGTAGCTTAGCTGGTAGCAAAGTGAAGGCACAGAGAACCACACGCCCTGAAGGTACCGGGAAACAAGGGAAGGGCCCACTGTGTTCCAGGCCTTTTATTCACTCCCAAAGGGGAGTGGTTACATAGCCTGATTGGCAGGTGGGTGTACAGGTGGGGTCAGGTAGGGGTGTCAAATCACACAGGGGGCATGGTGGAGGGTGTGGTCCCCATCTTGTAAATCTAATCAATTTTGTCCTATCTGCCTGCCTGTATCATTCCCCTCTCAGAGACTCCAGACCTTAATCTTAAGGGATGTTGAAGAACATAGAATCACCGTATCTTCTATAGCTGCTTCCTGCTTGTTAGGGACGTAGGCCCTGCCTGTCCTCTGTCAGGAAGTCTCTATCTGTCTCATCTAACGAATTTGCTTTATGAGCTGGAGTAGTCTCAGTCACCACCAATGGCTGTGTCCCCTGCATGGTCAGTTATTCCCAGAAGTTGTTGAGTTCTGAAACACATAATTTTATCAGTCAATATAAACAAAACTGGAACCAAATCAATTGCAAATGTTGCGCCCCTCAGGATGGAAAGAACATGTCTTACAGACTCCCAGATAGTGGGTGGTGCTAGGCTACTCTTATTAGATTATAAAACCATTTAGCTTGAGCATAAGAATTATAATAGAAGAGCCTATTAAGGAATTTCTTGTCAATAATAGCTCTCAAAGAGAATCAAAAGAGGAGGCAGATACAGCATGTCTGCCTTAAGGTGCAGCAGTCTTGATGTGATGATAGCAAAAGCTTTACTTATCTTTTTTGCTTTTGAAGAGGTAAACCACTAATTTGTTACCACATGTATCATTGAGGCTGCTAAACACTGGCTGAACATATGAAATCGTGTGACGATATAGATGAAGGTAGTTTTAGAAACATTTGCATTTAGAGCTAATTTTCTAAAATTTTTAAACATTTTACAATTGTTTAAATTACAATTTAAACATTTAAAAAATTTCCGACAACTAACTGAGCACCAAAGGGGAAACCTGTTGAAGTGAAATGGACACTATGAGAAACAGTGACTTGATCAGCTCTTGTCCTGACTGTTGATGTACAATGTAATACTTTATCCATTTTAGTATTTTTTTTTTGTTCTAGTACTATTGGTTGAACTCTGTAATTAACACACAATTATTCTTAGGTGTTTAAATTTTAACTGAAAAGTGATTCCTGTTAAATTTAAGAGCGCCGGCACACCGGGTTCTAGTCCTGGTCAGGGAACCGGATTCTGTCCCGGTTGCCCCTCTTCCAGGCCAGCTCTCTGCTGTGGCCAGGGAGTGCAGTGGAGGATGGCCCAAGTGCTTGGGCCCTGCACCCCATGGGAGACCAGGAGAAGCACCTGGCTCCTGCCATCAGATCAGCGTTGTGCGCCGGCTGCAGCGCACCAACCGCGGTGGCCATTGGAGGGTGAACCAACGGCAAAAGGAAGACCTTTCTCTCTGTCTCTCTCTCTCTGTCCACTCTGCCTGTCAAAAAAAAAAAAAAAAAAAAAAAAAAGAGAGTGGGAATAAGAGAGGGAGGAGATGTACAATTTGGGAGTCTGTAAGACATGTTCTTTCCATCCTGAGGGGTGCACATTTGCAATTGATTTTGTTCCAGTTTTGTTTATATTGACTGATAAGATAATGTGTTTCAGAACTCAACAACTTCTGGGAATAACTGACCATGCAGGGGACACAGCCATTGGTGGTGACTGAGACTACTCCAGCTCATAAAGCAAATTCGTTAGATGAGACAGATAGAGACTTCCTGACAGAAGACAGGCAGGGCCTACATCCCTAACAAGCAGGAAGCAGCTATAGAAGATATGGTGATTCTATGTTCTTCAACATCCCTTAAGATTAAGGTACAGTTTGCTCAATCGGACTTGCCCCAAATGGTGGAGTTAGAAACGTGCCAGGGGATTCCAATACAATCCCATCAAGGTGGCATGTACCAACGCCATCTTACTAGTCCAAGTGATTGATTTCCGTTCACAATTGATCACACTGATAGGTCTAAGAGTCAAAGGGATCACACAAACAAGACTAGTGTCTGTTAATACTAACTGATAGAATCAAACAGGGAGAGAACGATCCATCATGGGAAGCGGGATACACAGCAGACTCATAGAATGGCAGATGTCCTAAACAGCACTCTGGCCTCAGAATCAGCACTTAAGGCATTCGGATCTGGCTGCAGAGCCCATGAGAGTATTTTAGGCATGGAAAGCCAAGACACTCTGGAAAAAAAAAAAAAGAAGAAGACCTAAATGAAAGATCTCAGTGAGTGAGATCCCAGTGGAAAGAACAGGGCCATCAAAGAAGGAGGTACCTTTCTCTGAAGGGAGGAGAGAACTTCCACTTTGACTATGACCCTGTCGGAATAAGATCAAAGTCGGCGAACTCAAAAGGCTTCCATAGTCTTGGCATCTCATGACTAGAGCCTAGGGAGATTACTGATGCCATAAACAAGAGTGTCAAATTGTTAAGTCAACATCAGGAGTCACTGTGTACTTACTTCTCATGTGGGATCTCTGTCCTTAATGTGTTATCCAATGTGAAGTAATGCTATAACTAGTACTGAAACAGTATTTTACACTTTGTGTTTCTGTGTGGGTGCAAACTGATGAAATCTTTACATAATATATACTAAATTTATCTTCTGTATATAAAGATAATTGAAAATGAATCTTGATGTGAATGGAATGGGAGAGGGAGCAGGAGATGGGAAGGGTGCAAGTGGGAGGGAAACTATGGGGGGGAAAGCCATTGTAATCCATAAACTGTACTTTGGAAATTTATATTTACTAAATTAAAAAAAAAATTCTAAAAAAATTTCCAAAATTTTTAAACAGCATTATTTTTATCAGTTGAGATATCATTCACAAATCATATAGTAAAATGATTTAAGACTTTAGTTTCATGGTTTTCAGCATATTAAAGGAAATGTGCAACCAGCAATGCAGTCAATTGTACTTTTTTATTATCCTAACTCTGTACCCACTAGCAGTCACTCGCCAAGCCTACCCAAGTCTCTGTAGGTAATCACTAATCTATTTTCTACCTGAATGTACAATTCATGTAAATGAAATAATACAATATGTGGCATTTTGTGATTAAATTCTTTCATTTAGCATCATGTTTTTGGCATTCATGCATGCTGTAGCATATATCAGTTCTTGTTTTTATTGCCTAGTGATAGTTCATCATATGAGTATACCACATTTTATCTATTAATTAGATGGGGGACGTCTGAGTTGCATTTACTTATTGGCTATTGTGAATAATCCTGCTATAAATATTGGTGTACAGAATTTGTGTGTTTATATATTTTTTACTTTTCTTGAGTATATACACTCAGAGGTAACATTGATGGGTCATGTGGTAACTTGAACATTTTGTTTTATTTATATTTTTTAAAGATTTATTTAATTATTAAAGGCAGAGCTCAGAGAGGCAGAGGGAAGGAAGGAAGGAGGGAGGGAGGCAGGGAGGGAGGGAGAGAGAGAGAGAGAGGGAGAGAGAGAACTTCCATCTACTGTTCACTCCTCAGACAGCCACAGTGGCTGGAGCTGAGCTGATCTGAAGCCAGGAGCCAGGAGTTTCTTCAACATCTCCCATGTGGGTGCAGGGTCCCAAGGACTTGGGCCATCTTCCATTGCTTTCCAAGGCCATAGCAGAGAGCTGGATTGGAAGTGGAGCAGCTGGGACTCTAACTGGTGACCATGTGGGATGCCAGCACTGCAGGTGGCAGCTTTACCCACTATGCCACAGTGCCAGCCCCAACTCTAACATTTTAAAAAAATATCAAGGTGGCAAGCCCTATTCTACATTCCCACCAGAAATCCATGGGAGTTTAAGTTTCTGTACAGTTCATCAGCAAATATTTGTTATTGTTTTTTTTTTTTCAATTATAACCATGGCAGTGGGCATGAAATGGTTTTGATTGTGGCTTTGATTTGCATTTTCCAAAAGGTTAGTGATGTTGAATATCTCTTCATGTGCCTATTGGCCAGTTGAATACCTCTTTCGGAGAAATGTCTATTCATATCCTTTGCCCATTTAAAAAATTGGTGATTGTCCTTTAATTTTTAAAATAAGTTATTATGTATTTATTTGGAAGAGAGTGACAGAGAGGGGGAGAGAGAGGGAGAGAAAGAGAATGTGTCTACTGGTTTACTCCCCAAGAGGCCACTACAGCTGGGGCTGCTGCAGGTCAAAACCAAGAACCATCAGGAAATCCATTCAGGTCTCCCACATGAGTGGCAGAACTCAAGTGTCTGGGCCACCATGTGCTGCCTCCCAGGAACATTAGCATGAAGCTGGATCAGAAGCAGGGGTGGAACTGGATCTCAAGCACTCCGTGTCCAGTTCCATGAGCTTTCTGAAGAACCCAAATACACATAAAAATCACAGTGCTTCTTCAAGGTAAGGATGAGTCTGACGCACTGAACCAATTGAATCAGCAGTAATATTTGCCATAGCAAAGCCATGCTCACTACAGGGTCCCCTCTACCCAGAGCCCTTAGTAGGACCTGAACTCACAATAGGGAGGAAACAAGACTCGCTACTCATACAGTAAGCTGATAAGCCAAATTCACAACAAGATTTGCTTTGCCTTGATGAGAAGTCAAAACCAGGTCTTGTATAAAGTCTATGTAGAGTAATTATTGGAGGCCTTGGGTAGGCAGGGGAGAGGGCTAGTTACTGACAGAATTTCTGGTTACTTAATTAGTGATTTCCAAGGACTTATCTCTCTGGGGGAAAAGATCTGGTGTTCCCCTGTCTACCTCTTTAAGTAGGAATGAACAAAAGCTTTTCGTTGGGGATCTGAAAGGGTGGGAGATAATATTTCAGAAGAAAAAAATCAAGGACTAGAGGACATTTTATTGAGTACTTATGGCTGAGAATGGAAAAATAAAAACCCAACAATTTATCAGGAAAAATAGAGAAAGCAGGGGTCTGGAGCCAGGAAAGGAGGAAGAAAAACATGTTAAGAATAAGAAAGAATATAGGAATGTGACAAGAGAAGAGCAAGGCTCACCAGTGTACAATTAAAGAAACAGGTTCAGACCCACTGTGGGGGCCAGCGTTGTGGCTCAGCAGGCTAAGCCACCATGTCCAGCAGCAAACCATATGAGAGTGTGGGTTCAAGTCCCAGCTGCTATGTTTCCATGCAGCTCCCTGGGCATGTGCCTGGGAAAGCAGCAGAAGATGGCCCAAGTGCTTGGGCTCCTGCATAGGAGACCAGGTTGGAGTTCTGGGCTCCTCCTGGGTTTGGCCTGGCCCATGCCATTTGGGAGTGTATCAGCAGATGGAAGATTCTCTCTCTCTCTCACACACACACATACACTCTCTCTCTCTCTGCCTTTCAGATAATAAATAAATCAATCTAATTTTTTAAAAACCCAATGTGTTTTTATCTAGCAACAGACAAGTACATTTTTTGGTGGTTCCTAAGTGGAGATGTCCTGCAAAACTTTTGTAAAATGGAGGTCAAAATAATGAGCAATCCAAACACGAATAGGAGCACCTTTCTGTCATTTTATTTATCTGAAGGCTGTGGTGCCACATCAGTCAGACTATGTGTACATCTGTGCCTACAGAGAAGCAAGAATAAGAGTGGAGGAAGTGGGCATCCTTGTCTTTCCAGTTTTGAAAGGAATTGCTTTTAGCTTTTTCTCATTCAGTAGGATATTGGCTGTGAGTTTGTTGCATGTAGCCTTTAGAGTTTTGAGGTATGATCTTCCCATATCTAATTGAGTTTTTTCTAAATCATGAAGTGATGTTTAATCTTATTAAGTGCTTTCTGCATCTATTGAGAGGATCATATGGCTTTTGTTCTTTATTCTGCGGACATGATTTATGATGTTTATTGATTTGTAATGTTGAACCACTCTTGCATCCTGGAGTAAATCTCACTTGATCATGATGTACATAAGATTTTTTTTTTTATGTTGTGTAGGGTTGCTAATATTTTGTTGAGGATTGATGCAATCCTCAGGGATATTGGTCTGTGATTTTTCTTTGTGCATTGTGTCTGTGGTTTCAGAGTAATATTAGACCCATAAAAAGAGTTTGGCAAAATTCCACTCTGTTCAATGTTTTGGAATATAATTACTGCTTCAATCTCATTACTTGTTATGGGTCTGTTTAGGCTTTCTGTATCTGCTTGATTTAATCTTGGTTGATTGTAGGTATCCAAGAATTTATCCATTTCCTCAAGATTTCCCAGTTTGTTAGCATATAGGGCTTTATAAAAATATTTTACTTATTTATTTAGAGAGTCAGAGTTACAGGGAGAGAGGGAGAAGCAGGGAGAGAGAGAGAGAGAACTCTTCCATCTGCTGGTTCACTCCCCAGTTGGCTGCAACAGCCAGGGCTCGGCCAGACAGAAGCCAGGGGCTAGGAGCTTCATATGGGTCTCCCACGTGGGTAGCTGGGACATTTGGGCCATCTTCTGTGGGAGCTGGAGCAGAAGTGGAGGAGCTAGGTCACAAATCAGCACCCATATGAGATGCAGGTAGCCCCAGAATATAGCTTTCAAAGTAGTTTCTTATGATTCTTTGTACTTCTGTGGTATCAATGATAATGTCTGCTTTTTCCATCTCTAATTTTATCTATTTGAATTTTTCTTTTTTTTCTTTGTTAGTCTGGCTAATGGTTTATCTGTTTTGTTTATCTTTTCAAAAAAACAGCTTTTCATTTTGTGGATTTTTTTGTTTGAATTTAATTTATTTCTGCTCTGATCCTTATTATTTCTTGCCTCATAATTTTGGGTTTGTTTGTTCTTGCTTTTCTAAGTCCTCAAGATGCATCCATTGATTGTTTATTTGAGATATCTCTATTTTTTTAAATGTAACCACTTATTGCTATAAAATTTCTACTTAATACTGCTCTTTCTGTATCTCACAGATTTTGATATGTTGTTTTTTACTTCCATTTGTTTCAAGAAAATTTATTTCCGTTTTAATTTCTTCAATGATCTATTGGTCATTCAAGAACATATTGTTCAATTTCCATACACTTGTAAATTTTCTATTTTGTTGTGATTTCTAGTTTTATTTCTTTGTGCTCTGAGACAAATATGGCATGATTTCAATTTTTAAAAATTTACTGAGACTTGATTTGTGGCCTAATATATAGTCTACCCTAGAAAATATTCCATGAGCTAAGAAGAATGTGTATTTTATAGTTGTTGGATGAAATGTTCTATAAATGTCTGTTAGGTCCATTTGCTCAGTGTGTTCAACTCTGATGTATCTTTGTTGATTTCATGTCTTGATCTGTTCATTGATGAAAATTGAGTGTTGAACAGCCTCCACACTGTTATTGTATTGGAGTCTATCTCTCCCTTTATATATGGCAATACTTGCTTTCTATATTTGGGTGATCTTGTGTTTGGTGCATATATATCTATGATTGTTATAACTTTTTGCTGAATAGGTCCTTTCATCAATAGATGGTGTCCTTCTTTGTCCCTTCCTACAGTTTTTAGTTTAAAGTCTGTTTGACCTGACCTGAGTGTAGTTACTCCAGCTCATTTTTGGCCTCCATTTGCACGACAGATCTTTTGCCAGCCTTTCCCTTCCAGTCTTTGTTTCGTGGAGGCAGAATACAGTTGGGTCTTATTTTTCTAATCTATTTAGTGAACTTACATTTGTTTTTCCTCATGGGTACTCTTCTATTTAAGATATTTGAAGTAGACAAAGGAATTTGTTACCACTTTCCACTTTTGTCTTGCAGAATATCACTTGTCAAACGACATTGGGATGTGCTTGAGGACAGATCTGGCTGCAGTGTTTTGCTCAGGCTGCTCAGGCTGAGTGATCCCTTTATCTCATTCCCTGAACAGCCTGCATAGAGCGTTCGGGCATGTACTTCCAGCTGAACTAAATGCATAACTGCTGCAATCGCACAGTGACACTGCTCCTTGCTCCGCACCTGTGCCTTTTGACTGGGGAATGTAATTCATTTGTAGTCAAGGTTAATATTGGCAGATAAAAAACTAACTCCTGTCATTTTGTTGGTTGCTTTATACAGTCGCTGTTTCTTTCTGCCTCCCATTTATCGTTGTGTTTTGTTTGCTTTCTGTCGTAAGTTTGGGTGCTCTTCTCTCTTTTGTGTATCTGTTGTGTTAGGGGATTTTGTGCTGTTGTGTGGTTTCACGATGGTCACGTCTAACAAAAGGACCCCTTTCAGGGTTTCTTGTAGGGTTGCTCTGGTGGTGACGAACTGGCTCAGTTTTCACTCGTCTGGGAGACACTTTATTTTTCCTTTGGTTCTAGAGGATAGCGTCACTGGATATAATATTCTCGATTGAAAGATTTTTTCTTTTAAGACCTTGACTGTGCCATCCCACTCTCTTCTGGCCTGTTGGGTGTCTGCTGAGAAGTCTCCTCTTAGTCCTCCTTGGGTGGAAGGAGCAAGAAGAAAAAGGAACAAGCAGACGCAGGTGCAGGGCCCCACGGAGCTGGCAGGTCTCTGAGGTGGGGGCGGCGCTCCACTAGTTCTGGCACACAGGAAGCGAGCAGCATGGGGCCAGTTCTGCAAGCACTGGACAAGCTGCAAACTGCACAGGAAGGAAATGCTGCTGCCATGGTGAGGCAGTGTTGCCATGGTGACACTCCTGGACCCTGCATACAGACAGGAAGTCGCAAGTCCCTTCTCCTCCTCCAGCCTTGGATCTTCTTTTACTCTCCCCGTGGTCAAATGCCAACCTGGGTGCAGCGTGGTTGCAGCCTCCCCAGCATGACAAAGCAGAGAGCAGACGTGAGGGCGTGGAGCTGAGAGATAATGGCACAATGACTGGCACAGCCAGAGGAGGTCTCTGTTGACCCTTCTCTTGAATATTTTCATTTTGTTATACTCTGAACATCTTGGAACGCAGTGTTAATGTCCGAGATGACTTTGACTTTTCTTTCATTTTCTCTTCTGAGCTTGATGAGTTATTTCCTGTGACGAGTTCCTTATTCATGGTGGTTTGGGCTTTCTTTTCTTTCTTTTTGTATACACAATGGCTTGCTGAATTCTATTTAATTATTGTGGGAGCATGTGTTACAGTTTTTCTCTGCTTCATTTTTTTGTGGAGTGTTTTTATTGGTGGAAAATAGAGATTCTTACTGTTTCCTTCTTTAGTTTTCCCTGGGCTGCCTGCCCCTTTCTGTTCGTGTTGAGGTGACTTTTTCTTGCTCAGCCGCAGTGCAGGTGTCGGCTGTGAGTGAGGGGTTGGAAGGCTTACCAGATTCCTTAGTTAAGAATGCTCCCTCCTGTTGGTACAGTGAAGTGCAGGTTGTTTAATGAGTGGGTCCTCTTTTGGTGTCTGGGAAGCCCCGTGTATTTTCTAGTTGAATGACTGCTATGTTTCTATGGGATCCTTACTTTCCTCTGCTTTTCTTTTTCCACTTCCTTAAGAGATGCATCCCCGTCCAAACTGTCTCCTTCTCCAAACCGGTGCCTTCCTCACGATGCCTCCCATTCTGCACACTTTGGGTCCTTTAGTAGCCAGATCTGCCCCACCCAGAGCTCTTCTGAGAGTTCCTTATCTGGGTAAGATACTTTCCTTCTGGCTTTGATTTTTCAAAATAATTTCTTATTAATTTCTATTAATTTTGTTAAAGAGAGAGAGAGAGAATCTTCCATTCACTGGTTCATTCCCAGATACCTGTAACTGGTAGGGCTGGTCCAGGCCAAAGCCCAGCCTGGGTCTCCCACATGGGTGGCAGGGACTCAGGTGCTTGAACCATCATCTGCTGCCTCCCATGGTGTGCATTGGCAGGGGCCTGGAATTGGGAGTGGAGCCAGGGGTCCACTCCATTACGGGATGTGGGTGTTCCGAGGGCCATCTTAACTGCTGCACCAGACACCTTCCTCCTACTGTGGTGTTTTTATCTGTGTTCTGCTGCTATTAAGCATTTTGCTTCAGTCCCCTCATTTCTGTGCTGTTCTCGTCCAACTCTTGGTTCCAGTGTGGGCTCTGGGGCTGGATCTGCAAGTTCGTTTGTTTCCTTCTTAATATGCACTTTGGCTTTATAGTATTCTAGTCTCCTAATTATGATGCAGACATGCCTTTTTTGGGTGGTTTCATTTGCTTTTCTTGCTTATCTTTCTGTGTTTTGGAGAATATATACAGAATTTCAGATTTAGGAAGCAGCTATTACCTGTAGAAATCTGGAAGTGATGCACCTTTAAAATTGTTTCATATTTGATTATGGCTGATAGACAGACGTGTACCTGAGCTCACAGTTTTTGGTATCCAACAGCCTTGCTAAATGTTAGAATCAGTGCCATAGTCTATCTTTAGATGAATTGGGAAATTTCAGGTAGACAATCACATAATCAGCAAATGAGGACAGTTTTGTTCTTTCCTTTCAATTCCTGCAACTCTTGCTTCTTTTTCTTTTCTTATTGCACTGGTCAAGTTTTTTTTTTTTTTTTTTTTTTTAAAGATTTATTTTACTTGAAAGTCAGAGTTACAGAGAAGCAGAGGCAGAGAGAGAGATGTCTTCCATCTGCTGATTCACTCCCCAAATGGCTGCAACAACTGGAGCTGGGCTAATCTGAAGCCAGGAGCCAGGAGCTTCTTCTGGGTCTCCCACGCCAGTGCAGGGCCCCAAGGACTTGGGCCATCTTCCACTGCTTTCTCAAGCCATTGAAAAGAGCTGGATCAGAAGTGGAGCAGCCAGGACTTGAACTGTTGCCCATATGGAATGCCAGCATGGCAGGCGGTGACTTTACCCACTACAGCACAGCGCCGGCTCCACGGCCAAGATTTTTAGCATGATTGTGGTCAGTATTCTTCCCTTGTCAATCTTAGAGGGAATGCTTTCAACATTTTCCCATTAAATATTCTGGTTGTTGTAGATATCCTAACAATACCTGCTATCAGAGTAAGAAAGTTCTTTTATCTTCCCATTTTTAAAAAGTATTTCATGGTGAAAGACTTAAATCTGATCAAGTTTTCTCTAAATCAATTGAGAAAATAGAAGAAGATTAATATAGATTTTCTAATGCTAAACCACTCTATCATTCCAGAGATAAAATCAACTTAGTCATGATATATATTATCTTTTCAAAAATACATTTTGAGCTTGTTTTGGTAACATTTTGTGTCTAAATTTCATGTCTACATTCAAGAATGATGCCAATGCATACTTTTTTTTTTATTTCTTGTACTATCTTGTTTGGTTTTGGATTAGGTTATAAGGGTTGGAAGAATGAATGATCAAACTTTCTCTTTTTCCTCTCTCCAGAGGAGTTTATGTGAGATGGAATTTTCTGTTCCTTGAAAATTTTGTAGGGAGTTGTTGGGCCATAGGACAGCGATGTATCTTGATGTCTTTTTGAGAGAAAACATTAGAACAACTGATTCAATTTCTTTAATGTTTATAGGAATCTTTAGGTATCCTATTTATCTATTTATTTTGACAGGCAGAATGGACAGTGAGAGAGAGACAGAGAGAGAAAGGTCTTCCTTTACCATTGGTTCACCCTCCAATGGCCGCTGCGGCTGGCGCACCGCGCTTATCTGAAGCCAGGAGCCAGGTGCTTCTCCTGGTCTCCCATGCGGGTGTAGGGCCCAAGCACTTGGGCCATCCTCCACTGCCCTCCCGGGCCACAGCAGAGACTGGCCTGGAAGAGGGGCAACCGGGACAGAATCCAGCGCCCCGACCGGGACTAGAACCCGGAGTGCTGGCGCCGCGGCTCAGGCCCCTACTTATTCTTAAGAAAATTCTGATAAGTTAAATTTCTCTAGGAATTTGTCTGGACCATATGACCAGCCATAAAGGATGTCTCAGTTATTGCAAAGGATAACATCAACATATTGTGTTCTCTAGCCACGTCACGATTAAATCAGCCACTGCGACATGGATTGTTTTAAAAATCCCACTTATTTGGGAAATAAATGACATGCTACTAAATAATCATGGATTTTTGAAAGCATTTGGAACTCATAAAAAATAAGAACTGTAGAATGGGGCAATAAAAGCACTACTTGTTAAAGTTTGGTGAAACTATCAAAGTAATAAAGGAGAATCTTTATCTCAAAGTAAATTTATCAGGCAACAAGAAAATCTAAATCAGATGAACTAAAAACGTGATCTGAAAGAAGTCAACGAAATGGGGAACAGAGCAAAATAAATATGAATCACCCCGAAAGCTGATGCTTTGGAGGATGAATGGATAAGAAACCCCCAAAGATGAAAACAGACAAAATAAAGAATTAAAAAGCAGAAAAGAATTCAGGAATATAAGAGTTTTGTCTTAATGAGTACTAGGAATAACAAAACGAGCATTATGAATTTGAAACCCTCCTTGAAGTAATAAAGTCCCAGTGCTTCCCTAATGTTGTGGCCTGTTAGAGAGGACTCAAGTCTGGTCCTCCTCGGGGTCTTCCCTTTCTTAATGGGACAGAGGCATCGAGAGACAGGAGCGTTTGTCCTCTGGGGTCTGCTCCTTCCACTCGGCCACAGCTCAGGGGCTTCAGACTCCTCTAAGCAGCTGTGGGCTCACCGACAGGACTTGGGGTCTCTGTCCCCCACACAAGCCTGTCCTAAGGTGGCCAAGGGTTGTTCTTTGATGGTGCGGTCAGTTTGGATGTGTAGTCTGTGTGTCCATACCACACAGCAGGTGGCCTGAGGTACAAGACAGAGTTGGGGATGGGAGGGAGTAGCTGTGGGCTGCAGGTGTGGGACCAGGGCCCGGCTCTCTCCTCAGCCACCCTCACCCAACTTGCAGGCTGGATTTAAAATGAGTCTTAGAATTCTAAATTTGGACTGGGCCTTCTAGGTTGTTGTGAAAGTGTGTGTACATCAAGATAGGTTATTAACAGTATATTAGCTTCCATTTGGATTCTTGCTCCAGGCCCTGCCATGTTCAAGATGGACCCCCATTGTAGTACTTCAGAGTTATAGGAGTTTATATCTTGATATTAGGTGTTGAGCTCTGGAGAACAGCTTGCCATTATTAAGAATGCAGACCATTCACCATCTGGCTTGATAATTCCATAATTCCATTCTATCCATTCCTAGATACTTTCATTCTCACTCTTCCTAACTCACTCTCATATATATATGTATATATATGAGAGTATATATTATTATATATTCATTATTATATATATTTTATATATATATATATATATTCAGAGTGCCAGTCCTGAAATAAGCAGAACCAGAATATTACAAACCAACATGATCATGAGCACAGTACATAGTTACGCTGATTTTGCTTTTTCACTTAAGACTTTCTTGATGAAGGAAGCAGGGCATTAGTTTATCAGAAACAAATAGTTCTTGGACCGTAGGAGGATACTTAACAAGTTTGCGGAAAAATAGAACTAAATGATGTTTATTTTAGTACAAAATATTTTGAAATCAGTGCATTTTTTTTTAGAAATTTATTTATTTGAAAAGCAGAGTTACAGGGTGGGGTATGAGAGAGAGAGACAGAGAGGGAGAGAGAGAGAGACATAGAGAGAAAGATATCTTTCATCCACTGCTTTGCTCCCCAATGGCCACAGCAACCAGAACTGGGCTGGTCTGAAGCCAGGAGCCAGGAGCTTCTTCCAGGTCTCCCACGCAGGTGCAAAGGCCCAAAGGCTTGGGCCATCCTCCATTGCATTAGCAGGGAGCTGGATCAGAATTAGAACAGCTGGGGGCCAGTGCCGTGGCTTAACAGGCTAATCCTCCGCCTTGTGGCACCGGCACACCGGGTTCTAGTCCCGGTTGGGGCGCCAGATTCTCTCCCGGTTGCCCCTCTTCCAGGCCAGCTCTCTGCTATGGCCCAGGAAGGCAGTGGAGGATGGCCCAAGTGCTTGGGCCCTGCACCCGCATGGGAGACCAGGAGAAGCACCTGGCTCCTGGCTTCGGATCAGCGAGATGCGCTGGCCACAGCGGCCATTGGAGGGTGAACCAACGGCAAAAAGGAAGATCTGTCTCTCTCTCACTATCCACTCTGCCTGTCAAAAAAAAGAAAAAGAACAGCTGGGACTTGAACCAGCGCCCATATGGGATGCCAGCACTGCAGGCGGCAGCTTTATCTGCTACGCCACAGCGCTGGCCTTCATAGATCTTCATAATATGCATTTTTCCATGAATGTTTTGAAGACCGCTTGACTTTGAGCAGCACTGTCCCAGAGAAAGTTTTGCCTAGATGCCCAGCGAGTCATGGACCAGCATTTCTACCAACACTGTTTTAATTGTAAAGTTGCAAATATCTGGGGGCAACATCCGTGTCAACAACAGGGGGGGAAGGCAGGTTGCAAAGAGTGTATAGAAAGTAGCCTTAGTAGAGTTAAAAACACGCAGAGAGTATTTTGTGTTGTTTAGGAAGACACGAAGAAGAACTACAAGTGGAAGACACGCCGGGGGAGGGAAAGGTCTACAGCAGATCCAGGAGAGTGGTTCCTTCTTGGGAAGAAGGGCTAGTGGGAAGGACTTGGCGAGTATGCTGTGTGCTATGCGTGAAGTCTTGTCTCTTTGCGCCTTTTTATCTGAATCATTTCAAGCGTACTTTGAACATATTTCCATTTTTAGTTAAATGCTTTTTGTACAGAAGATATATTTTACTGCCATATGATCCAGCAGTCATGCTCACTGATGTTTAGACCAATGAGCTGAAGACTGACGTCTCCTGAAAAGTCTGCACCTGGATGTTGCTAGCAACTTTATTCATAATTGCCCAGACTCGGAAGCAGCCACGACCTTCAGCAGGTGACCGGATAAATAAACCGAGGCCCAACCAGACAGTGGTATATTATCATTCAGTGCTGAAAAGAAATGAACTATTGGGGTGAGCATTTGGCATGGCCATTAAAGTGCGGCTTCAGATGTCTGCATCCCCTATTAAGTGCCTGGGTTTGAGTCTGAGCTCTGCTTCTGATTCCTGCTCGTGTGCATTGTGGGAGGCAGCAGGTAGTGGCTACAAAGTTGGGTCCCTGCCACCCACATAGAAAACTCGAATTGAGTTACAGCTCCTGGCTTTGGCTTGGCCCAGCCTGGAGTTGTGGACATTTTGGAAGTGAACCAGTGGTTGGGAGATTTCTCTCTGTCTTTCTAATAATCAAAATAAGTAAATAAAATTAAAAAAAAGAGAAATGAGCAAACAAGCCATGAAAAGATCTGGAGGAAACCTAAATGCATATTGCTAAGCAAGAGAAGGCAATCTGAAGAAGCTACATACTGTCTGATGTCAACTGCAGAACATTCTGGAAAAGGCCAACTGTGGAGAGAGTAGAAAGATCAAGGGAGGAGGGAAGAATAAGTGGGGCTCAGAGCAAAGGGCAGTGACACTGCTCTGATGCTGTTATGGTAGATAAATGTCGTTACACATTTGTCAGAGACCCCAGAGTACACGACACCAGGCGGGAGCTCTGATGCAGACTATGGACTTTGGGTGACAATGATGTGCCAATGCTGGTTCATCCATGGGCACAAATGGGCCACTCTGGTGGGGATGTTGCTGGTAGGGGAGGCTGTGCATATGGGCAGGAAGTGTATGGAAATCTCTGTTCTTTCTGTTGAATTTTACTGTGAACCTGAGATTTTGTTAATTAAAAATTTATTTTCAAAATCTACATTTTAAAAGATTTATTTATTTATTTGAAAGGCAGAATGAGAGAGAGAGAGAGAGAACTTCCATATACTGGTTCACTCCCCAAATGGCCACAATGCCCGGAGCTAGTCCGAAGCCAGGAGCTAGCTTCTTCCAGGTCCCCAACGTGGGTGCTGGGGCCCAAGGACTTGGGTCATCCTCCACTGCTTTCCCAGGCCATAGCAGAGAGCTGGATTAGAAGTGGAGCAGCCAAGACTCAAACCAGCATCCATATGGGTTGCTGGCAGTGCTATGCCATAGCACTGGTTCCCCAAATCCCACATTTCTGTGAGGATAGTTAATTATTTTTTTCAGATTCAAATGTAAAACCACAAAATAGAAATTACAACTGTGGAATATTTAATGTTAATGCAAAATCTATTTAGGAAAAATTTAAATTGTACACAACTTGTAATTTTGTAGTTTCTCATTTCCTAGCTAGTATTCTCAGTAATCTATAAGATGAAAATGTAATAGTTATGACCTGGGCAAGCCAATACATCCTTTATAATAGGAAATCTAATAAACTTTAAGGTTCAGGTAAAGGGGCCAGTGCAGTGGGTTAAAGTCCTGGCCTGAAGCACCGGCATCCCATATGGGTGCTGGTTCTAGTCCCGGCTGCTCCACTTCGGATCCAGCTCTCTGCTATGGCCTGGGATAGCAGTGGAAGATGGCCCGAGTCCTTGGGCCCCTGCACCCACGTGGGAGACCCAGAGGAAGCTCCTGGCTCCTGGCTTAGATTGGCGCAGCTCCAGCTGTTGCGGCCATCTGGGGAGTGAACCAGCGGATGGAAGACCTCTCTCTCTCTCTACCTCTACCTCTACCTCTCTCTATAACGATTTCAAATAAATTAAAAAAATCTTTAAAAAAAAAAAGGTTCAGGTAAAGCAGTAGAAAATGGCATAGGTTAAGAAAAAGCAAACAGAAGTGACCTAATCAATGTTCAGAAAGTATTAAATGAAACTTGGTGCTTGTTGTTACGCGGTTGGGACTTTCTGCTTCTTTTTGTCCTTCATCATTCCAGAGCCAAGTAGTGTTCCGATGGGAAGCTCTCCTGTCCCCTGCTGCTGTGTCACATCCACAGCAGAGGCTGCGAGCTAGGCTGTACTTGCCTTTTAGCTTCCTGAACCACAGCATTAACATAGATCTTAGCTTTCTTTTGAATAGAAGACAAATGATCCGCAGGAGCCCTGTGCCAAACCTGCCTCCCTAGGGATACATCCAACACTCCAAGTGCCATCACATTTTCCCTCTCCCGTGGCTGGTTAGAGGTATGGCTCCCACACGTTCTCACCCTGCTGCCGCACAAGCGCAATGCTGACTGTGCTGTGGGTGCTTGGTGTGGTTTCAGCCCTCTCTGGTTGGCGAGTCTTTCCTTGTTCTTCATTGCAGCTGGCATCTCTCACGGTTCTGTCCCTTGGATCTGTCTTCATCCCAGCTGGCAGTTTCCCCCTTTCTGTTCCCCTGCAGACAGGTGTTCCCTTACCTGTGGCTTCATGCTCCGCCTTCCTTCAACGCATTTGACACTAAGAGGAATGCGCTTAGATTTTAAATTAACATTTTGTATAAAATAGAGCTAAGAAAGCAGTAGATGTTCTCTATTTTTAAAAAAATTCTGAGTATTCTGAATTTTGCAAAAATATGGAACACACAGTGTCACCCAAAGACAACTACTATTAAAGCTTTGCTGTGTGTTCCTGTGATTTAGTTATATTTAAATTATGCCTACCCTGTTTGCTCTACCTGTCCACTTGTGGCTTCCTGCAGAGATGGGATTGGTCAGTGATAAGCTTTTCTCATCTGCTTTTAAACACATATATGTCACTAATTATCATTCATGTTCATAGTTTCAAAACACATGTACTTGGTTCACATCAAAGTATCCCTGGCCCAGGAGGAGTTTTCTTCTTTTTAGTCCTCTGATGCTCAGTGGGCTTTCTTTGACATTGGGAGTAGACTCTCCGCAGCCTGCCAGAAGCAGAGCCTGACGGGCAAGCAGGTGCTCTCCTTTTGCTGACCCCATAGTTGATGCAGCTGTTCCCAGGTCAAGGTCATGAAGTCCTATTATGCCCTCCAGTGACTGCCAGAAGACACCCTGAGCCTGTGGTGCGTGTCAGTTTGGGGCACAGTGCTGTAATCAAGGTGTAGGCAAATGGAAGGAGCCAGCAGATGCAAAGTGGGAAGAAGGCGAATCAGTGCCCGAGCACTAATGTGGAAGCTGACACCAGAGACAAACTCAAAGCAGGTTCTCCTGCTTTTGCCAAAAATGTATGCAGGGAGAGGTCTGGGGACTCAGGCAAGGCAGAGTCTCGGGGGTTAGAGACAGCCAGTGAGTTAAAGATTTGGGTCTTTTTTTAAAAGATTATTTACTTATTTTGAAAGAGTTACAGAGAGAGAGGGAGAGACAGAGAGAGAGGTCTTCCATCCACTGGTTCACTCCCCAGATGGCTGCAATGGCCAGAGCTGGGCCAGGCCGAAGCCAGGAGCCAGGAACTTCATTTGGGTTTCTCCCATGGGTGGCAGGGCCTCAAACACTTGGGCCATCTTCTGCTTTTCCCAGGCCATTAGCAGGGAGCTGGATTGGAAGTAGAGCAACCAGAGCATGAACTGCTACCCATCTGTGATGCCATCGTTACTTGCTATGCCACAACACCAGTCCCAACATGTGGGTCTTTTAAAAGAGGGACCCAGGCAAGACGGGAATGGGTGCAGGATTGTGCAGGGCAGCCAAGGAAGAGTCTTTCCATGGACTCATCTCCAGGGCTAGACCAGTCTGGGAGAGAAGCCAGGTTCCTGAATAGAGAAGATCATCTCTCTACCATAGCGAGTGAAAATGGGCGGCTGCTATGCTTGGAAGATTCCAAGCCAACAGGACCCAGGCGCAAGCATAGCAGCTCAGTGGGCTGCCTTGTGAGGACTCGCGTCCCAGTGGAGGTTCCTGGTCTTCTCTGGGCAATGAATCAGTTTCTCTCTCTCTCTCTCTCTCTCTCTCTCTCTCTCTCTCTCTCTCTCTCCCTTCCCCCTTCCCTACCTCCATCCCTCTCTCTCTCTCTCTCTCCTTCCCTCCCTCCCTTTTCTCTTAAATGTCCTTGAGCCCAGTGTCCTGACACACAGTTAAGGATCACAGACATTTGTTAAGTGCTTGCCTTGGTGGCGCATACACTGAAATTGGAACAATACACAGATGAGCATGGCCCCTGCACAAGGATGACCCATGAACTTGCGAAGACTTCCATAGTTTGTGCAGGATTTGCCTCATCTTGAGAGCCTCCTGGGCCATGCCAGAGTGTGGCTTTGATTAGCCCTCTTGAAAATAGCAAGGCTGATTACTTGTGGTGCTTGATTACTCAGTGGAGTCTCTCGAGTGAGTTCTGTGGTTATCATGTACTAACGATGGAAGGAGCAGCACTTGTTCAGCTACTGGTGAACCTGAATGACAGATGCTAATCTGTGTAGTAAAGGGGAGGATTTAGACCCACAAGTTGGAATGATTGATGTTTCCATGTACGTAAAGCATAAGAAGGTACTGGAATTAAGGAATATTTAAATTGCTGCCCTAGTAAATGAAAATAATTTTGTAGGAGAATTAATAGACAATTGAACAGCACAGTCAACAGACTCCATTCAAGAGCTGATCTATTAGAAAGGCCAAAGGCTGGGGCTGGCGTTGTGGTGCAGTGGGTTAAGCCACCACCTGTGATGCCAGCATCCTATATGAGCACCAGTTCAAGTCCTGGGTGTGCCACCTCTGATCCAGCTCCCTGCTAATGGGCCTGGGAAAGCAGTGGAAGATGGTTCAAGTACTTGGCCCCTGCACCCACATCAGAGACTGGGTGGAGTTCCAGGCAACTAGAACTCCTAGATTTGGCCAGGTCCAGCCCCTGCTAGTGTGACATCAGAAGATGGATGATCGCTGTGTCTATCTCTCCCTCTTTAAATCTTTCAAAAAGCAGTCCAAGACTAAGCTGATTGAAGAGTTAGCAATAGCAACGAGTGTTGTCATTAACCTTCAAGAATAAGATCATCCATTATGAAGTGAAAATAGATGTTAATGAAAATACAGTAGCGCCTAAAGATTACCAAAATATATGGAAACCAAGCTTCTAACATATAAGCATTCTCAGTAATGGCTGGATGAATGTTCACTAAAGGTAGCTTCAAGGTGAATCTCAGTAGTGCAAGTAGTGCAAATTAGTGTGAAACACAAGACTGAACTTGCCATGAGGATGTTGGAGAAAAGTATATATGAGGAGTAAGACACTCTGACAGGACTTCAAATACCCCCAGAGCGTAGGAGCACCTGTTTGAGTCACAGTTGCTCCACTTCTGCTCCTGGCTTTTTTTGGGTCATTTTCTGCCTTTCCCAGGCCACTTGTGGGGAGCTGGACTGGAAGTGGAACAGCCGAGACTCAGACCGGTGTCCATATGGGATGCTGGCATTGCAGGCGGTGGCTTGACCTCCTGTGCCACACGCTGGCCCCTGAAGAAATTCTCTAAGCATCGCTGCTGTGATTTAATGGAGCATCGAGTCATTGCTCCCTGGGTACCTGCATGTCCTGACCTGGCCCTTCCCTACTTCACTTAAGAAGGGGGCTCTGCCCAGGTGCAGCTGGAACGCAGAGAAGCCCTTCATTCATTGAGGCCTGAGGCACAGGACCAAACAGGTCAATGAAGCATCAACCTGAAGGTGCCCGACAGAGAAGGTGGGAGTCAGGAGTGAGGCTGTGGGAGAGTGCTCAGCTACAGCGGGGCAGGCGAAGTGTGGCATGACTGAACTCTGAGAGATCTTCTCTGGTGTCTGAAATCCCTGCACCCCTGCACCATGGGCTGACTGCAAAAATGTCCCATCGCCCTGGTGGGAGCCCTGGTGGGAGCCCTGGTAGGCTCTAACGGTATGGTTTGACTGATCTGGGATTGGTTAGGTCAATTAGGTTAGAAGAGTTGAAAGAAAGAGATCCAGAGGGAGAGTTTAAAAACTGTCCTGGGGGACGGCGCCATGGCTCACTTGGCTAATCCTTTGCCTGCGGCGCCGGTGACTCGGGTTCTAGTCCCGGTTGGGGTATCGGGTACTAGTCCCGGTTGCTCCTCTTCCAGTACAGCTCTCTCCTGTGGCCCGGGAGGGCAGCGGAGGATGGCCCAAGTGCTTGGGTCCCTGCACCTGCATGGGGGACTGGGAGGAAGCATCGATTCCTGGCTTTGGATCGGTGCAGTGCCGGCCGTAGCGGCCATTAGGGGAGTGAACCAACGGAAGGAAGACCTTTCTCTCTGTCTCTCTCTCTCATTGTCTGTAATTCTACCTGTCAAATAAAAAAAAAACAAAAACAAAACAAAACAAAACAAAAAAAAAAACAACTGTCCTGGAGGGAACCAAGGCCAAGACTGGTGAGGGCAGGGCCAGCGCTGTGGCACAATGGGATAAGCTGCTTCCTACAGCTCTGGCATCCCACATGGGTACTGGTTCAAATCTTGGCTGCTCCATTTCCCATCCAGCTCCATACTAATTCACCTGAGAAAGCCCAGAAGCAGGCCCAAGTGCATGGTTCCCTGTACCCATGTGGGAGACCCAGATGAAGCACCTGGCTCCTGGTTTTGGCTTGGCCCAGCACTGTACTTTTTTGTTTTTTTTAGACAGTGAGAGAGAGAGAGAAAGAGAGAGAGACAGAGAGAAAGGTCCTCCTTCCGTTGGTTCACCCCTCAAATGGCCACTACGGCCGGTGTGCTGTGCTGATCTGAAGCCAGGAGCCAGGCACTTCCTCCTAGTCTCCCATGCAGGTGCAGGGCCCAAGCACTTGGGCCATCCTCCACTGCACTCCCGGGCCACAGCAGAGAGCTGGACTGGAAGAGGAGCAACCGGGACAGAATCTGGCACCCCCACCAGGACTAGAACCCGGGGTGCTGGTGCCACAGGTGGAGGATTAGCCTAGTGAGCCATGGCGCTGGTCCCAGCACTGTACTTTGTGGCCATTTGGGGAGTGAACCAGCAGATGGAACATTTTTCTGTCTATCTCTCCTCTCCCTGTAACTCTGCCTTTCATATAAATAATAATAATAATAAAAAGAGTGGAGAGGGCAAATGGTGTGGGGTTTGAGGGGTGACAAAACGCAGATAGATCTAGAAGGTTAGGAACCAGGTGAAGAAAGGTAAGAAAGACAGCAAAGCGTGGAGGGGGTTTTAGCCAAAACTTACGAAGGAGGCCGGGATACCCAAAGCTCCTTTGTGTTGGGTGTCAATCTTAAGGTGCTTGAGCAACTTGGCCAGCTTTGAAGGAATGGAATAGGAGGAGACGTTGTATATTTAGGAATATACTGGTGCTGGCTATTTTATGATGATGTCAGTGAATGATTAAACCGTAAGTGAAAACAGCTGTAAAATACATCGGGACTAGTTGGGAAAACAGAATTAGGGAACTATTAGTAATTTTACTGGTTTAATGATGGTATTTTTGTTAATAGGGAACATATTATTAATTTTTTTAGAGCTACAAGATGAAATACTTAACCCTGAACTGTCATTTTGACTGAAATTGACTTTGAAATAGTTTAGCAAAACCTATGTAAAAACAGACAGATGAAGTAAATACGATAACATTTTAACAAGGTTTGAGTGCAGATAATGAATATGTGGCCGCTCAGTGACTATTGTTTGATTACACATTTCTCTTCATCAAAGTTATAAATAAAAGCACCTAAAGCATTAGCTTTCATCAATGGCTATCAGAAACTAAAATACAGCTATGTGGTAAATGATTACATGAGGGTACTTCAAGGAGTTCACGGAAAGCAGAATTAAAAGGTTAGTTTTGCTGCAAAACCATTTTGAAATCCATGCATAGTTTTCTCATAGTATGCGTTTTCCACGAATTTTAAAAGACTCCTCCTAGGCATGGATTTCAATATTTTTATACCAAAAGAAGCTTACCTTTGGGTTCCATTTTCCATGAACTTTTTGAAGTGACCTGTAGTAATGTGAAAATAGGATTTATCAACCACAATGTTGCCCAGAAACACTTGGGCAAAGGTGTTTACCATAGAGAGATTTTGCAGAGAACATTTGAAGTTACCGTTTTCTTTAATAAAGATCTCTCAGATTTCAATAAATATTCATTTACAAATTCATGTATTTTAAAGACATCAGGGGTGATGATTTTTTCTTCCAAAATTACTTGTATTTGTTATGTGATCCTTGGGATTTTTTGTCTCACACTTTTAGTTATGACTTCATGACTGTATGACTGATTTAGTACCCAAAAAATTGCCACCTCCCAAAAAATCCTAGTGAATGAAAGTGTATTAGGAATTCTGAAAAATTTTTTGTTGAGTGAATAAATGCGTGGCTCCTCAAGAGACACTGATGGACTAGAATGGCAGCTTGGAGTCACTAACTTCCCTGGGTCTTCCTGTGCCATCTAACGATGTAAATTGGTCTTGACTGCCACGAGAATGGACCCAACCAACGGCTCCCCCTGGACCAAGATCACCTCGGTGCCTTGGCCACTGGCAGGAGGCCTTTCCATTCAGTGGCGAGTCCTGGACATCTCAGGGCCACTTACCTGTATTTTGGAAAAAGTAATTAGCTTTCTGGATGCTGCCAAGGGGAGCAACCACTCACCACCAATAAGTAAAACCAAGTCGCATGTATCCCCAGAGGCAGTGGGAGGATTTGGAAATGGGGCGGATGCCTTGCTGCTGACCATCAGATTGGCACGACTATGAGTGAGCTCACAGCTAAGTATAAAATGCCTGGAGCAACTGGAGGGGGAGAAGGGCCAGCCGGGGCAGTGGAGTGGGCGGGCAGCCCCTGCACGCACTCATTAGCCCACCTGCTCCTGTCTTCCCACACTCATGTCCTAATGCGAGCTTACAGAAAGTCAGCTGGAGCCCGTCTTCCATGTAATTCAGATCACACTGCCTGCAGCGGCTCTTCCAAACTCACATAAACAGAAGGACTGATATTACCAGTGAAAATGTAATTAAGGGCATTCATTGTAAAGTAATAATGAATTACCTCACCCTCACCATATGGCTAGCACTGATTAACACCTAGGAGAAATGATCTAAAACCTCTGAAATCGGAATTAATGTCTCCGATCATAATGAGAAACATTTTTTTAAGGTGGAAAGGAAAAGTCATTGGGAGTTTATTAAGCCAAGAGTCACAAAAATAAAATATTGGGAGAGAACATCCTGAGATGTCGCACTCAGACGAGGTGTGTTTTTAGTGTGCAGCCTATCACGGATGCAAAAAAATATAAGATTTAGAAAATCCTCCAATAGAATGACAATCCCAGTTTGTGGACTGGAATTGTCATTCTATTGGACGGTTTTCTCTCTATTGTTTCGCTTACAATTATGAGGAATTAATGGAAGAGTCTCCACTTCAATTGGCAGTTTCATAAATCACCAAGGATAGGCTTAGCTCACTGATGGAAAACCTTTCTTCCCTACCGAGATGTTGCTTGCAGGCAGGAAGATCTTGCGTTGCGATTTAGTGGCAATGGGAGAATTTCTGAGCTATGTCAGACAGGTTAGCATCACAAAAGATGGCTAGCAAGTGCACACCCATTTAGAAGACAGGATTGCTACCAAAGGTAATTTGTGGATGCCCAGGGCTGGCACTTCATTAGTATTTTGTGCCCTAGGGCAGTATGGAGAAGCATAAAGAAGCAGAATTTGAGATTTTTTTTTCTCCCTCACCAGAATCCCTTAGATTACTTTGTAAACTGCTAGGAAAACAGGTTAATGCACTCAGCACAACTTTCGAGAGGGGATATTTTCCCCTGCACATCCTCCTGTGGACAGCAGGGATAATGGTACCTGTAGCGGAGCTGGTGCGGCTCCAAGAACTCTGCGTGGAGGCGTGAGCCTGCAGGGGTAAACTTTCACTCTAGTTTCCACTTTGTACTTCTGTGTCTTTGGCCCCAGAGAAATGGAGAAGCCTCCACAAAGGCTCCAACCTGGAGTTAGGGACACGGAAGCTTCAGATTGAGACCCCTGGCCTTAGAGTAGAGGAAATCAAATAATTCTCAGTGACAAGTGATTCCTGCGCAGAGAATCGCCTGCCTGGCTCCGGGCTGCCGAGGGACAGAGCTGGTCATCCTGGGGACACACAGAGCCAAACGTAGAAGCCTGGGTGTCGTTTTGCTCATCCGCGTCGGGCTCAGGGACCCTCTGCACTCTGTGAGTAGCAGTGGCCACGGAGAGCGCCTCGGGTCACCGCTGAGAGCAGGCTGCAGAGTTGACCCCTTAGGGAAAACGACAGATCCGTGGGTAGAACAGAGATCTGGCTTTCTCTTCTGCTGTGGAACCTCCCCAGGCCTACTCAGCCCCTGGCCCTCCACATGGTGCAGGTCCTATGGGTCTCCTACCGGCTCTGGCCCCAGTGCCCTCGGCGGGAGCCCCTTCTGCGAACATCTCCAGTCTCCAGCCTGGGGCAGTCCTGGAGCCCCCTTGGGAGACTTCAGCCTGAAATTGGCGAACAAAGAGAGAGCGAGCCTACAACCCCATCATCGGAAGGGCTGAGCCTGTCAGCGTTGGACAGATGGCCGCTCTCTGCACGTAGGGACAATGCCCTCCTCAGGCCGCTGGCTCTGCTTGGGCAATTTAAATATCTGAACAATGACTGAGGGTGCTAGTGAGCAGTGCACGCTCAAAGACGAGTTCATCAGCTCTCTGTCATTCTGGAAGAATTAGGGCTGCCAACGGCCTTCTTCATGGCTGAGGCTTGGGGTCCCCTGGATGTTGAGCTCTGAGCATGCCGGGAACTGGGGTGGGGGACCACAGGGCTGGGCATAACTCTTCGAGCAGAACACATTGCGTTCTGCACGCACAGCACGCAGACGGGGCTCGGGGAAGACGCCACGACCGCTCATGCGAGCTGCCGAGATGGAAGTAGCGCATTCCTCCCCTGAGGAAGTTCCGAAAGCGTCCGAGCTCCCCAAAAGCAGAGACTGCAGTCGCATGTCAGTAATGCAGGCGTCCTAAGAGCCGGGATCCATTCCCATGGCAGCGATCTGTTTGTGAAAGGAAGAACGGGAGGTTTCCCTTTAAAGTGAGCGCTGTTTGTCGGCGGAGAATGATGGTGCCTGCCTCCCCCTTGCTTGAAAACACTTGACTTTGCTTCGAGTAGCAGTTAGTTAATATTGATGCCTCATACATTTAAAAATACATTCGTTCAAAGCAGGTTATTGCCATTCAAAAGGCTTAGTTATGCGGGATTGTACACAATAGAAACGTCCTAGCTCCCAGGGGTGGCCGTTCATGCTGCGCCCCATAGTCAGCAGGCAAAATTTCTGTTGGTGTTCGAAATTCACATGGTAGGCCTAGTGCGGAGGACTCTTGGGGCTCCTTCTGCAAACCTAAACCTTCATGAGAGGGATGGCACCGGGGAATGAGTGCCTAGACCTGGCAGCCATGGTCGGAGATGGTCGGGCTCCTGTGAGGTGTCTGGAACTTTCCAAGGGGCTCTGGTTTAGGTAAATATGCAGAGTACCATAGCTGAGCTATCAAACATGAAATAAGCACCATGCTGTGTTTAAGAACAATTCTTATTCTTGTCACTAGAAACATCACCTTTTCTCACTGCTGACACATGCATTTATTTTTGCTTGGAAGTCTACCTTAAAATTTTTATTTTTTATTTTTGTCACTATATTCATGGAGTTTAACTTACAAGGTCTAGGAAATGATTTCAGAAACAGGATTCAGCAGTCCGCAGGACACTGCAAACTGAATTAGAAACTCTCACACGTGCACGCAAGCAGCAGGAGAGGCTTTTGGCCCTTTGCTGCAGCCCTGATTGCTGTATGGGTGGCCGGGGACTTTGTGGAAAAGCACAGGGCCTTGCAGCATGAGGGGTTAAAGCCCTCGGGAGGATTAGAGAGCCCCAGGTAGCCCAGTTTCTATTCTGGGTTCTGGCCAGGCAGGCCCTGTGGGGGTGGACAGCAGCTGCCTGCAGGCCCTGGAGCGGCTGAGTCGCTATGGTGCGCCAGGCTCTCTAGACGGTCCTCAGCGGGCCTCTGCCTCCTCCCGTGCTCCCTTCTACTCGGTCTAAGAGCCCTTGCTCCTAACTGCAGACTTCCACCCTCAGCATTGCCTCAGCCAGCCTCCAGCCGAGCAGCAAACAGCCCTTCCCGGAAGATTTTTATTACAACTAAAAAAATTGCTATCTCCTGTGTCTTGAACTCTTCGGGGCTAAGTGCTTCAGATGAATTATTTCTCTGAACCACTTCATCCGGACAATTCCAGATCAATAGGCTACTGGATGATCTTAGGGTGAGATGGCTTATTTGTCAAGTAGCTGCGAATGCGGGATTTGGAGAGATCTCCAGCACCACGGGAAAAATGCACAGGCCCACTCATATCTGAAAACAAACAAACAAACAAACAAACAAAAAACTTGATTTGGCCAAGTCCCACTGGCCTGCACTGTTGGTATCCCAGTCATCGTGTTAGTCCCGCCTGAATAAGTCAGATGTTGGGAGATCTAATTTGTTTTGAACACTATGTTTTTATAGCAATGTCTTGTTGGAATACTATGGCCAGGAGCTGGTGCTGTGGCATAGCACCACCATTTGGGCACCAGCTTGAGTCCTGGCGGCTCCACTTCCGATCTAGCTCTCTGCTAATGGAGAGTAGAGGATGGTCCAAGTGCTTGGGCCCTTGAACCCATGTGGGAAACCCAGAAGAAGCTCCTGGCTCCTGGCTGTGGCCCAGCTCTGGCCATTCCAGCCATCTGGGGAGTGAACCAGTGGATGGAAGGCACCCCCCCCCCAACCTTTCAAATAAATCTTTCAAGAAAATAAAGGAAAACTATGGCCAGACTGGACTCCTTTTTCTGAAGAGAGTAGATATTTCTACCATCGAAGGTCAGTATGCCCAGGGCAGGGGTTAAACGCTGGGGCAGTGGCCCTTGGCCTGCAAGAGGAAGTGCAGGAAGTGCTGTTTGCTCTGCGCCGCGTGGTTGAGTGGGGACTGAGTGCAGGGGCTGTGCTTTGTGAATTCTGCAAGCGATCATATCTTGACTTTGTTTTTAAAGCCTCTCTGCCGTGTGATTCTTTTAGCCCAGAAGGTAGTGCTTGTCTGTTATTTTTGCCACCCTGATGTTCACTCTCCCCTTCGCTTCAGTTTTCCTCTGAGCGACTGGATTCCTCATCCCATCCCATGGTTTTCAGGCATGGGTTGGCCCATCCTCTGGCTTCTTGTGTGTGCACAGGACAGGTCTGGCCAATGGGACAACTGTGCACCTCTGGCCTTAGTGACTGGTTCATGGCTGAGCCACTCAGAGCCAGCCTTGGGACTGTTAGGGAAGAGCCATTTCCTTACCACTGAGATGAACAAGCCCTGAGCTGCTGGGCCACCACTTGGAAAATAAAATACATAGCACAAAATGGAGCTAAAAGAGGGAAGTTGAATCCTGAGGACATTCTTTGAGCTTCTGAACCCAGTTGTGCCCCTACTAAGAATATGCCTGTACTTTTTCAGTTATGTGAACCAATTTTTTTTTTTTTGCTTAGGTTTGTTTTGATTGGGGTTTATGATATTTGCTCCTAAAGATATCTTATTAAATGTATAAGCCATATCCCTGCCATCACTGTGGAGAATCCAGAAAGGATCTGTGCCCATGCCTAGAATAAAGTGCACTATGGGAGAACAGCAATAGCTTAAGGAGCTGATACTGATCCCACAGGAAGTCATTTTCAGGGAAGGAAGTGGATGGCGTCAGTCCAGAGCCAGATCTCTGGTGAAGGCTGCAAGCTTCATGCGATATGTGGATCATATCATTGTTCTCCCTGGATTCTCAGAATGCCTGGGAGAGGCTTCGGCAATTATAATAACGTGAGCACTAACAGCTAATGTTTACACACATGGTCATTTCAGTATTATTCCTTACAGCCAAATGGTGAAAACAAGCCAACTGTCCATCAGCCGATGAGTAGGTAATCCAAATGTGGCATGTACATACAATAGAACATGATTCAGCTTTAACATTCATGGTAATTCTGACACATGCCACAGCATGGATGAATGTGAAATAAGTGGATCACAAAAAGGTCCACGGTTGTGTTTCTCTGCTTGTATGAGATATGTACAGTCGTCAGTCCACAGAAGCAGAAATAGAACCGTGGTTGCCAGGGCCTGGGAGAAGGGTGAGTCGGGGAGTTGGTGTGGAATGGGTATAGGATTTCAGTTCTACAAGATGAGGAAGTTCTAGAGGTTAACAGCATAACAGTATGAGTACAGTTACTTAAAAGGGGTTGGGATGATAAATGTTGTTTTCTGTGTATTTTACTCCAATGAAAAATAAGCTAATGTTATCTCATTCTTACTGTATCTATCCAAACAGTGAGGCCAGTCATACTCAGGTTTCACAGCTAAGTGCCAGGGGAACACATAGAGTAGACTGGGGAGAGGAAGCTAAAGAAGGCTTCTAAGTTTCTTCAAGGAGCTTCAGATTGGAGATGGGTCCCTGCATCCATACAAAAATAGTGTAAGAACTGAGGTCTAGAAGTCCTTTCTGGTTGTCTTTGAGATAGTTCAAAGTACTTGGAGTTGATGCTAATGTGGACCCTGGAAGTACTGATAATAGCTCACATAACTGGATCCCTGCCACACAGACAGGAGACCTGAACTGAGTTCCTAGCTCCAGGCTTTGGCCTGGCCCAACCCCAGATGTTGTGGGCATTTGGGAGCAACCCAGTGGGTGGGAGCTTTCTATTCCTGTCTCTTTGTTCTTTTGCCACTCAAAGAAATCAATCAAAAGCAAATCAGATCTTTAGGATGAGATCGAGCAAGGTTGGAGCTGCAGCTGTTGGTTTGCATTGCTCAAGCTTGCTCTGTCCATCTGGGTCACCACCAGAAGGCTGGTGGTGGGTGGCAGGAGGCGCTCGGGAGCCCCTGAATCATGTAGGGTAGCCAGGGATGCTTTGGGAACAATGAGATTCTTCCTCTAGGGCAAGATGTATGTAACATTTGGAGGCTTCTTGGTCTCCCTTTCACCCTTTCGTTCTCCCTATCCTTGTCTTTTGGATAGCATTTCTCCTTTGCATAAAAATCACATTGAAAGGAGTTTTCAAAATGGTTTCCTTTGAAGTACAGGGGATCAAGGTGAAGGAGCCTTGCTGGCCTTGAATATAAAAGACAACAGGTGAGAAGCCTGCTGTGTGCAGAAGTCTTGCAAGTTGAGAGGGGAGCTTACCAGCCTTCAGCAAATGACTCTGCTACTCTGGAGAGAAGAAGAGCCACAGTGAAAAAATGAAGGGAGACCACGAGGGAGGAACTTCCAGGTGCCTGTCTGAGAAAGGCAGGCTTTTTATGCACTTGAAGAATTCCTAACAGGAACATAAGGAGTGGGTTTTGTACCATTCTCCACGTAGGGATATCTGACAAGATGTCCCATGTTTCATTGTCTATGTGGTCTACTCTTGCAGCTAGGCCGAGGCATCATGGCAGAACAACATTGATGCAGTGCTTAAAGGGTGGTAGTCACTGAGCTGCAGGAGAATGGCAGAAGAGAAAGGAGGTAGAGCAAGGAACGATTATGGGACTGAAATGCTACTACACACTAGACCCTGATTCAGGAGGCTACACGGTAGTTACATCAACAAGGTGAAGTCAAACCCAGGGACTTGAGAAGGTCTTTCTCTATTTTAACAGGTGGGTCATTTGGGAAAAATTATTGAGTTTCAAGAAACTGTAACTTAGTGATCGCTTAAAACCCTGCTGATGGACATGAATGGAGAGAACTCTGTTAGCCTGGCAAACAAATGATCACATTTCAGTGGCTTCCATCTCAAGAGTTTCTGGTGAATTTTGTTAGGCACTCTTAAGACATATGCTCCTAAAAGTTTGGGGGTTTGATGGTACTGAGTATTTTTTAAAAAGATTTATTTATTGTGGCATAGAGAGTAAAGCTACCGCCTGAGATGCTGACATCCCACGTAGCCATGGATTGGAATCCTGGCTGCTCCACGTCTAATCCCTGCAAATACGCCTGGAAAGGCAGTGGAGGATGGCCCAAGTGCTTGGGTCTGGATGACCTGGATGAAGCTCCTGGCTCCTGGATTTGGCCTAGCCCAGCCCTGGCTGTTGTGACTATTTGGGAATGAATCAGTGTGTGGATGATCTCGATTCTCTCTCTCTGTGTTTCTCCTCCTCTGTAACTCTGCCTCTCTCTCTCACACACACACAGAAAGAGAGAGAGAGAGAGGGAGAAAGAGAGAGAGATTTTCCATCTGCTAGTTTACTCCCCAAATGGCTATGACAGCCAGATTCAAGCCAGGAGCCAGGAACTGCACCCAGGTCTCTCACATGAGTAACAGGGGCCTCAACATGCAGGTCATCATTTGCTGCTTTCTAGGCACATTATTTGGCAGTTGGATCAGAAGTGGTGTACCCAGAATTCAAACTGGCACTCCGATATGGGATGTTGTATCCCAAGTGGCAGTGTAACCTGCTGTGCCACAGTGTCCACTCCTGGTGTTGAATGTTCAACCAGTTAGCCATAGCTGCCCCAAATCATCATTCTCTTAGGAAGATTTTTTTTTTAATTGGAGATAATGAAGAAATAATTCACTTTTAAAAGATGTGTTTACATAGGTATGGTAACAATTTTTGTAATCTTGAATTTTTTTGAGAATTCCATGATTTTTAACTATGATGTAAAATGTCTTCTAAACCTAAAAATTACAGTTTGGGAGGCCGGCACTACATTACGGTGAATTAAGTCACTGTCTGCAATGCCAGCATCCCATATGGGTGCTGTTCCAGTCCCTGCTGTTCCACTTCCAATCCAGCTCCTTGCTAATGACCTGGGAAAGCAGTGGAAGATGGCCCAAGTGCTTGGGTCTCTGCACCCAAAGTGGGAGACCCAGAGGAAGCTCCTGGATCCTGGCTTTGGTCTGGCCCAGCCCTGGCCATTGCAGCCATTTGGGGAGTGGACCAGCAGATGGAAGATCTCTTACAATCTCTCTCCCTCCCTCTCCCTCCCTCTCCCTCTCCCTCTCCCTCTCCCTCCCTCCTCTCTCTCTGATTCTTTCAAATAAATACATCTTTAAAGAAAAATACAACTTGTTAGATTTACCAACTGTCAGTGCTGTACCCTGAGATAGTCCTTTGATCCCCGCACCATTTTCAGGCAAACAACTTCCAGTGATCGTCACCTTGATGGCCAGTGAGTACCTGCATGTGGAGGGCAGCTGCTGTCGCATAGGTCCCGGTGCCACAGAGGGCTTTGCAGCAGGTCCAGGCTGTGGAACAAAAAGCCCTTCTCCCAGGGCCATGGGGTCAGAAGGTCCTGATATGTACCCATGGTTAATAAAGATGCCAGCGCTGGTGAGCCCCGCTGAGTCCCGCTGAGTCTCATATAGACCTTGGGATTCTACAGCAACCATGCCACTAGCAGAAGAAAATTCTACACCATTGGAAACAACTTCTTTTTTCAAAAATTCAACAAATTTTTAAATATTTATGACTCTACTTCTCAAACCTCTTTTCCCCAGTCATTCAGCCTTGGTCCTCCCGTGGTTCGACCACCTGGCCATGCCCATGGGTGTGCTGATCCTTTGATTGGTCCATTTTCCTGTCCTGTTCAGTGGATGTTCCCCCGAACAGAAGGATTTCCCCTTCCTGCTGCTGTTTCAGGTCACTCCTAGGCTGGGTTCCAGAGCAGTAGCAGTCCACCTTCAGCCTATGCAACCATAAACCATTCAGCTTGTGCCCTGACAGAACGTTAGCATGTCCTTGTGAAAGTGTAGCTCAGCGTCAGCTTGGAAGTGACCCCCTGCGGAGTTGGATTACTGTCCTTCTAAATAAATCCAGGTGCCATCATTCTCAGTGACCCACTTAAGGCCTCCCTATGTTTCCTGTACTGGCAATGTTATGTGTGCTGGGGGAAGGGTAGGTAGGGAGGATGTTTCCATCAGGGGCTACAATACGGTTTCCATGGTACCTGTAGCTGTGAGTGCCACCGGACCCGATTGGGTCATTTTTGTCTCTTCCTGCCAGTGGGCCAGTAAGCAAAGAAATAGTTGGTGCACTGACCGGTCACCCCGAGGAATGCTCTGACTTCTGCATGATAGGGACAGAGGGGGATGTTTCTAGAACTCCGTAGAACCTCTCTTAGTTCTCTGCATTAACTGTGACGAGGCAATTGCAGCCGACTCTGATGTGACAAGGGCATGATAACCAGGGATTCAGGCTCTCCAGGCACCCCATCAGACAATACTGGCCTAGGGTAACCAACCAGCAGGAGCGTGTTCCACTTATCTTCCTCTTGAAAATCTCTTCTCCCAGACACTGTGGCCGGCCACCGTCCTGAAGAGCTCGTGGAGTGAACCTGTGAAAGGCACAGGGTGCTCTGAGTGGTGCAAGGGGTGGGTTGTGCTCTACCCTCTACCCTTGGACTCCTGTGCCATTCTCCTGTCTTTCTAGATAGAGAGGGCTCCCATCACTTTGTCAGAGGGCTGCCCCCAGGAGGTCACAGCTGGAATTGCCTGAGAATTTTTATTTCCTTAGGGGCAATTCTTGGTCAACAACTGATGGGCACTGGGGTAAAATATTCCAGCTTTCAATTTCCCTCCCTCTCTCCTCCCTTCCTTTCTTCCTCCCATCCTCCCTCCCTCCCTCCCTCCCTGCCTCCCTCTCCTTCCTCCTTCTCTCTCTCTTTCTTTCGTTCTTTCTTTCCCTCCCTCCCTCTCTCTTTCTCTCTCTCCCTCCCTCCCTCCCGTCCTTCCTTCCTTCCTTTCTTTCTTTTTCTTTCTTTCTTTCTTTCCCTCCCTCCCTCCCTCTCTTTCTTTCTTTCCCTCCTTCCCTCCCTCCCTCTCTCCCTCCCTCTCTCTTTCTCTCCCTCCCTCCCTTCCTTCCTTTCTTTCTCTTTCTTTCTTTCTTTCTTTCTTTCTTTCTTTCTTTCTTTCTTTCTTTCTTTCTTTCTTTCTTTCTTTCTTTCTTTCTTCTCTCTCTCTCTTTCTTTCCCTCCCTCCCTCCCTCCCTCTCTCCCTTTTCTTGCCGTCTTGTTCTCTTTTGCATGGCTAATAGGACCATTCCAGAGTGTGACCTCACTTTCTCCAGTTCCCCTCAGGGACTTTGCTTGACACTGACTTTGCCTTCTCCTTGCCCTGCCCCTCGTTCTCCATTCCTCTTCTTACTCCCAAGACATCACCTTTGCTTGGATTCGTGTCTCAGGGTGTGCTACTGGTGAACCCAGGCAAAGATGCTTTCTCATGTGTTCAGAATGAAAGAGCCAGCTCTGTTAAATTTACAATTAGAGTTTAAGTGTCCAGGAAAATGTAATTGTCTAAATAGTATTAAATGTTGAAAGACGATTTGGTGGGGTAAGAGTTCATGAGAGGTGCCCTCGCCCCAGCCTGCATCATGGCTGCCAACCCCGCCCCCCAACCACTTCTGCCCCTGCCCTGCATCCGCTGCTACCGCCAGTGTCGCCGCCCCTTGGGACTGGCTGTATGGTTAGGCCGCAGTCTTCAGTGAGTAAACCTATTCCTTAGTCCCGCGGTGTTCTTGGTCACACATTTGTGGAGTTTCTGAAGGGCATGGAGACTCCCACCAGGCACAGCACCACCTCTGTGCAGACAAGTGAACCGTAGAAATTCGTTACTACTCCAAGAAGCCCCGGCAGCAGTGGCTAACGCGGACACAGAGTGTTGACTTGAATCCACGGAGCGTTTTACAAGAGTTCTGACCTGGACGGGGTAAACCCCAGGCACTTCCTCTCTGTTGCCTCAGTACTGCTGGCCTGCAGAATCGCCGCTCGTTAGAAGGTCCTGCTCACCTCCCGTCACTCCCCACTTCATACTGGAAGCACTGAGAAGCACATCTGGAGGACAGTGTAGCAGACTTCTGTTTCTTCGTGTAATTCCTGTGTTCAGGTTTTTAAAATTCTCTCATAACCCTATTAAGTGTTTTTTTAAGCGAATTAACACGGCCCAAATGAACCTCCCAGCTCCTGTGGAAGTCATGTAAAAGAACATGAGCTGTCTCATCGCACATAATCCAACCAACGCAACAGTAAGCAAGTTTATCGAGGAACTCCTACCATGAAAGTGAGAGTATGGGAAACCACTTACAGCTCCACTCTTGTGGAGAGAGAAGGCGTCCATGTTCTCGGCTGCTCTTTGGTGATGGTGCCCCACTGTGCAGCCAGATTGTTGATGACAGCTTAAGTCTGGTCAAAATTAAGTTTTGTGAGGAACCTGCTTGCTGTGTTGCTGTTCACCGTGTTGCCGGCCTTGGGAGAGCTCCAGGCTCGTCACCCTAGCACTCACTGAAGGTGGAATGAAATGTGAAGATGCAGTACAGTTCATAAGACAAAAGCAGCGTGGAGCTTTTAACAGCAAACAGCTTTTGAATTTGGAAAAATAGCATCCTAAGATGCGGCTGCGCCTCAAAGACCCCGGTGGCCATAGACACAACCGTTGCATTCAGTGACACTGGGGTGCCTCACGCTGTAGCCTTGGAAGTAGAACTCGAGACAGGATCTAACTTGTCAACAGATCAGCCGACATGTTGGCTTGGTGAATAAGTTTAGTGAAGCTTCCAAAGGGTATTGAAAAACTTTTACCAGGCCAAGAGTTTGACAGAATTGCAACCTCTATCTTTGGGTTAGAACCAACCTATTTGGGCATTTAGCATAAGATTCTTGCTGTTTACTATTTAAAATGTGCTTATCATCTGCACCAATTGACCTTTCCTGAAATCGTGCAATGCTGAGTTGTATCTTAACTCTACCCCCGTGCCAGAATCTTATCAATACGTAAGAAATTTAGAAAGGTTAGGTGCGAAAATGCCCAGCACAATACTTGCATATTTTTAGTATCATACAGAATTAAGATCCCAGGAACTATGAACACTCTAGACCTCACGTGGTTTGTTCCTTCAGTCATTTCAAACACTGGAAGTGGGGACTCTGGTTATTTGCCTGCTTACTTTATGTTTACATTTCCCACATTCATACCAGTATACATCAGGTTTGCTTAACCATTGATTTTTTTTTTTAACCAAATCTTATGGTTATTTAATGTTTCTGTAACTCTTGCTGTTAATATGAAACCTCCATTTTGAAAATCTACATTGCACAGAAGCACATGTCTTTAAAGTCTTCAGACAAAAAAATAGAAAAAAGCCCTACAGTTAATGTTTGCAGTCTGAGGTGCAGTTTAATAGGGAAGGCCTGAGAGAATGGGAGAGGGCTATTAAATATTTTTAATAAAATGTTGCCCTTGTCTTGTGCAGAACATGCAGAATATGCTCTTTTTTTAAAAAAAAAAAGATTTTATTTATTTATTTGAGAAGTAGAGTTCAGACAATGAGGGGGAGAGACAGAGAGAGAGATCTTCCCTCTGTTAATTCACTCCCCAAACGGCTGCAATGGCTGGAGCTGTGCCAATCTGAAGCCAGGAGCCAGGAGCTTCTTTCAGGTCTCCCACGTGGGTGCAGGGGCCCAAGGACTTGGGCCATCTTCTGCTGCCATCCCAGGCCATAGCAGAGAGCTGGATTGGAAGAAGAGCAGCCGGGACCAGAACTGGTGCCCATATGGGGTGCTGGTGCTGCAGGCGGAGGATGAACCTACTGTGCCACTGTGCTGGCCCCAGAATATGCTCTTTAATTTAGTAAATTTTTTAAGAGGTAGAGATCCTTTGTTATTGTAGCTTAAAATTGTTAACTGAGGCCAGCGCTGTGGCAAAGCAGGTAAATCTTCTGCCTGCAGTGTAGGCATCCCATTTAGGCGCCGGTTTGAGCCCCAGTTGCTCCACTTCCGATTCAACTCTCTGCAGTGGACTGGGAAAACCGCAGAAGATGGCCCAACTGCACCCACGTGGGAGACTTGGAAGAAGCTCCTGGTTCCTGCCTTCGGATTGGCTCAGCTCCGGCTGTTGCAGCCATCTGGTAGTCAACCAGTGGATGGAAGATTTCTCTCTCTCTTTCTCTCTTCCTGTGCCTCTCTGTAGCTCTGCCTTTAATAAATAAGTAAATCTTTACACAAATTCTTAATTATAAATTTTCTGAAGTTCTTGTAATTTTGTCCATTCTTATCAAAAGTTGTTTGCCAACTTATTTTTGTTTGAAGTGTGATTTTTTTTCCTCCCCAACCTCTTGCTAAAAGAAAAAAATAAGTGGGTTTCTGCTAATGAGTTGAGCAGACATCTAATATTTTATATGCCTTTTGAGCTGTACAACTTAATATTTGCATACTTGATAATTTTCTTTATTATGTAATTGATAAAATGGTGATGTGTATTAATGTTAGTTCAACCATATATTTATACTGTCTGGGAATGTGTGGTTTTAGTTTTGTGTGAGAATTAATTTGTCAGTGTTCACCAGCTTATAAAAACTTAGTATGAGAGCTTAAACATCTAAATAAATAATGAAATGCAAGAAAAAAAAAGAGTTCATGAAAGTATTAAGAGGGACAAAAGTAATTGTTCTTTTCTATACAAAAGTTGTTAGATTTATAAAGAAAATAAGATTTGTACATTGACATTAAAGCTAAAAATTGGGTTTCTAATTTAAAACTTTAATACATTTGACTTGAGGAAAACAAGTATTTTTAGGAATTCTTTCCCAGGCTTGGAAAGTCCTTCTTGGGAAGTCAAAGCTCATTACATTTGGAAGATAATAAATATTGAATGAGTGAATTCCAGGCTTACCTTTATGAATATCCACAGCTATATTCTTCATTGTAAGTGTGAATTATCAAATACAGCCAGAGAGATATGTAAAACACACAAATCAATATCAAAATGTCAAGGCTGAACTAAAAGTGAGAAGCACCCATAAATTACCCCAGATACTCATTTACTTAACTAGACAACTAATTACAATTATGCTCATCAATGCATATAAAATATGTAGTTCAACATAAAAATGAATCTATAAAAAGGTACATCAATAATCATAAATGCAAGATATCATTATACCCCATTCTGGTAATCATCTGAGGTAACTATAATTTTAAAATCTGAAGTTTCACCTTGCAACTCAAAGGCGGGGTAAATACAGTTGAATATATTTTCAGCTGTGTCTGTTTCTCTACGTGCAATGTTCAGTCTTACCGAAGAAAATGAGGACAGTAGTCAGGGAATGAATTGAATCAGTGTTTGTTTTATTACAATAACAGGTAGTGGAAATTGTATCTGCATTTTCCTAACTGTGAAACACTTGGTGCTTTAGGAGACACTTAGGTAGCCGATAAGAATTTAGGGCTTAAACACTTGTCTGCAGTAAATTGCTTTTACTGTCTGATTAACGACACAGGTCTCAGCAGTTGGAGGCAACATTGCGCTCTGCATACTTAGGTCTCTGATTTGACACCAAAGTGGGGGTGGATATGACGATTCTTACGTGCATCCCTTTCTCTGAGGCACAAAGGAAAATGAAATACAAGGAAGAAATGTTGAAAGTGTAAATATCACCCTCCTTAAATCACCGTCAGTTACGTTTTCAGTAACTGAAAAACCTAAAAACAGTTCAGATATTCCAATTTGTTCCTCAGTACACCAATTTGGAAGCACAGTTTACAGGTTTTTCACGTAGAACCACCCATGTTGTATCCGTTAGCTTTTTTAGGTACTCATTCTGGAATATTGGAAAAACAGACTCAAGGCACAAATACATGTTACTATAAGTCATACTTTTATAGCCATAATGTAATCATGAATTGTATATGTAAATTAATTAAATCATTGAATTAAATATGTAAATATTAAACCAAATTTGAAATGGTTCAGAAACAGACTCTCTTTCAGTTCACGAAACATTTCTATGAGCCTATGCTATGCTTATTGAATAAATATAGACCCTACTTTAAGGAAGTTTATTTTATATACTTCCTCTAGGAAGAAGTAAAAAAGAATACAACAAGAGTTAATGAGTGGGCTGGAATGCAAAAAGAGCTAGAAGCCAAGTGTGAAAAAGTACTGTTCCACCAAGAGAAGAGAAAAATAGGATTTCCATGGAAGATATCCAAGAGAAGTTTCCAAATCTGTTTAGCAGACCTTGCTAAAATAAAAACGTAACAATATGGATAGGAGAGTACTTCAAAGCGTTTGTCGAACAATGGAATTGAAAGAGAAGTTTATTTCGGTGCAAAGACTTTTTGAAATCCATGCATAGTTCTTTTAATAATATAAATTTTCCACGAACTTTCTGAAGACCCTGCGTATACCACAGACCCAGCATCTGACAGAGGTGGCCTCGGAAGAGCGGGGGAATAGGACAGTGACTCAGAGCTGCCTCTCGATGTAGCCAGGGGCAGTCGTTGGGAGAACGCCCTGTGTATTTCTGCTTGTTCTCTCATTGGCTCAGCTTCCGAAGATGGGAGAGGCAGGATGAGTCCACAGGCTACTGCTCTTAGCGATGGCCTTCATTTTGCACGATGGCGCACACATTTAATTTCCGTTTTCAGTACAGGTGAAATGCCTGCCATTGTTTTCATCCCTCTTATTAAACAGAGAAAGGGTAAACTATGCTAGGTTCCCAGGTATGGCTGAAGACAAAGGCAAGTCTAGTGGACTTTACCAAAAAACCACCAGGAAGTCTTTGCACCACTGTGGAAGGTCAGGAGGTGAAGGGGTGACACCAAAATGCAGCGGTAGGCGGTAAGTGACTCATCGCTGCAGAGAACTCAGAATTAGGCCAGTGTAAACAATAGCGGGTTATTCACGTTCCTTCCCCGGAGGATCAGGACACGGGAGTATTTGTGACTATGTTTTTCTCAGTAGGAGTCAAACCCCAGGTGCTGTCAGGCTGCAGAGCTGTCTCACTGTCTCCCCCCATCATCAAACTGGTGCTCAGAACAAACCGAAGGGAGTGTGGGATTCAAACATATTGTATTTGTTGAGCGTGGTATTAGGCTGAAAATATGGATTCAAGATGCTTTTAGAACAAATGTGCTTGCTATATATTTATGATCTGTTGCTAAAGGGATGTTTTCACAGAGTATTAGAGCTGGAGGCACACACAGAAACAGTGAAGGGCGGCCTTGGTGATATTTGGGTCCTGCCAATGCTAAAAGCCATTCGTCGTCCATATGCTGACAATATTTACATTTTACTGCGATTATCTGTTGTTTCTCTGAAACTCAAAATTAACTGAGCATCTGTATTTTTAAAAAAGACTTATTTATTTGAAAGCCAGAGTTAGAGAGGGAGAAACAGAGAGAGAGAGAAATAGAGAAAAAGAGACAAGAGAGACAGAGAGAGAGAGATATCTTCCATCCACTGGTTCATTCCCCAAATGACCATAACGTCCAGGACTGGGCCAGGCCATAACCAGGAGCCAGGAGTGTCTTCCAGGTCGCCCATGTGGGTAGCAGGGGCCATCTCCCATTGCTTTCCCAGGCCATTAGCCGAGAGCTGGATTGGAAGTGGAGCATCTGGGACATAAAGGGGTGCCCATATGAGATGTTGGCACTGCAGGCAGTGGCTTTACCTTATGTGCCACAGCACTGGGTCCATATCCGTATTGTTATTTGCTAAACCTGGCACTCCTGCTATAAAACATTTAGCCCAAGCATCAGCAAAATCTTACTGTGTAGAAAGACTTAGGTAACAGCACTCTGGCCTCAGAATCAGCCCTTAAGGCATTCGGATCCGGCTGAAAAGCCCATGAGAGTATTTCAGGCATGGAAAGCCATGACACTCTGAAAAACAAACAAACAAACAAACAAACAAAACCTAAATGAAAGATCTCTGCCAGTGAGATCCCAGTGGAAAGAACAGGTCATCAAAGGAGGTGCCTTTCTCTGAAGGGAGGAGAGGACTTCCACTTTGACTATGACTTTGTCTAAATATGATCAGAGTTGGTGAACTCAAAAGGCTTCCATAGCCTTGGCAACTCATGACAAGAGCCTAAGGCGATTACTGACGCCATAAACAAGAGTGTCAATTGGTTAAGTCAACAACAGGAATCACTGTGCACTTACTCCTCATGTAGGATCTCTGTCCTTAATGTGCTGTACATTGTGATTTAATGCTATAACTAGTACTCCAACAGTATTTTTCACTTTATGTTGCTATGTGGGTGCAAACTGTTGAAATCTTTACTTAATATATACTAAACTGATTTTCTGTATATAAAGAGAATTGCAAATGAATCTTGATGTGAATGGAAGAGGAGAGGGAGCGGGAAAGGGGAGGGTTGTGGGTGGGAGGGAAGTTATGGAGGGGGGGAAGCCATTGTAATCCATAAGCTGTACTTTGGAAATTTATATTCATGAAATAAAAGTTTAAAAAAAGACATAAAAAAAGAAAGACTTAGGTTATTGTTATGTTTAAGTATAGCCAGAAGAGAAACGGTGGGAAGATATTTAAAAAGCTAATTTTGCATTCAAAACTTGGAAATAAGGCAAAAGGAGGAGGGCATGTTCTTTTAATGTCACTTTGTAGCATTGTTTAACAGCTCTGCTAAAAATTATTTAAATATCTCAGACACTGTGCTTGTTTGTCTTGTTATCCATTAATGATTAAAGGGACAAAGTCTGTGAAGTCACATGTTGTCTTGAGCTCCTTGTCTGGAAGAGATGCAAATGAAGGTTATTATCGCTTTATAGGACCTTAACCCAATTTATTTTATTTTTAAAGATTTATTTTATTTATTTGAAAGAATTATAGAGAGAGGTAGAGACAAAGAGAGAGGTCTTCCATCTGCTGGTTCACTCCCCAGATGGCCACAATGGCCGGAGCTGAGCCGATCTGAAGCCAGGAGCCAGGAGCTTCTTCTGGGTCTCTCATGTGGCTGCAGGGGCCCAAGGACTTGGGCCATGTTCTACTGCTATCCCAGGCCATCGCAGAGAGCTGGATAGGAAGAGGAGCAGCTGGGACTAGAATCAAAGCCCATATGGGATGCCGGCGCTTCAGGCCAGGGCTTTAACCCACTGTGCCACAGCATCAGCCCCCATTAACCCATTTTATTTAATATAGAACTCTTATTCTAACACTATGAACATTTTAAGATAAAATTTTAATTTTAGAGCAGTTTTAGGTGTACAGAATTACTGCAAACACAGTACAGAGAGTTGGCACATACCACCTACCGAGTTTATCATGAATTGGTACATTTGTCACAATTCATGAAGACTGATGTATTTGTATCGATGAAAATCGATACTTTACTCGTATTTGCTCATGTCCATCTGTTCCGGGATCCCACATTATGATTAGTAGTCGCTAAATTTTTTTTTTAGGATTTATTTATTTATGTAAAAGAGTCACACAGAGGCGTAAGCAGAGAGAGAGGCAGTGGCAGAGAGAGAGAAGTTTTCCATCCAATTGTTCACTCCCCAAATGGCCAAATGGCTGGAGATGGGCCAATCCAAAGCCAGGAGCCAGGAGCTTCTTCCAGGTCTCCCAGGTAGATGCAGGGGCCCGAGGACTTGGGCCATCTTCTACTGCTTTCCCAGGCCATAGCAGAGAGCCGGATCGGAAATAGAGCAGCCAGGACTCGAACCGGCATCTATATGGGATGCTGAAACTGCAGGAGGTGGCTTTACCTGCTACAGCACAGTGCCGGCCTCGGAAGTCACTACCATTTTCTTTTCAAATACCTCTAAGTACCCGTTTCCTCCTTGAGCCAGCTTTGCCATCTTGCTGATTCTCTCATCAATGAGTAAAATAAATCTTTGGCTTGTGCTCATTCTCTATCTTCGCAAGAAACATATTTTTTACATTGTTGAAGATCAACTTTGATGCCTTGTTATAAGAATGGCCAGTCAGGAGGCCTGTGGGTGTGTGCTGTGACTCTGTTGTGATTTTTCTGGCAGAGCCAAGCTGTCCCAAGAAGACAGCCAGGTTTGTGGAGCTGACATCATTTCTCTTGCAGGAAAATGCAGTACCAGGTGGTAATCAAGAACCAAGCGCACACGACTGAGTGGGAATGTCTGAGTGTTGAAAGTCGATAGCAATGACTGTTGTGTTTTCTTGATGCATACCATAGCCACCTGATGTGGGATAAATAGGCAGGAAGCTATCTGGGTGTGTTGAGCTAGAACTCTTGATTGCTGCCACGTGGGGTTGTCTTTTTAACTGTGGGTTTGATACTCTCACCTTTCCAGGACGCACCTGCTGCATCTGAGACCAGGGTGCATGTGCAAACCCCACCATTTGCATATCCAATTGAGATTCCACCCCCTTCCTTATAAAAGGAGGTGGAAAGCAAGAAGCAGCTCTCTTTCTGCCGTGGACACTGCTTAGATGTAGCTCTCTCGTTTTGTGTTTGCTGTTTGCCACAGGTGTAGGTGTCAAAGACTAAGAGTTCCTCTAATATTGCATGGAACACCCTCGGATGTGCCACGCCTGTGTAGACTCTGCTGCCACAGAGCTCGGAAGGACCTTCCTGACGACAGGTACTGTTCAGTTTGTCTTCTTTCTCACTTACGGGCAGTTCTTTGGAATCCCCTCACTGCCAAATGAACTCTGTCCTATTTGCACACGAGAGCCGTCTCTGCTTAGTATTCTCTGCAGGGGACATGAACCTGGAAGCAAAATTGATACATTCATTGGCCACATCATAGCTACTGTGATTATGATAAAAAAATCTTTGATTAAAAATTTTTATAGGTGGGGAAAGCCGGCCAGGATGATTTCTAAGGCCCAGATTTTTAAATCATAAAGTCCCAGAAATTAACAAAAAAGTCTAAAGGCTCATCTTTAAAACGGGGGAAAACAGATGGTTATAATCTCATGGGATTGATAACAGTTGAGTGAAGATCTGTTAGGAGGGGGCTGAATATTCCTATATATTTTTCTTTAAAGTTTTCTCTGAAAGAATTGCTGTTTATTTTTTAAGATTTTATTTACTTGAGAGGCAAGAGTTACAGACAGAGAGAAAAGTCTTCGATCCACTGTTTCACTCCCTGAATAGCCACAACAGCTGGAGCTGAGCCGATCCGAAGCCAGGAGCCAGGAGCTTCTTCTGGGTCTCTCATGCGGGTGAAGGGGCCCAGGCCATAGCAGGGAGCTGGATCGGAAGAGGAGTAGCCAAGACTCAAACCGGCGCCCATATGGGATGCCAGCACTGTAGGCAGAGCCTTAGCACACTGCACTACAGCATTGACTGCTGTTTATTATGTTAGAGTAAGATTTATTTCTGCTAATTTTTAGCTATTTTTTTTCTGAGAAGTCTGAATGGAATTATCACCTCTCCCGTACTATTTTTCAAAAATGGATTTATTTACGGGGCGGAGAGAGACTCAGAGACAGAGAGACAACAGGGCTCCCATCCGCTGGTTCACTTTCCACGTGCCAGTGACTGCCTTGATGGGGGAGTGGGGGGCGGGACTCAATCCACGTCTCCCACGTGGGTGGCAGGAACCCAACTACTTGAGCTGCCACCTGTGGCCTCTCGGAGTCGGCCTTGGGCAGGAAGCTGGAGGTGGGAATCGAACCCAGGCTCTTCGATGTGGGACATGGGCAGCTTAACGGACAGGCTAAAGGGCTGCACCCACCCCGGGCCTCCCTACAGTGTCCTCCACCTCCGAAAAAGCTTAACAATGTGGCTCACAGAGTCCGCAGGGTGAGAATGCTGTCCAGCTGCTGGTGGCCGGCGGCACTGCAAAAATAGCGTGTACACCATGAAGAAAATAGCCGAGAAGCAGCAGCTGGGAGGAAGGGGGTCAGCTGTAGATCACGGGAAGCAAACAATTCAGGGCCGGCTGGTGTGACGTCAGTGTCGGCTCTCTCAACCCCCAAGCCCGTGACCTTGGCACAGTTTTGCTCCTTGGGCCCCAGTTTTCCCATCCGTGAATTAAGGATCCGAAACAATGGCAGCAGCGGCCAACACTAACGCAGCCCTTACCCGAAGGTGTAGCCTTGTAAGTGAAATCTACATGGCATCCCGTGAGCCACCATTCTCCTGCTAACTTAGGTATGGTCTTTACAAAATGGGGACGATCATGGAACTTCCTTTGAAGGAAACTGAGGCAGACGCGGATTACGGTCCAAGAGGGCATAGCCATAGAGTGTGTGGGATTGGGCTTCAGACACAGAAAGCTGCCTCCAGAGTTCTCTCACGTACGACTGTCCAGTGCCGCCTGTACTCACTAGAATCCCTTCGGATAGAGCCCTTAGCCTGTGCATCTTCGTCGTGTTACATGCTTGGTTCTGTAATTGCTAGATCTCTGTATGAGTCTGGTTCTCACATTCACTTGGCTCCTTCAGGACGTGCTTTTCCCCTTTCAGTGCTTCGTGATGTTGGTTTTGTGGAGAGAGGCAGACACGGTGTATCCGGTGAAGGATCGGAGGTAACTAGGATTTTAGCAGGTTTTATGGAACTCTGGCCGGAAGTTAGGTTGTGTTTGCTGTTTGCCATAGGTGTAGGTATCAAAGACTAAAATTTCCTCCAATTATTCTGTTTTTGTCTCTTCTGTTGTCTTGGGTTTCCCTAGAGACTTTGTATTTTAAAATTTTAAGAGGTAGAGGACGAGAGAGAGAGACAAGAGAAAGCTCCTCTCTACTGCTTCAACTACCAAATTCCTGCAAGGGCTAGAGGCTGAGGGTCGGAGAAGTGGGGAGCTAGCTACTCAGCAAGGGCCCAGGTACTGGAGCCATCAGTGCTGCCCCTGGAGTCTGTGTTAGTGATGCGGGGCCAGGCAGGGGGTCAGGAAGCAAATAAAATAGCTGGAAGAGTTTCTGTCTCTAGCCCTGTACCCTAACTCTACCCCAGGGCATGCCAATCCAGCACAGCCATTTTCCCATGATGCACCTGAGTCTCCCAGCACTAGGAGGACACCATCACGTGTCCCATGTGACCTGTTGTCTGCTGCTTCCTCGCAGTGTGCTCAATACATCTAGTTCCTTTTTCCCTGTGCTCCGGTGAACTCTTTCACCACCTACAATGGCAGCCTCAACGCTGAAAACCAGAGAAAAATCCTGTGCACTTCAGGCAGAAGAAAGATAATCACCTGAAATATACCCAGAACATTGTTTAATTAACAAAGGCCTGCCCTCAGGGGGTTGTAGAGTCTAACCAACCAGAGGGAGAGGAAATAGCCAGCTCCAGCCCCTCTCACCTTCCTTCTCACCTAAAGAACGAGAGGGGAATGGGGCTGAGCGGTACAGTCCAAGGACAAAGGTCACTGAAAGGCTGAGCCCTCAGCATGGGACTGTAGAGCACTTCCCCTCTCCACGCCTCCTGACCCCACCAGTAGGGCTCCCGTGGAGGAAATGACAGCGGAAACCACACTTCAGGTCCTGTTAAAGAGAGAGTCTCAGGGCCAGGCACTTAGCCTAGGGATGAAGCTCACGTCCCGTGTCGGAGTGCCTGTGTTCAACTCCTAACTCCCGCTCCTGCTCATGTTGGGGGAATGTTTCCCAGCTCTTCTGTTCCAGACTCTTGCTCTCACAGGATCAAAGCAAGGACAGAGGTGCAAAAATGGGAGGATTTATTTAAAGAAAGAGTATACAGATTCAAATGTGAATGTGGGCAACCCCACAAGGAGAGACACCTGCCAGGAGAGGGCCGGGGAGCTCCAGTTTAGTGGACCCCTTTATTGGGTAGGGGTGCTATCCTAACTGAATATACAAACCGTGGAGTGTGGGCAGAGTTCAGTGTGTGCACAGGGCTAGAGATGGAAACTTGGCTTTTTCTGCTGTGGCAGAAAATCTTCCAGCTCTTTATTCGCTCTCTGATTCCCTGCCTGGCAAGGGCAGCCCATGGACCGTAACCTGAGGGGCGTGCCCCTAGTGGCAGTGCCTTCTTAGGGAGACAGTTGCCACGTGCCTGCAAGGGAGCAGGGGACCGATGAGGACTACGATGCAAGAAGCAGACTTGTAACTGCACAGTTCCTCAGTTGGGTGAGCGTTCTATGGTCCAAGACGTTATTCCAGAAGGAGATTTGTATCTCTGGGTGAAGAGGGGAGCTTATGCCCCTTTATTTTAGGGGACTCCACCCAATGTCCTGGGGTGACCCTCCTTATGCGTCCCTGATGGGCTGACAATGACAAATCTTTGAGTGAAGGCCTCATCTTCTGCAGCTGCCTTATGCTAAGCGCAGGTGTTGCGTTGACCCCGACTGAGCCTGCCAGTTCACCAGGTGTTTGGGGGTCCTGAGGTCCTGGCTGCAGAGATTCAACCGTTGGCAGAACCTCAGGGAACAGGAGCGATTTGTTCCCGAAATGTCTGCCCACGTTATCCGGAGGACTGCAGGTGGCTTCGTCTGGAGGAATTCGATGTTGAAGGAGATGATGTCTTTGTTGCACTACCATTTGGAGATGGATTTGCTGTATTTTGGAGGAGATAAACTAAGTTCATTCCAAAGGAGGCCCAAGAGTTAGGGCGAAGAGGGGCAATATGAGAGAAATTACTACAGACGAGAGAGAAAATAGAATTTACATTGTGAAATCGGAATTACTTGTTCTTAGGCGTAAGATTGACCAGTAACCACAGGCACAGATGTGCTTCCAGAATATTGAGGACGCAGACACAGCGTTCTGTGTTAACGAGGGCACAACTTCCCCTTGGGCAGATGTAAGGGCATCTAGAAATATCTAGAAATATTCGGTTTTGGAGAACTGCTTCCCTCAACAGGAAAACTTCAGGATTCAACAAGGACATTTCCCTGACCAGAAGTGGCGACTCACAGTGGGCTGCCCAGAAGTCTCCCCCAGTACATCAGAAAGGGGCCTTGTTCCCAGACACTGCAACCAGCCTTTGGTGGTAATGTTCCAGCCATAGGTGTGAGAACCACAAGTTTCGAATCTGGGCCCTATCTAGAGGGTATAGTTCTAGCAAAGTCCTCTGTGACAGTTACCAGAATGGCAATCGTGCATAAGAACCACTCCTTCACAACCTCTCGGCTTTTCTATTTTTGCCTGGGGTTGACGTCAGTGACTCCATCTTGATCCTTTTCTGAGCACACCACGGATCAACCATCCTGCAGCAGGGGTCCACGTGTCCTCTGTTTCCAGGTTGGATCTGACCTGGTTGTTGAGCAGGTGCAACATATGGAGGAGGTATTTGAACACCCAGGAGTCAGAGTCAGAAGCATTTTCAGCCACATCCAAGCAACAAGGAGGTTTTAGGAGGAGTGGTTCTTAGGCTAATTTCACCTGGAGTCCATTGTTAAACTTATCTGTTCCGGAGGTGTTAGTCATCATTTCAAATCTTGCTGGGAATTGTACTTCCGTAGCACAAAGCTCAAAAAGGAAAATACGTAACAAAACCAATGAGATCATAAAAGTTAGCAAGCCTGAAACAATGGACAGCGTTACACTCTCAAAGCAAGTGTAATTTAGCTTTCTGTTTCACTATTTGTATCAAGCACAATAACAAAAGTTGCCTTACCATATAATAATCTCAGATTTAGAAAATTCTCAGTCAAAAGCCAATCCAAGGCACTTAGATTATGCTAGCTATAGGACCTGATCTTTTGAAGTTTCAGAGCCTACTAAGAAGTGAAAACTTTATTCACTCCAACACTGAGAACACTTGAATCCAGGCATTCGGTACATAATTTTTAGATACACCAATGTGCCCACCTGTAACCTGTCATGAGAATAGCAGATTCTTCCTGAACAACTCAGGCCAACAATCACATTGCCACAAAATTCCCATAAGTTTTTGAATTTGAATTCAGTAGGGAGGGAAAGGTAAACATTTTAAATCTCTTTATCAAAGCACAGTGAACATATAAATCATAGGAAAAAATTTCCTGAAACTAGATGATGCAACATGCAGATGCAGAACCAATAATATATCCATTGATCTTAAAGCAGTCAGGACAATTTTTAAAATTTTATTTAAGATATACAAAATTCATGTATTTCCTATATATGGATTCAGGAACACAGTGATGTTTCCCACCCTTCTTCCTCCTCCCTCTCCTATTCCCACTCTTATTTTTTACAAAGGTCTATTTTCAGTTAACATTATACTCATAAGATTAACCTTACACCAAGTAAAGAGTTCAAAAAACAGGATGAGGGAAAAAACACTCTTCCTCAATAGTCAAGGGCTGTAAACAATCATGAGATCTCAAGAACGTTTTTTTAAAAAGTCTTTTAAGAGCTTAACAAAGACAGCAAGAGCACATACGAGATTTTCCCCAAGAAATGAGAACTTGATGAAGACAGCAGAGAACACAGGAGATGGCCCTAAAGATGATGACAGAGGGATGAGCTGAAGGACAGCATTGTGGCTTCTGTCGAGGGACTAGGCTTTCCCATTCTAGAAGTTTATATTGGGACTGGACAAAGGGAAACTGATGCTGCTTTTTGTGTCTGGGGATTAAACTGATTGCAGTTAGGGGAACTGTCCAATTTTTTGAAATGGCCCAATCACAGGACCGGGAGAACAGGTGTCTGCTTCATTGGGGGCATCCAGCCCCCTGAAGGGGAACTCCTGGGACTTCTTTAGCTAAAAGACCCAATCTTCCCAAGAAGGAATGTCTCTGATGCTGGGTAGCCAATCCAGGTCTGGAAGGAGAGGCGAAAAAAAGTTATACTCATCCTTGAAACAGCAAGTCTTTCAGCCCAGGATAGTTCTGAACAGGATGGTATCTGGGGGCGGGGGGGGGGGGGGAAGGGAAGCAGTAGGTCTCAACATTTGTGAAGGACTAAGGGAGCCCACTAAGAAGGGATGAAGGGAGTCTTCAGCCCTAAGGGCTGTAGGTACTGAGCATCCACCAGCAGGGGCCTTCTGGCCAGAATCACCAGTAGTCTCTACACAGACTAGCCATTCTCCGAGAACCAGAGATGGGGTCCTCACCTCCTGAGGACAGTGGGTACTGGGCATCTGAGAACAAGAGAGTGGCCCTGACTAGGAATCTTCAGTTGCTCCCACACAGGCAAACCGTTTGCTAAGGACCAGACATGGAAAAGAAGGAAGAGCTAGGAGTGACCAGGGGCCAGCGGCGCAGGTGGGTTCACTTGGATAAGCTGCTATGCCTATTGTACCACCCGTTGGAGGTTGGCTCCCCCTTATGATCACAGGAGAGGTCCCCTTACAGGCCGCCAAAATATCACAGGAAGTGAGTGAGTGAGACTGGTTGTGGGTGGTGCAGAAATTCACCAGAGCACATAGAGGACGGAGCTGGATGGATTGAACACGCTAGAAGGAAGCAGCAGACAACTGCTGTTACACGGAGCATAATCCAAGGGCTGTTCCTGTTGTGGGCTCTTCTTAGGGTAACTGTTGCCATATGCTTGCAAGAGAGTAGTTGGCAGGACAGTCAGGCCATCCCTTGCAATATGTGCTACAATCCAATAAGCATACTTGTAACTGCAATATTTTCTCGGAGTGAGTTTTCTGTGGTCCAAGAAGTTTTCCTAGGCAGATGATTTGTATCCCTGGGCAGAGGTGGGGAGTTTATATGCCCTGTATCTTAGGGAATGCCATCAAATACTCTAGGGACACCCTCCACAACTCTGAGAACCTGCTGGGACTCCCAGAAGTAAAACTTAGGAAGATGTGCCTTCCCTGCAAGACTGGCCCCCAGAGTCTCAGCTCTCTTGCAAGTTCGCTGAGTCTGCAGCAACTTTTCGTTGCACTTGAAGTGCTTCTACCAGTGCTGGCTCCTGCTCTTGCTAGGCTGTGGATACTCTTGGTATCCTTCTCTGTCTTCAATATCTGGGACAGCATCTTATGTGACTTCAGTTCTGTGATGCGTCTAAGAAGAGTTGCTGATAGTCATTTTGCTTGTAGGATCAGAAACTGGAATTCCACAGGGTCCCATACAGGCTTGTACAAAATCACATGCAGTATGTATGGAGCAGATCCAGAACTCAAACCAGACAGTTAATTCAGGGCTGTCCAGTCTGCTAAATATAGCTCAGATATCTCCTCTTTTAGTTAGACCTGGGACTATTTTCAGGTGTCGGTTTGTTCTGTTACTGCAGATAACTTGGACTGCTGGGGTAAGCTGGTTTCTGAATTCATTATTTCTTGAAATATTTCTTATTCTATCTTTAAAGATTTATTTAATTTATTTGAAAGGCAAAGCGACACAGAGGATGGGAAAGAGAGAGAGCGATTTCTTCCATTTGCTGATTCACATCCAAATGGCTTCAATAACTAAGAGTGATCCAGATGGAAGCCAGCCCAGAACTTCATCTGGGCTTCTCACGTGAGTAGCAGGGATCCAGGCACTTGAGCCATCTTCTGCTACTTTTCCAGGTGCATTAGAAGGGGCTGGATCGGAAGTGGAGCAGCAAGGACTCAACCTACCTTTCCAATGTCCTGAAGAAGTAGTAGGGCAGCACAAGAGATCTGCTGGAGTAACAGGTGCAAACGGTACATCTCAAGGGCACTGTTCACCCAGACTGCAGTGTGGCCGCTGCCTAAGTGTTGTGCGATGAGCTGGTGCCAAGTCTGCGATGTCCTCAAGTCTTTTTGCTGTGCTGATTTCAATTACCTGGTCCATCATTAGATGAAACTTGTTGTTTATCTTATATTATGGTTGTACTTATTGTAATTGCTTGGGCTGGAGGATTTCTCCTCTTCTGGAATTATCAGCTACTCTTTCTGAAGAAATGTGTGGCTCCAGTGTGGATTAAGACATGTGAAAACACTAGGCGTTCGGAGAGGAAGGGGTTAGAAGAATGACTGGTTCCTCTTCCGTGGAGGACAGCTGGTCAGTCTGCACCTGTTACTCCAGCAGATCTCTTGTGCTGTCCTCCTACTATGTCAGGACGTCAGAGTAGCTGGGGCTGTGGTCCTCCAGGTCTCTAGGGCAGAGTCAGACATGGCCTTGGAGAGAGAGGCAAGAATAGAGTGGAGAATGCTCTCCTGCAAGCTACACTTGCTGCTTCCTTCTCCTACCCTGTGCCTCAGACCTCCCTCCGAGATGTTGACTCAAGTCTAACTGCGGTGTGGGGCGGCGCCATGGCACAGTAGGTTGATTCTCTGCCTGTGGTGCCGGCATCCCATATGGGGGCTGGTTCTATTCCTGGCTGCTCCTCTTCCAGCTCTCTGCTGTGGCCCGAGAAGGCAGTGGAAGATGGCCCAAGTCCTTGGGCCGCTGTACCTACATGGCAGACCAGGAAGCAGTGCCTGGCTCCTGGCTTCAGATCGGCACAGCGTGCCGGCCGTAGTGGCCATTTGAGGGGTGAACCAACGGAAGGAAGACCTTTCTGTCTGTCTCTCTCTCACTGTCTGTAACTCTACCTCTGAAATAAAATAAATCTTATTGATGACGTCAATAATCACCCTAGGCTCTTGTCATGAGCTGCCAAGGCTATGGAAGCCTCTTGAGTCGACAAACTCCGATCTTATTTAGACAACGCCATAATCAAAGTGGAAGTTCTCTCCTACCTTCAGAGAAAGGTACCTCCTTCTTTCCGCTGGGATCTCATTCACAGAGATCTTTAGTTTTTTTTTTTTTTTTTTTTTTGCCAGAGTGTCTTGGCTTTCCATGCCTGAGAAACTTTCATGGGTTTTTTAGCCAGATTTAAATGCCTTAAGGGCTGATTCTGAGGCCAGAGTGCTGCACAACATAAATTAAATCAACATAAATACTGAGGTTGTGATAGGCTGAATTTTAAAGATATGCAGTCAAGATTTCTGTCCTTTTGTTGTTTAGTCAAACATTTCATCCAAGAAAATATACTCAGTTCTGCTATAAAGAGACTGAGGCTCTAGTGAAAATCAAATTCTTATGCAAAATTATGTAACAGAAAGTACTAGGATTTTGGGGGGAAAAGTGAATAGTGGGGCTGATTCTGTAGGTTAAACCTCTGCCTGTGGGGTAGCACCCTATATGGGCGCCAGTTCAAGTCCCAATTGCTCCATTTCCAATCTAGCTCCCTGTTAATGGCCTGGAAAAGCAGTAGAGGATGGCCAAAGTGTTTGGATCCCTGTACCCACATGGGAGACCCAAAAGAAGCTCCTGGCTCCGGATTAGCCCGGCTCCGGCCATGTTGGCCATTTCAGAGTAAACCAGTGGATGGAAGATCTTTGTCTCTTCCTCTCTCTCTGTAACTATGCCTTTAAAATATATATATATATATATATACATATATATAATTTATATATATATATTATATATATATATTTTAAAGAATAGGTTGGGGCTGGCACTGTGGCACAGTAGGTTAATCCTCCGCCTGTGTTGCCAACATCCCATATGGGCACTGGTTCTAGTCCTGGCCACCCCTCTTCTGATCCAGCTCTCTGCTATAGCCTGGGAAATTGGGCCGCTGCACCCACATAGGAGACCTGGAAGAGGCTCCTGGCTTTGGATCGGCACAGCTCCGGCCATTGCAGCCATCTGGGGAGTGAACAAGTGGATGGTAGACCTCTCTCTCTCTCTCTCTCTCTCACTGTCTGTAACTCTATCTCTGAAATAAATAAATAAAATGTTAAAAAATTTAAAAAGGAATAGGGCACAAAACTAAAAGGACTTTGACACTTAGCAATGCTAAGGAAAAAAAAAGGTAGGATTCTAACAATTATTATGACAATAAAAATAGCACATTACCTTGAAAATACCTGAAGCTTGCTTATAGAGGTCGGTGTTGGCAGTTGTGAGTGGTAGAAGCAGGGGTATCTGAGCTGGGAGGAGACGCTGCAGTGCCAGGTGTGGCTGGACAGTGCTCGTCAGATGCGTGGTGAGCAGAGGTAGCTGGTTGCCGCTTGCAGGGTGCACATCTGTGTGCACACACATCTGCACATGTATTTTGTGCATTATCATGTAGTTAGGCTGGGTGTGTATTTTTGGTGGTTCACTTAGCATATTTTGTGGACTCACATGCAAGCAAATATAAAGCTCACCTAATGTTCGTGTTCCTTAACATATGGATCACATTGAACAAAGTCACGGTTTCCAAACAAGTGATAAAGCAGAACTAACTGAATTTGAGACCATAATTCTTTTTAAAAATTTTTTATTTTGGGGGCCAGCGCTGTGGCACAGTAGGTTAATCATCCGCCTGCGGCACTGGCATCCCATATGGGTATCAGTTCTAGTCCTGGTGGCTGCTCCTCTGATCCAGCTCTCTGCTGCGACCTGGGAAAGCAGTAGAAGATGGCCCAAGTCCTTGGGCTCCTGCACCCACATGGGAGACCTGGAAGAAGCACCTGGATCCTGGATTCAGATCAGCACAGCTTTGACTGTTGTGGCCATTTGGGGAGTGAACCAGTGGATGGAAGACCTTTTTCTGTTTCTCCTTTTCACTGTAACTCTACCTCTCAAATAAAAAATCTTTACTTTTTTAAAAAATTTATTTGAAAGGCAGAGAACAGAGAGGAGGAGAGAGGGAGAGAAGGAGGGAGGGAACTTCTAATTACTTTTTTACTCCCCAAAATGGCCACAATGGTTGGGACTGGGCCAGGTTAAAGCCAGGAGCCTGGAGCTTATTCTGGGTCTCCCATGCTGGTATGGGGACCAAAGCACTTGGGCCATCTTCTGCTGCTTTCCCAGGCATATTAGCAGGGAGCTGGATCAGAAGTGGAGCAGCCAGGTCTCAAACTAGTGTTCATAGGGGATGCTGGCATCGCAGGTATAGGCTTAACCTGCTACACTGTAATGCCAGTCCAAGACCACAACTCTTTAATCAGTGAAATATAAGAGGGAGACTTAAAACAACAGCAACAAAACATTTTTAGTCATTTAAGAACCTGGAACATTTACTATTGATAGACACTTTCTGAACCAATTCTTGGGGCTCTAAAAAGAATAATGAATTTGGTGGGGGGTGAATAATGAGATGCAAGAAAATATTATGAACAAAGAAACAAGACTTTCTGTTAAACATTGTTCTTTAAGTGTTTTTTTATAATTAAAAAAAAAATCTAAAATCCCAGATCCTATCTGCATGAAAGTCACAGGAAACGGTGATAATGATGTGGGGAGGGGAAGGAAGAATAAAGGCAAGTTCTGGCCTGGGGCTTGAGGTGGATTTTGACAGAAATCAATTACTTCTACCTTGTGCTATGATATATTAAATTTTTTAAAAAAAATTTTTTTGACAGGCAGAATGGACAGTGAGAGAGAGAAAGAGAAAGGTCTTCCTTTTCCGTTGGTTCACCCTCCAATGGCTGCCACAGCCGGCGCACTGCATTGATCCGAAGCCAGGAGCCAGGTGCTTCTCCTGGTCTCCCATGCGGGTGCAGGGCCCAAGCACTTGGGCCATCCTCCACTGCATTCCTGGGCCACAGCAGAGAGCTGGCCTGGAAGAGGGGCAACTGGGACTAGAACGTGGCACCCACATGGGATGCTGGTGCTGCAGGCGGAGGATTAGTCTATTGAGCCATGGCACCGGCCTGTATATTAGGTTTTAGAATAGGATAGTAAAATAATATAAAATTATTAATTAATAGGGAAAAAAGGAACAATAGGAAGCTGATTGGGGAAAAGAACACAATCAAAAACAAAGTAATGGGGCTGGTGCTGTGGTATAGTGGGTAAAGCTACCATCTGCAGTGTTGGCATCCCATATGGGTGCTGGTTTGAGTCCCGGCTGCTCCACTTCTGATCCAGCTCTCTCTTGTGGCCTGAGAAAGCAGTAGAGGATGGCCCAAGTCCTTGGGCCCCTGCATCTACCTGGGAGACCCGGAAGAAGCTCTTGGCTTCAGATCGGCATAGTTCCAGCCATTGCGGCCATCTGGGGAGTGAACCATTGGATGGAAGACCTCTCTCTCTCTCTCTCTCTCTGCCTGTGCCTTTCAAATAAATCTTTAAAAAAAAATCACAACAAAGAAATGACAGCAGGAAACACAAAAAGATGAATGGACTAACTGTACCTATGAAAGGTATAGGCTCCCAGATTAAACAAACAAACAAAAAATCATGATATTGAAGAAATGCAAACAAAAGTAACAAGGGAAGATTTAACCAATTGAAAAATATGTATCTCAGGGCGGCGCTGTGGCTCACTTGGTTAATCCTCCACCTGTGGCGCTGGCATCCCACATGGGTTCCGGGTTCTAGGCCTGGTTTCTCCTCTTCCAGTCCAGCTCTCTGCTGTGGCCCGGAATGGCAGTAGAGGATGGCCCAAGTGCTTGGGCCCCTGCACCCGCATGGGAGATCAGGAAGAAGCACCTGGCTCCTGGCTTCAGATTGGCGCAGCGCTGGCCATAGGGGCCATTAGGGGAGTGAACCAACGGAAGGAAGACCTTTCTGTCTCTCTCTCACTGTCTGTAACTCTATCTGTCAAATAAATAAATAAATCTTAAAAAAGATATATATATATATATATATATCTGTTTTTATATATTTTGGATACAAATCCTCTGCCAGAAATGTTTTACTCTGATGGCTTCAATTTTGTCAGTGTATGAACCAAGATCGTGACCTGAGAATGAGGATGGAGTAGGAGGTGTGGGAAGTTTCAGGAAGAAGGAAAAACATGTGAAACAGCTTCCTGAGGGAGTAGGGCCGTGAGTGGATGGGGCTGTGTGCTCTGATTGCCTGGTGACATGAGGACTGGCCCGAGCCTTGTGTTCACGCAGTGAAACTGGGACAAGTGTTCATGTCATGATTTCTTTCCCAGCCATGATGAGCTGCATGGGTGGAGGAATGAGGTAGGTGGAGGAGTTGATTCAACTAGGGCTTTAGGGTAGCCAAGCATTCATGACAAAGCAAAGTTGGAGGAAGGGGATTGGGAGTATGTGTAGAGGGTGAATGATAGTGATCACAGAATCTAAATGGTGTATGAATGGAGGAGAACCTCAGAAGATGAGAGACCCTGCATGGGGCGAGGATCAACGGCTGGAAATCTCAAGGTCGACAAAGGCGTGGGGTATGAGACGTGAAAGGCAGTGGAGAGGGAGGTCCGAGGTGGTTGGGAGCATGATGGTTGCTATCCGGCAGTGCAGTTCCCTGGAGCGACTAGCTCTGGGTAAGACCATGAGTGAGAGCACCTGTTGGGTAGGGGATTCCAATGGGAAAATTCACTGAAGAAGAGAGGTCCAGAAACTGAGAGGCCAGAGTGTGGATATGGTCGCTAAGAGTGAAAACAGGATAGTACTTAATAGAGTGACAGTGGGCCAAGGGATAAGGTGGGGGGACTGATACAGAGACAGGGAGGTGGCAGCAGCAATTAAGTGAGGTGCAAGGTGTTGGCTGATGGCATGAGATTCAAAACCATTTGTTTTAAAAGCAGAGGAAGAGAGAATTATTGGGAGGTTTCCATGAAAAGGAAGACAGCAACTCTACCCATCTGGCTGAGGCTGTGGAGGGGAAAGTGGCTAGCAGCGGAGTGCGCTGCCAAGAAAGCAGCAGCTGCCTGGGCGAGCCCTCTTTTCACAGCTAAGAACAAACACAGGAGACCTGGATGTTCCATTAAGCGTGCTGGTGGGTGACAAAAGCAAGGTGCAGGATGATGCATCCAGTACGATAACATCTATGTATTAAACTAAAAGGGAGAACCCCAAACAATACTATCCATTTTATTTGGTGCATAGCACCTGCAGGTTTGTGCATAGAGAAAGCTCTGGAAGAATGCATACTAAAAACAGGGGGTGAGCATTGATAGATTGCAGCCAAAAGCTTGCAGGGGTGGGAGGAAGATAGGAAAAAGGAGGAGTGGCTATCAAGAGACTTCAGCCTTATCTGCAGTGGTATGTTTTCTATAATGAGAATGCATGTTTATGTTACTTGTGAAATTCAAAACAAAGGAGAGGTCTGTTGATCCCTCATTGGTAAGCCTTGGGGAGAGGAAAGAACTCATGATGCAGTTTCAGGACTGTTGTGTTTGGATTCAGTAGGTGCCTTGAGTGTGTAGAGAAGGATCACATCCAGTAGGTAGGGTGAGGGGCAGCCCTGAGGGAGGTGGATGCTTCCACCGCTGGGTATCTGGGAGAAGTCCCTTGGATCGAGAAATGTGACCAAGAGAAGGATGGAAGCAGCTAGACTCTCAGATGGTTGGGTCTGGATCCCAGCAGGTGAAAGAGTTGGCTCCCGGTCTGAGTGGCTAGTTGGAAGGGAGGCAGAGCAATGTTCTGTGATGGACTCCAAGGACAGATCTAGAACAGTGCTGTCTTACACAGCAACTCCTAGCCACATATGCCTACTGAAGTCTAAGTCCACTAAAATGACGTAACACTGAAATTCAGTCTCTCAGCCCCAGGAACCACACGCTGAGTGCCCGGGAGCCACACGTGGCTGGCTAGTGGCCATTGTACTGAACAGTATAGACATAGAGAATTGTTGCCAAATTCTGTTGGCCAGTGCTGCACTAGGACTCCCAGAGTGGCCACATCACCTCTTCTCTCATCCTTGGACCTTTCCATAGACGTTTTAAGAGTGGCCACACTGATCAGCCGCACTTGGAGGCATTAGGAGAAGGAACTGTGCTGTGCTTAGGCTGGGATGTACATGGAAGGGCAGTGGCCCCTTTCTTGATGGTGGCCTGGGCCTTAGAGCTGCAGAAAGGAAGCCATGGCCAAAGCTAGGAGGCCTGATGAGGAGGCAGAAGACACGGAGGGTGAGGTTGAATTTCTGAACCAATGGAGGCTGTCTTGAGAGCTAATCTGAGATGTGAGGAAAGTGGGCAGGAGTCGGAGATGATGTGGGGCTCAGTCCCTATAAACAGTGTTTGGGAATTCATCTGTGTCACTATTTTATATCCAAAGCTGGTAAGGCCTGAGGCTGCTGGACATGTGCCTAGAAAAATCATTTGTCTTCCTTTCTATAGGAGCAATTTATTCATCTTTGACTGCTCAGCAGGTCTATTTTTATAGGGGCAAATGGATGTTGTGTTTGGTAAATAATCAATGCTGCTTGATGGTTCTGTCCTTCTTCCCATGTAACTTGGGGAAAGGACCATTTCTGATACTCTGATTTCCGAAATATACCACTGCCATGTTGTTGATTTAAAGATTTAAAGACACAGTGACACAGAGAGGTAGAGCCAGAGACAGACATCTTCCATCTGCTGGTTCATTCTACAAATGGCTGCAATGGCCAGCTCTGGGCCAGGATGAAGCCAGGAGCCAGGAACTCCTCCATGTGGGTGGCAAGGGCCTAAGATGATGGCCATCATTTCTGCCCTCCCAGGCTCATTAGCAGAAATGGAGCAGCCAGGACTTGAACTGACTCAGATACGGGATCCTGGCATGGCAAGCAGTAGTTCAACCTGCTGTGCCACGATACTGGCTCCTCTGCCGTGTTATTTTAATCCCAGAATACAAAATTTGACCACTTAGAGGCATAGATTAGATTCCTTCATCATCAAGAATCCATAATCATTAAAAGTTAAATTTAGTTATGTGCAAGTGTACTTAAAATGTTTGTGGGAAATCTAATTAAAAGGTAAATTTATTTAAGTGCAAAAAATATGAAATCCATGCATACAGGGAGTCTTCCAAAAGTTCTTGGAAATGTGTATTATGATAAAACTATGCATAGATTTAAAACATTTTTTGCACCAAAATAAACTTAAATTTTAATTCTTTTTTCCATGAACTTTTGGAAATACCTTAGTACTTTTATCCTCCCAAAGAAAAGCTCTTTGCTAGATGGTTTATGATTTTCTTAGTATGTATAATTGGTAAAATGGTCTCATCTCCTGGTCCCCTCAACTCAGAAGAAACAAAGGGACACCTTTTTAAATAAATCTTTTTTTCCTCATGGATCTGGAGATTTTAGCATGGGATTCATGAATGGCCAAAGGCTATTAGCTGCTCCAGGAGCAACCTATAACCCAGGGAGAAAATCACAATTTTTTTGTTCATTTTATGGTCAATGCCATTCTTTCTAGTTTTGTCTATGACCTAAACTGAGAGAGAAAATAATTGGAAATGTTACGATGAAAATAATAGAGTGATTCCTCTGGTTGCTATGGTGACGAGACTAAATTGAATCCATTGCTCTGAAAAATTGCCCGAAAGTGTACTCTAGCATTCCACAGTGGGTGTATTTGTTAAGAATTTTAATATATCAGCTTCCATCAAAATGGCGCAGCACTCAAATATTTTACAGATGTACTTTTTTTTTTTTTAAGCTGGTTTTGATTATTTTAGAAGAAAGTAGTGGCATAGAAACAATCATCACTGTATTGGAAATTTAGGTAATTTTCTAAATATCTTGCTGAGCACAAACCTACAGGCACATATAGCTGCATCTCCACCATTGTGACAACTGTCTTTGGCCTCACCGGATGGGCTCTGAATGGGTTTTCTGGCCATTAGCAATCATTAATATGATGTGGGACTCAAAAGATCTGGTCTAGAAACCACTAGAAGAGGATTCCAAATCTTACTCATTAGAAGACAGTCACGTAGGCTTAAGGGAGTCCATAAACCCCAGCGTCTTGGCCTCTCTTGAATTTTTGGTTCTGAGCCGTTCAATGACGGTGCTAATCGGCACGCTCAGAATATACTGATTGGAGCATTCTTTGAGTGTTACCCCTGTTTGCAGATGAGGCGATAGAAACTCAGAAACTGAAGAAATTGGATCAAGATCTCGTGGCTACAGGGAGAGCTGGGATTGCAGCCCAGCTGCATCTTGGCTTTAGATTTTGTGCTTCTCCATACAGCTTTTTGTTCCTACCTCTCCAACGTGTAATAACGTAGTTGGCTTCTAATGATGAGCAGTGGACATCTATCCTGAGCAGTATATTCGAGAGAGGTAGCGACTGTCTGAAAGACTTTGGCAAGAGTGGTGAGGCAGTATGTCCAAGGGCGTTTTCAAAAGTCTGTAGTTGGTCGGGTGTTTGGCCTGGTGGTTAAGACACTGCCTGGGATGCTTGCATCCCATGTTGGAGTGCATAGGTTGTATGTTTTTGTGGAGTGACCCAGCAGATGGAAATCAATTTCTCTCCCCTCTCCTCCTCTCCCTCTTTCCATCTCTCCCTCTCTCTCCCTTTCTACCCATCCATCCTTCTCTCTCTTTACCTCTGTCTCTCAATCTGTCATTCTAAAAAAAATGTTCATGGAAATGGAATTAAGAGAGATGGTATTTTGGTACACACTTTTTGGAAATAGTTGTATCATTTTTTCAGAATAGGAATTTTCCATGAACTGTTTGAAGAACCTAAGTATTTAACATTTTTTTGGTTTTGATCACTTGCCCTTCTGATTTTCTCATTTTGAAAACAATTCTTTGATCTTCTGTGAAGAAAAACTTTTGGATATAAAGACCTCGACTCTGTGTCATGAATCTAAGAAGTGCCTTTCCTGTGATCATCCTTCCAAGAACCAGGAGGGAGGTGTCTTCTGTCACCTTTTGAAATGAAACTTCAAGAAAACGCAGGGTATCAGAGTACTCACAAATCCTGATTCAAAATCCTCACCCAAATGGACTGCTAAGAACTTTTTTTTTCTTTTTTAAATATTGACTTATTTATTTGAAAATCAGAGTTACACAGAGGGAGGAGAGGCAGAGAGGTCAGTTGATCTTCCATCCACTGGTTCACTTCCCAGCTGGCAGCAGTGGCTGGAGCTGGGCCAAAAAGAGGCCAGGAGCCAGGAGCTTCTTCTGGGTCTCTCATGCCGGTGCAGGGGCTTGAGAGCTTTGGGCCATCTTCTACTGCTTTCCCAGGCCATAGCAGAGAGCTGGATCGGAAGTGGAACAGCCAGGTCTCAAACCGGCGCCCACATGGGATGCCAGCACTGTAGGCGGTGGCCTTACAGGCTACGCCACAGCATGGGCCCCAAGAATGTTTTTTTTTTTCTTTTTAAAAGATTTATTGATTTATTTGACAGAGTTACAGAGACAGAGAAATTGATTAATTTCTATCCTCTGGCTCACTTCCCATATAGCTGCAAGAGCCAGGGCTGGGCCACGTGGAAGCCAGGAGCTTCTTCCAGGTCTCCCATGTGGGTGCAGGGGCCCAAGCACTTGGGCCATTTTCTGCTGCTTTTCCCAGGATGCTGGCAGGAACCTGGGTGGGTGTGGAGCAGCTAGGATGCCAGCTGGCACCCGTATGGGATGCAGGTGTCACAGGCGGTGGCTTTACTCACTCCACCATAACACCGGGTCTCTGTTAAGAGCTTTAGACAAGTCAAATTTGGTCGAGTTTATTTGAGCAGAGAACTGGTTCATGAATCAGGCAGCCTGAACTGGTGGAGGGCCAGACAACTTCACTGAGCAACCTAGGCAGGCAGTATTTATAGATGGAGAAAGGAAGTGCTGGGCAGGAGGAGCCTGACAGGCGATCGCTCAGCGTTCGCCCTGTTTGGAATGTTTTGGCAGTTTGCAGCCTGCGATTGGCTGGACGTTTGGCTGCTATGGTTTGCTGAGACTCAATTTCTGGTTAGGAAAATACACTCAGGTTAGTTGCAGTTTGTTTATGATACTTTATACTTCACTATGTATGGAGACAGACTTTGGCCAAATTTAATATAAAATTAACAGACCTTAATATAATTCATTTGGCTTAGTGCATGTGGCTTGAATTCTGTATGTAGTGCCAAGTACGGTTAAATCCAATCTTAAAAATCAAAGTAATAAGTATCTGTAATTAAAAATAAAGCAAAAATTGCTCTACGGCTTCTGTTAATAGATGGCCAGCCTCTATTCTACCCTTGCTGAGCCATTAGCTGTACGTAACTGCTAGTTCCTGTCTTGTTACTTTGAGGTATTACCTGTTGACTTCCTATTGCTGTAGATGAGAATTCGGCTTATCCTCTCCCTCACCCTCCCATGCTGGTTGCCTCCGTAGCCCTGCTACATCATTATGACAGGAGCTACTGCCAGCGACTACTCAGTCAAGCAGTGTAACGTGGTTACCTAATTCTCTCAGAATCCACCTTTCCCGGGAGTGCCTAACTGATTTACTTTTTAAATTTGCTTAGTGTTCTATGAAATTATCCAAATTTTCCATTAACTCCGTGAAAAGCTTGCCAATATAACTTTCCAAAATGCAAATGTATTATTTACATATAATTTACTAGCATTAATGATTGATATTTACATATTTATATATTCATTTTATAAAGTATATTATTTCCACTCGATGGTGAAGATCACCTCTCTCAGGCCCCATATGCCTCGCCCCGGTCTGTGGTTCTCTAGGGAGGTGAACCCTGTCACTGTAGCTCCTCTCTTCACCACTGTTCCAAGAGGGACCCCCCTGGGGTCTTTTTTTTCCTGTGCTGGATTATTTTCTCCAGTGGCTTCCAATAAAACCTACCTAGTAGTACATTATTAAAACTTGTGTATGTCTTAAATATCTTCATTTTACCTTCACATTTTGTTGATTGATTTCTTGGGTATAAAGTTTGTTTGAAATTAATTTGCATCCCTGATTTTGAAGACATGTATTTGTTCTTCCGACATCCAGTATTCCAGTAGGCAAACCCTCAGCTATTTGGGAATTTAGTCCTTTGTATTATAATCTCTTTCTGCTTCTATCTCTTTATTTAGTTTTTAAAATTTTATTTATTTATTTGAAAGAGTTACACAGAGAGAGGAGAGGCAGAAAGAGAGAGAGAGGTCTTCCATCCGATGGTTCACTCCCCAGATGGCCACAATGGCTGGAGTTGTGCTGATCCAAAACCAGGAGCCAGGAGCTTCTTCTGGGTCTCCCATGCAGGTCCAGGGGCCCAAGGACTTGGGCCATCTTCTGCTTTCCCAGGCCACAGCAGAGAGCTGGATTGGAAGTGGAGCAGCCGGGACTAGAACCAGCGCCCATATGGGATGCTGGCGCTTCAGGCCAGGGCATTAACCAGCTGTGCCACAGCGCCGTCCCCCTCTTTATCTCTTCATGCAGAAATCTTACTACAGTGTGGCTTGATTTATGCAGTTTGTTTATTTAGCTTCCTGTTTATTGTCCTAAGTACTTAGTAGATTTTCCCAATCTTGAAAATTATGTCTTAGTTCTTCATAGTTTTTGTCCCTCTATTTTTTGGTTCTTTTGTTTCTGGAACTCTTTTTAGTTGGATGTTGGACTATCTGGGCTTTTCATAACCTTTTAACTTTCATTGTGATAAAAGTTTTTGCAATTAAAGCTCTAAAAAGGAGGCCAGTCTTGTGGTGTAGTGGGTTGAGCCAAAATCTGTAACACCAGCATCCCATGTGGGTGGTGTTTTGAGTCCCACCTGGTTCCCTTCCAATCCAGCTCCCTGCTACTGTGCCTGGGAAAGCAGCAGAAGATGATCCAAGTGCTTGGACCCCTGTCAGCCACATGGGAGACCTGGAAGAAGCTCCTGACTCTTGAATTCAGCCTGGTCTAACCATGGCTGTTGAGGCCATTTGGGGAGTGAACCAACAGATGGAAACTAACTCACTCTCTCTCCTTTTAGTGTCTGCTAATACTAACTGATAGAATTAAAAAGGAGAGAATGATCCAACATGGGAAGTGGGATACACAGCAGACTCATAGAATGGCAGATGTCCTAAACAGCACTCTGGCCTCAGAATCAGCCCTTAAGGCATTCAGATCTGGCTGAAGAGCCCATGAGAGTATTTTAGGCATGGTAAGCCAAGACACTCTGGCAAACAAACAAACAAACAAAACAAAACAAACAAACCCTAAATGAAAGATCTCTGTGAGTGAGATCTCAGTGGAAAGAACGGGCCATCAAAGAAGGAGGTGCCTTTCTCTGAAGGGAGGAGAAAACTTCCACTTTGACTATGACCTTGTCTAAATATGATCAGAGTCGGTAAACTCAAAAGGCTTCCATAGTCTTGGCATCTCATGACAAGAGCCTAGGGTGATTACTGACACCATAAACAAGGGTGTCAATTGGTTAAGTCAACAACAGGAATCACTGTGCACTTACTCCTCATGTAGGATCTCTGTCCTTAATGTGTCGTACAATGTGAATTAATGCTACAACTAGTACTCAAACAGTATTTTACACTTTATGTTCTGTGTGGGTGCAAACTGACGAAATCTTTACTTAATATATACTAAATTGATCTTCTGTATATAAAGAGAATTGAAAATGAATCTTGATGTGAATGGAATGGGAGAGGGAGTGGGAGATGGGAGGGTTGCAGGTGGGAGGGAAGTTATGGGGGGGAAAATGCCATTGTAATCCATAAGCTGTACTTTGGAAATTTATATTCATTAAATAAAAGTTAAAAATAAATAAATACTTTTAAAAAGCTTCAAAAAGAAGAAAAATTCAGCATATTAGTATAAAATATGTATCTTAGATAGCAGTAGTTGACAATAAATTTCCTCTAGTTCATATACAGAGTCCAAGTATCAGACCCAAATAACACATGTTTCTGATTATTTGTCTCAACCTTTTTATCATTCATGAGTATGGCAGAACTTACCAATATCCATAGCACTCACTGCTCTATTTATTCCTTGTGTTTTTAAAATTCAGTGAGGTGAGAAATCTGTTTATTCCATTCACTCATTTGTTCCTTTATTCAATGGCTATTGAATAGCTACTATACATCAGCAAATTCCAAAGCCATTGGGGAATAAAAGGTAAGTAAACACAGATTCTGATCTTAAAAAGTTAAGGTGAGGAGACAGACATGTAAATGACTAATACAATTTTTTTTAAGATTTATTTATTTATTTGAAAGAGCTACTGAGAGACAGAGGCAAAGAGAGGAAGAGAGAGGTCTTCCATCCGCTGGTTCACTCCCCAGATGGCCACAATGGCTGGAGTTGTGCCAATCTTAAGCTGGGAGCCAGGAGCCTCTTCTGGGTCTCCATGCAGGTACATGGCCCAAGGACTTGGGCCATCTTCCACTGCTTTCCCAGGCTATAGCAGAGAGCTGGATCACAATTGGAGCAGCCAGACTCGAACCGGTGCCCCCATGGAATGCCGGCACTGCAGGCGGTGCCTTTACCACAGTGCCAGATCCTGGTTAATGCAATTTAATAAGATTAGTGCTAAGATAGAGGTACAGATAAAGCGGAGTAGAGATGAGAGCTGAGATCATGACCAGGGAGGTCAGTAAGGCTTGACAGGGAAAAACTCATGGTCTGCATATTGGAGAGTCAGGGTTCCCCAGGGAAATACAGTGGATGAGAGGAGGAGAGTGGGAATTCCAGGCAGAGGGAACGGCGTGCATAAAGGTATCGTGGCCTTAAGAACATAGAGCGCTTGGAGAATTGCATGCACATTTGCAGGTGACCAGAGAAGGAGAAGCTGGAACAAATTTTCCTAAATTTTGCTCTACCGAATTCTAGTTCTGTGAGATGGCCTACAGAGATTGTTCCCCTGATGAAATAAATCTGGGAAGTGGTGCCTTTTACATTGCCCTCTGTCTTCGGAGTCCCTGGGAGCGGACTCTAAGCTGGAGGTGTATGTGCAGAAGGTCTTCGGGTGAATACTTCACAAAGGCATGGCTGCAAGGAAATGAGGCAGGTGGGGACCTTGCATTCCCACCGCAGGCCACTGGGACTGCCACTCACGGTGGATGAGCAGGTGTCCTGCAACCACATGACTGAGTCTATGGTGCAGTCAGTCATTCTTTTTTTTTTTTTTAGAAAGCTTTTATTTAATAAATATAAATTTTATAGGTGCAGCTTTTGGAATATAGTGGTTCTTCCCCCCATACCCACCCTCCCACCCCTACTTCTGTCCCACCTCCTACTCCCTTTCCTATCCCATTCTTCATTAAGATTCATTTTTAATTATCTTTATATACAGAAGATCAACTCTATGCTAAGTAAAGATTTCAGCAGTTTGCACCCACACAGATACACAAAGTATAAAGTACTGTTTGAAGACAATTTTTACTGTTAATTCTCATAGTACAACTCATTAAGGACAAAGGTCCTATGTGGGGAGCAGGTGCACAGTGACTCCTATTGTTGATTTAACAGTTGACACTCTTATTTATGACGTCAGTGATCAGCCAAGGCTCTTGTCATGAGCTGCCAAGGCTATGGAAGCCTTTTGAGTCCACAAACTCCGTCATTGTTTAGACAGGGCCATAATCAAAGTGGAAGTTCTCTCCTCCCTTCAGAGAAAGGTACAATAGTCAGTCATTCTTGAGGCCCTGTTTTCTGGAGAGATGAGCTTGGCAACTAAATGGGGCTGGAAAGAGACCACCACCCCTACATCCTTGGTTTTTTTAAAATTTATTTATTTATTTGAAAGAGTTATACAGAAATAGAAGGAGAGGCAGAGAGAGAGGTCTTCTATCCTCTGGTTCACTCCCCAATTGGCTGTAATGGCCAGAGCTATGCTGATCTGAAGCCAGGAGCTTCTTCTAGGTCTCATATGGGTACAAGGGCCCAAGGCCTTGCACTATCTTCTACTGCTTTCCTAGGCCATAGCAGAGAGCTGGATTGGAAGTGGAGTAGCTGGTACTCGAACTAGCATCCATATGGGATGCTGGGACTGCAGGTGATGGCTTTACCTGCTATGCCACAGCACTGGCCCCATCCCCTACATCCTTTAGGTCCTTACTAGTGACACTATTTTTTCTTCCTCCAATTTCCCTTCACCCATATGATGATTTTTCCTTGCAGTCTTGACAAGAGGTGGGAGAAGTCTGGAGGTCTCCACTGAGCCTTCTCCATGATGATGTCACAGAACAAGGACCCATATACGGAGGCTACTCCAACTGCCAAGTATGTCAATCCCCATCATACACTCATGGGCCGTGGAAATGGCCATGCAGTAGGTCTGCAGGCCGAGTGGGACCTCTGTTAGTGGCATGTTACCCAGGTCTTCATTAACTATGTGCCCCATAGGTCACTACTCTAACAGGTGGCCATGATGACACTTTGGATCTCTGGCTGTCAGCTCAGACCCTGTGTCCAGTAGTACTTGAATTGTCTGGTTACTTCTCCTTTCCCAGTGAATGAGTGAAAAGCCATAGTTCCCTTTGAAGAAGGCCTGGGGCATCATTACAGTGTATCAGTGTATACCCATACTTGCTATGGAGTGGCTGACTGGACCACTGCTTTAGGCAATGGGTGCTAAATATGAAAATTGGCTCAAGTGACTGATTTTTTGTTGAGGATACCACTTCCTACTTCAGCTTCCTACTATTGTTGGCTATCGGTGTATTTTGGTGCTATTAATGTTGTGTCCTATTAATGACCTTGACAATTCTGAGGTCCAGGCTCCTGATTTTGCCTATTGGTAGTGTACTCATGGCCCCTAGCCTCTAGCTGTTAAGTGTGCGCATCTGACCTCTATTTTGTTGATGGTCCCACAGTCCCCTTGGCTGTTTATAAGCCCTGCTCTGTGACTGGCTCTCCTAGCATATGCCCAGCCTGCAGAGAGGAGCAGCATGGAACTTCTTCGTTATGTGAGTGTCCCCTTGACTAACGGATTCTCATGACTTTGGTGAAGAGGGGGATCCTCTGCACCCACCCTCTCCTGGAATATCATCCCTGAGTGCGTCTCTGGCCACAAAAACACATTCCTTTCTATTCCTTTCTCCACAGTCTGCTACGTTAACTCAGGCATTTCCGCTTTGTAAAGAGTTGACCATTGATTACTCCAGGCTTGAGTCACCCCAACCATGAGTGTTCCCCATTCTCTGGGGGTAGGGGTTCTGTCTGTGTATTCTAAGCCTGTGTCTTAAGAGAGTATCAATAAGTCAATGAATTCTTGCTCATTCTGCCTTATGTGATGGTCTTCTTGGCCAAGCCCTCTTAAAGCTAACCCCTGGTTGGTATTCCCCTGGTTGGTGGCAGTACTCACCATGCAGTTCTTAGCAATTCTTTAGGAATCTCTCTCATCTCTCCCTTAAACCCAGCACATCACCACATGGGATAATTCTGGGACTTAACTCTAATTAGAGAAAGGAAGTGAGAGTGTTCTTGAGGGGGAAGGGGACATTTTGCTACTCATGTTTCCTTGACTGGGAAGAAGTAGGTCAGCTCTGCACCCCAGATGCTCCAGAGTGGTTGTGGGGCCAATGTCCTTCGAGTCCTGGCTTTGACACAGCAGACTGATTTGAAGGAGGGCTCTGGCACTCAGTGAGCTGTTGAAATGATCAACTCCCCTTGCTGCTGTTTACCAACCAAGTTCTCTCTTATACAGCTATCAATTATGTGTTGACCAGCAGCTCTCAGCCCCCCACGATCTTCATGCAAGGTGTAAATGCAACTCTGCTGTTGCATGTCCGCCCCCCCACCCCATATTTTCCAAATTCCCAAATCATTGTGTCTGCCACAACCCTTCCGTCTATCTTGTGCTATGAGCTATCTGTATTCAGCCTACAAATCAGGATGGCATTTCCATCACCTACTGGCAGTAGTGAGCCAGCTCTCAGACCCCATCTGAACTTCTTGGACCCCTACTGGTCCTGCTGGTGTTAATCAGAGACTCTGAGAATACCAAGATGGTATTTTCAGGAATTTTGCAAGCCAGTTGTTAAACACAGGCGTTATTTAAAAACTAGTAAAATAAACTTGTGATTAACTAAATGATATTAAGACTCCTCATTTTCTAATTATTTTACTGCAATTTTCTGTTATCTGAGCTTTGTGGTCACCAAGAGCTATTGCAACTATTTGGTAGAAAAACCATGTAATGGTTGGGTGGTTCCCTGCTCATTGCAGCTCTGTGTTCTGTGACCATGGGCTGGTAGCTTGAAATCAGCCAAGATGGAATTATCTGCACCATAAAAGTGGATAAATGCTTCAAATCAGGGCCTGAATTATTATTTTGTTGATTGTCAGGCTTACGAAAGTGATGGACAAAATGATAATAATGCATATTAAATCTAGAAAGTATGTCATGTCTATGACTGCAACATTGTGAATAGCACAAAAACTCAAAACACATTTACCCAGAATTTGAAAACCCTTAGCCTTTTCAACAATGAATTCACTTGTGCCATTGCCTAACAATGAAGCTCTGAGACCCACATGGTTCGGTTTTACCTTTGCTGAACCCATTCATGGAGGTGTCAACCCATACTCGTGATGGACCTCTGCTCATTCCTTCCTGATGGCCATAGGCTCATGGCAGACATGGGATTCAGCAAAAATCAGTCAAAAATTCTGTGAGAATTGATAGCTAAATGGAATTTTCCAACAACAGTATTGTACATTTTACTGTCATCTATAAATTGTGTGTTACATATCTCTTCTATCAGCACAATTGGTAACCAAGTCATGAACTTGGTGAATGGTTACCAGCTCATCTTTGGAGCTGGGCAAGTTGGGTGGAAGCACGGAGGTTGCTGTGGGGGAATGCTGAGCCGAAGTCTGCTGGAAAGGAATCCTGTGTCTCCTGGGAAGGGGCTTACCTCAGTACCCCTTCTCCCTCAGTCATTGACTGGCATTAGCCCACAAAAGGCATGGCCCCACTGCAAATGTGGAGCAGGTTTCAAAAAGGGACCCTTAGACAGTTGTACTCCTTGTAGCTGAATTTCTTCAAAGCACGTTGCTACGGCCTCCGCAGTAGCACCCAGTGTGGTTGGAACAGAAACCTCAGCCTTGCCTGCAGAGCACTCCGGGGCTGGGATGGCCTTTGGGAGGGGTCCCAAATTGAGGCAAGAAGGCCAGGCCTTTGTATCATCAGTCTCTGGCTGTGGTCAGTCCCTGGGAGGGAGGCATATTCTTGGGCGAGGCAGTTCTCTGTGCCTGGGGACAATGCCCACTGAGCAGCAGGGCTCTGAGCAGTCAGCTGTGCATGGCCCCTGGTTGATAGTCCCAGAAGCGGAAGAAAGAGGTTCATCCACTCCTAAGAGGTTTTGTCTGGAGCAGCACAGTATTTATTAGGCCCCCTTGGAAGCTCACAATGTTTATTAACATTTAAAAGGATCTGAAAAATCCTGCATTTAAGTTTGTCTGACCCAGCATTTCCTCAATCTATTTAACCAAGAAACCATTTTCTGGGAGTGCGCTTTTAGCATCCTATAGCTTTGTATCCGCCTTTGGGCAATGCTGGGATGGGAGAAAGGCAAGGTCAGGCAGTAAAGGGCCACAGATGCATGCTAAGCACTTTTGATTCCATGCTGTGGGCGTGAGAGTGCTATTCTGATTTGACCTGCATTTTGGAAAAAAGCACTTGGGAGAGAAATGGAGGACTGATTGGTTTGGGAGAGATGTAGGCAGCCAGTCTTTGAGAGGTTGTTGTATCTTCCATGAGAAAGATGACGCGGGATTGGATTTAGGTGGCAGAGAGGAGAGGCAAATCAAAGGAATGCTTAAGAGACAGATCAATAGGGCTTAGTGATAGGTTGTTTTCACATTGCTCTGTGACCTAGCTCAGTGTTGTTCCAACTCGCCCCTCCCTGCCTCCCTCCCTCCTCCCCTCTACCCCTCCACCCCTCCACCACTCTCCCCTCCCCCCTCCCGTTATCCTCTCCTATCAATAGTTCTGTGTCCCTGCACAGCGCACTTGGCAGTGTCACCCGCCATCCTGTCCTAAGCCTATTCCTCCCGGCTCTAGTTGACTTGGCCCCTCATCTCCTGTGTTCTCAGATGAATGCAGGTGAGCCAGGTGGCATCCCCTGTGAACCTTACGCTTGCTGCTTTGGCACTTGCCGTTCTGATCACTTCTCCAACATGTCAGAAGACTTTTAGATCTTTGGTGCAAATAAACAGGAAATGAGGGTGGTACAAAATATTCTCACGCGTACTCTTCAGTGCTATTACTTTTGGAAAAAAAATTTGTTTTCAGCAAGAAAGTCTTGTTTCCTTCAACTCTAGAGGAGGGTGGGGTTAGATTTCTAGACTCATCTCTCCTTCCTCAGTTTGTGTGGTTTCATTGGCAAAAATACACCTCTATGTAGGTTATGACGCTTTTTTTTTTTTTTTTTTTCACTTTTCCCAGGTAAGGAAGTTTAAGTAAAGGGCTGCAATTAGTTTTCATGGTGCTGAGATTTCATTTACTGTCAGCCTGCTCCATGTGACTTCACAGAGCTAATGGAAGGAAGTTCTAGGAGAGATGCTGAGGGCATTTCCGGAATGGAGCTTCCCCCAGAAGAGCGCCGAGGCCACCACCAGGAAATGACGCACCAGGGTTTTGTCCTTTCCTTGGGCAAGCGGAGAAGCTGGTTCTCCACGCACGACAGCAGAATCAATCCTGAGTTTGTAATTTGGGGAACTTTCTCCAAGCTGGAAAATGTATTCGAAGTCAAGGTTGAAATGAGTTTCCATAGTCTACATATTTAACAGATTTTGGAGAACAGCTTAGGGCTCCACGTTTTTCTCTTTGGAGTAGGGCAGCAGATTGACAAAGGGGCTGTTTCCTCTTGCTCCGCCCTCTGCGGGGGTGGTGCTGCCAGGGCTCTGATCTGACCGCGTCTCTTCAGGGAGCCTGGGAAGCCAGCCTAGTGCTTCCTCTCTGCCCTCCGCGCGAGTGCAGTGTTGCAGAGGGCACGCTGGCTGGCTGGTTCCCGGGGATGTCCTGCACTGGCCGGGCCTTGGAAGGGGCTGGCCAGCGCCTGAGGGGCTCAGCAGAGGCCATGCTAGGAGAAGCCGAGCGTGCTCTTCCAAAGGCCATTTGCTGAGCAGAGAGCTGACTGCTGACCAGCGTGAAACGGGAGCCGCCAGCAGGCTCCGCAGCTCCCCAGGGTCAGTGCCCTGGACCAGGGCCAGGAACAGAGCCAGGAACAGCCAGGAGGAGGCGGCTTGTGGGGGCTGAAGGAGGGACACAGGGAAGACTTGCACGTGATTCTGAGGGTGCCGATGTTAGGCCTGCACGTCCTGGACGCTGCGGTTTGGATGCCCAGCGTCATGGATGGAATTGTCACAACCTTCCACGCGTGTGTACCGGCCCAGCCCTGCAGGAAGACTGAGTTAGTACTGACTGGTACATCTTCTCTTGGCAGAACTGTGGTGCTCTAAGCCAAGCCATCAGCATGGTTCTAGGGGCACCCATCTCTTTGGAATGGGCTCCCCAGATAGGGACCCTATGGAAGCCAGAGAAGTTACAACAGCAGAATAGGACCCAGAATCTATACATCTATAAGAAAAAGATACTAGTAAACTGGTGAAAAAAAATCAGTCACTGAGAAAAATGGAAAAAAGATGTGAATAAACAGAGAAGGGAAAATACAGGGGGCCACTAAGGAAAAAATGTTCACTCTCATTAGCAGGCAGGGAAATACGAATTTGAAATGTAAATTGGGCATATAAATGTATATTTACTTAATTGCCAAAAAATAAAACAGTACAAGATGTTGCTGAGTCCACAAAACAGAGAAAATTCTCCTGCAAGGCTGTTAGGACTTTCAATCAGAACAATTACATCAAAAACAATTTAGCATTAATTAGCAAAGTTGATTCTGCAACTCAGCAATTATGCCACAAAGAGTATAATTGCAGGAATATGTATAGTATCATTATTTATAGTATTAAACATTCAAAACAACCCAACATATTCATCAATAGCAGATTGAACAAGTGCATTTTGATATACTCATAAAACAGGGCCCTATGTCTCATGAAAATGGAGACAGCTCAGTTCTGTGTATCAACATAGATGATTTTTTTTTCCGATTTATTTATTTGAAAGAGTTACAGAGAGGAAGAGACAGAGGGGGGGAGAGAGAATCTCCCATCTACTGGTTCACTCCCCAAATCGCTGCGATGGCCAAGATTGGGCAAGGCCAAAGCCAGGAGCCAGGAGCTTCTGTTGGGTCTCCCATGTGGGTGCAGGGGTCCAAGCCTTTGAGCCATCTTTTGCTGCTTTCCCAGGTGCATTACCAGGGAACTGGATCAGAAGTGGAGCAGCGGGGATTGAGTTGGCGCTCATATGGGATGTCGGCACTGCGGCCCCAACATGGGTGATTTTAGAAACAAAGTAAAGACACAGAAAAGTCATAAAGGAATGTATCCAATATGAGTACCCTTTCATACGAAGTTGAACGACAGGCAAAAGTCAGCAGTATATTTTTTTTTTTTTAAGATTTATTTACTTACTTGAAAGATTTATACAGAGAGAAGAGAGGCAGAGAGAGAAAGGGAGGGAGGGAGGGAAGTTGGTCCGTTGGTTGGTCTGTCTACCATCCGATGGTTCACTTCCCAATTGGCTGCAACGGCCGGAGCCGTGCCAATCCGAAGCCAGGAGCTTCTTCCTGGTCTCCCATGTGGATGCAGGGGCCCAAGGTCTTGGGCCATCTTCTACTGCTTTCCCAGGCCATAGCAGAGAGCTGGATCGGAAGTGGAGCTGCCAGGACACTAATGGGTGCCCATAAGGGACGCTGGCACTGAAGGCAGCGGCCCCAGCAATATATTGTTTAAAGACATACAATATGCTGTCAAACTCAAAGGAAAAGAAGGAAATTAAATAAAATTAACATAAGGCAGGAGATGGAGAGTGAGAGATGTGACAGGTGACCACAGGGTGTCCCATTGATCATCACCCATTTTCTATCCTGGGTAGTGCTTGCATGAATGTTCTCTTTATTGCTATGTTTGTATATAAGTCTATGAATGATGTATTTTGCAGTTAGAAAAAATGGGAGATGAAGGAGGTGGAAGGGAAAAGGAGACATCAGGTAGTGTTTGGATCCCTGTGCGAGGTGAATTCTGTGCTGCGTGAACAGTTACTTGAGGGGAGTAGAAATGTCCACACTACTTCTGCAATGTCTGCTTTGGACATAAAGTGGCTTCTGATCGGAGGGTCTTTGTGATGCGGGGCTGAGATTCCCTCTGCAAAGTATGGGGTTGGGGATGGCTTTCTGAGGAAGCTAACATTGAGCTGGCAGGCTGACAGGTGGGTGGAGGACAGCATGTCCAAGGAGGTGCAGAATTGCTGTGAGGTAGTATGAGTGACATTCATTCAACAAATATTTGTTGAACTTTTATTTTAAAAAAAGTAACAGGGACACATAAAACAATCTGAAAATAGTGTCATGCGTTTGCATGGATGAAGCGACAGGTGTCAGGAAGATACTACTTTCAGTAGTAGTAGAATTGTGCAAACTGCAGGCGGAAGCATCCTCTGAATATTGCTAGAGTCAGGTGTTAAATAGTTTTACCCATCCAGCTGCAGGGAGCACACGTTATCAGAGAAGAGAATGAGCAAAGGACGGAGGAGGGAACTTCAGGGTTCATTCAAACAACTGCGAGTGGTAGTGAGTTCACATTAATTGCAGGAGTTGGAAAATCTTTCTGTAACTGACTAGATGGTGAACATTTTGGGCTTTGGGTGCAACGTGGTCTCTGTTGCCAAAACTGAACATTGCTGCTGCAGCAGGAAGGGAGCCACAGACACAATAGGTGTGGTTATTTTCCAGTGAAACTTGATAAAAATATGTGGTAGACTGGATTTGGCCCATTGCTCAGACTTGACAAACTCCTCATTTACTGAATGCGTGCCCCGTGACAAGCTCTCTGTTAAACACTTTGTAGACATTATCTATTTGGAAAATAATTATGGGAGTAGGGGACTATTATTACCGTTTCCTTTTATTTACAAAAATGGAAACCAAGGATCAGAGCGATCAAGGTCACTTAGTTCCATCTAGTGGAGGCAGGGTTTGAATCAGAATCTGCCTCCATTATTCATTGCTTTTGTAAAATGTTTCTTCTTATTTTGATGGCACAACATCAGTGATACCTGGGTGGATGTGTAGCTTCCGTTTTCTTGTTCACTCTCTCAAATGCTTGCAATAGCTGGGGCTGGGCCAGGTTGAATTCAGGAGCCTGGGATTCCATCTGGGTCTCCCACATGAGAGGCAGGGATCCAAGTATCAGAGTCATCACCTGCTGTCTCCCAGGGTATACACATTAGCAAGAAGCTGGACAGGTAGTAGCGGTGGGACTCAAACAGAGGCACTTTGATAATGGGAGGTGAGTGTCACCAGTAGTGGCTTAACCCTCTGTGCTACAACTCCTGTATCTACGATTCATTCTTAGTCACTAGCTGCCCTGACAATTAGAGGGATAGTTGAGGGATGGCTCCAGCATGAAGATCCTTGATGCCACGTGGAGAGCCGTTGTGGTTAGATAACAGAAGGCCATGGGAACTCTTCTATACCCCGTTCTTCCCAGCCTCATTGCCTTCTTATATCTTAACAGATACAGCTGGTTAAGCTGCCCTTCTTCTCTCTTGGGCTCTCCCAAGTAGAGTGTGAAAGACAGGTTCCAAGATCATTGTCAGCACAGCAACAGGAGGGGCCAGGGCAGTGTTGCGGCAAAGAGGGTAGCTGCCGAGTCCTTAGCAGCCAGAGGCAGAGAGCCTGCATCAGTGCTGGGAGTTTTAGATGAATAACACTCTGGGTAGCTTCTCTGGGCGTGGCTATGGTGAAAACAAACACACACCCCTTGTTGGCTCCTGGTGAGATCCTGCTGTGATTTCTGCCACTGTTAGCAACCTGTCCCACAGCAACCCTCTAACTTCAGAGAGAAGTTTGGCAAGCTCAAATTTTCCATTTCTTCCTTTTTTGCTTCTTCATTCCTTCTTTTCAATATGTTTCTAATTTCAGATTAGCACTAAATTTACAAAACAAAATTGTAAAGTTAAAGAGTTCCCATACACCCTATACCCATCTTCCCCTATTATTAACATTTCATATTAGCATATTTGCCACAACAAATGAACCACAACCAGCTTCCCCCATTTCTTTATCCAGATTCCCTCTATCCCTCCCACCTCTGCCAGCCTCAAGTAATCACCAGTCTGTATTCAGATGGATATTTTTCAAACTCCCACCTTTAAGGGAGAACATGCAGCATTAACCTTTCTGTGTCTGGCTTATTTCACTTAACGTGATGTCTTCTAGTTTCATCCACCCCCTGCAATGGCAGGATTTCATCCTTTATCATGGCTGAATAGCAGTGCACTGTAGATATGCCACATTTTATTCATCCATTTGTTTGATGATGGAAATCTTAGTTGATTCCCTACCTTGGCTATTTATTTATTTTTATTATTTGACAGAGTTAGAGAGAGAGAGAGAGAGAGAGAGAGATCTTCCTTCCGTTGGTTCACCCCCTAAATGGCCGCTATGTCCGGAACTATGCCGACCTGAAGCCCGGAGCCAGGTGCTTATCCTGGTCTCCCATGCGGGTACAGGGTCCAAGCACTTGGGCCATCCTCCACTGCACTCCCGGGCCACAGCAGAGAGCTGGACTGGAAGAGGAGCAACCGGGACTAGAGCCCAGTGTCCATATGGGATGCTGGCGCCGCAGGTGGAAGATTAACCAAGTGAGCCACGATGCCGACCCCATACCTTGGCTATTTATAAACAGTGCTGCAATAAACATGGTTGAGTAGGTATCTCTTTGATGTGATGCATTCATGTCTTTTGGGTGTAGACTCAGTAGGGGGATTGCTGAATCCTATGACAGTTGCATTTTCTAAGTCTTCCCAAACACTTCCAGGAGGAAGAAGACCCTCTTCTCATTTCACCAGGGGGCAGTCACTTGCTCCACCACAGAGAAAACAGGAACTTATGAGAAAGCATCCCTCCCCAGACCACGGCTGAAAATGGGCTGGACAGAGGATGCAAATCCATCGCTAGTTGTGTTATACCCAATTCCGAGCCTTTATGATCAAAAAGGGAGTTTGGGACCAGATCTTGAAGATCTTCATGTTATACTTTAGGTTAACGCCATCAGAAGTGGGCTCCAAAGAACCCTACTGTGACAATGTATTCTAAAAAGTTCCAGAATGGACGTTAGGGAAGCTCCATGTGCTCTCGCCTACCTCTTAGAGCTATATGATGCAGGGTGGGACTGTGGGAAGTTTTTTTTTTTTCTTTTTTTTGACAGGCAGAGTGGACAGTGAGAGAGAGAGAGAGAGAGACAGAGAGAAAGGTCTTCCTTTGCCGTTGGTTCACCCTCCAATGGCCGCCGCGGCCGGTGCACCGCGCTGATCTGATGGCAGGAGCCAGGTGCTTCTCCTGGTCTCCCATGGGGTGCAGGGCCCAAGCACTTGGGCCATCCTCCACTGCACTCCCGGGCCACAGCAGAGAGCTGGACTGGAAGAGGGGCCACCGGGACAGAATCCGGTGCCCTGACCGGGACTAGAACCTGGTGTGCCGGCGCCGCAAGGCGGAGGATTAGCCTATTGAGCTGCGGCACCGGCTCTGTGGGAAGTTTTAGAGTACAGAGCAGTGAATGCATCTTTGAATGTGGCGTTCCCCAAATTAATTGGCCATATAAGATCCTTATTTCAAGTAATATTTACTAAAATTCTGTGGGTCTAGGGTTCCCCAGATCTCATGTTGGGAAATAATGTCTCTAGCAATTAGGGTCAAGAATATATTTTAGAAAAAGTAAGATCACTGGATAACCTGGGATTTAGAAAAATAGGCAGAAGATCAAAAGCTTAGTCAAAAAGATTAGATTCAAGCTAGGCAAAGGGATCTAACTTTATTTTTTATTTTTTTGACAGGCAGAGTGGACAGAGAGACAGAGAGAAAGGTCTTCCTTTTCCATTGGTTCACCCCCTAAATGGCCGTTGTGGCTGGTGCACCATGCTGATCCGAAGCCAGGAGCCAGGTGCTTCTCCTGGTCTCCCATGCGGGTGCAGGGCCCAAGCACTTGGGCCATCCTCCACTGCCTTCCTGGGCCACAGCAGAGAGCTGGACTGGAAGAGGAGCAACTGGGACAGAACCCGGGGCCCCGACCTGCACTAGAACCCGGGGTGCCGGCACCACAGGAGGAGGATTAGCCTATTGAGCCACGGCGCCGGCCAAAGGGATCTAACTTATATCAAGAAAAATAGTCCAAGTAAAATGAGGTTTCCAAGCATATTTTTAAAATTTACTTATTTTTAAAAGCAGAATTACAGAGAGAGAGAAGAGAGATCACTTTTCTATCTCTTTACTTCCCAAATGGCTGCAACAGCCAAGGCTGGGCCAGGTCAAAGCTAGCAGTCCAGAACTCCACCGGGTGGCTCACAGTGCTGTGCTGCAATGTTGGGCCCTTACACAGCTACCTTTTAAAATGGGAAATACCAGTGTTAGTTCCATTGTTTTCTGAGTCCGTATAGCGAAATCATACAGCAAGTATAGGCCAGGACAACACTGAAACTCCAGGCTCTGTATCTGGAATGGGGATTTATAGTTCATGCCAGGGGACTTCAAAGAGTTTGTGGGAAATATTTCAGCGGCCAGAAATGTGGCATAGTGGGTAAAGCTGTTGCCTGTGATGCCAGCATCCCATATGGGTGCTGATTCGAGTCCTGGTTATTCCAATTCTGATCCAGCTCCCTGCTAATGCACCTGGGAAAGCAGCAGAACATGCCCCAAGTGCTTGGGTCCCTGCCACCCACATGAGAGACCCAGATGGCCTTCCATCTAGTGCAGCCTTGGCATTGTGGCAATTTAGGGAGTGAACCAGTGGCTGAAAGATCTCTCTCTTCTCTCTCTCTCCTTCTGTTTCTGTAACTACCTTTCAAATACATATATAAATCTTTTTTAAAAAACTGTTTATTTCACTGCAAATAATTTTTAAAAATGCATGCATACGGTGAGTCTTTGACAAGTTCATAGAAATGTGTATTATGACAAAACCGTGCATGGTTTGTAAATTGTTTTGTACCCAAATAAATCTTTTAATTAAAAATTTCCATCAACTTTTTGAAGTACCCTGCTCACAAATCCCAAAGACTGTTCTGCCTCTTTCCTGCTTTTCCTTTCCATGTCTGTCTTCAGTGTGGGGTGTGAGAGGTAGCAGAGCACATCGGGTGAGACCTAAACAAGTCTTTTGGCTGTCACAATGCTTAATTAGAGCAATACATTATGACATGATTGGCCGGCCTGGGCTACTGGAGAAGCTCACGAACAAGAACAATTGTTTAGAATGGGAGTTCCCAGGCTATTTGTCAGAGTTTTGGGAAGTCATGACCAAATGTTGTCAGAGGTAGCAATTAAAATTCCCTTCTAGCTATGTCTCAGATTGAAAGAAATTTAAAGATAGTATAAGTTGTAAACCTCTATTCCCCCAGTATTAGAAGAAATTATAACAAAACATAATATTCTAATGTTTCCCATTGCAAAAAATGATAACTGAAAATTATGAAGAACTGTATAGTACAACATGAAATGTCAATATAGGGAGACTAGTTTTCTGGGAATGCCACAAGAAAGCTCAGATTATTGGCACTATGGCTGTGTGTGGTGTTGACAGGAAATTCAGGTTCATTCTCACAAACACCGTTCTGTAGTTTATAACTTCCCTTCTGTAAGGGGCTCCTTTAGGTATTCAATTCTTAATTCTACCACAACTTAGACACCTTTTCTAAGTTACATGTTCATGTTTTAGCTTTAACATGTATTGAAATTTAATATTAAAAAGAGCTATGTGAAGATTCCTTCACCTTCTGTGACTTTATTTTTTATTAATATAAAGAGAATAGATTTCACATAGTTCACAGATAAAATTCTAAGAATATAGTGGTACATCTCTCCTTCCATCCCACTATCTTTCCTTTTTTAAAAAATGACTTGCTTTTATTTGTTTGAAAGGCAGAGTTACAGAGAGAGGAGATATAGAGAATGAGATCTTCCATCTGCTGGTTCAGTCCCCAAATGAGCAAAACAACATGGGGTGGGCCAGGCTGAAGTCAAGAGCCACTAGCTTCATCCTGGTCTCCCATGTGGGTGTAGGGGCCCAGGTACTTGGGCCATCTTCTGCTGCTTTTCCAGGTACATTAACCGGGAGCTGGATGGGAAGTGGAGTAGCCGGGACTGGAACTGGCACCCATATGGGATGCCAGGATCACAGGTGGCAGTCACAACTCCAGCCCCCTTCCTGTCTTTTTTGATTTTTGCAATGACATTTTTTAAAATTCACTTTATAGTCACAGGCTTGATGCTGCACTAAAGAAAGAGTTCAGCAAGTAAGAAATAGGTCACTGTTGAGCAGGATTATAGACAAGGACCATAAACAATCAAATCCCTGGATGTCAGTTTCACTCATACACATTAAATTTTTTTGTACTCTGTATATTAGCCACCACGAATCATCGAAAACGTGATATTTGTGTTTTGAGGGCTTTTTCCAGTAATCATAATGGTCTCCAGTTGCATCCATTGTGTTGCAAAAGGCAGGATTTCATTCTGCTTTATGGCTGAGTAGTATTCCATCATGTATATATGCCACATTTTCTTTATCCAGTCATCTGTTTATGGACATTTAGGTTGATTCTGTATCTTAGCTATTGTGAATTGAGTTGATATAAACATGGGGGTATAAGTAACTGTTTCATATACTGATTTCATTTCCTTTGGGTAAATTCCCAGGAGTGGGGTGGCTGGGTCATATGGTAGATTTATTTTTAGTTTTCTGAGGAATCTCCATACTATCTACCATTATGGTTGTATTAGCTAGATGGCTGCAAAACATCCCACCAACAGTGGTTCAGGGTATCTTTTTCTGTATATCTTTGACAGCATTTGTTATTTTTCAAGTTTTGTATGATAGCCATTCTTTTTTTTTATTAAACTTTTATTTAATGAATATAAATTTCCAAAGTATAGCTTATGGGTTACAATGGCTTCCCCCCTCCCATAACTTCCCTCCCGCCTGCAACCCTCCCCTTTCCCGCTCCCTTTCCCCTTCCATTCATGTTAAGATTCATTTTCAATTCTCTTTATATACAGAAGATCAGTTTAGTATATATTAGGTAAAGATTTCAACATTTTGCCCATATAGCAACATAAAGTGAAAAAACTACCATTGGATTACTAATTATAGCATTAAATAGCAATGTACAGCACATTAAAGACAGAGATCCTACATAATTTTTTTTCAAATTAATTAATTTTCTATGCCATTTCCTTTTTAACTCCAGGTTGTTTTTTTTTTTCATTTCCAATTCTCTTTATATACAGAAGATCAATTCAGTATATAATTAGTAAAGACCTCATCAGTTTGTGCCCACACAGAAACACAAAGTATTTGTATGATAGCCATTCTAACTGGGGTGAGGTGATACCTCGTGTGGTTTTGATTTGCAGTTCCCTAATGACTAGTGATCCTGAGCATTTTCCCATGTGTCTGCTGTCCATTTATAGTTCATCCTTTGAAAAATGCCTTTTCATGTCTTCTGCCCATTTCTTAACTGGATTGTTTTTATTGTTGAGTTTCTTGAACTCCTTATATATTTTGGATATTAATCCTTTATCAGATGTATAATTTGCAAATATTTTCTCCCATTCTGTTGTTTGCCTCTTTTTCCAGTGTTGCCTTTGCTGTGCAGAAACTTCGTAGCTTGATATAATCCTATTTGTATGTTTTTGCTTTTATTGCCTGTGTTTCTGGGTTCTTATCCAAGAAGTCTTTGGCTTTGACAATGGATTGCAGTGTTTCCCTTATGTTTTCCTCTAGCAATTTGATGGTTTCAGGCCTTGGGTTTAATTCTTGATCCATGGTGAATTGATTTTTGTATAGGGTGCCAGATCTTATTTTTATACTTCTGCACGAGGAGATCCAGTTTTCGCAACACCATTTGTTGAAGAGATTGGCCTTTCTCCACGGATTGATTTTAGCCCATTTGTCAAAGATCAGTTGGTCATAGATGTGTGGATTAATTTCTGGGGTTTGTAATCTGTTTTATTTGTCCACGTGTTTTTGCCAGTACTAGGCTGTTTTGATTATATCTGCTCTGTAGTATGTCCTGAACTGTGGTATTGTGATGCATCCAGTTTTGTGTATGTGTATGTATGAATGTTTGTATTTTAAAGTCAAAATTAGAGAAAGAGGGAGAGACAGAGATTTTTCCATTCACTGGTTCACTCCTCAGATGGCTGCAAAAACTGTGACTGGGCCAGACTGAAGCCAAGAGCCAGGAGCCAGGAGCTTCTTCTTGTCCTCCGTTGTGGGCTGTAGGGGCCCAAGTACTTGGACTATCTTTGGTTGCTTTTCCCAGGCCATCAGCAGGGAGCTGGATCAGATGTGGAGCAGCTGGGACTCGAACTGGCACCCATATTATATGCTAGTGTTGCAGGTGGCCACTTTCCTCTCTATACCACAATGCTGAACTGTTTTTATTGCTTAAGATTGCTTTGGTTATTCACAATCTCTTGTGTTTCTATATGAATTTTAGGATTTTCTATATCTGAGAAGAATGTCCTTGATATTTTGATTGGGATAACATTAAATCTGTAAATTGCTTTGAGTATTATGGATATTTGATATTAATTCTTCCAATCCATAAATATGAAAGATTTTTCCACTTTTTTTCTTCTATTTATTTTCTTAATATTTTGTAATTTTCATTGTAGAGCGCTCTCGCATCCTTGGTTAAATTTATCCCAAGGTATTTATGTATTTTTTGTAGCTATTGTAACTGATCTTCCAAGTTCTTTCTCAGCCAGGAGCATTGTTAATTTATACAAATGCTATTGATTTTTGTATGTTGATTTTGTATCCTAACTTCGCTGAATTCTTTTATGAGTTCCAATAGTCTCTTAGTGCAGTCTTTTGGTTCCCATATATAAAGGATTACATCATCTGTGACCAGGCATAATTTGGTTTTGTCCTTTTTAATTTGTATCCCTTTGATTTCTTTTTCTTGCCTAATGGTTCTGGCTAAAACTTCCAGAACTATATACTGAATAATAACAGTGAGAGTGTGCATCCTTCTCTGGTTCTGGATCTTAGTAAAGATGTTTCCAGTTTATCCCCATTCAATATTTTGCTGGCTGTGGATTTGTCATATATTGCCTTGATTATGTTGATACACATTCCTTCTATACCCATTTATTTATTTGAGAGGCAGAGTTACAGAGAGAGGGATAGTGAGAGACAGAGAGAAAGGTCTTCCATCTGCTGGTTCACTCCCCAGATGGCTGCAGCACCAGCTCCTATACCCAATGTTTAAAAGGTTTTTATCTTAAAAGAAAGTTATACTTTATCAAATGCTTTCTCTGCATCTGTTGAGATACTCATATAGTTTTTATTCTTCATTTTGTTTATCTGACCTATCACATTTATTGATTTGTGTATGTTGAACCATCTTCCTCCATGGGATAAATCCCACTTGGTCTGGGGGGATGATCTTTTTAATGTGTTGCTGGATTTAATTAGCTAGTATTTTGTCGGGGGCTGTTTGCATCTATGTTTATCAGGAATATCGGTCTGTAGTTCTCTTTTTTGTTGAATCTTTTTCTCGTTTTGGAAGTAAGGTAATGCCTCCTAGGAAGAGTTTGGGAGGATTCCCTTGCTTTCAACTGTTTTAGATAGTTTATGAAGAACTGGGATTAGTTCTTTAAAAGTTTGGTGTAATTCAGCAGGGAAGCCATCCAGTCCTGGTTTTTTTATCTTTGTTGAGAGGCTCTTTGTTACTGATTCAATCTCAGCCTTTGTTATTGGTTTATTCACATTTTCTATGTCCTAATGCCTTGATTTTGGTAAATTGTGTGTATCCAGAATTCTATCCATTTCTTTTTTCTTTTTTCTTTTTTTTAAATTTTTGACAGGCAGAGTGGACAGTGAGAGAGAGACAGAGAGAAAGGTCTTCCTTTTGCCGTTGGTTCACCCTCCAATGGCCGCCGCGGAAGCGCGCTGAGTCCGGTGCACCGCGCTGATCCAATGGCAGGAGCCAGGTGCTTCTCCTGGTCTCCCATGGGGTGCAGGGCCCAAGCACTTGGGCCATCTTCCACTGCACTCCCTGGCCACAGCAGAGAGCTGGCCTGGAAGAGGGGCAACCGGGACAGGATCGGTACCCCGACCAGGACTAGAACCCGGTGTGCCGGTGCCGCAAGGCGGAGGATTAGCCTAGTGAGCCGCGGCGCCGGCCGAATTCTATCCATTTCTACTAGGTAATCATATTTGTCGGTTTACAGCTGTTTGTAATAATTCCAGACTACTCTTTTTATTTCTGGCATATCAGTTATAACATCTCCTTTTTTGTCTCTGATTTTATTAATTCGGATATTCTCCCTTTTTTCTTTTTGGTTAATTGGGCCAATGATTTATCCATCTTGTTTATTTAAAAAAAAAAAAAAAACCAGCTCTTCATTTCCATGATCTTTGTGTATTTTTTAAAATTTCAATTTTGTTTATTCTTTAACTTTAATTATTTCTTTCTTCCTACTAATTTTGGGATAGGTTTGTTCTTGTTTTTCAAGGTCCTTGAGATGCATTGCTATATCATTTATTTGATACCTTTCCAATTCTTAACGTAGGCCCTAATTACTCTAAACTTTCCTCTTAATGCTGATTTTGCTGTAAGCCATAAGTTTTGATTTGTTGTGTCATCATCTTTGTTTTTAGGATTTTAAAAAAAATTTCCTTTTGGTTGTATGTAACTATTTGTCAGATATTATCCGGATGAGTGAAGACTGTTCTAAATATGTATATGCTTTCCTGCTTAAGGAGAAAGACCAGTCAATTTGTTTCTCTCTTTTTTTTTATTTAAGGTAAACAAATTTAATGCTATTCATATATACAGATTCAGGGACATAGCGATAATTCCCACCCAACCATCTCCACTTTCAGTTTAGTTTATACTCGTAATATTAACCCTACACTAAAGAGTTCAACAAATTGTAAGAAGAAAAAAACACTGTTAACAGTAGAGACAAAGGCTGTAAAAACCATCAAATCTCAAAATGACAATTTCATTCCTATACTTTACAATTTTGATGCTCTGTTACTACAGTACAAGAAAAACATATGGTATTTGTCTTTTTGGGACTGGCTTATTTGACTAAGTATAATGGTTTCCATCTGTATCCATTTTGATGCAAAAGACAGGATTCCATTCTTTTTTAAGGCTGAATAGTATTCCATATATACTACAATTTCTTTATCCAGTCATCAGCTGATGGGCATCTGGGTTGACTCCATAGCTTAGCTATTGTGAATTGAGCTGCAATAAACATGGGGGTACAAATAACTTTTTCTTATGCTGATTTTATTTCTTTTGGGTAAATTCCCAGGAGTGGAATTGCTGAATCATATGCTATATCTATTTTCAGTTTTCTCAGGTATCTCCATACTGTTTTCCACAATGGCTATACTTGTTTGCATTCCCACAACCAGCAGATTAGGGTACCTTTCCCCTACATCCTTGCCAGAATTTATCGTTTGTTGATTTCTGTATAAGAGCCATTCTAACTGGAGTGAGGTAAAACCTCATTGTGGTTTTGATTTGCATTTCCCCGATGGCTAATGATCCTGAGCATTTTTTCATGTGTCTGTTGGTCATTTGAATTTCCTCTTTTGAAAAATGCCTGTTCAAGTCCTTTGCCTGTGTTTTTTTTTTTTAGATTTATTTTATTTATTTGAAAGACAAAGAGAGAGAGGTCACCCATCTTCTGGTTCACTCCACAAATGGCCGCAACGGCCAGAGCTGAGTTGATCAGAAGCCAGAGCCAGTAGTTTCCTCCAAGTCTCCCACATGGGTTCTGGGGCCCAAGGATTTGGGCCATCCTTCGTTACTTTCCCAAGCCATTAGCAAAGAGCTGAATTCGAAGTGGAGCAGCTGGGACTTGAACTGGTGCCCATATGGGATGCCAGTATTGGAGGCTGAGGCTTTAACCTGCTGTGCCACAGTGTCTACCCTGCTTTGTGCAATTCTTAACTGGATTGTTTGTTTTGTTGTTGTTGTGTTTCTTGAATTCTTTATAGATTTTGGATATTAATTCTTTATCAGTTTCATAGTTTGTAAATATTTTCTTCCATTCTGTCAATTGCCTCTTCACTTTGCTGTTTCCTTTGCAGTGCAGAAGCATCTCAGCTTGATGCAATCAGCTTTTTTTTTTTTTTTTTTTTTTTTGGACAGGCAGAGTGGACAGTGAGAGAGAGAGACAAAGAGAAAGGTCTTCCTTTTTTCCGTTGGTTCACCCCCCAATGGCCACTGCGGCCGGCACACTGTGCTGATCCGAAGCCAGGAGCCAGGTGCTTCTCCTGGTCTCCCATGCGGGTGCAGGGCCCAAGGACTTGGGCCATCCTCCACTGCCTTCCTGGGCCATAGCAGAGAGCTGGCCTGGAAGAGGAGCAACCAGGACAGAATCTGGCGCCCCGACCAGGACTAGAACCCAGTGTGCCAGTGCCGCAGGTGGAGGATTAGCTTATTGAGCCGTGGTGCCAGCTGCAATCAAATTTCATATGTCAGAAAGCACTGTGCTATTTGTTATTTTTTAATTTTTTTTAACTTTTATTTAATGAATATAAATTTCCAAAGTACAGCTCCCCTCCCATAACTTCTCTCCCACCACAACCCTCCCCTTTCCCGCTCCCTCTCCCCTTCCAATCACATCATGATTCATTTTCAATTCTCTTTATATACAGAAGATCAGTTTAGTATATATTAAGTAAAGATTTCAACAGGTTGCCCCCACATAGCAACACAAAGTGAAAAAATACTGTTGGAGTACTAGTTATAGCATTAAATAACAGTGTACAGCACATTAAAGGCAGAGATCCTACATGATATTTTTTTAAAATTGATTAATTTTGTATGCAATTTCCAATTTAACACCAAGTTTTTTTTCATTTTCAATTATCTTTATATACAGAAGATCGATTCAGTATATGCTAAGTAAAGATTTCATCAGTTTGCACGCACACAGACACACAAAGTATAAAAATACTGTTTTAGTACTAGTTATAGCTTCACTTCACATTGGACAACACATTAAGGACAGATCCCACATGAGACATAAGTACACAGTGACTCCTGTTGTTGATTTAACAATTTGACACTCTTGTTTATGGCGTCAGTAATCTCCCTAGGCTCTAGTCATGAGTTGCCGAGGCTATGGAAGCCTTTAGGGTGCTATTTGTTTATAAAAATGGCATTACTGAGGTATAATTGATTCACACAAAAAAATATTTAATGCACAAATTTTGATGAATTTGAAACACCATAATGTAAATGTAGAATTAGTAAAGTTATTTGCAGCATAAATGATGCAGGAATTAAATCCTAATTATATAGTAAAGTCATGTAAATCAATAATAAACTCCAATAGGAAGATGAATGAAAACTTGAATGAGTAGGTTACAGATGGAAAAAATACAGTGATCAATAATATTGTGGATTAATAGTAATAATAATAACTAGTACACAAAAGAAACTCATATTGAAACAATGATATGCTATTCTTTCCTAGAAAATTGACAATTAAAAAAAAAAAAGAAACAGGCCAGCGCTGTGGCTCACTAGGCTAATCCTCCGCCTGCGGCACTGGCACCCCGGGTTCTAGTCCTGGTTGGGGCACAGGATTCTGTCCCAGTTGCCCCTCTTCCAGGCCAGCTCTCTGCTGTGGCCCGGGAAGGCAGTAGAAGATGACCCAAGTGTTTGGGCCCCTGCACCCACGTGGGAGACCTAGGACCTAGCAGAAGCTCCTGGCTTTGGATCAGCACAGCTTCAATTATTGTGGCTATTTGGGGAGTGAACCAGCAAATGGAAGACCTTTCTCTCTGTTTCTCCCTCTCTCTGTCTATCACTCTACCTTTTAAATAAACAAACTTAAGAAAAGAAACATCCAGGGCCGGCGCTGTGGCGCAGTTGGTGCTGGCATCCCATATGGGCACTGGTTTGAGTCCCAGCTATTCCATTTCCGATTCAGCTCTCTGCTATGGCCTGGGAAAGCAGTAGAGGATGGCCCAAGTCCTTGGGCCTCTGAAGTCCCTGGCTTCTGGCTCCAGATCAGTGCAGCTCCGGCTGTTGCAGCCAATTGGGGAGTGAGCCATCGGATGGAAGACTTCTCTCTCTGCTTCTCCTTCTCTCTCTGTATAACTCTGACTTTCAAGTAAGTAAATAAATCTTAAAAAAAAAAAAAGAAAAGAAACATCCAGGGTTGATAAAGATAGGACATTGAAGTGCACCCGCACTGTGCTGTCTTTCAGTAAGGCAATGGGTGACAGGTGTCCAAACCGTAAAAGTTTTTAATCTTTTGCCTGATAACATTTCATCTATCTTTATGCCTCATACTTTATCTTAAGGACATTGTTATTGATGCTCAATAAAAATATTCATCCTAGGATTTATAAGAGTTAAAAGTGAAAAACAATAGTGGAGTATGGACATACTCACAAGGAGGAGTATTTTGCAATCATTAAAAAATATTGTTGGGGCAACATTGTGGTGCAGAGGGTTAAGCAGCTGTCTGTGGCGCCAGCATCGCATATTGGTGTACCAGCTCAAGTCCTGCTACTCTGCTTCCAATCCAGCTCCCTGCTAATGTGCCTGCACTGGCAGTGAATGATGGCCCAAGTACTTGGGTCCCTGCCACCTATGTGGGAGGCCTGGATGGGGTTCCTGGCTACTTAATTCAGCTTGGCCCAACCCCAGCCATTGCATTCATTTGGGAGGTGAACCAGATGGAAGATGTCTTTGTCTTTGTCTCTCTCTGTCACTCTGCAAGGTTAAAAATAGTAAACAAATAAATAAAAATATTGTTAAAGAGCATTGAAATATTTCAAAGATGCTCATGATTTATTAAGTGAACAGAGAAGAGAATTTAATTATGCCATATGATACCAGTTTTGTAATATCCATCCATACGTAACATATATGTGTGCATGTGAACATATATGTGTGCAGGTGCATATAGAAGACTGGAAGGAAATACTAGTGGTTACGTCTGCATAATAGGATAATGGATGATAGTTAGGTGGTACTTTTATTATTGTATGTTCAACTCATATGATAAGCATGCATTGCTTTTATCATGACAAATATAAACACTTTAAATATCTTTAAAGCATACCCTCACTGGCATTATTGCCAGAGTCATGCCTTCTGTGATGTCTCTAGGCCCAGCTCATGTATGACCGACTCTCCTTCCTTGGGGCACTTCTGGCACTTGACAGTGACTTCACTCTGATCAAGTCTGCAGACGGGAAGGCACTCGGAGGGAGGCTTGCCTCACAGGCACTGTTCCTTTAAACCTTTCCCTTGGCTTTCATTCAGAATAGCGCACGCTCAGGACAGGCTCTCACGTACTCGTATTTCTGCAGCTTATCCTACCTACCATGTCTTTGCACACTTAAGGGGGCAAGTCATGCTCTGTTGGGTCTTTAACAGGCCTGTCTCCTTATCTCAGTGTCAGCGGTGCTGTGGCGTAATAGCATAGGCCTCCACCTGCAGTGCCGGCATTCCATGTGGGTGCCAGTTCATGTCCTGGCTGCTCCTCTTCCATTCCAGCTCTCTGCTATGGCCTGGGAAACCAGTAGAAGATGGCCCAAGTCCTTGGGCCCCTGCACCCACGTGGGAGATCTAGAAGAAGCTCCTGGCTCCTGACTTCAGATTGGCCCAGCTCCAGCCATTGCAGCCAAGTGGGGAATGAACCAGCGGATGGACGACCTTGCGCTCTCTCTCTTCCTCTCTGTAACTCTGCCTCTCAAATGAACAAAATCTTAAAAAGAAAACTAGCAGCTCTTCCTAATTCTTTAGGGCATGGTTGCGGCTTGTGAATCATGCTGAGTAATATTATTGCCAGATTGTTCGGTAAGACTCCAACCTTGATATCGAGTTAGATAACGAAGGGTGAGGCCCTGAGTCTGTTAGCATTCACTCGTGGGAATGGCATTACTAGGTAGAAGAAAGTTTACATAGATGCTTTTTCTCTGATGGAAGAAAAGAACAGGGGTGAGAAGAGCCACTACCTGCTCAGGTGCAGAACACCTGGTGGGGTGGCCGTGGGCTGTAACCCAAGCAGGTAAAGGTTTGGGATTGTGTGAGTTGCCTTCCTGATGAAATTAGCTGAGAATACAAAATTTTGTTCTCACTGAAAAGAGTTGCATTTTCAGAGTTCCTATTGTGTCTCCCCCAGGACAGACTGACAATCAACCAGATCTTCACAAGCTAGTTACAGGGAAGAGATGTTTCAGGCAAGAAGGCTCTCTAAGGCAGCCCGGTAGTGGGAAAATACCCAGCACTATTGAGCGGTGTACCTTTTTTAAAAAAAGTGGTTACAGCAGTAAACTTTATGATGCATGTATTTTGACACAATTAAAAAATATTCACCTGCTATAGCATAAAACTTTAAACATTCAATTTAAAATACAAAGTCATTAAGAATAATGAAACCGGCGCCACGGCTCAATAGGCTAATCCTCTGCCTAGCGGTGCTGGCACACCAAGTTCTAGTCCAGGTCGGGGTGCTGGATTCTGTCCCGGCTGCCCCTCTTCCTGTCCAGCTCCCTGCTGTGGCCCAGGAGTGCAGTGGAGGATGGCCCAAGTCCTTGGGCCCTGCACCTGCATGGGAAACCAGGAGAAGCACCTGGCTCTGGGCTTCAGATCAGCGAGGTGCGCCGGCCGCAGTGCACTGGCCACAGTGGCCATTGAGAGGGTGAACCAATGGCAAAAGGAAGACCTTTCTCTCTGTCTCTCTCTCTCACTGTCCACTCTGCCTGTCAAAAAAAAAAAAAAAAAAAAAAAGAAGCCTTGGCTAGCGCCACCGCCAATAGGCTGATCCTCCGCCTGAGGTGCCGGCACACCGGGTTCTGGTCCCAGTCGGGGCTCCGGATTCTGTCCCGGTTGCCCCTCTTCCAGGCCAGCTCTCGGCTATGGCCCGGGAAGGCAGTGGAGGATGGCCCAGGTCCTTGGGCCCTGCACCTGCATGGGAGACCAGGAGAAGCACCCGGCTCCTGGCTTCGGATCGGCGCAGTGCACTGGCCGCAGTGTGCTGGCTGCAGCGGCCATTGTGGGGGTGAACCAGCAAAAAAGGAAGACCTTTCTCTCTCTCTCTCTCTCACTGTCCACTCTGCCTGTCAAAAAAATAATGAAGGTGGATTAGGTTTTTTTTCAGGGTGATTATAGGAATTTTTAAAATAAAATTTGATTAACAGAGTCTGGGTTGGAATAAGATTTTAGAATTCTGTGTCAAGTCAAGATAAGCACAATTCAGGGGCCGGCACTGTGGTGCAGAGGGTAAAGCCACCAGTTTTATTATGGGCACCTGTTCAAGTCCTGGCTGCTCTACTTCCCATCCAGGTCCCTGGTAATGGCCTGGGAAAGGCAGCAGAAGTTGGCCCAAGTGCTTGGGGCCCTGCCACCCATGTGGGAGACCTGGGTGAGACTCCTGGCTCTGGCTTAGCCCAGCCCGAGTCATTATAGTCATTTGGGGAGTGAACTAGCGAATGGAAGACCTCTCTCCTCTCTATTTCATTCTCCTTCTATCTCTCTATAACTCTGCCTTTCAAATAAATAAATCTCCTTTAAAAAAAAAAAAGAGCACATTTCTCTATTGCTCAGTCTTCCAGCACTGGGATGGGATTTTAGCTTCAAGAGGGATTTGGTGCATGAAATGTTTCCTGAAGTCTTCTGAACATGCAGCGCTGGGTTCAGAGCATCTCTGAAGATGCTCCTGTGTGAGAGGTGGCATGGAGGGAGATGCGAATGCCTGGGAGTGGAGTCATCTGGAACATGACTGACTGTATCAGAACACAAACTTTCTCTGGAGGAGACCCTGTGCTCCACAAATTCATCTATTTCTATGCTTTTTCCTGGAAAACATTTACTTTTTCCTTTTAATCTTCTGGCTAGTGCATTTTTGGAAAAATTCTACTCAGTTGGCTAAGGGGAAATGCAATTTTCAGTACCCACGCTAAGAAATCTTACTCTAGGGCTGTGACTCTCAGATTCTAACGTGTACAGGAATCACCTGGGGCAGACCCACTCCTAGAGATTGTGCCTTGGTGCCTCATTGGGAGGAGAAAGAAACTATTTTTAAAAAAGATTTATTTATTTGATAGAGCCACAGAGGGAGGAAAGGAAGGAGGGGGAGAGGGGAGAGGGGAGAGAGGTGAGGGGAGAGGGGAGAGAGAAAGAGAGAGAGAGAGAGAGAGAGAGAGAGAGGAGAGAGTGAGCAAGCCATCTCCTATCTGCTGATTCACCCCTCAAATGGCCTGATCTGAAGCCAAGAGCCAGAAGCCTCGCTCCAGGGTCCCCCACATGGGTGCAGGGATCCAAGCACTTGGGCTGCCATCTACTGCTTTCCCAGGCCATCATCAGGGAGCCACACTGGAGAGAAGCAGCCAGGGCACAAAAAATTTAATAAAGGAACATCTTGGTATTTTGGTTTCTGAGCACCATTTTCACTATGATCACACCTACTTTTACCGATAATCCACTGTGTACCAGGCAGATCCCTTCCAGAGAGCTTTCTTTTCTTTTTTTCCCTCTTTTCTCTTTTTTTCTATTTTCCTTTCTTTGTTCTTTCTCTCTTTATCTTTCTCTCTTTCCCTTCCCTTCCTTCCCTCCCTTAAAGATTTATTTATTTATTTGAAAGAGTTAGAGAGTGATCTTCCATCCACTGATTCACTCCCCAGATGGCTGTAACAGCCCAAGCTGTGGCAGGTCAAACCCAGGAGCCAGGAGCTTCTTCAGGGTCTTCCATGTGGGTGCAGGGGCCCAAACACTTGTGCCATCTTCCACTACTTTGCCAGGCACATTAGCAGGGAGCTAGCTCAGAAGTGGAGCAACTAGAACTTGAACCGGCGTCATAGGCGGGAGCTTTACCTGTTATGCCACAATGCCAGCCCTGTATTTCTAGCCCTCATGGCACCCATGCCTAGATACAGAGAAGAAACTACACTGGTGGACGGAGCACGTGGAGCAGGTGTTGGTGGCTCATGCTGTTTCGTGTTCATTAAGAGTGGCAGTTGGTCTCCCATATATTCCTACAACTTACACTTCATAGCTTGTTAAATTCACAGTTTCCAAATTAGTACTATGTCATATTCTTTACACAAAAAATGTATCAGTGTTCAAGGAGTAAAGCTTCAACCACAGGGAGGAGGGCAGGAAAGTGAGCTCTGGGCTTCAGCTTGAAGCTCAGTGCCAGTCATGCATGAGTGGATCCAGCACTAGATACAGACCAGAGGCCCCTGTTCCCAGGGCAGTACTCAGACAGAACCTCTAGACCTGGCCTAGCATCAGGTAGACACCTGTGCCCAAGTAGAATGGATGATATTGAGCCTGCACCACCCCCAATCTCTCATGTGCTTGGCGCAGATCCTCAAAATATTGTAGTATCTGTGGCTATCAGACTCAGGTGCCATCCAGCTTAGTGCTGGCCTGGACAGCCAGGAGACTGCCTTCACCACTCCTTCCCCAACTGTGGACAGAGAGCAAGGAGCAAGACTCCAGAAACTTTGAGTGGGTCACCAACATGAGCCCAAGATTCCATCTTGGATCTGGTGACACCATCATTGGGCAGACAATAATATTCTCTATCCCCAGGGAAGTGCCTGTCTATGGAGCCCCTAGATCTGCTCCAGCCCCAAGTGGAGACCTGTGGTCCTTGTATTTCAGCCAGTGTCACCTGTGGTGGGTTACAGGGACCTCAGCAGTAGGCAGTCCATGGGAGAGTGGGCCTTGGCCTTACCCAGTGCTGTGCTGGTCTTGGCAGTCAGTGGGCTCTGGGTGGGGTCTAGCATTATAGTGTATGTGGCCACACGACTGATCCTCCAGTCTTAGGCAGCATAACATGGAGAGTAATTGCTTGGGGGAAGACAATTGCTCGATGGAGAGTTCTAGAGAATGATGATAAAGATGCTCAAAGAGATACAAGAGAATACAAACAGTTGAATGAAGCAGGAAAACAATATGTTATGCCCAGATTGTTGAATCCCCAAAAAGTCACCAGAAACTCAATCTCGCCGAAATGCAAAAGCAAGGTTTATTCTGGAAGTACAAGCTGTGGCAGGGACCTCATCTAACCATTTGACCCAGTGGAGGTCAGAGGAAGGCCCTGAGCCTTGCTCGGGAGCGTTTTTAAAGGAAAAAGCTGCGGGGTTACATCAGCGGGGGCTTACAGTACGGGACCACTTGTAATTGGATGGGGCTACTCGAGGCTGGCCTGGCCTTTTCTGGTTGGCCCGGGTCTAGGGAATTTCCTTATTTGGTTGTAATCTGTGAGCTGCCCTTTTTGTAAGTTTCGGTTTCCCTAGAATGTTTGCTTTTATGGGAACTCAGGGCTGCTCCAGAAAATGGAGGCTGCTTTTTAGAATGGAGGCACCTTGGCTCTTCACTATACATAATAAGAATTCAGCAGACAGAGGTCTTGAAAAAGAACCAAACAGAAATCCTGGAAACAAAGAACTTAAGTCAAATAAAAAATACAGGCGAAAGCCTCAAAACAGACCAGTTCAAGCAGAAGAAAAACATTCAAGTTTGAAGTTGGGTCTTTTGAAATATCTCAAACAGACAAAACCCCAAAAAGATAGACGAGATCAAAGATGGGCAGGTGTTTGGTGTGACTATTAGGCTATGACTTGGTATACTTGCATCCCACACTGGAGTGCTTGCATGTGCTGGCTTCCCCCTAGAGAGGGGAATCTCGCTGTTGCTCACCCTGGGAAGCAGAAGATAATGGCTCAAGTGGTTGGTCCCTACTAGCCAGGTGGGAAACTCATATTCAGCTCCTGGCCCCTTTTGGGTGATGTAGGCATTTGGAGAGTGAACTGGTTGGTGGAAGATCTTTCCTTGTATCTTCCTTTCAAATAATTTTTTTAAACAAATGAAGACAGCCTCTGGAACCTTTGGGATACCATTAAATAAATAAATATTTGAATTATGGGGATTCCTGAGGGTAAAGAGAGGAATAAAGTCTTAGAAAATCGACTGAATGACGTAATATTTGGAAATTTCCCAATCTGAAGAAGGATATTGATTATTTTATGCTTTCACATTTTTTTCCCAAAGAAACCTTTAATTTAATGAGTAGAAATTTCATAAGTACTTTAGGAATATAGTGATTCTTCCCACCATACCCACCTTCACACCCTACCTCCTCCTCCCTCTCCCATTCCCAGTCCCATTCTCCATTAAGGAAAAAAAAAAAAAAAAGCTGTTCCTGGAGAGTCAAGACAAGAGCTGTTCAAGTCATTGCTTCTCAAAGTGTCAGTTTCACTTACAACAATTTCCTTTTAGGTGCTCTATTATCACAGATCAGGGACAACACATGGTATTTGTCCCATTGGGACTGGCTTATTTCACCAAGTATGATGTTTTCCAGATTCAGCCATTTTGTTGCCAATGACTGGATTTCATTTTTTACCATTGTGTAGTATTCCATAGAGAATAAGTATATGGACTTCTAAGAGCAGGAAGCCTACAAGACTCAGTATAGACATGCCTGGAAAAGACCCTCATTGTGATACATTGTAGTTAAACTCTAAAGTACAACCCAAGACAGAATTCTGAAATACTAGAGAGAAAAGTACCAGGCCATTCGCAAGGTGCCCCCCAGTAAACTAAAAGCACATTTGTCAACAGAAGTCTTGAGGAGGAATGGAATAACATATTCCACATTTGGGAAAGAAAATTACTGCCCACCAAGAATACTTTACACAGAAAAGTTATCATTCACAAAAGAAGGAGAAACAAAAACTTCCCAAGATAAGCAAAATTAGAGGGAATTTATCACTACCAGACTATCCTTACAAAAGCTGCTTAAGGGAGTCAGTCCTACATTCAGAAGCAAAATAAAGATATCAACCACCAAAAATACACAAGAAAGCATAAAATCCATCAGAAAAAGAACAGAAGAATAAAAAGACAGGATTTGATCACCACTTATCAATATTAACCTTGGATGTAAGATTTAACCATGGATGGTTCAATATGCAAATCAATAAATGTAATACATCGCATTAATGGAATGAAGGATAAAAATTACCTGATAAAACAATAAGTGCAGAAAAAGCATAAGGTAAAATTCAACATCCATTCATGATAAAAAAAAAACCCTTGAACAAAGTATGTATAGAAGGAATATATTTCCACGTCATGAAGGCTATATATGACAAACCCACAGCCAACATCATATTAAATGGGAAAAAGAGGAAAGGATTTTCTCCAAAATCTAGAACCATACAAAGATGTCCATTTTTCACTATTGGGTGTTTTAAGGCTATTAGGTAATAGACAAAAATAAAGGCATGAAAGTAGGAAGTCAAATTATCTCTGTTGTAGGTGACAATATTCTATATAGAGAAACCTAAAGACTCCACCAGGACACTTATAGCCAATAAACAAGTTCAGTAAGGTCACAGGATACAAAATCAGCACACAAAAGTCTGGCACTTTTGTACACCAGAAATGAACTCACCGAGAAAGAAATTATTCAAGCAATCCCATTCACAATAGCTATAAAAATAACCTTGAGATAACCAAGGAAGTGAAAGATCACTGATGAAAATTGCAGAACAGTCATGAAAGACATAAGAAAACACACACAAAATGAGATGACCCCCCCATGCACATGGATTGGAATGATATTGTTAAAATGTTTGTAGTATCCAAAGTAATATATAGATTCAATGCAATTCCTATCATAATATCAATGACTTGTTTCAATAATCCTAAAATCCACATGGAAGCACAAAAGACCGCAAATAGCCAAAGCAATCTGAGCTAAAAGAACTGAGCTGGAGGCATGGCAATACCAGGTTTCAAGACATACCACACAGCTGTTACAATCAAAGCAGCACAATGTTGGGATTAAAACAGACACATAGCCTGATGGAACAGCACGGAGATCCTGGAGGTTAATTCATGTGTCTATAGCCAACTAATCTTTGATAAAGATGCCAAAAACAAACCCTGGAAAAAAGACCATTTGTTAAATAAAGGGTACTGGGAAAATGATATTCATGTGCAAAAGAGTGAATTTTGAATAATGCTTCTCATCCTATTGAAAAATCAACTCAAAATGGATCCAAAATCTGGATATAAGACCTGAAGCTATGATATTACTGGAAGAAAACACAGAGGAAACACTTGAAGGCACTGGCATGGGCATTGACTTTTGGGGGTGAGATTCCAAAAGCAGAGGCAGCAAAACCAAGAACCTTTTGCATAGCAAAAGAAGTAATCAACAGAGCACAGACTAAACTGACAATAGTAGAAATATTTTCAAACTGTTCATCTGATAAAGGATTAATATCCAAAATATATAAGGAACTCAAAAAAGAGAGCAACAACAAAAACCAATCCAGTTAAGAAATGGGCAAAGGATCCGAATAGATGTTTCTCAGAAGAAGAAATACAAATGCTAATGTGTCCTGTCACTATCAGAGAAGTGCAGATCAAAACCCAGAATGAGGTCATCGCTTCAGTTAGAATGGCTGTAATCAAAAGGACAAAAAAGGGGCTGGGGCTGTGGCATAGCAGATTAAGCTACTGTCTTCGACACCAGAATCCCATATGGGCACCCATTCGAGAACTGGCTGCTCCACTTCTGATCCAGCTCCCTGTTAATGTGCCTTGGAAAGCAGCAGAGGATGGCCCAAGTCCTTTGGCCCCTGCACCCATGTGGGAGGCCTGGAAGAAGTACCTGGCTCCTTGCTTTGGCCTGGACCATTTGGGGAGTGAACCAGTAGATGAAAGTGAGTTTCTCTCTCTCTCTCTCTCTCTGCCCCTCCCCCTCTCCTTCTCTCTCTCCCTCCCTCCCTCCCTCCCTCCCTTTCTCTCTCTCTCTCTCCCTCTCTCTGTCTATCTCTACCTTTCAAATAAATAAAATCTTAAAAAAGAGGACAAAACTCACAAATGCTTATAAGAAAGTAGAGAAAAAGAACTCTTAAACCCTGATGGTGGGAATGACAATTAGAACAGTATGGAGAACAGAATAGAAGTTCCTCGAAACACTGAAAGTAGATCTACCATATGACCCAGCTATCCCACTTAGGGATACATATTCAAAGGAAATTAAATCAGCATATGAAAGAGATCCCTTACTGTCATGTTCATGGCAGCAGTATTCAAAGTAGCCAAGATACAGAATCAACCTAGATGTCCATCGCTGGATGAATGGATAAAGAAATTCTCTCTCTCTCTCTCGCTCTCTTTCACACACACACACACACACACACTCACACACATACACATTTATGTGAAGATTATCCTGCCATAAGAAAAAATGAAATCCTGATGCTTATAGCAAGACAGATGGAACTAGATAATTATATTAAGTGAAATAAACCAGACACCGACAAAATTTCGTATGTTCTTACTCATGTGTGGAAGTTTAAAAGTATGGTGGATCTGAACTCAGAATAATGATTACTTGAGGCTGGGAAAGGTAGGGAAGAGAGGTATGGAGGAGGATGGTTAATGGGTATGAAAACACAGTTAGATGAAAGCAACAAGTTCAAGTGTTCCATAGCACGGTGCAGGCAGCAATAGTTCACAAAGTCTTACATGTTAATACCTCAAAGAGCTAGCAGGCTCTAAAAACAAGATAAAAGAAGGAAATAGAAAAGCTAGCTGCTTGGTTTGATTGATTTATGTTGTATACACAATGACGAAATATTGTGCTGTACCCTATTAAAATATGCAACTATTACATGTTAATAAAACATCTTTTTAAAAAAGATTTATAAATTTATTTGAAAGCCAGAATTACCAAGAAGCAGAGGCAGAGAGAGAGAGAGAAAGAGAAAGAGACACGTATTTTCCATCCATTGGTCTACTCCCTAAATGGCCCACAGTGACCAGGGCTGGGCCAGGCTGAAGCCAGGAGCCAGTAGCTTCATCCAGGTCTCCCACATGGGTGCAAGTGCCCAAGCACTTGAGCCATCTTCTGCTGCTTTCCTAGGCACATTATCAGGGAGATGGATCGGAAGTGGAGCAGCCGGGACTCGAACTGGCTCCCATATAGGATGCTGGCACTGGAGGCAGTGGCTTTACTGGCTATGCCAAAGTGCTGACCTCTTAATAAGACATCTTGACCAGCGCCATGGTTCACTTGACTAATCTTCCATCTGCGGCGCTGGCACCCTGGTTCTAGTCCCGGTCGGGGCGCTGGATTCTGTCCCGGTTGCTCCTCTTCCAGTCCAGCTCTCTGCTGTGGCCCAGGAGTGCAGTGGAGGATGGCCCAAGTCCCTGGGCCCTGTACCCACATGAGAGACCAGGAGGAAGTACTTGGCTCCTGGCTTCGGATCGGCGCAGCGCCGGTCTTAGCGGCCATTTAGGGGAGGGAACCAACGGAAGGAAGACCTTTTTCTCTGTCTCTCTCTCTCATTGTCTAACTCTGCCTGGAAAAAAAAAAGACATCTTAAAAAATAAAATGATTTAAGAAAAGATGAATTGATCAGTCAAAAAATTTAAAATAGAAATGTGAATATAACTCATAATAACCACACACAAATGAATAGTGAGTGTGCAAATACAGATCTGTGTGGACGGAAGAAAATGTATCTGTGAGTCAGATGATTCTCAAGATCACCCCAAATAGAGAGTCAGAGGTAGGAAATGCACTAAGAAATACCTAAACCTTCAATTTCATTGGCCCATTTGCAATCTGCCTTCCATTTTTCTTTCAAAACTTCTCAGGTAATAGTGTGGCTGTTAATTTGTTCACATCATTATTATTTTTTTTACAGGCAGAGTTAGATGGTGAGAGAGAGAGAAAGGTCTTCCTTTTTCCATTGGTTTACCCCCCAAGTGGCTGTCACGGCCGGTGCGTTGCGCCAATCCAAAGCCAGGAGCCAGGTGCTTCTCCTGGTCTCCCATGCAGGTGCAGGGCCCAAGCACTTGGACCATCCTCCACTGCCTTCCCGGGCCACAGCAGAGAGCTGGACTGGAAGAGGAGCAACCGGGACAGAATCCAGCAACCCAACCGGGACTAGAACCCGGGGTGCCGGCGCTGCAGGTGGAGGATTGGCCTAGTGAGCCGCGGCGCTGGCTCACATTGTTTTCTAACAATACACAGTGACTACCCTGACACAATGAGTTTTTATTTTCACACCCCTAAAGGACAAAACATCTTCCAGTGTGAAATATATTATTCTGATCACTTAAAGAGGAGGCCAGGGGCCGGCGCTGTAGTGCAGTGGGTTAAAGCCCTGGCCTGAAGCGCCAGCATCCCATATGGGTGCCGGCTGTAGTCCCAGCTGCTGCTCTTCTGATCCAGCTCTCTGCTATGGCCTGGGAAAGTAGTAGAAGATGGCCCAAGGCCTGCACCCACGTGGGAGACCTGGAAGAAGCTCCTGGCTCCTGGCTTCGGATTGGCGCAGCTCCAGCTGTTGCGGCCATCTGGGGAGTGATCAATGGATGGAAGACCTCTCTCTCTGTCTCTATCTCTCTCTGTAGCTCTGTCTTTCAAATAATAAATAAATCTTAAAAAAATGAGGCCAGAACTCATCAACATTCATTCAAAATTCATTCCAAGTTACAAGAATATTGTTAACTACTCAGTTACAGAAGAGCTGTAGAACCAGTACAAAGATGAGGACCCCCAGCACAGCTGAGGGAGAAAGCAGAACAAATTATTGGCTAAGTTCCTCCATCGGATGACTCTGTAGAAAGTCACATAATTTATGAAACACAAAATAAGAAAGCGCACATCTGTCGTTTTACTTTATAGCTGGACAAGTTTGCTGCGCACAAAATATGAGTCAATTCCTGAAAAGGATGTTGAACAGGAGGAACCTTTAACAGCGTTTTGTCTGGCTTATCATTGAAAGCTCAGGTGGAGGAAGTTGTGTTGGTATGCTTTTGTGTGCCATGCTGTAGGCTAGAGGATGTGCATCGGGGAAGTGTTCATGAGCACTAAGCTACGTGTGCACCAAAAAAAGGTTCAGCAAAGTGCCAGCCCAAATGCCAACATCGGGCGGTCAGGAGCATGGTTCTATTCCCAGAAAACGCCTGGCAGCCAGTGGTATGCCTGTGTGGTTAGCACCGAGGGAGGGCAGTTCTGAGGACTGTGAGTATGTCCTCAGTGTGACTGTGCGTAGTTCTCAGCGTGCCTGCTGTCTGCCTACTGGATGCAGAAACAGGAGAGACGACCCAGTGCTGCTTTCCCATGCTCAAGTCCAGAGTTTCAAGACGGAAGCTCCCAATGGGAAAGGTACCGTGTGGGGTTTACAGTAAGAGAGGATGCAGATACTCTGTGCATTGCACAATACATCATGCCGGGACACACTGTTTGTCTTGGCTCAACGTACAGCTCCAGGAGTGAATGTAGGACATGCACAGTATCTTCCTTCCTCCCTCCCTCCTTCCCTCCCTCTCTTCCTTCCTTCCTTCCTTCCTTTCTCAGGCAGAGTGGACAGTGAGAGAGAGAGACAGAGAGAAAGGTCTTCCTTTTGCTGTTGGTTCATCCTCCAATGGCCACTGCGGCCGGCTCATCGTGCTGATCTGAAGCCAGGAGCCAGGCGCTTCTCCTGGTCTCCCATGCGGGTGCAGGGCCCAAGCACTTGGGCCATCCTCCACTGCCTTCCCGGGCCATATCAGAGAGCTGGCCTGGAAGAGGGGCAACCAGGACAGAATCCGGCGCCCCAACCGGGACTAGAACCCGGTGTGCCAGCGCCACAGGCGGAGGATTAGCCTATTGAGCCGCAGCGCCGGCCACACAGTATCTTTCAAAGCCTGGGTCTACACCTTTGGGACTGAAATGTCAATTTTTATAATATTGAAGTCAGATGTCATCATGGTGTCTAAAAGGAGGAGAGCCATATGTGATTCAACCACTGAGTTTAATTCTTCCTAACACTTTGTTTTTGTCAGAAAAATAAACCAATGGTGTATTAGGAAACACATTTAAGTAGCAGGTCCAAATGCCAAATAAACAAAAAGAAATACTCTGCAGAGTTGAGACAATGAAAGAGTGGATGAGCAACGGATGAAAATCTCATCCCTTGCTTTTGAAAGTAGTGTGCTCAGAACTCAGCACTGATGCGGGGCAGAAGTCAGTCTTTGGTAAAGATTTCTCCATACTTTCTGGGTCCTTTTTTAATCTACATATCTCAAATGACTTTGTATCAAAGTCAGCATCCTTGGGGTGATCTTATACTATACTTCCACAAGATGTTGCTAGTGGGAGAAACTGGGTAAAGCTTATACATGAAATCTCTTATTTCCTGTAAGGACAGATGAACCTACAATAATCTCAAAACAATTTGTTATTAAATATTCAATTAAATAGTTTCAAGCAAAAAAAATGTTGTGATGGGTATTCTTGCATCTAAATCTTCGTGCATTTCTAAGAGGTCCTTTATAACATAACCGTCTCCAAGTGGGATCACTGGGTCAGATGGTATGCAAATTTCTGTATCTATGTTCTTGAGGGGTACCGGTCTACAATTTTCTTTTCATGTACTCTCTTTGAGTTTTGGAATCAGAGTTAATGCTGGCTTCATAAAAAATAAAATGAGCAGGATTTTTATCCCCCCCTTACATAATTTACCTTCTTTCAAAAATAGGAATTTTTGAAATTTTGAAATCCATTTCCAGATTCCTCTAAATTATCTGGCTTTTGAATAGGTAATTCAGAAAATAGTGGTTGAGTACCCCTAGTCTGAATATCCAAAATGCTAGCTGTTCTGAACTTTGAGCAATTTGGATTGTGAATTTTTGGATTAGGGATGCTCATCTGTAAACTCTATGTAAATATCCCAATATGTTTAACATTCCCAAATCAGAAACACTTCAGGTCCCAGGCATTTTGGATAATGGCTCCTCAGCCTGTACCTTATTCTGAGCGCAAATGTTCTGCTACTCATTCTGTTTCTCTAATGAAAACACACTATGATATTGAGGATATGGTTTACAAAAAGAGGTGGGATTGAATGTTGCACTGTTAGCCTGGCCTTTCTGGATTTGGTTTTATTTTGACTTCAAGTTTGGTTCCTTCTAGAATGATCTACTTTGTCAACTCACAGAAGAGCCCACTATCACTCAGGAGAGTTTCAGAGCCTTGGATCATTTTATCTTTTACACATTGTTCCAGTGTTCTCCCCACCCCTTTTCCTGGTCCCAGTAGAGGGCATGGAGACAGCAGCATTCACAGGTGTGCTTTCTCATATTTGTGATCATTCCCCGCACCCAAAGCATGCAGATTCGCCATTTCTACATGCTTCTCTTCTCTTGTTGCTAATGAGTATGAACAGTTTTAAAGAAATGCTTTTGTTGGTGGATATTGCCCTTTGTAAGTAGCTAATAGAAGTGAACAAATGTCACTTAATTTCTCCCCAGAGTCCTGTGGGCTAATTGTCTGGTCTATGTTCTCTTGCTCAAGGTAGCACACACTCTCCCCTTGAATCATGCTTTATCTGTGTTTGTGAGTTTCGTGATCACTTTCAAGAGTCTGAGCAGCCAGTGTCTGTCTGTGTCCGTCATTGGCTTCTTTTTCTCCCTGCTGTCTAACTGGCTGACTTCTTCCTCTCTTCCTGTCATGGATCTGCTTGCCCCCCGTGGATTCCTGTTCTAATTCTTCTAGGTTTTCACTTGCATCAATGCCTCTAGACCCTTCTGCCTGCAAGGATAGCCATGTTCACACCGACTTTTACTTGTAGAATTCTCTGCTCATTCTAACTCCTTAATTGCTCTTCCTTCTCTTTCCCTGACAACCACCTACATCTAATTCCTGTGTTTTTCCCATCACATTGTGGCATTTCTTGGAACTACCTATGCTTTTCTACCCTCAGCAACAACCCTGCGTCTATCTGGGCCCTGGAGCTACCATGGCCGTCTTTTATGATGATAGGATTTCAAGCTGTGTGTCTAGGTAGCTTCCCTTCCTCTCTTCATTTTTTTTTTTTTTTTTTTTTTTTGCCTCTAAATCCATTTGGGTCAGGCATTGGGCGTATGAAAGTTACATACAGAGGTTGAAGTTGTGGCCCAGTGGATTCAGCTGTCATGTGTGATGTCAACATCCCATATCAGAGAGCCAGGAAGAGTCCTGGCTGCTCCACTTCCCATGCAGCTCCCTGCTAATGTGCCTGGGAAGGCCCAGAAGATGGCTCAGTTGGGTCCCTGACACCCATGTGAGAGACCTGGATGGAGTTCAAGACTTCCCAGCTTTGGCCTGGACTAACCTCGATCATTGCAGCCATTTGGGAATGAACCAGTAGATGTAAGCGCTCTCTCTCTCTCTCTCTCTCTGCTTTTCAAATGAATAAGTACATCTTCTTAAAAAAAAAATGGTTTCATACAACAATACTGTGAGTAAATAAAAGGCACTGATCCCCTCACCTGAACTATTTCCAACCCCAGGTCTTGCTAATGTGACCATTTTTTGAGCTGTTTTTAAAGATGTTTTGACCAGCTCTCCTATGGTTAGGATCCTTTACCTCAAGATAAACACCCTCTTGTGGATGGTTGCCCATGTTCTCCCCCTGTTAGAATGCTTCCCCCACACTCTGTACGTCCAGTGTTAAGCCTGTTGGCTTCTTTCGCTGGCATGGTTAATCCATCGCCACCTCTTTTTGAGCCAGCCTCCAACCCTCCAAAATTCAGTGTTAGTCCCGAAATAGACAACCTTATCTGCTAAGTACAATTCTCTTTGCAGTCTTTAAAATCCTAATACATTTTCCAATACAAATCCAATTTCTTCGCTCATCAGATCAGTGACCAGTGACGTGGCCCCTCGAGTTAATCACAGCTTAACTAAGAACCAGGGCCCACTAATCTTGGGGGTGGCTGCTTCATTCTTTGTGACTGATTCTCCTGGAGAGACTCAGAGAGCCTCAGAGAGCCAGAGCAGGTGAGGAGTTTGTGTGGCTCACCTCTGATTCTCTCGCCCGTGGGGACTGTCAGTTAATGTGTGCTGAGTGAACCAAGGGGTGACTCTCCATGGCCCATGGGGAGTTCCCAGGCTTCCGTGTCACTTCATAGCCTTTAAGGAAGAACAGACAGCTGAGCAGGCTGTACCTGCTTGTGTTGCACTCTTTTTGGTTTTTTAAAGATTTATTTATTTGAGAGGCAGAGTTGCAGAGAGAGAGAGGAAGAGGGAGAGGGAGGAAGGTCTTCTATCCGCTGGTTCACTCTTCAAATGGCTGCAATGGGCAGAGTTGCGCCAATCTGGATCCAGCAGCCAGGAACTTCTTCCAGGTCTCCCATGCAGGTGCAGGGGCCCAAGGACTTGCGCCATCTTCCACTGTTTTCCCGGGCCACAGCAGAGAGCTGGATTGGAAGTGAACAGCCAGGACTCTAACAGGTGCCCATAAGGGATGCTGGTGCTGCGGGTAGTGGCTTTACCCACTATGCCACAGCACCAGCCCCTCTGTTGCACTCTTAAGTGAGGATGTTTATACACATATATTCTGCTCATTTCCTGTGCTTGTTGCTGGCCCCTGCTGCCTGCTCCCAAGCTAGCTCTTGTTCATCCTTTAAATCTTGGCTTAAACATCATGGGCAGTCTTTACAGGCAGAGTGGATAGTGAGAGAGAGAGACAGAGAGAAAGGTCTTCCTTATCCATTGGTTCACCCTCCAATGGCCACTGCGGCCAGCGTATGGCGCTGATCCAAAGCCAGGAGCCAGGTGCTTCTCCTGGTCTCCCATGTGGGTGCAGGGCCCAAGCACTTGGGCCATCCTCCACTGCCTTCCCGGGCCACAGCAGAGAGCTGGCCTGGAAGAGGGGCAACCGGGATAGAATCCGGCGCCCCAACCGGGACTAGAACCCGGTGTGCTGGCGCCGCAAGGCAGAGGATTAGCCTGTTAAGCCACAGCGCCAGCCAGACTGGCTTTCAATTCCCAATTGCAGGCTCTAGTTTTACCCCTGCCCCCACCCCGACTCCATTTTTTATGGCACTGCACAATCACCACTGGTTGCTCACTGTTTCTCTCTCTCTCCTTCTTTCTCTGTCTTTCCCTCTTTCCTCTCTCTCTCTCTGTAACTCTTTCAAGCAAATAAATAAATAAAAAAAAAAACCCTTCTCAGGAGAGAGGGTAGACATTGCAGCACAGCAGGTTAAGCCACTGCTGAGGAAGCTCTCATCCCGTATGGGAGTGCCAGTTCCAGTTCTGGCTGCTTCGCTTCTGATCCAGCTTCCTGCTCATGCATCCTGGGAGACAATGGGTGATAGCCCACTAACTGGGTTCCTGACACACACAGATCTGGAGTTCCAGGCTCTTGGCTCTGGGCCTTGTCCAGCCCTGGCTGTGGCGGACATTTGGGGGAGTGAACCAGCAGATGGAAGACCTGTCTCTCTCTCTCTGTCTCTGTCTCTCTCTTCGAAACTCTGCTTTTCAAATAAATAAAATTCTTCTTAAAAGTCTATTAGGTAAAAAGCTATTAATAGGGAGCTTTATAATGCATGACTTACAATTGAGTTCACTAATCAGTCCTTCCAAAAATATTTTTTTTGGGGGGGTGGTATTTGAAGACGTATTTAAACATTCAGATTTCCAGGTTCTACTCAGATCCATAGAATCACATTCCAGGGGAAGGGCCTGGAAAAACATGTAAGCTCCCAGAATTCTTTTGAGGCAAATTTTGGTCCTTTGATCATACAGATACTTCCTCCCATACCTCTGCAGAAAACTTTCAATTCTGAATGGGTGTTCTGAATGTGCCAGTAGAGTGTGAGACCTGGAGTCACAAACAGTGGGCAGTGGGTGTGTCCCTCAAGATCTAGGGACATGACAGTAGGTTATTCAGGGCTTGGGGGAAGCCAGCAGTTAATACGACTGAGCTTACAAATTAGAAACTGAGAACCAATTTCTCACTGCTGCCTTGGGAAAGAAATACATCTAAGGCCTTCCCTTGGCTTATATTCCAGATCAGACTCCGGGAAAGAAGAGGGAATTTGATTCCTCACCTCCTGTGCACAGAAATGTCCAAAGCTCCGAGGGGAAGGGGCAGTGTTTTTTTCTGGGACCCTCCATCCACGCCCTAACTTGGTTATATTGTGGCTGAGGTTCCTGCGCCTCCCTAATGTTCCAGCCAAACACAGGGGTGGTGCCACAGGTATGGGATTGCTGATTCTTCCAGTGGCTCCTCTCTTTAGAAAAACTTTTTATATTTTGCCTCAATAGCATTTTACATCCAATCAGTAATATTCAAAAGTCACACCAACATTTCTTCAGCATTGTGTTTTACTTTTTTTTTGCAAGATCGGGAAGAGGAGGGGGCAAAGTGTCTCATGGGAGTCTCTCAGGTGTATGAGACCCCTGGCAGTGCAGTGGCAAACCCTCTGGAAGGTCCTTGGGATTCTTTTCCTAATGATTTCTATAATAAAATGTTAGGACCTGTGTGACAGGTCAGTTGCCTTTGCCAGCTGGGTCCTCCCAGGCTAGGTTCTACCTAAGCACGCCCAGCAACCTAGGGAGCTAGAAGTGCGGTGAGTTTGAGCAGCACGGTTGGCGCCCTGTCCATGTGTCCCCACTCCGCTGTGCCAGGGAGGGGCTGAGAGGTCTCGGGCGGCTTCCTCTGGCCCGCGTGCAGGGCTGTGGGATGCAGACGCGCGGTGCGCAGTCCTCCCTCTCTGGCGACGATAATTACAGGGAGAGAAGTGGACCCGCGCTGTTGGCACGGGCTGTCTTCGGCGGCTCCACAGCCTTGCAGAGCTCAGTGTCTTGGAAATGCACAGCCTTCGCAGCCAGGGCTCCAGGAATCCCCTTGGAGACGCAGGTGCCGGCTGGGAGGCCTTTCTCCCCAGGCTGTGAGGTCCCAGCTGAGCTGCGGGGGCTTCTGCAGTGGGCAGATAAAGGGGACACTCACTGTTGTACAGTGGCCGGTGTGCTCTCCGCGCGCTGCCATCGCACTGCCCCACCAGCAGGCAGGAAAACCGCTGGGTGGTCATCCTGAGGAACCCGGCTGTCCATGTCTGCCCAGGCCCCGTGGGCCGGACTCAGCTTCCTCTGGCCCAAAGCTCTTAGGAAGTCTTATTGCCAAAAATCTCAACCCGAGTCTTATCTAGTTTACAACGAATCTAGGGGATTAAGGAAGATGTTACATCACCCCGAGAGGAGTCAATAAGAAAAATCTAGAATGAGTGTAACTACAGGAAAAACAACACTTTCTTTAAGAATTAGATTATAAGAATAAATGGGAGGGAGGTGCCTGCGGATTTCAAGACACTTACAAAACATTAATCAAATCCAACGTGTTGGTCTTGTTTGGATCTTGATTCAAACAACATAAAAATCTTTCCTAAGTCAATTGGGGAAATTTGAACACTGACTGTACTTATATGAAGCAGTTAGTACCTTTTTTTTTAAGGTGTGATGATTGTATTTTAAAAAAATCCTTATATGTTATAGATACATATTGATATATTTATAGATGAAATCATAAGATGTCTGAAATTTTTCTCAAAACAATGAAAGATGGGCAAGATGTGAGTGAGGATCTCTCTCACATGCATTTGACCACAATTTTAAGCTGGGCCATGGGTCCTTGAAGTCCATGGTATTACTCTGTTTTCTTTTGTATATGTTTAAAATTTTACATAATAGAAAATAAATTAATGAACAAAAGCATGTATTTACCTATATCACAGCATATATGACACTATGTTTTGATGATTTGTTCAAGTAACAGCCTTTCCATATTAAAAAAAAATATTTATTTGAAAGGCAGAGTGACAGAGAGGGAAAGACAGAGCGAGCGAGCACTTCCACCTGCTGGCTTAGAACCCAAAAGGCTGCAGCAGCTATAGATGGCCGGGCTGAAGCCAGAATCCAGGAACTCCATCTGGGTCTTCCACGTGGGTGGCAGGGGCCCTACCACTTGGGCCATTATCTGCTGTCTTAACAGGGAGCTGGATCCTATGTGGAGCAACTGAAACTTGATCTGGTGCTCCGATACGGGATGTTGACATTACAAGTGCAGCTTAACCTGCTGTACCGCAACACCAGCCCCCAATATTTCCATCTTAAATCGTGAGTTCCCTCCAAAGCAAAAAGCAGAAAGCCTAAAAGTTAATAAGCTAAGCATTTGCCTTTGGAAGTAGGAATGATAATAAAATGGGTTTAAAAATGATGAAAGAGGGGTAAAAATAGACATATAAGAGCAGAAATTAGGGGCCAACGCTGTGGCATAGCAGGTAAAGCCGCCACCTGCAGTGCCGGCATCCCATGTGGATGCCGATTCCAGCCCTAGCTGTACCACTTCTGATTCAGCTCTCTGCTGTGGACTGGGAAAACAGTGGAAGATGACCCAAGTCCTTGGGCCCCTGTACCCACATGGGAAACTTGAAAGTGAAGAAGCTCCTGGCTCCTGGCTCTGGATTGGCCCCGCTCTGGCCATTGTGGCCAGCTGAGAAGTGAACCAGTGGATGGAAGACCTCTCTCTCTTCCTCTCCCGCACTCACTCACTCACTCACTCTCTCCCCTCTGCCTCTCTGTAATCATGCCTTTCAAATAAATAAGTAAATCTTTAAATATAAGCAGAAATTAAAGAAATAAATTGCATGTAATACAAAGTGGCATAAAGCCCAAGTTCAGGTTAATAAAAATTGATAAACCTCTGCCAAGGTGAACTGAAGAAAGATCAGAGAAGACAAATAACACCTGTGCTAAGAAGGGAGCCAACTGTAGATGTGGTTGGTGACAAAGAGAAGAGATTTTCATGAACAATTTTTGCCAATATACTTGAAAACTCAAATGAATTGACAAGTCTTTAGAAAAATATGCACCCAGTGAACTTGAGAGGAAAGAACTAGAATTAGTACTTAATAATCTTCGCACAAAGGAAACACCAAACCAAGACTGTTTTACAGAGGAATTTTACCAAAATTCAAAAAAAATTTTACTTTTAAAGAAACTCTTATAAAAAATAGAAGGAAAAGCACCCAGCATCTCCTGTCATTGAGCATAATGTAATTTTGAAACCAAAACAGTGAAGATAGTAGGAGAGAGCAAAATTAGGGATTGATTTAGAACTTATCCTAAACAAGATTTTGACACTCCCAGTCCATCAGTGTTACAGTCACGTATAGATCTGTGTGTACACACTTACACGGTGCTTGTGAAAAACAACCAAAATGTTATCCCAGTTGTGCACGGTTCATTGTCTGTTAGGTGACAGAAAAGCTTCATTTGTATATTTTAAAAAACACCAATCATCTCAATATATGTTAAAAATCTGATAAAACCCGGCCGGCGCCGTGGCTCAACAGGCTAATCCTCCGCCTTGCGGCGCCGGCACACCGGGTTCTAGTCCCGGTCGGGGCACCGATCCTGTCCCGGTTGCCCCTCTTCCAGGCCAGCTCTCTGCTATGGCCCGGGAAGGCAGTGGAGGATGGCCCAAGTCCTTGGGCCCTGCACCCCATGGGAGACCAGGAGAAGCACCTGGCTCCTGCCATCAGAACAGCGCGGTGCGCCGGCCGCAGCGCGCTACCGCGGCGGCCATTGGAGGGTGAACCAACGGCAAAAGGAAGACCTTTCTCTCTGTCTCTCTCTCTCACTGTCCACTCTGCCTGTCAAAAAAAAAAAAAATTTTCAAAAAAAAAAAATCTGATAAAACCCAACATCTGTTTGGATTGCAGAGTCAGCATAGTAAAGCTGTTAATTCGTCCCAGATTGATCTATAGGTTTAATGCAATTCCTCTCAAGATCCCAGGAGGAATCTTTGTATGATGGAAAGACAAAGGCCCTAAACAAGCTTGAAAATGAAGACCACAGAGGGAATGACTCTACCCGATATTAAGGCTTATGGTGTTCCTGTAGTAATCAAGACAGTGTGGAATTGGCAGATGTGTAGACCAGAAGAGGTAACCCACAAAAACATCCCCACAAATGTGACCAATTTAGTTTTGGCAGAAATACAAAAGCCATTCAGTGGAGGAAGGAGAGCCTTTCAACTGGACACCCATAGCTGTAAAAATAAGTCTTATACCTTGGATAAGTTTCATTGTATGCAATTATTTAAATGTAAAATATGAGTTACCAGGAAAAAATTCTAGCTTAAAATCTTTGGAAAGCAAAGCTAGACAAAGAGTTCTCAAGCTTGAAAAGCTCAGTTTAGAAAAGGAATAAATTGATAAATCAGACCTCATCAAAGTCAAAACTTTGCTGTGGAAGAGATCCCGTGAAGAAGATGGGAAGTTGAGATATTTGTAGGCAACATATCAGACAAAAGGCTTACATAAATATATAGCATATATTTAGGATATGTGACAAACTCCCAGAACTCAACGATAAGTAGACAATCCAATTAGAAAATGGGAAAAAGACACAAAAGATGTTTCACTGAAGAAGATGTACAGATGCAGGTAAGTACATGAAAAGGTGGTTAGCGTTAACCATTAGGGAAATCAAACTATCACTGTAATCAGACTTTACTACGCACCCATCATGATGGCTCAGAAATACCCAAATACCACCCCTCGCCCACCATGAAATAAAATAATGATAACACCAAACAGTAGTGAGGATGTGGAGTACGTGAATCACATGTGCTTTGTTCTTAGGACTGTAAAGTGCTTCAGGCACTCTGGAAACAGTTCGCCAATTTCTTACACAGCTAACCATGCATTTACCAGACAACCATAAAAATTAGTAATCTTGAATTTTTTTTCCCAGAGAAATAAAACTTATGTTCCAAAAAAACTTTGCATGAATGTTCAAAGCAGATTTCAATCACATTCATCTCAAACCAGAAACAATAAAATGATACAGCCATTGCATGGGATACTACTCAGGAATACAAAGGAACAAATTATTGATACATGCAACAACTTGGATGGATCTCAAGGGAATTATTCTGAATGAAAAAAAGCCAATAGCAAACGTCACATACTTCATGATTCCATGTAGTCACATTCTTGAAATGACACAATGGAAGAGATGGCGAAGAGATTCAGGATTGCCAGAAGGTGGAGGTTAGAAGGGAGCTGGCTGTGGCCATGAAAAGGTTGTGCCAGGAGTTCTCATGGTTGGAATGTTTTGTATCCTGACAGTGTAAGGATTGCATGAATGCACATCTGAGAAAGTTGCAGAGAATCACATACACAATGTTAGTAAAGTTGGTGAAATATGAATCAGATCAAAGAATTATGTCAACGTTGATCTCCTGGTTGAGGTATTGCACTGTGGTCACGCAAGCTGAGGCCACTGGGGGAAATGTAATAAAAGAGATTTGAGATCTGTGTTGCATCTCACAACTACATGTGGACTTATTTCAGAAAGTTGAAAAAGTTCAACGTCAAGTCAAGTAGAACACAAAAACAAAAGTAAAACTTTTAGCATTCGTGGCTATTAAATCAATTTATTTGATAAAGGTCATTGATAAAATCCCCTCACAAAACTATAGTAAACTTCATAATTATTGATATAATATTTAAAACATCTTTTAAATCAGAACCCAGATAAGGATAAGGACAATCTTTACTTCTAGTCAATGTTGTGTTGAAGAGCCCACTAAACCTAGTAAAACAGGAAGATGACACAGGTAGGAATTGGAAAGAAACAAAACTGTTGTCATGATTAAATGTTATCATTGCCTCTGCAGAAAATTTAAGGATTTTACAGACAAGTGTTCTGAGTGGGGGAATTTAATAAATCATTTCAGGAAAGTCTCTCTTTTCTTCTACCAGCTTGATTCAAAAGCAACTTACAGGTACACGAGTACCACCAGTTAGATGGCTGCAGCATTAGGAAAAAGCAGCTCACACAACAGGACACTAAATTAGGCAAAGACTCTTTCAAGTCCTTCGAACCATCTAGAATTCTATCTACCTCATCATCTCTTCTAAGTAAGTATGAACTTGTATGTGAGACACAGAATTATTTCCTATTGAATTTTATCAGTTTTAATCATCAGAACTGGGATGATAGTCACTATGGTTGAAAAATGTACGTTACTTCAGCTGTGCTGCAGGGTGCACTAGCTTTGGTAGATTGATGTGTCTAAGAATGTAGCATCCACTTAGGACACTGTTTCTTTGGGAAAACACATTTTGAATTACAAACGCTGCTTGGAAAGCTGCCCATTTGTAGGTCAGAGACCTTGGTAGAGGCAGGAGTCAGAGGCTTCCCAAGTCTGACAGCCACTGTCTGTGACGCTGCCTCTTACTCTTTGTGAATAGCAAATGCAGAGGGCTTAAGCTTTCCAATGTTCCTGAAGTTTCTTGAAATAACAGTTATCAAAGGATGTGTATAGCAGGTTTCCTAGCAGCCCGTGCCCCCCAACTATATGTCCACATCCTAACCCGGATACTTGTGATGGTGACCTTATTTGGAAATAGGGTCTTTGTAAATGTAATTAAGTTAGGGCTCTGGAGATGAGCTCATGCCGGATTGTCTGAGCGGGCCTTCAGTCCAATGACAGGTGTCACAGAAGACACAAAGGGGAGAGATCCAGAGGCCGTGTGAAGACAGAGACGGAGACTGGAGCCATGCTACCACAAGGCAAGGGATAGCAGAAGCCATCAGTAGCTGGAAGTGGCAAGGGAGGATGCTGTCCTGGAGCCTCTGGGGGTAGCATGGCCCTGTGGATGCCCGGAGCGCAGGCTTCTGGTCTCCAGAAAGGTGAGAAATGAATTTCTGTTGGTTCAAGCAGGTGTTTGCCCTAGTGGTTAAGGTGCTGTTAGGGATGCCCGTCGTCAGAGTGCTGAGTTTGATTCGGGGCTCCACGCTGGAGCCAAGCTTCCTGATCTTGTGGCGCCCCGGGAGGCAGCAAGTGATGGCTCAAGCAGTAAGGTCCTTTCCAGCCATGTGGGGAGAGGTCCAGGTGGAGTTCCTGGCTCTTGGCTTTGACCTGACCCAGAGCTTGACCTTTGTGGGCATTTGAGGAGTGAGCCAGTACATGGGAGATTGCTCTTTCTCCATCTGTCTCTCAAATAATAAATAAAATTTCAAAAACTTAAAAAACCATTATATTAACCCTACCAAATAAGTATTAATATTATATATTGTAGTTATATATATTTTAGTTTCCTTTAAATATGACAAAATTCTACATATTTGTAGTATTACATGTGATGATTCAACATATGTATATAGTGTAAAATGATACACACAATCAAACTAATGAACATACCCATCCTCTTACATGTCTACTCCCCCCCACATACATATTTTCATAAAATAGATTTTAAAGATAGACATGGCCCAGAGCCTCAGAGAGGTGGAGTGATCTGCCCAGGACAAAACACGTGGTTGGGGCAGCCAGGGTCAAAGCCAGTTCTCGATCATGTGCTCTTTCTATCTGTAGCGGAAGTCTGACTCCAGGTTGAGCTCCTGGGAGCCCAAGGTGCCCACGCTGTTGAATTCTCTAGGAGGACATCCGTTGGAGCTGTGGAGATATCATAAAGCTCCCTCCTGCTGATGCAAGGAAATTGATTCCCAGAGCTCAGCAGGAAGCTTATAGATCATCTGTTTCCTTTTCTCTCTGAATCCTCTTGGGTGCCACTAATTTTTATTGATCATTAATGGGGTAAGGGTTGGGCATAGGTGGGGGTTACATTTTTATCTCATCACTTTCTACCATAAACAATCATTCATCATCACGAATATTTTCTCGATTCCATCGAAAGCTAGCATTTCATTTTAAACCCATAAAAAAAGCATTCTTGATTATTGTTTTGTTCGTATTTGTGCCTCAAACTGTGGGAATCTGCCATCTAGTGGCTTAATGCTGAAATTATTTTTTCTTTGTAAGTCCATGTTTGGTAATGAATTTCAGAATGTTGTCTAAAAGTTATGCAAATAAGTCATATTTTTCTATAAAAATATGATCTTGAACAGGAATTCTGCATGCATAGGGAGAAAGGTTATAGGTGAATTAGTAATTTTAAGAGGCAAATTTCCAGATGTTATTAAACCTCTATTGACGAAATTGTCCATGCTTTTCTCAAAACATTTAAGTAACTGGAAGAGTGAGTGCAGAGGTACTGAATGCTCAGTACATTTCAACCATGGGAAGACTTGGTTACACAACTCTTGGTTTTAAATTCCTCCTACTTAAAGTATGGACAGTGTTTCTCAAGTAGCACAGGTTTAGGAATAAACTGGTCTTCATTAATATTTTTATTGATTTTTTTAAAGATTTATTTATTTATTTAAAAGGCAGAGCTTCAGAGGGAGAGGGAGGTAAAGAGAGAAAGGTTTCCCATCCGCTGGTTCCCTTCCCAAAATGACTGCAAAGAGTAGGGCTGAGCCAGGCCAAAGCCGGGAGCCAGGAGCTTCTTCCAGGTTTCCCACATTGGGTGCAGGGGCCCAAGGCCCGAGGCCATCCTCTCCTGCTTTCCAGGCCATTAGCGGGGATCCAGGTTAGAAGTGGGGCAACGGGGACACGAACCAGGAAGCCCATATGGGATGTCATTATTGTAGGCGGCAGCTTTACCTGCTACACCACAACGCCAGCCCTGAGAGAGAGAAAGGGGGAGGAGGGAGGGAGGGAGGGGGGAGGGAAGGAGGGGGAGAGAGGGGAGGGAGGGATGGGGAGAGAGAGAGGGAGAGGGAGGGAGGGAGGGGCAGGAAGAGAGAGAGGGAGGGAAGGAGGGGGAGAGAGGGAGGGAAGGAGTGAGAAAGAGAGAGAGGGAGGGAGGGAGAGGAAGAAGATATCTTCCATCTGCTAGTTATCTCCCCAGATAGCTGTAACAGCCAGGGCTGGTCCAGGCTGATACCAGCACCCAGAAACTCCATCCAAGTCTCTTGTGTGGGTGGCAGGGAACGAACCACTTGGGCCCTCTTCCACTGCTTTCCCAAGCTCATTAGCAGGGGGCTGGATTAGAAGTGGAGCAGCTGGGACATAACGGTTGTTCATATGGGATGTTGGCATTGCAGTTGGGTGGTTTAACCTGCTATGCCACATCATTGAGGCCTCATTAATATTTTTTAAAAGATTTATTTATTTATTTGAAAGAGTTACACAGAGAGAGGAGAGGCAGAGAGAGAGAGAGAGAGAGAGAGAGAGAGAGGTCTTCTATCCGCTGGTTCACTCCCCAACTGACCGCAACAACCAGAGCTGTGCCGATCCAAAGCCAGGAACCAGAAGCTTCTTTCAGGTCTCCCACATGGATGCAGGGGCCCAAGGACTTGGGCCATCTTGTACTGCTTTCCCAGACTATAGCAGAGAGCTGGATCGGAAGTGGAGCAGCCGGGTCTCGAACTGGTACCCATATGAGATGCTGGCGCTTCAGGCCAGGGCATTAACCCACTGGGGCACGGCGCTGGCCCCCTCATTAGTATTTTTTTAAAAAGCATTTTTCTACACATCTCACATCCACTGTGGTGAGATCTTGAGTGTCCCCCTGAGCCCCTTCTTTGCCCCAAGTGGACCCGAGAGTTAGCAAAAAGTTGTCTTTCTTGCTTATGGTCACAGGCCCTTGTGTAGCACACTAGGTTTCAGAGCCCCACTGCCTGGCATGGACCCTGGGCAAGTTACTGAATTTGCTGTGCCTCAGTTTGCTCACTTGTCACAGAGTTGTTGGGGAGATGAAAGGAGCCGACACATGCAAAGTGTTTGGCACAGGTCGTGTGGTTTGCTATTAGGATGCTGCCCACTTGGAGTTCTCTGTCTTCATGGCTCTGAGGCCAGCTCCCACCTTCTGTAGTGACATCAGATGTGAGGCTTTGGCTGCTCCTGAGGCCCCTGTGGAGATGCGTGGTCAGGAGATCGGTCTGCTGGGCCACATGGTGCCAGTGGCTTCTGGGCCAAAGATGCTCTGCAGATCCTGAGCCAGCTGATGTCTTTGATGGGTCTGATCCCAGGGTGGCTGTGCTGTAGTCTGTTCTCTGATCAAACTGATGCCCAAACAGAGCTGCCCGGGCTTCCAGCTGTCTTCTAGCTTCTTCCTGGCCTGGCAGCTTCCTCTCCCCAGAGTCAGGAATTCCTGAGAAGTGTGCTAACCTAAATGATTTAGAGGTGGTGTGGCACGGTGTTCTGGAACGTGGTCTCGGCAGGTGTTCCACGTGGACTCAGACCTCCGCTATGTTCAATCGGTGTAATGGCAGGCATCTGACTCCGTGCCTCAATTCCTTCATCTGTAAAGTGGAGATAAAAATCCACACTTTTCTTATAAAGAGGTCTAGTGGGCTGGGTGTCGTATTCCCAAAATTCGTATTCATCCAGAAACTCAGAGTGTGTCTTTATTGGGAAATTGGGTCTTTACAGATGCCATAAACACAATCCTCCCACTTTTAGGGTGGGCTGAGAAGGGAGAAAAGCAGAGACACACAAAGCAGGCAGCCATGGGAAGGCCAATGTGAAAATGCGGGGAGAGACTGGAGTGGGGCTGCCAAAGCCAAGGAAAGCCAGGAGCCATCAAAGCCAGCAACGCCGGGGATTCTCCCTGAGAGCCTTTGGAGGGAGCACGGCTCTGTCTATGCTCGGACTTTGGGCTCCCGAGCTGGGAGAGAGCATACTCCTGTTGTTTTGAGCCATTGAGTTTGTGGTGACCTGTTATTGTGTTTCTAGGAAATGGATGCAGGAGGTTACCCGGGTAAAATAAATGACTGCAGATGAGAACTGAAAACTGCTCTTTGCACAACTCAGCTGCCATCTGCATTGCCAGCTGCGATTCCTTTGGATGCCATGTAGCATGGTGGGTAAGAGCTTGGTGGTTGAGAAGCTAGGGGTGGGGACCTGGCTCCATCACTTCCCGGCTGTGCGACTTTGGGGGAAGCTCTGCCACTTGTGACGGTCTTGGTTTGTTTATAAATAAGACAGGGGAATTATCCATGCTGTCTCCTAGGCTGGCTGAAGATAGGGAATGGGAAGCGAGCACTCCCCACACGTCTGGTGTTAGAACAGGAGCTCCTCCTGTGGTCACACATGCCAGTGGTCGGCTCTCTCTCAGGACAGCACTTGCCCAGGAGCCTCTTGGGTTCCAACACAAGAAGACTGTGGAGCTCCAACCCTATGGATCCTCCAGGCTGGACTGAATCCTGGGGAGACTTAAGCCAGAAAGTCCATGACAAGGCAAATCACAAGAAACAGGTCATTAAAGAACCTGCGTTGTCGCCACCATCATTGCAGATTGGCCCAGGAAGTGCCCTGGGTTTGGAGCAGGGGAACTGAGTTGTGGCCCCAGGGCCATGAGTAATTTGCCTCCTGGCTTTAATTAGTCAGGGCTTACACATGTCACCTGTGGCATGAAGTCACCAGATGAGACTCTGATCTCTTAGAACCAAAGCCTGGGCTGTTGAATAACAGGTGTGTCTTTCTTTCTTTCTTTCTTTCCTTTCCTTTCCTTTCCTTTCCTTTCCTTTCCTTTCCTTTCCTTTCCTTTCCCTTTCCCTTTCCCTTTCCCTTTCCTTTCCTTTCCTTTCCTTTCCTTTCCTTTCCTTTCCTTTCCTTTCCTTTCCTTTCCTTTCCTTTCCTTTCCTTTCCTTCCCTTCCCTTCCCTTCCCTTCCCTTCCCTTCCCTTCCCTTCCCTTTCCTTCCCTTTCCCTTTCCCTTTCCCTTTCCCTTTCCTTTCCTCCTTCCTTCCTCTCTCTTTCTCTCTCTTTCTTTCTTTCTCTCTCTCTTTCCATTTCCCTTTCTTCCTCTTCCTCTTCCCTCCTTCCCTCCCTCCCTCCCTCCCTCCCTCCCTTCCTTCCTTCCTTCTTCTGCAGAGTTACAGAGAGAAAGAGAGAGTGCACTTCCATTTGCTGGTTCACTCCCCAGATGGGTGCAATGGCCAGAGCTGAGCCAGGCTGTAAGTCAGCCAGGAGTTTCTTCTGGGTCTCATATGTGGGTGCAGGGGCCCAAGCACTTGGGCCATCTCTGTTGCTTTTCCAGGTGGCACACTAGCAGGGAATTGGATTGAAAGTGGAGCAGCTCGGACTTGAACCAGCGCACCCATATGGGATGCTGGCATTGCAGGCAGTGGCTTTAACCCGCTGTACCACAGTGTCAGCCCCACAACAGGCCTTTCAAGCCAGGACTCTCAAGAGGATGCTGAAGGACATTGCACCCGTGTCCACACTCCAGACAACTTGCTAGTCTTCGGCCTGCATATCTGACAGATGGCCACATAGCCTTGAGATGGCTCCCACTAGCAGGCCAGGGAAGGCTACAGAGGAATGATGAATGGAACTCAAATGCCCACCTGTATTGGTTAGGATTGTTTTTGCTGCATGAAACAGGAAATCTGACTCAAACTGCTGGCAGTACATGAAGCATTTCCCGTGAGAGAGAGTTCTGCAGGACTCACTTCACATCCTGCCATGACAATCTCCATTGCTCTCCTATTTTTGTATTTTTCTTAGGATGGAGGAAATTTTCCCAGGAGATTTCTTCTGGCTGGCAAAAGGTATGGACTAATTAACATTCACCTCTGGAGCCCAGAGTGCAGTCTGTGGCCATGGAAGCCTTCAGCTCTGTAGACTTGGTGGGAAAATGGACAAAAATTAGTGGGATGAGTTCAGAGTGAGGAGGGGCTGGCTGCCTGACAGAGTGAGGCTAAGACTAAGATGATGTAGGTGAGCGTATTTGCTCCATGAATCTTTTTTTTTTTTTTGACAGGCAGAGTGGACAGTGAGAGAGAGAGACAGAGAGAAAGGTCTTCCTTATCTATTGGTTCACCCCTCAATGGCTGCTGCGGCCAGCGTACCGCACTGATCCAAAGCCAGGAGCCAGGTGCTTCTCTTGGTCTCCCATGCGGGTGCAGGGCCCAAGGACTTGGGCCATCCTCCACTGCCTTACCGGGCCACAGCAGAGAGCTGGACTGGAAGAGGGGCAACCGGGACAGAATCCGGCGCCCCGACCGGGACTAGAAACCGGGGTGCCAGCGCCACAGGCGAAAGATTAGCCTATTGAGCCGGAGCGCCGGCCCCTCCATGAATCTTAAGATTCAAGTATTTTGTTTTAACTATGGGGGTTAGGATTAGCTATAGTTAACGTTCTTTCCAATTCTGTATTTTTAAAAAAAAATTTACTTGAAAGACAGAGTGGGAGATGGGGGAGAGAGAAAGTGAGAGATTTTCTAGTTGTTGTACATTCCCCAAATGCCTACAACAGCCAGGGCTGAGCTAGGCCAAAACCAGGAACCCAGAACTCTGTCCAGGTCTCCCCGGTGGATGGCAGGGGCCCACGCACTGGAGCCACCATATGCTGCCTGCAAGGTTTTATTGGCAGGAAGCTATATCAGAAGCTGAGCAGCTGGGACTTGCACTGATACTGTAGTATGGAGTACAGTGTCCCAAACTGTGGCTTACCCAGCTACGCCACAACTTCCCCCACCTCCAACTCTCTTTTTATAAATTCTCAAATAGTAGCCATGTCTACTGTCCTGATGATTCTTCTAATTGTATCTGAGAATGCTGTTGGGTCACAATACCAACTAGTTCCATGCTTGGGGCACAATATGACAGCAGCAAAAAACAAAACAAAATGAAAACACCTGCACCATCATCAACAAAACCTTTTACCAACTGAGGTGAGAAAAATCTAGGGAAAGGCTCTTTTTGCGTCAGCATTCCTGTGTTATTTTGCAAATACTGTTCCGAGGCTTAGTATTATTTTTGTTTAGAATTCACGTGGGGGCATCTGTTTAGGGTGTTGATCCATCAGTATCCCCCCAACTGGGAAATGTTGTAGTTATCTGCAATATTGAAAAAAAATATAATGAAATCAGATATCCCCATTTTCAGGCATTTTCTTTTCCATATGATAGGCCTGCAATTTTTCTACAATTTTTTTTTGCAACTGACAATTGGTATAGTACAAAACTTTGAATCTGAAAAATGACTTCCTGCTACAAACTTATGACATTTTCAGTGGAGAGCCAGATAGCTTTGTCTTTGTCTTAACATTCCTTTTGATGATTGGATAAGCTTATAGATGTCTACGGCCATACCACCCTGAACGCGCCCAATCTCGTCTGGATAAGCTTTTAGAAGAAGTGATTGTCAAATGTGGCTTGTGAAACAATGACAGAAAGAAAGATCTGATGGTAGAGAGATATAGTCTATGCATCTTTACAGTCTTAAGAATAAAAAGAGATTTCAAGTTCATATATAATGCTACACTGAAACCAATAAGCTGAGCTTCAAAAGAGATAGTTTCACACTTAATTTTAAAATTTTAGGAAATAGAGGAAAGAGACCTGATTTTTAGCTTGCCTTAAGTGTACTCCGAGTCAGCATAAATGGAAGTGGGGAGTCCAGGTCCTGTATTGGGCACCACTCAGGTGGTACTTGCCCGCTGTATTTTAAGAAGAGTACTGAAGAGCTGGGGAAATGGGGAAATAAAATAAAAATAGTTGATTTTGCCCAACCAGAGCAAAATAATCTACTAACTTCCTCATAAATGTTATCTCTGATTTTCACAGATCTCTGGAAAAACAGATACTATTGTTCCTATTTTACAGAAAAGGGACATAACTGGAGAATGGAGATTTTTGTGCACTCTCTGTTCCTCCCCTCTCGCCGCACCTTGCAGTGTTAGGAAGTGCTATTTTTATTAGGCTGGGGAGGTGAAGTGAAGGGCATAGGGCTTGGACAATCACACTTCAGGGAATCAGAACACGCCACCCCAACGTATGCTATTGTGGCATAAAGATTATTTTGAGCTGAAGACAAATGATAAACAGCAGATGCCAAAAGGAGCTCTCTGCTCTTCCCCACCAATTTGCCTCAAGTAGGTTTAGAGTTTTTCTACATATAAAATATTTTAACGAAAAATAGTAAATTAGATAATTGGACATTTTTATCTTAACACAAAATATCATTAAAGAGATTACTTCTTAGTAACGATAGTATTTATGGAAATACCAAAAGGGTAAAATGTATCCTAAAAAGATTGTTTGTCTTCTAACAGGAATAAGAAATTGATGGATTTAAAAAAAGATTATTCTTTATTACAGAAAAACATACACATACATACATACAAGAATACTACTTCAAAAAATCTTGTGGAAATAAAGATTGTGGCATAGCGTTGTGGCATAGCAGGTTGAGCCACTTGCCAGTTCAAGTCCGGGCTGATCTACTTCTTATCCAGCTCCCTGCTAGTGGCCTGTGAAAAGCAGTGGAAGATGGCCCACAAGGTTGGGTGGGCCCCTGTCACCCAAGTGAGAGACTTGGATGGAGCTCCTGGCTTCAGCCTGGCCCAGAGCTGGCCTTTGTAGCTGTCTCAGGGAGTGACTAGCAGATGGAAGATCTCTCTCTGTCTCTCCTCTCTCTCTAACTTTGCCTTTCAAATAAATATTTAAAAAAGTGCACTGAAGAGGCCGGCGCTGCGGCTCACTAGGCTAATCTTCTGCCTTGCGGCGCCGGCACACCAGGTTCTAGTCCTGGTTGGGGCGCCGGATTCTGTCCCCGTTGCCCCTCTTCCAGTCCAGCTCTCTGCTGCGGCCCAGGAGTGCAGTGGAGGATGGCCCAAGTCCTTGGGCCCTGCACCCGCATGGGAGACCAGGAGAAGCACCTGGCTCCTGGCTTCGGATCAGCGCAGTGCGCCGGCCACAGCGTGCTGGCCACGGCGGCCATTGGAGGGTGAACCAATGGTAAAGGAAGACCTTTCTCTCTCTCTCTCTTTCTCTCTCTCTCTCTCACTGTCCACTCTGCCTGTCAAAAGTTTAAAAAAAAAAAAAAAGGTGCACTGAAGAAAGATATGTTTATGTTGTTGCAAGCACATTGTGAAATCCATGCATGGTGTTTTCATAATCCACATTTTCCCTGAACTCTTTGAAGAGCCTTTGTATGCATGGATTTTGAAATTTCTCTGCAACAAACTCATCTTCTAGTTCTACTCTCCCTACCCCCCACAATCTTTTTTAAAATTATCATCCCTAAGACAGTATAAGAGGAACGTACCCAACAAGCCTTACTAAAATAACCTGCACTTTCCATTAGTTTCCCTATGTATTCATGTTCCTCGTTGGCAGCCCCTAAAGCCTAAACCCTTTGTCTGTTGCTTCTGTACACTTTATTGTTCTTTGTTAGATACTATATAAGTTCTAGTTCCTTCCACCCCTTTGAGTGAGTGATTCATCACTGAATTTCTCCTGCCTGTATTTTGCTGCAGGCATGTGCTGTTTTTCTCTTGTGTATCTCTTGTTAGTTCAATTTTCGGGATCCCAGCTCAAGAACCTGGGAGGGTAGAGGTAAAAGTTATTTTCCTCTCTCCCGATGTGTTTACTGGGTAATGTGCAATGTACAAGGCCAGGATCAGCAACAGCCAAGCAGGCTTAGTCCTTATGTCTACTGCACAGAGGAAGTCAGGGGCGAGATGACTCTGGTGGACACGCAGCGTGCTTGTGTTGTCTGTGATGTGCGGGAGCCACTCACTGCCTCATTGCTGTCCCCCTGCTCAAAGCACAAGCATAAGGACATGCTGACGGTGGAAGAATAGTTACTCTGGGACTGAAACGGTCCTCAGTGTACTCTCACACTTAGTTGATCCAGCTGGTGTGTGGGTCTCGGTTGCAGATGACTTTCCCTCCAACGTTTGAAGGCAGGCTTCCAGGGTTACGGCTGAGAACTCTGAAGCCATCGAGAGTTCCACCTCTGTTGTACGTGTCATATTTTTTGCCCCTGTCTGCAAGCTTGAAGGACCTTCTTTGGCCCAGCTGCTCTGCCCTGTGAGGTGCCTCTGTGCGGATCACCGTCAGCTCTTCTGCGCATCGTAAGATGGGTGCAGGCATCTAGAAGCTCAGGTCCCTCAGTTCTGGGAAGGTTTCCTCCCAGCTCTCTGCCTGGGCAAGCACGCATCTGGCTGCTGGCCTCTGGGAGCTGAGTCAGGGAAGGAATCTGGGGTGGGAGGGTCTAGGCTGCAGGCACAGAGCTCCACGGTCAGCAGGCAGACTGATCCTTACTCTGCCTGGGCAGGCACTGAGCTCCACGGTCGGCAGGCAGACTGATCCTTACTCTGCCTGGGCAGGCACTGAGCTCCACGGTCGGCAGGCAGACTGATCCATACTCTGCCCGCTGCAGACACTGAGCTCCATGTTGGGTAGGCCGACTTATCCTTACTCTGCCTGCTGTTGCCACAGGGGCTTGGTCTGTGAATTCCTGAGCCTGCATGGGGGTTCCCTAATGCAACATGGGCTGCCTCTCTGATCTTCCTGTGTCCCAGCCCCTGGGTGACCTCGACGTCAGCTCTCTGTGTCCTCTCTGAAAACCTCATTCCTCATTCACTGGGTGTGGGGAGAGCTTCACTTCCTCCTCGGATGCTTGCAGACTCAGAAGGTCATAGATTGGCACTGCTGCTTTCTTCCTTTTTTTTTTTTTTTTGAGAATGAGGACCCTCATACACCGATTCACACTCCAAATGCCCATCTGGCTGGGACTGGGCTGAGCAGAAGCTGGGAACTCTGAGCTGGAAACTGAAACCAGGTCTCCCATGTGGGTGGCAGGAACCCAGTCACTGGGGCCATCACCATTGCTGTCCTAGGGTTCGCATTAGTAGGGATCTAGAATTAGGAGCCAGGAGCAGGTATCATGCCAAGGCACTCTGAAATGAGATGCAGACATTTTCTTTTATTTTTAAAGATTTATTTATTTATTGAAAGTCAGAGTTACACAGAGAGAGAAGGAGCGAGAGAGGCAGGGAGGGAGGGATCGGTCTTCCATCTGCTGGTTCACTCCCCAATTGGCCACAATGGCCAGAGCCGCACCAATTGGAAGCCAGGATCCAGGAGCTTCTTCCGGGTCTCCCACATGGGTGCAGGGGCCCAAGGACTTGGGCCATCTTTTGTTTCCTAGGCACATTAACAGGGAACTGGATCAGAAGTGGAGCAGCCGGGACCTGGACTGGCAGCCACATGGGGTGGTGGTACAGGCAACAGCTTTACCTGCTGTACCTCAGTGCCAGCCAGCCCCACTGCGGGCATCTTAACCCTAAGGTAAACATCCACTCCGTGTTGGATCTTTAACACTGACCATACCTCTGCAAATAGTTTCTTGATTAAATTTTCTCCAGTCACATTTTTGAGTGCGCTGTTTCCTGTCAGATCCTAATGATTGAATTGATAGGAAATATATTCATAATGCAGGACAAAAAGGTAATGAGATTAGAAGAGGCGCACAGAGACCACTAGAGGACCGTCTTCTAGAAAGAAAAAGGAGAGGGGAGAATTTGATAGGATAAATGTATGATTAATAGCTTGGAAAAGTCTGAGAATAAGATCAAGTCACAGAATGAAGAAAACAGGCAACAGTTCCAGGAAACAACAAGAAGAAATGATGTAAGAGAGGCACAAATCAAATAAAAAGAAAGCCAAAGTGTAGCCCGATGCGTTTGAACACTGGGGTAAACCGCCAAGCAGCCAGGCGCACCTCAAGCAGCCCCTGTTACTGCAGCTGGCAAGCTGCCTGGCTTGCTGTACTTCTGCAGACTCAGCCCAGAGCAGGCACGGAGCCCAAGGGAATGTGGGCACAGCAGCCCGCACACGTCCAGGTTTGCAGTGTTCCCTTTGCCCCTGCGTGTCTGGGGACAAGGGAAGCAGGCTCAGGTGGAAGCCGCACACACAACAGGCTGGTGCACAGCGGAGGAGCAGGGAGAGTGGCGGCTTTTCCTTGGGCGGAACCATCAGAGCTGCCCTATCTCAGGAGAGGGAAGTGTGTGCGGGGGGGGGGGGGGGTGTGTGTGTGTGCAGTTTCATTACCCTAGGATTTCCCTGGGGAGAAACATCTCTAAATCAAATGGAGGCTTGAACACATCTGCCCTCTGCCCTGGATGGAGACATGGCCTTTCGATTCTAATGCTGTCTGGTAGGTGAATATTCTTCAAAGCTGTTGGTGTCCTTGGCTCAGTTCTTTCTGGTGCAAAAATACCAGGCTAGAATCCCACCGTATACCAAAGGAGAATGCATTGGAACTTGAAGTGGGTGCCGCCTCCTTGGCATGGTGTGGCAGGAAGCGTGGTCACGGCTGACTTGATTTTGCAGTGATAACACTTCCACAGCTGTGCTAGAGGCCATTTACTGGTCTTCCGTTTTGGAGTCAACCTAGAGGTTCACCATGAAGGTCTCAACCACATTTACTGCGAAGACTGGCAGTGCTGGCCCAATGAAAGGAAGGGCCACGCCCCCACACTGGGAGGTTGGAGGATAGAGTAGAGGTTGAGGAGAAGTGAGAGTACACATGCTTTGTTTTGCAACACGAAGAGTGAACAATTATTGTCCTTAATAGGAATGGAAGCTAATATACCACTCTAAGTGATTTTTTAAAAGATTTTATTGATTCATTTGAGAGGTAGTAACAGACAGGAGGAGAGACAGGTCTTTCATCCACTGGTTCACTCCCCAAATGGCCACATCTTCCGGAGCTGAGCAGATCCAAAACCAGGAGCAAAGAGCTTCCTTTGGGTCTCCCTCGTGGTTGCAGGGACCCAAGCCCCTGGGCCATCTTCTGCTGCTTTCTCAGTCCATATCAGAGATCTGGATTGGAAGAGGAGCAGCCAGGTCATGAACTGGCACTCATATGGGATGCCAGCACCATGGGTGGAGGCTTAGCCCCCTATGCCCTGCACTGGCCCCCGTAAGTGATTTTCATGTGGTACCTTCATAGCAACAAAAGTGCTTAGTAGGCACGAATACTAATTCCATTTTACAGATGGGGAAAACCGAGACGCAGTACATTCCCCAAGGTCACAAGGATGCAGAAATGGTGATATTCAAAATTTCAGAGTGAAGGATTGGCAAGAACAAGCTGCGAGGCAGAGTGTCCACTGGGGCAGGTGGACCGTGGGGCAGAGACTGCAGGCACAGGAGGCCAGTCACGGACAGTGGCTGCCTAAAGTGGGTGGGAAGGTGGCTCAGTGGAAAGGGAGGGTGTCCCAGGGTGGGGACTGTGGAATGTCGCGAGAGGAGGCTGGGTAATCCTTTAAACTTTCACCTGAAGCTGCTCTCCTGATCCCTGACTCCTAGGTGGATTGGAAGGTGACAGATAAATAGGCTAGAGATAGAAAAAGATAAACAGGCCTGTAAGAGCACTTTAAAAAGTCTGTGTCGGCCGGGCCGTGGCTCACTTGGCTAATCCTCCGCCTGCGGCACCGGCACCCCGGGTTCTAGCCCTGGTTGGGGTGCCGGATTCTGTCCCGGTTGCCCCTCTTCCAGTCCAGCTCTCTGCTGTGTTCTGGGAGTGCAGGGGAAGATGGCCCAGATCCTTGGGCCCTGCACAAACATGGGAGACCAGGAGAAGCACCTGGCTCCTGGCTTCAGATTGGCGCAGGGGTGAACCAATGGAAAAGGAAGACCTTTCTCTCTCTCTTTCTCTCTCACTGTCTAACTCTGCCTGTCAAAAAAAAAAAAAAAAAAAAAAGTTGTGTCAATTCGAATTAAATAATCAGTTTATTCGGGTGCAAGAAACTTTGAAGTTCATGCATTTGTGTTTATAGACACACACATACAGCATAAGGAGATGGAACTTGCTTTTTGAGAGGCAAAGAAACAGAGAGTGAGCAAGAGAGAGATCCCATTCCTTGGTTTACTCCCCAAATGTACAAAATGGCTGGGGTTGGGCTAGGCTGAAACTGGCGTCTGGGAGCTCAGACTGGGTCTCCCACACGGCAGAAATCCAATTACTTGCGCCGTCACGTGCTGCCTCCCCAGGGTCTACATCAGCAGAAAGCTGGCGTCAAGAGCTAGAGCAGGAACTTGAACACGAGTACTCGTACGTGGGACAGGAATGGCTCAGCCAGCTTCTCCACCCTAGCCAGACCCCCACCCCTGCCCTGAGACTGCGTTTCTTGAAAGCAGTGGCAGTCACATTTTCCGCCCAAGCATTTTTAGGTTTGTAGTGCTCTTTCTTTGTTGGCCTTTCTGGTTTTATTCCTGTCTTTCACTCCTCAACCTTTGTTTGTATTTACATGATATGTCAACTATGTTTCCATTTCTACTCTGAGTTCTTTGCTTCTCCATTTTTTAAATGTTGATTACATTGAAATCACAATCATCTATGTGAAAAAGGGGAAGAGAAGAAACACTCTCATCTAACATGACTTTTCGCTTTTTGAAAAGGGGACGTGAAAGTTTGTTCACTGCATTGTTGCTTACCTGTTAGTGACACCAATGTGCTTATTAACTTTTTCCCAAATTGATAAGCTGTGCAGGCTCTTGCCATGAATTCAGAGAATTCTGAATACTGGTTCAGATAAACCAGGCAACATGGTAAGTTTTTTTTTTTTTGACAGAGTGGACAGTGAGAGAGAGACAGAGAGAAAGGTCTTCCTTTTTGCCATTGGTTCACCCTCCAATGGCTGCCGCGGTAGTGCGCTGCCGCACCGCGCTGATCCGATGGCAGGAGCCAGGTGCCTATCCTGGTCTCCCATGTGGGTGCAGGGCCCAAGCACTTGGGCCATCCTCCACTGCACTCCCTGGCCACAGCAGAGAGCTGGCCTGGAAGAGGGGCAGCCAGGACAGGATCGGCGCCCCGACCGGGACTAGAACCTGGTGTGCCGGCGCCGCAAGGCGGAGGATTAGCCTAGTGAGCCACGGCGCCGGCAACATGGTAAGTTTTTAAGCTTTTTATTTAATGAGAGAAGTGCCTAGGACAGTGAGGGCCCTATCTAAGAGAGAAAGGGAAATCTGGATTCATACCAAGCAGAGAGCAGGCCAGGAGCCAGCCACGTGGAGGAGCACACAGGCCAGGAAGCGTGGAGTGGGTGGCTTGAGGGCCACATGCCTGAAGGTGCCGGGCAGCACAGGGATCAAGGGCAGGGAGGAAAAAGAAGGTCCAGGCCCACTGTGCTCCAGGCCTTTAATCCACTTCCAACGGGGAGTGGCTAATCAGTCTGACTGGCAGGTAGGCATACAGGTGTGGTCAGGTAGGGGCAGGAGATCGCCTGGGGGCAGGGTGAAGGCATGGTTTTCCAGCTCACAAATTAATCAATTTCATCCTAAATGCCTGCCTATGTCACTAGGAACATCTTTGCCGAAAAGAAAAACAATCCCATGAGTAAGATATTTTTAGAACTCTCTCCTGAACTGAAACTGAATTCTTTAGCCACAGTCCACTTGAGGGTACTTGAAAAAGTCTGTGGGAAAATGGATTTGAATGGTAAGTTTCTTTCCGGACCCCAGACTTTGAAATCCATGCGTAGCTTTTTCACCACACGGAATTTCCACAGGCTTTTTGAGGCTCCCTCATATAGTGTTTGTCCTTGGCTGTAGCGTTGCTGTGAATTTGTACCCCATGGAAGGGCACAGACTGGCCCCGCACCCCGCTTTTATCCCCGTGTCCGGGACAAAAAAGGCCCTGCAGGATAGTTCCTCGGTGCTTCTTTGTCGGCATCAAGGACCAAACACCAAAAAAGGAAGCCGTGAGACCCCGTGGTAATTCTGCAGCTGCCGCTCTCTCTGACGCTCAGTGAGATGCCGAGCCAGGAGGGTTCGGTGCGCCCTTTCTGGGGCATCTGTCTCAGAGCAGCGCTTCGAAAGGGGTTAATCCATGCCTGGCTCTGCTCCAAAGCCCACACTGAATGCTGCAGCCGATCAATAGGCCCGAAACACTCAAACCTACAACGAGAGGGAAGGAGACAGAAGGTGCCTTAATGGAGCAAGGCAGGATGTGTTCAAAAGCCAGCAGCAAGTGTTCTGGGCGGGAGGCTTCAAAAGGGGCACTCCCTCCCCCACCTCCCCAGGCTCTTGGCCTTGGCTCCAGCCTGTTAGAACTGCTCAGACCAACAGGTGCTCGCCTGTTGGGGTACCTAAAGCTTTGCCCCGCAGCAGGCGAAGGGGATCTGAATTTCAATGAGGGTGGATTGGGTTTGGTGCTTTTGAAGTAATAGCTTCAGACATATGGAAATGAATCCCACCCCGGAGTTGCTGCCTGGAAAGGCTGGGAGCCGGCCAATGCCAAGTACTTAGGAGGAGAAACGTTGTCAGGCCTTGTGCAAGCTAACACGTGATGGCCAATTTCTGTACAAATGGGACACACCACAAAGGGCCGTGGAACCCACAAGGAAAAACCGGGGGACTTGAAAAGCTCTTCCAGAAACAAGGAGAGCTTTATAAACTGAAATGTCTGCTTTGCTTTGCAATCTGTCTTGATTCACTGAGGATCAGCTACAAAGAATACATTGGTTTCCATGGCATTTTGGTGCCTTGTTTTATGTTGCTTCTTTTAATCAATTAGGTTGGACTTTATTTATAGCTTCTAATTTCATTTGAATTTGAATTGAAGACTTGTTTTTGGATATTTTCATAATGGAAGCATATTAAAAAGAAATGAGTTTTTATGCATTGGAATTGTTAAGTAGGTATTAACTAATTCAAGATAGAGACAAAGACAAGTGGTTAAGTTGCTGCCTGGGATGCCTGTATCTCCTTTTGGAGTCCCAGGGCTTGAGTATAGCTCATCTCTGTTGTAGCTTCCTGGTAATGCACACCCTGAGAGGCAGCAGGGGTCCCTGCCACCCATGTGGGAGACCTGCATTGAGTTCTGGGTTTTTGGCTTTAGCTTGGCGCAGCCCTGACTTCAGTAGGCATTGAGGGAGTGAACCAGCAGATGGAAGATCTTTCTCTCTCTCTCTCTCTCTGTCTGTCTGTCTTTTAAATAATAATGACAGTGGCCGGCGCCGTGGCTCAACAGGCTAATCCTCCGCCTTGCGGCGCCGGCACACCAGGTTCTAGTCCCGGTCGGGGCACCGATCCTGTCCCGGTTGCCCCTCTTCCAGGCCAGCTCTCTGCTATGGCCCGGGAGTACAGTGGAGGATGGCCCAAGTGTTTGGGCTCTGCACCCCATGGGAGACCAGGAGAAGCACCTGGCTCCTGCCATCGGAACAGCGCGGTGCGCCGGCTGCAGCGCACTACTGCGGCAGCCATTGGAGGGTGAACCAACGGCAAAAGGAAGACCTTTCTCTCTGTCTCTCTCTCTCTCTCACTGTCCACTCTGCCTGTCAAAAAATAATAATAATGACAGTGATAATAATACTAAAGATGGGATTTAAAGGAGAATTTATAAATAATGTTTTAATTCTTGACAATGTTATAGAGTAAATTAAAGTTTTCTTTTTTTGTGGAGGAACTGTAGAGGAAATATGGCTGCAACCAGAGGCAAAGAAAGAAAAGCGGACCCCTCCTTCCAACACAGACCTTGGAAAGTGGCTACTGGCAATGAACTGGTGAAGCAGCTGCCACTGTTATCTTGTCTAGGACCAGAGATGTCCTAAGTTCTGCTTCTGGAAACTGCAGTCATAAATCTGTCCAGTGCATCTGCCCCTGGTAACTCTTCTACAAACATACTGGGCACACCGACCATTGGAAGTGTGGTCCTAAGTCATGGAGGTGCAATTTAAACTCACCAATGCTGTAACAGCTAAGGTATGATGCGCATGAACCTATAAATATTGTAAGAAAATTGGGATTGTTGCTCAGGTCTCGGGCAATGATTCCAGCTGAGTCTGCTTGTGTAATAAACTGCTTGATCCTCCACTGTCTCTGGTGCCTGTTTGAATGGATGGAGTTTTCCCACCCCAGGCTTCTATTACAGGTCCCTTTTAATTTCTCTAAATTTCTTCCCTACCACTGAGATGAAGTGGTCCTATCTTGGTCACCATCAGTCATCCTGATCCTATGGTGTCAAGGGAAATACAGGCTCTATGTACAATTCTAGAGACATCTGTTGGTATTTCTGCAATATTGCCACTGAAAAAGGCTTAACTTTTTTAAAGATTTATTTATTTTGAAAGTCAGAGTTACACAAAGGGAGAGGGAGAGAGAGAGGGAGGGAGAGAGAGAGAGAGAGAGAAAGAGAGAAAGAGAATCTTCCATCCACTGATTCACTCCCAGATGGTTGCAATGGCCAGGGCTGGGCCAGGCCAAAGCCAGCAGCCAGCAGCCAGCAGCCAGGAGCTTCATCTGGATCTCCTACATGGATGGCAGGGATCCAAGTATAAGGTTAGAAGAGTGAGAAAAAGAGAAGGCAGACCATGAACTCGCAGCCAAAGCAGTTTTATTCAGAGGTGAAACCTGAGAAGGCCTGGTAGGGAGCTCTACTGTGTATAGTTAAGGCAGCTGGGGGATGGGGGCGCTGCAGGTTGCCCCTGGGTTGTTGCTTCTACACAGCCAGTTGGGACCATTAGGTCAACTGCTCAGGGTGCCACTCTCAAATTCCTCACATCTGGTTGCTTTAAGTGTAGCCAATCACGCGTACTTTTAGCCATTTTGAGTCTAGGACTGCAGCTTCCTGGAGCTTCTCCCTTCCAGCCTCCAGCGATGATCAACACGACCGTTTCGATGTGTCTGTCAGTCATGGTGCCAGCTGCTTCTGCCCCAGGTAAGCAGACCTCAGCTGCGACTCTGGATCCTCTCGGTCTCCTGATTTTGGGGTGGGGTTTCCCCTGAGACTTCAGTTCTCCCATAGGTCCTAGGTTTTCAATTTGGTCAGCTTTTCTCTTGTTGAAAGGGTTGGAGCGACAGCTTCTAGGCTTTTAAATGTTGGAAGTCAGAAGTTCCCCTTTTTTCAGAAATAAATCCCACCATACAGACTTTTGTTTCTGGAAATATGACAAGAATAGACATGAATAAACGACTTCTATCTGCAGAAACCCCCCAAAAAACTACACAAGGCTCAATAAAATCATTTTTTAAATTTTTTTTTCTTTTCTTTTATTTTTGACAGGCAGAGTGGACAGTGAGAGAGAGAGAGAGACAGAGAGAAAGGTCTTCCTTTGCCGTTGGTTCACCCTCCAATGGCCGCCGTGGCCGGCACACCGCGCTGATCCGAAGGCAGGAGCCAGGTGCTTCTCCTGGTCTCCCATGGGGTGCAGGGCCCAAGCACTTGGGCCATCCTCCACTGCCTTCCCGGGCCACAGCAGAGAGCTGGCCTGGAAGAGGGGCAACCGGGACAGAATCCGGCACCCCCACTGGGACTAGAACCTGGTGTGCCGGCGCCGCAAGGCAGAGGATTAGCCTATTGAGCCACTGCGCCAGCAACACACTTTCAAAGGGATAGCTGAACCATGGGAAAATATTCTGGGCTATAAATGAAGAGAAAGCTGGGGTCCAGAACAGCAAGTCTGAGCTCATGCTGAATTCTACCAGGGGTGACAACTGTCAGTGCCAGAAACCCGGAGCACCGAGTTGGAGTGGACATGTGCACCACAGGAGTCGCAGTCTTGGTTCTGAGCCAGGGAAGGAGTTGGAAGAAAGACCAATGCTCACCCTCCGTCAAATGATGAACTAGGAAAAAAAGAATCTACGCACTAGCAAGGGAGACAATCAGCAAGATGTTTGCCTGGGCCTTAGATTTGTGTTGGGGAATAAAGATGGGGAAAGAAAATTCTCTGTGGACTTAGTAAGCACAGGTGTAGCTTCACACACTTTTGGGGTTGTAATTTGTATGAGCTTCAAGGTCTTGGAAATCCTGGGTAGGTCGGTCTCAGGGGATTCTCAGAAAGAGCAAAATCAAATTCTAGCTGGAGGAATGCACCTGTTTCCCAGGCTCCTTCAGATTCTTACAGATTTAGCTTGGTCAAATATAAGGCCATGGTACCAAATTACAAAACACAGAAGCAGGCCATCACTAGCCAGAGCCAAGATCGTCAGTGCTTGTCTCCCCTCTCCACTCCAATGCCCTGCAGCATTAGCCTGTCCTCATCTCATTTAGTTTCTCGCTATCATTTGACGCAGTCAGCTGCTCTTTTGCCCGTAAACTCTCTTTTCTTTTGGCTTTGCAGACTCCAGATTCTCTTTCTGTCTTAGTGTCCATACACTGCCTATCCTTTCTCTCCCAGGCCTGCAGAGGTAGGACCATTGCAAGTGACCCTCTTCTCTTCTGGAGCCACCACCACACCCCAGATTTGGCCACATGGACAGTACTACTCTCCACATCAGTGGTTTCATATATAATCATAGTGTAGCGGAAAAACGCCACAACCATAGACAAGGGAGGAAAGCAGACCCCTGAATTAACCTTGAAAAGTGGCTGCTCCCAACTACCTAGTGATGCAGCTGTGCGTGGGTACCTTGTCTAGGGAGGGGAGATGTCCTAAGTTCTGCTTCTGTAACTCCAGTCGTAAATCTGCCCCTGGTACCTCTTTTACAAACAAACCGGACCCACCAACCATTGGAAGTGTGTTCCTAAGTCACGTAGGCCGCAATTTAAACCCACCAGTGCTGTTACAGCTAAGGTATGACACTAATGAACCTACAAATACTGGAAGAAACTTGGGATTGTAGCTCGGTTCTCAGGAAATGATTCCAGCTGAGCCTGTTGGTGTTAATAAACTGCTCTGGATCCCCCACTGTCTCTGGTGCCTGTTTCAACGAAGGGAGTTTTCCACCCCAGGTTTCTGAAATAATAGCACTGTGATGATATATAATTCTCTTTCTAGGACTCCCAAATTTTATCTCCAGCCTGTGTTCCCAGTTTGTATGACTACCGACCTACATGGCTACAGGCATCTCAAACAGAATATGTCTCCATCGGAGCTTCTGTGGTTTGGATCTGGTCTGAGTGGCCCCCAGAGATGTGGAGGCTTGGTTCCCAGGGTGCTGGTATTGAGAAAAGGTGTGGGTCATTTGGAGGTGGGGGCCTAGTGGGACGTCTCTAAGTCAGTCGGGGGTGTGGCTTTCAAAGGGATTATGGTGTTTTGCCTGGGACCCTGTTTTTTTTTCTTTTGCTTTGCAAAATAACTTTAAATATCATCTTGTGCATAAAGTTTTGTTTTCATTTTTGATTCTGTCTTAATAGATACATAGAAGAATCAGGCTATTCCTAATTTTCTGGGCCCAGGGTCAAAGTACAAAGATGTCTGAATGTTTACAAATTATAAATGAAGCAACAAAGAACTTAGATATAACATGTTCTTGTTTTCTGCCTTGACAAACGTGAGGGCACTTCCAAAAGTTCATGGACAAAACGAAAAGGAAAGTTTAGTGCAAAAATTTTTGAAAGCCACCTTTCGTCTCTTCAGTACTATGCACCTTCCAAAGCTCCCTGTGCTTACCTTCATAATGATCTGAAATGCTAGGTTCAAATCTAGAGTTTTTAAATTTCTTGGAGTTCTAGAACATACCTGCATGGGGAGAATACCCCCCAGAGGCTGGCCCCACCCACTTCTGTCCGCCCCCCGTTTGTCTCCTGCTGGGACAGGCTGGTGCGCGTGGGCCTGCACACTAGACACCAGTGTGTGCACACTACAGTCACACTCCAGCACGCCCTAGCCCCTCTTGGGTGGCCTGCTCAGGTCCTGGACGCCGGCTTAGGGCTTTGGAGGCAGCGAGTTCCAGATCTAGAAGGGCGTGGTGGGGCCTGACCATGGCCCTTAGGCCTCTGGGACGCTGAGTGAGGCGATGCACAGCCTGAACAGGGTGAGCGGACACCTGCAGGCCAACTCTTCCCTCTGCAGTGCCCAGGACATACGGAGAGGACGCCCTGTCCAAGTGACCTGGGAAAAGCAAGCAGGGAGCGGCTGGAGGCGAGCTGGAACCCCTGCACTCCTCAATGTGAACCCTACCTCTGCAATTAACTGGACACGCCCACCTTCCCAGGGTGCACCAGCGGCACCCGGGACCAGGGCGCATGCTCAGACTCTGCCTTATTTGCATATCCACGCCCACACCACCCGCTTCCTTATAAAGGGAGCTGGAAGGCAGAAGGGAGCTGCTGCGGTGTGGACCCCGGACAGGCCTGTCCCACTCTCGGAGCGACCGTCCCGATCGCAGGTAGCGTTTCCGGTGTTTCTTTCCCCCCGAGTTTGCGCTCTTTGGCCCACGCCTGTGGGGTGTTTGTCAGTGCGGGGCGGCCCACGCTTGCAGGTGCACGTACTCTTATTGCCTACCAGGCTTGGTTCGTGATAGCAGCCTTCGTTTCGTAGTCTCATGTCTGTGGGAGACGAGAAGCGGGACTTGAATTGATACATGCGTTGCCCACGTCGTAAGCACGCGGCCCTGTCCCCAGCTGCTTCCCCGGGTTGCGCCGGTGTGTACGCCCTTTTGCTCAGGGGTGCAAGACCAGGCTGTGTGACCTTGGCCAGGCGAGTGTCCTCTCCAAACCTCGGGTCTCATGGCTAAAGCGAGCTCCTTTCTGGCTCCAGCCTTCCATGGTTCTCTGGAACCAGGCCTTGCATTTTTAACCACTCGTGGCCCGCACCTCGTCCGCCTCTCTTGGTCTGTAGTAATGGTCTCAGTGCTTTATCCAATGCCGTATTTGTGTCTTCTGCTGTCCACCAAGGGTTCTCTGGGTAGACTCAGACAGGAACCAGCCCCCTGAACCGTGCAGGTTCTCTGGTAGCTTTCACAGATGAAGGAAAATGGAGGCGGCTCACTTGCAACACAGGCAACTTTGATTCCTGCTTTTAAGTTTTTCCTCTCCTCTGGCCGTCTGCAATAAAATACATCCACGGAACAAGGGAGTCTCACCCTGTCTGGTTCCAGGGGCACTAAATCCTTGGTGTCTGTGCAGTTATCTGAAGGATTTTATTACATTGCACTGCGAAGAGCTGCTCCTTGCTTCTCCTTTGCCTCACCTCTTCTTTCCATAACGTGAAGAGGAGATTTATCTTCCAGCCTGAGAACATTTCGAGGTGACTTAGAGCTGTGGATGTGGTGCTTTACAAAGAAGGACTTTCAGTTTCCTGAAGATGGCACTGTAATTTTACTTCTATTCACACGGGCACTTCATCACGCACAGAAAAGATGTGTGCCCCTAGGTTCATGTAAGTGAAAAATGTCTGACAGTGTAACTGTGCACTCACAGAAGTGTCCACCATGGAGATGTAAAATTTATTAAGTTTAGAAAGGGAACACATGATCAGTTAATGGTTCTCACTTTTAAGGTGCCACTCTAAAATTTTTGTAAAGAACATAGCGGTTCATTGTATGATAAAGCAGTTAAACAAGAGATCAGAAAAGAATCTAAGCAGATTCATTATGTTGTATTTCCAGTTCTCTTGTCTACCACCTTTATCACTTAAGAAAAGTCTAAAACAAATGGCTGAATCTTATTGCATATTGATTGCAGAACTGAAGAATCAGTTCAACCTGGGTGTCCTTGTGTTCTCTGCCTAGTAAAAGTGGATGTCCCTTCCCCAAGGGACTGCATCCAAGACTCAAAAACAACCCAGAGAATTGCTCATCTGTTTTGAGACTCTAGTGAAAGTTATGATATTTTAGCTGAAGGCTCCGGGGGTGAGTGTTACCCTTGTTCCAGTGGAAACCAGTGTGATCAGGTTTTGAGCAGTTGTGTCCTTTGAAGGTTGTCTTCAGTATTAAGACAGGATGGGCAGGAGCCTGCCAGAACCCAGCCACTGAAGTAGGCCTCACACCAGTGGAAAAAAGCGCTCTTTTTCTAGTAATTGTCACGATTCTCTGGGTGACGGAACAACTTGGAAGTTATGGGGTCTTTGGGGGAACGTCACCATGCTAATATATTAAAACTAACAAAATTGAATAGATTTCGAGCTTCAGTAAGAATATCGTGTCTTACATTTCAGAAGAGAGAATACAGTGGTTAATTTTATGTGTCAGCTTGACTAAGGGATGGCCAAAGAGCTGATAAGATACTGTTTAAGGCATGTCTCGGAGGGTGTTTCTGCGAGAGATTGGTAGGTGAATCGGCAGACGGAGAAAGGGAGATCCACTCTCACCAGGGGAGGTGGGCGTTGTCCTAGCTGTTGAGGGCCTGAAGAGAACCCAAATGCAGAGGAAGGGCACATGTGCTCTCTGGAGCTGGGCCATCATCTCCTGCTGCCTTCAGACACTGGTGCTCCTGACCTTGGGTGTTTGGCATCTGGAACTTACCCCATTGGCTTCCATGGCCCCCAGGCCTTCACTGTCAGTTTTCCTGGGACTCCATTGCCAATGGCAAACTGTAGGACTTGTTGGCTTTCCTAGTCATGTGAATCAGTCATCAAAAAAAAAAAAAAAAAAAAAAAAAAAAACCAACAAAAAACCCACTCTCTCACTCTCTCAGTGCATCAATATATATCCCATTGATTCTGTTTCTCTGGAGAACCCACACTAATCAGCACACAGTGGTTAAGGCAGAGAGACAATGCTGGCCCCATGACTTGCCCATGGGACCATGTTGTGGCTCGAGTGCTTACAGGTGAGAGCCAGCTGCACCTGGGACCTGGTGATAGATGCCGACTGCGTGCGGTTCCCATCGTGCATTCCCACCAAGCCTCACCTGGGGGCACCTTCAGTCCTCAGCGTGAGCCTTGCTGGGGCCAGGAATCCTCCAGCAGGGTAGAAAAATGCCTTCAAATGCGGAAACATTAAAAAACGTAATGCTTGCATTGGGTCACAGTAACTCATCTTGCAGTCTGTGAACAGGTAAGGTATTATGGTTGGCCTCCTAGATAGAGTGCATCCTTGGGACCTGTTTGTGATTTTCTCAGGACTTTGCCTGGAAAAAAATCCTGAAATGATGCTATCAGAGTGAAAGGGGAGGGATAGAGAGGAGTGGCTGTGGCCTGCACCGCCGCTCACTAGGCTAATCCTCCACCTGCGGCGCCAGTACTCTGGGTTCTAGTCCTGGTTGGGGCGCTGGTTCTGTCCCAATTGCTCCTCTTCAAGTCCAGCTCTCTGCTGTGGCCCAGGAGTGCAGTGGAGGATGGCCCAAGTGCTTGGGCCCTGCACCCGCGTGGGAGACCTGGAAGAAGCACCTGGTTCCTGGCTTCGTATCGGCACAGTGCACTGGCCGTAGTGGCCATTTGGGGGTGAACCAACGGAAGGAAGACCTTTCTGTCTCTCTCTCTCTCACTAACTCTGCCTGTCAAAAAAAAAAAAAAAAAAAAAAAAAAAGGAGGAGTGGCTGAGCCAGAACAAGGGCCAGGATCAGGATCAGGCAAGAAAGGAACCCAGGGCTGTACCTGAGCACCAGCACTTCGCTGGGTGTGCGCCCCATGTCCTAGGTCTTGCTTGCCACATCTTGGCCCCAGCTCTGGCTGTGCCTGGCTGGGGAAAGGAGTCAGCAAAGCGCAGCAAAGTCTGCTGAATGTTCATTGCCTTCCAGTGGCCGGGGATCACTTCCACAGGCCTCCACCAGGCTTTGCCACTGCCCCTTGGTCGCAATAACTCATCTTGCAGTCTGTGAACTCTGGGTGATGCTCAGCATAGCTCCCACTCCCCTCCTCCATGCCCAGGGCTGAGGAGTTGGCTTAATGGTCCCTCCCTTTACCTTAAACTGCTCCAGGTGGCTGCTGCTCCTCCCCATCAACAGAGCTAAGCGTGTTCCTAGCATGTGGTTTCAGGGCAGTTGCAATTGGTTCCAGCCTCTCTAAGGAACCTTTAAATGTGGGGCCCTTAGAAGGTAGCTACAGCCTTCATGCCTGTGACTCCTTGGAAAGGATTTCAAGAAGAATGTGTGGACTGTGGGATTTAAGAGTTGAGCAGCATTTAAAATATTGAGGTTCTGTAGCCCTGGGTTCTATACAAGTACAGTGGTGGGGGAGGAGAGAGGAGCGTGGGCAGGGGATATGAAGATAAAGAAGATGCTGTCCACTCCTGCCCTTCAAACCTGGACTGAGAACTCACTGCCGCATTTTAATAAAAATACTTCCTATGATTGGGGTATGCTGAGGCTTCATGTGTTGAAATGTAATCCCCATCCTGAGGTATTCAGAGGCTGGAAACTTAATCCAACTGTGGTGTTCAGAGGGGAGGCCTTTGCAGAGTGATTAGGTTTGATCAGGTCATCGGGGTAGAACCTCCATGGTTGAATCCTGAGCTTCCTACAGGGATGGGGAACATCCGGCCAACAGGCCTTATAAGTTCCAGGAAATCATTGGGTCTTGTCCTGGCAAGGCAACTGCAGGCAGGACTCAAAATCCATTACATCTATAGCAGGCTAATTTTTATGTTGATGATTTTGTATGAGCCGTGAATGATGCTGTAAATAACCAAGTAGCCCTTGGCAGAAAAAAATTTTCCCACCTCTGCCTCCTAAGGAGGGAGAGAGACCAAGATGCATAGACGTGCGTGTTCCCATCTCTTGCTGTGAGATGCCGTGTGCTGCCTCAGGACGCTGCAGGACAGGCCACCACCAGGTGAAGCCCCTAGACAAAATCAAGCTTTTTCCTTGTCAGGTAGCCTGCCTCTGTGATTTCCATGCAGTAATGAAAAACAGACCGATGCAAGCCTTGTTTATTACAGTTTCTGTAAATGCCGTGCCGTCTCTTACTTGTCATCAGCAGTGCCTTCCAACCCCCATTGGTAAATTTCCAAGTGCTTCCAACTACTTTTGCACAGAGTGAATTCTGTGTACCCAGTGCTTTGGGGTCTCCCAAAGTCCTGTTTAACAAGTTTAATGTCATTTCTCTAAGCAAATCTGAATCTCACGTCTGAATTATTGGACATCTTGCTGACTGCGCGTTTTCTACAAGCTTCGTTCCCATTGAGCACCCAGGGAGACTCACTGCCAGCCCACTGGCGCCTGCCATGCTAAGTGAGACAACGGGGCAGTTATTCAAATGATATTAAATATTAACGCCGACATTTTCCAAAGCTGTATCTGTCGTAGATCATGGGGGCTGCAGCTGTCATCTCGAATCCCTTCAGACTGTGAGCGCCAGCAGTGTTCTCTCCTTGCAGAGCCCCATGACTGGGCTGCTTGGCAGTTTCTTTGGATGTATTCGGAAGCCTCAGAGAGAAAGGACAGACCCGTTTGCTGATGGCTCTGTGTTTGTTACAGGTTGGAGGAAGCCCTAGGGCCAAGGGAAAGGTTGAGTAATTACAGTGTCTGGAATACAAGAGTGCCTGGGGATGTGCCTGGGACTGACAGCTCTGCCTCCCTCAGGTGCCAGGCTGCATAGCCCCTGTCAGCCATCAGGTTTGGCTTTAGATAGACAAAACCCATAGAAAAATGCAATGCTTTGTTTAGTAGGTAGAGCTGAGAATGGGGCCTTTGTGGGTGAACTCTCTCAGGCACCCTCCTGGGACAGACTACTGTGCAGGGTTGTCAGAGCCCTGGAGGCCAATAGTTTTATTTAACCACTCCCTAGTCAAATGTTACATTAGAAGTAGCTGTCATTAATTCCAGCTACATCCCAAATTCTTTTCACTCCTTGTTTCATCTTAGCTTTCACAGTAACCCTGTAAAATAAGTGTGACCTCCATTTCTTAGTTCCAGGAAATGGAGACATGGGGAGTTTAAGTGGCTGTCTGAAGACATGCTATTGAGTTGATAATGAATTTTAAATTCAAAGTGAGTTCCGAGCAGCTTTCTACTATAGCCTGCCACCTTCATTTTAGATCAAACTTGGAATTTTCTTTAAAGATTTATTTATTCATTTGAAAGGCAGAATTACAGAAGGAGAGACAGAGAGAGGGAGACAGATTTTCCACACACTGGGTCACTCCCCAAATAGCTGCAACAGCTGGGGCTGGGTCAGGCTGAAGCTAAGAGACCAGGAACTCTATCTGGGTCTCCCATGTGGGTGGCAGGGGCCCAAGTACTTGGGCCATGTTCTGCTGCCCTCCGAGGCACGTTAGCAGGGAATTGGATGGGAAGTGGAACAGCTGGGACTAGAACCAGTGCTCATATGTGATGCCAGCATAGCAGGTGGTGGCTTAACCTGTGGTGTCCCAAAGCTGGTTCAAACTTGGAATCTTTTTTAAAAGAATTTCCTAGAGAACTACCCAGTAGCTCTAGTAATAAACATGTTGTTTGACTTTTTGAATCAAATGCCATGACTGACTTGATCCTCTAGTCATGATGATCAAAGTGTCTCTAGGACAGGCATTTGATCCAACGTGTAAGCTGTTGGTTACGAGGCCTGAGTCTCCTATCCGAGGACCTGGATATGAGTCTTGGCACAGGTGAATTCCTGCTAATGCACACCCTGGGAGGCAGTGATGATGGCTCCGTGTTGGACACCTAGATTGAGTTCCTGGCTTTGACTCTTACTTACCCACTCTCCACTCTGCCCTACCTCCATTGTAGGCCTTCGGAGAGTGAACCAGTGGATAGGAGCTGTTTGTCTCCCTGTCTATGCCTCTGTCAAAAAAGTAGAGAATCTCTGGCCACTGTCACATGTTCCCTGGGGGCACAATTACTCCAACTGGAAATGACTGGTTTAGAACCGCCCCCTGCACGTTTTTTGGGGAATCCCAGCCGTGACTGACCTTTCCCCCTTATCTGTTCTGCTTTCCCTGCCTCTTTACTGTTCTCCCCCAAGCATGAGCGTAATACATTCTAGGCACAAAAATCCCTATTTCAGCATCTGCTTCCCAGGAATCCAACCCGAGATGTTGTTTGTTGCCATGGACAGAAAGTCCGTGAAACAGTGAATGATTCTGGGCAGACCACTTCACTTGGAAAACCCGAGGGGCCCTTACTCCGGTGTTTGGTGTTATTTATGGCGAGTGCGGCTAAGAGCTAATTGCAGATCGCTTGCTTCTGTACACATCAGCTTTGCTTGCTAACGCGTGGGGGTAAGAATGTTGCCAAACTAAAAACAAGGAACTAGGCCTCAGAACAAGAAACAGGGCCCGATCTCAGGCAGGTTTCACAGACACCCTTCCCAGATGTTCCACCGAGATTAACGGGCAGAACATTCCGCGGGTTTTCCGAGAAAATAGCCCCCTTATCCCTGCCCGGGGCAGCCACTCCCCATCTGAAAGGACCCAATGAGTACCCATGGTAACCTTTAAACTAGCCAATCAAGCCAAACCCTGCAAAATATGTTAATCCTGTGGTTTTTGCCTTTAAAAGATGCTTGTAACTGCTGCTCGGGGCTTCTCTTCACCTCTGGTGACAGAGAGCCCGTTTGCGCAAACGCCTAATAAAAATCCTCTTGCTTTTGCATCTACCGGTCTGGAGTTTGGGTCTTTGGGCCACCACCCGAGCGCATTGGATTCCCAAACTTGGGGTCCATCACACTCTCTGGGTCTCAGTTTAACCATCTGCAAGAGGAAGGCACTCCCAGCTTTTAATGCTTTGTAATATACAAAGGCAGTGCAGTGTGGTCACCTGGGGATGGTCTCACTGGTTGTAGAATCTGCTGCCAGGGAACAGCAGAGGAAAGCCCCGGTGGTGGGTGTATTTGTTGGCTGAATGATGAAGTAGTTTCTAAAGAAGAGGTGAATCCTTTGAGGGCCAGGACTTCGTCTTGTAATAATCTACCCTATGACATGTTCAAGTTGTACCTGTTACTCTTGGAAAACTGCAAGAGTCTGAAGATTGGAACCTGAAGTACTGCGCTTTCTGAAATCAGCGAGGATAGAAGTCTGCTTCCTTGTTCCCAGCAGGAACAAGCGTCAGTTGTATGCAGCTCTGAAATCTCATTATTATAGCAGTTGCTTATTTTAAAATTTATTCAGTTGAGAGGTGGAGAGCTTGGGATAGATAGATCCTTCCTTTGGGGTTACTCTCCAAATGCCCACATAGCTGAGGGGCTACAGCTGGAAGCCCAGGTCTCCCGTCCAATAGTCTGTGTTGGCAGCGTGCTGGACTCAGGAGCCAGAGCCAAGTATTGAGCCCAGGTGCTCCAAAGTGGGGTTGTGGGCATTTTAACCACCAAGAGAAGTGCCTGACACCAGCAGAACCATTACAAAGAATTCCACCTACCCCCACTGTGAACTCATGGCTACACATGTGCAGAAAGTGTGCACTTTGCTGTCTGCAGCTGGGTTTGTCGCAAAGGAGAGTCAGGGTGCTTTGATTGCTGATTTGCAGCTGACCTTGCTGTGCTTGAGGTCCTGCTCAGTAGTCAGGGTTGGAGTGCCCTGGGCCCCACCCTCATTTGCAGATGTGTGATTCATCCTGTGACTGGCTCTCTGCTTTCTGGGGCAGCCATAATCAATTACACGGACTGGGTGGTGCAAGTAGAGAACCGTATTTTCTCACAGTCTGGAGGCAGAAGTCCAAGATCAAAGTGTTGACAGAGCTGGTTTCTTCTTTCCTTGGCTTGCAGATGGCCGTCTTCTCCCCATGTCCTCACATTACAGCCTTCTTTGTATTGTGTCCGGATGTCCTCTTAGAAAGACATCAGTTGCATTGGGTTAAGTCCTAGTCCTATGACATCATTTTACCTTAAGTGTCTATTTAAAGGTGCTATCTCCAGATGCAGTCCCATCTGAGGTGCTGGGTTATGACTTTAACGTAGGGGTGATGGTGTGTGTATGGAGACATGACTTAGCCTGTAAGCAATTAGCTTTCTTGTGGATTCTATGTAAACACACATGCTCTGCCAGCCCAAACAACTGGTTTCAAAATTCAATTCCACCACAGGCTAAAAGTGTGACCTTGGGAAATGAAGCTTCCATTTCGTTGTCTGAGGGTCAAGGCCGTGGCACAGAGAGTGGAGCAGAGTAACCTGCAGTGAACGTCTGATTTAGGGGCCTCACTTCTAAATGATCGTGTGAAGAACTCAGAGACCCTGTTGAGGAACAGTTCTGTTCTTGCCTACCCAGGCTCCACCATTCCCTGCCCTCGTGTCAGTACCAACGCCCTTTCCTCATATTTGCCTGATGAAACTCTACAAATCCTTGAAGGATCCATTTAAAAACACCAACAAAACCTTTTCCACGAAATCATTATGGACTACTCTAAAGAAAGTCTTGCCTTTGAATTCCAGTACTTCACTGTGAGACTGCAGACACTTCTTTAGTTAAAGATTTGTTTACTTACCTGAAAGGCAGAGTTACAGAGAGGCAGAGGCAGAGAGAGAGAGAGAGAGAGAGAGAGAGAGAGAGAGAGAGAGAGAGACAGAGAATGAGACAGCTCTTCCATCATCTGGTTCACTCCCCAAGTGGCTGCAACGGCTAGAGCTGGGCTTGTTACCGGAGAAATTGCAGGGTTCTTGTCTTCGCGCAAGAAAGAATTCAGGCGTGAGACAGAGTAGTGGGAGGTAAAATAGCAAGGTTTATTAGGGAAGGGACATCCGTAAGGCAGATGGGCACCTCTCCAGACAGAGCCTGAGAGACTGGGGGGGGGGGGGCAGGAGTGAGGTTACAGGTTTGAGTGAGTGGAGAGATTACACCTGACCAGGCCAGGCGGGCGACTCAGCAGAGAGGCAGAGGGCTGAGCTCACAGTCTGGTTGAGGCTGGGGGTTTTTAAGGAGATGGGTCTTGCTTCCCCACCTCTGCTCCTCTTGGAACAAAGGGCTTTTTGGATGTAAATAGAAAAACTTCTCTCTTGAAGGCCTGAAACAAAGGACTTTATGGATGCAAATGTTATCAGACAGGAGGAAGGGAGCAGGGTGTTTGAGATGCAGATACTAGGCTGCACCTGGGAGAAGGGGTGGGGACCTCCACCTGGCAGGTTATCAGGTAGAAGGGGGCAGGGCAGGGCAGGATGTGAATACCAGGCTGCCCCTGAAACACCATCAGGATGACCTTGAGGTGCAGCATATGCTGGACATAGATGTCTTCTCTTTAGGCCTGTTACACACACATAAGCTCATAACTGACTTCCTACCTAACAGGCTGATCCAAAACCAGGAGCCAGGAGCTTCTTCTGGGTCTCCCACGTGGGTGCAGGGGCCCAAGGACTTGGGCCATTCTCTAGTGCTTTCCGAAGCCATAGCAGAGAGCTGGATAGGAAGTGGAGCAGCTGGGACTCGAACTGTCTTCCAAATGGGATGCTGGCACTGTAGGTGGCAGCTTTAACCGTGCTGGCCCCCAGACATTTATTTTTAATACAAATAATGACTAATAGTTACTGGCTTGTCATTGCTTTCAGAGACATTTTGAAAGTCACTTTATAGATATTGATGGATTTAATTCTTCCTATTTGTCAGATAAGAGGCCTGAGAGATTGAGTGATTATGCCAGGCCATGTAGCTAATTAAGGTACCCAGAATATATAGTTCCCTGCGATGCCCATTCATTTCTGATCCATTGCCTCATCTTATAAAAACAGGCTCTGAGCATTTGGGTGAGTAATCTGTTCCCCTAAGCAGACTGCTGTGGTTGTCGGCTCTGTACCCCTCCTCCATCGGGAATGAAGACAGCTCATCACCACCCTGGGGCCTCGAATCGACTCCAGTCTTCCCTCTTTTCACAAGAGTCCTCTTTCATTCAGCTCCAATTGTGAGAAACTGGGTTTTATGGCCGTGGAAGGACACAGGAAAGCTGAGAAGACATATCTCTACAGATCACACAGTTTCTGGAAGGCCGTAAATACCAGGCACCCTGTAGTTTGGCAATACCTTTTTTCAGGAAGCTCTTGCAATGCATGTTCTCACATTTCAGGTTTGAGAGAAGCAGCTGCAGTCTTGAAGTCCGTGTCTGGGGAGACAGACAGGAGGCCTTGCTGAGTTTTGAGCCCCTCGGATGTGTTCCCACCATGCTGATCTCTCTCCATGAACACCGCAGAGACCTGGCACTAGAAATGTGGCTGTCACTGAAGCTGCCTGGAGAGAGGGTCTCTGAATGCAGGGTCCCTTCTGTTGGGGGGGGGGCTGGAAAGAAAAGTGGGAGCTCTTTCTGTACAACATTCAATATGCAAGCATGTTCCTTCACTCGAGAAAGCCTGATTTAACTGTCAGTGCTCTGTGGCTTCTGATGGAAAAGGTTCGTGCAAAAGAAACAGAAAAAGTAGGACTTTAAATTCAGAAAAGCATTCTGGAGGCAATTAAACAGGAAGTAACTAAAGTTTATAACCATATATATATTTGAGTAAGAGTGCTTCTAAGTTTGTCTCTGAACATAGAACTAAAATAAAACTATGCTGGGTGGTGTACCTCGAGAATGTTAAAGTAGGGATATGGCCCTTGAAAAGATGGTATAGGTCCGGGTCCAGGTCAGGTTGAATAATCAAGGTAGATGAAGGTCACACTCACAAAGTCCCTGTGCTAACTCCTGTCCTGATAGCAGCTTCATTGGATGTCCTAGGCCTGTCACTCTCCACGAGGAAGCCTCTCCAAGCATTTAGCAAAGACCTCGTTGTTTTCTCGGAAGAGCCCTACCCCACTCTGATTCCGTCAGACTTTGGAGGAAGCCACAAGGAGCCCGGGGACAGAGGGCGTCCCTTCTCATGTAGAATGTGGTAAACGTCCTCTGGGGTCTTCCATTTCCAGAGTCGGGGGAATTCATCTAGTGAATGAGAAGCAAACTTGGCAAATTGCTTGGAGCCCCTCAAGTTCTGCTGGCTGGCTTAGCAGCTGCACATTAATACAGTCTCTACCAGGGCATGGAGTTTGGTTCAGATCACAAGTGGTAGGGCCTTTATTTTTCCCTTTCAGTTAATCATCAGAAACATGTTTGTTATCTAAGTGCCAGTCGTTTATCTAACTTATTGGGACAAGTTTCTTTCCCAAGAAATTCCGAAATCAATTTGCTTTTCCGCAGTTCATTTTTAGCATATACACAAAATCATTCTGCTACAAGTTGAGTCGCGTCACAGCACATGTGACTTGACTAGCTGTGTGAACATTGCTTTCAGAAATTGAACCTCTGGGATTGGCATTGTGGCACAGCAGATCAAGCTGCTGCTTGTAACGCCAGCTTCCCAAATGAGTGCTGGTGAGGGTCCTAGCTGCTCCGTTTCTGATCCAGCTCCTTGCTGATGTGCTTGGGAAGGAAGTGGAAAATGGTCCAAGCACTTGGGCCCCTGTGCCCACGTGGGAGACCAGGATGGAATTCTAGGTTTCTGGCTTTGATCTGGCCCAACCCTGGCTGTTCTGGCCATTTCCAGTGTGAATTAGTCAATAGAATATTGATCTTTCTCTGTCATTCTGTCTTTCAAATAAGATGAATATAAAAACAAAACCCCAGAAATTGAATCTTTATTTTAATTGTTCCAAATGTTTGAAGAAACTATAGTGTTGGATGTCAGGTTCAGTATGGGGTAGCTGAGACTCGGTGCTTTTCCAGGGATTATTTGAGATGTGGTGGCTCTGAGAGAGGTAGGGTGGGTGGTTGCTGGCTGCCCAGAGGGGCATTAACTTAAGTCTGATTGAGTCTTAAGTTCCAAGGGAGATTCAGCCTGGTTTGTGGAAGCACAGATTTCTTGGTTTCTGGAGGTGTTGTCCTTTTGGAATAGGACTCCAGCTAGCTGCTTGGAGATAGGGCCCCGTTATCTGCAGGGGCAGATGCTGGAAGATAGGCAGGCAGGACTGGGCATCCTAGCCAGGAAGGCTGAAGTGCAGAACCAGCCGGGATGTGTGGTTGAGTCAGCTGGGCTGGTCTGGGTGGTGCAGGCTGCTCCACATTCACCTGCCTGTTCGTGCTCACTGAGAGGCTGGGATTTCCTTAGGAAACATTTCTCCGACTGTTTTCCCGTCTGTACCTGATAGAGCTGTCAATTTCTTGATGGCCAGCTTGCTTTCTTGGCAGGCTCAGTTATTTTTTGCCCGGTGCATCATGAAGTGGACTTTCAGGTTGTCCTTGATGGTGAAAGTTGACCCCCAGATCTTGCACACAAAAAGAATCTGAAGGGCTCTAGCAGATGAGAAGTTCTTCCCAAACCACGTGCAGCCGTGTTGCTTGGCCTCTTGGTGGGACTGGGCCTCTAATAAAGGTGTCACACCTGGGACACAGTTGAGAAACTCACAAATGCGCCAGCAACTTCAACTTAGATGTAAGTGGGCTAGGCTTGGATGGACATTGATGGGAGACTGCTCTGACACTTGGCTTGTAGAGAATGGTCTTGCCTTTGGGTTTGTTTGTTTAAAGATTTATTTTATCCATTTGAAACACACACACACACACACACAGATCTTCCATCCTTTGGTTCGCTCCCCAAATGGCCACAATGGCCAGGGTGGGCCAGACCCAGCCAGGAGCCAGGATTTTTCTCTGAGTCTTCCACATGGGTGAAGGGGCCCAAGGACTTGGGCCATCCTCCACTGCTTTCCCAAGCGCATTATCAGGGAGCTGGATTGGAAGTCGAACAGTCAAGTCTCAAAATGGCACCCATATGGGATGTTGGTATTGTGGGTGGTGGCTTACCCCATTATACCACAGTGCTGGCCCTTTGTCTTTGGGTTTGACATCCACCTTGGAGAATTCTGGTGGCTTCCCTCTCCCTTTGTTGGATGGGTCTAGCACCACGTGGAGAAAGGACTCTCAAAGAGCTTAGATCTAAGGCCTAGGGTCACAAAGCACTTTGGAGCACCTGGGTCCCATCTGGCTTTAAAGCAAAGGGTGTCAGTCCTGGGGATAGAGAGCTGGCGGTGGAAGGGATGCTGGCATGAGGTGGCTTGCCTTATTTCTAGGTATCCAGAGACAGATCTTAGCTTCCAGCTTTCTGGTTGAGCAAAGCCACAGTCTCAGAAACCTACTGGGACATGTTACTTCCTAAGGTTTTCAGGGTATGCGTGCTGACGAAGCCGGAGTAGGGGGTGTGGGAGCCCACGTGCTCGCCTGGCTGCCAGTCTGCTCCGTGAGCTGCATATGCTGGAGCTGCTTCTGCTGCAGACCCATGACCTGCTCCAATGCCCTCAGGGTGCTATTGGTGCCAGGCTCCACCATCCCCTTGGCTCTGCTGACTGGTTCGCTACCACCTTCGTACCTCAGCGTGTCACACTATGGTGTTGGACATTGTGTTTTTGTCCCAGTTGGCAGGGCAGGCAGTCTGCCTTAAAGTATACTGCAGCCTTCTCCTTCATTCTCCCTGTGGCTCTTCTCATGGATGGGGTGACTAGTGGCTCAGGACAGGGGAACTCTGAAAGCCCTGGCCCCTCGCTGTTGTTCATGATAAAGACAGGTGGATTTCCAATGCAATTTTTCTTATGTCCCAAGAACTCAGATGCTGAAGAACTACGCACAGCACTTCTCACAGGCAAGCGTGTCCTCTGGACAAGTGTTTTACCATCACTTTGTCCCCATTTGCTTCAGCACCATTGCCTGCTTGGTTCATGGGAGGCCCCTCCTCCCACTCAGCTGGTGCCACTGGGGCCGCATCTCCTCACCTTGGTCCACTTCTGAGTCAATGTGGGGGAAGGGCAAGGGAGTGGGGGTGCGTCCCATGCTTGTGCCTCGACATGGTGCAGGCATCTGTGCTCAAGGACAGCTGTACGTATTTGCTGTCTCCACCGCGTATCCCTAGAGTGGGAAGTTTACCCTTCCGGCCAGAGCGTGTATGTCCCAGTAATTATTATTATCAATAATGCATTGTGATTTGTCATGAGCCCTGACAGCTGATTGGCTTGCAACCAAGACCTCGGGGATTTTTTTAACTACGTTCACTCACTTTGCCAGTCTCTCTGGCTTCCTACATGTGCTTGTTCCTGCCCCAGGGCTTTTCCCTTTGCTCTTCCCTGATCAGACTCCTCCTTGCTCCAAGAGAGCTTTCATGGCCGCCCTACCTAAAACAGCACCCCTTCTTCCTTTTCTCTTGATCTCTTTACATTGCTTTATTTTTCCTCATGACTCTCCATGTCTGACATGCTATACCTTCATGTGTGTATTGTCTTTTTCTCTTATAGAATGTAAGGTCTGTAGAGCCAAGGACATTGTCTCGTTCACTGCCTTGTGCCCGGGGCCTGGGGTACAGCCTCACATGTGGCCCTGGTTCAGTGTATACCCAGTGAAAGTGTTTATTTGCTTAGATTTCAGTTAAAATGTGTACCATCCATGCCCCATGTAGCCTCCCAACTTGTCAAGAGAAGTGTTGCCTTCTCCCCATCAGGTGAGCTGTTCACTGTCTCCCCAGTGCTAAAAATACTGGCATACGCTCGTGATTTTCAACAGTATTATAAAATGGAGTGGTATTGATGGTGACTTAGGCCAAATCACAATTTTCCCTGTAAATTGTCCTGGGAGCAGTTATGGCTAAGTGGTTAGCTGGAGTGGGGCTCTGGGTATAGGAAGGTCTGTTGTCACTTGGGGAGGGTGTTGTCAACCTGGAGGCAGAACTGCAGAAGGCAGCCATGTTCTCTCACCATGGCTCTCCCCTGCCCATCTGTCTAGTCTTCCTGTGCCCACGCACCTGGTCCAGAGTGGGAAGGCCGTGCTCTGCAGGTTCTTTGTCCTGCCTTGCCCTCTGAAGCTCGGTTCCCCGCACCCCCCATCTTTATTATCTTCTGGCTGCCTGACCTCTTGCCATGTGGCAAACCTTTTTCCTTTATGGAACTTGAGGCTCTGTTCCTTGAATTGTTTGTTCCCGGGCGTGAGTTCTTTGGGAAGGAACAGCTCTAGTAAAATCTGCACACTAAGACGATCACAGACTCTGCCTTCTCCCTCCTGGGAGCATTTGCACTCTAAGGTCTAAGTCAATTTCAGAGGTTTTGAGAGGTGCCCCTCTCCCTACCATGTTGCAGCCTTCAAAGTTAGTGAACACGGATCAGTGACCAAAAACCATACCTCTCATATCTGTGAGATTAGCTGGCTAGACGGAGTAGAGGCAGATGATGCTGGTTGCTGGAGAGAAGTGAAAGGGAACCATTGTTGCAAAGGATTGCACTGAATGCCTTTGAATGTGGCACAGAATGTATTGAACCAATGAAATAATGGGAAAATATTTCATCTGCTAGCTCTCTGACTTGATAGCCTGCTAACATTTTATAAACCCAAATCAAGTAGCTAAAATGCCATGCTTTGCTACTCTTGAAACTGTCATTGTATTTTGATCTTTTACATTAAGAAATTGTTTCTTATATTGCGTCTTAATATTTTTTGAGATACACACATATGTACACACATACAGTATACAGATGGAGTAGATGGAGAAAGAACTTCCATCTGCTGGTTCGCTCCCCAGATGCCTACCGTGCCACTCTTGCACTTGGGAGCATGAGCAGAGCTGGCAGCCAGGGACATACTCTGGGCTTGTGGGTGGCAGGAACCTAACTACTTAAGACATCACCACTGCCTCCCAGGGTCTGCCTGGTGCTGCATTGTGGGACAGGGGCATCTGAGGAGCTAGACCAAATGCCCACCCCTTATATTGTATCTGAAACCTGATGCAGTTGCTGGTTTTTGTTGTTGTTGGACATAAAAATGGATTTAGAACTTTATTGGTAAAAACCGATGAACAAGCTGCGTACCACAGCTAATAGTCATGCCTCTGTCAGTTTCCTGGTTCCTACCATGTGCTAGAGTTATGTAAGGAATCCTTGAGTGAAGGGTATGTGAGAACTCCTTGCACTATTTTTACAATTTCATATGAGTTTCACACAATTTCAAAATAAAACTGTATTTTACAAAGTGAGTTAATGAAATTAGTAAAATAGTCGTGTCCACTTTATGGAACTGGAGTGCTATAGAAGCAAACATTGAGAATCCAGCCCAGGCCCTGAGGTTTTCTAATACTCCTCAAGTGTTGTTTTCTTTTTACCGATTTTCTGCCAAATCAGATGTTGTCAGCTACCTCCTGAAGAGAACATAAAGGCTGTGATACCTCGCTGGCACAGGGGAGGAACTGCTGTGGCAGGGTCGGGGGACATGTGTTATGTGTGAGGAGGGGGCTGTACAGGAAATCTAATTAGCATGCTTTTGAGACTTAATTCACCTTTTAAGGTGATACAGAATCTTGCAATATAGAATCTTGCAGTCACATATACATAATACATGCATGCATATGCACAAAAACACACAGATGCACATGCATACACCTGTATACAACACACATGCACACATGTACACACATGTACACACACATACACAACCTTCCTCCCAAAGCCTGGTATTCTCCAAGAGCACTGTCAACACTTCCCCAGTCTTGCGGGAGCCGGGTGGGAGCCTCCCTTATCACATACTTTGTCATCTGCAAAGTGGGGGTCAGATTTTAATAACCATGAAGCAACTTGCAACACTGCATGTGGCAGCATCTGAAGTCTTCTACATACAAAAGGGGACTTCAAAGAAGGTACCTGAAAAATGAAATTAAAAGATAAGCTTAGGGAGTAGGAAATTTAGTTTAGCAGTTGACGCCCACCTCCCATATTGGAGTACCTGGGCTCAAGGTTTGGCTCCTGATTGCAGCTTCCTTAATGCAGATCTTGGTGGGCAGTGGAGATTGCTCAAGTCCATGTGGGAGACCTGGATTGTGTTCCTAACTCTGTTTCAGCCCTGACCCAGTCCAGACTGTTGAGGGCATTTGGAGAATGAAACTGCAGATGGGAGCTCTGTTTCTCTCTATATATCACTTCTCAGAAAATAAAAAAAAATGTTAATTTTGGTACAAAAAAGGTTGAAGTCCATGCATAAAAGGGGTTTTCATAATGTTCATGGAAAATGTGTATTATGAAAAAACTATACATTCATTTCAATTTTTTTCTCCAAAACTTATCTTTAAATTCTCTTTTCAGTGAACTTTTAAAGTCACTCCTCCAATCACAAATTGTTTATTCTGAGACTGCAAAAGTCATTTTTTTCATTTTTTTATTGTTAAGATACATAAAAAAAAGAAGAGTGCCATCCTGTGGGGATCTCGATTACTGCTGCCATGCCTGCTGGAGGTCCACCCCCCCACCCCCCCCCCCACCCCCCCGAGAATCCACTGTATACATTTGTGTATAATGCACTAGCTGAAGACTTTAGGGCAACTGAACAAGTTTATTTTTTTCTGTATTTTTTAACCTATAATTACATTAAAAGAAAGTAAGCCTTACAAAGGGGTTTTATCATTAATTAAGGAAGCACCTAGGAAACCAAGCAATGGAGTTGGACACTTGGGCAAAACAAACTTAGGAGACAAAAGAATATCCTCCACTTAATACTAAAATAAATAAATAAACTTCACTAAAATGAAATCTTGGAGAGCAAGTTTTACTATTAACTCTCATAATACAACTCTTTGAGGACAGAGATCCTGCATGGGAAATTAGTGCATAGTGACTCCTGTTGTTAATTCAACAATTTACATTCTTAGGTATGATGTCAGCGAACACCTGAGGCTCTTGACATGAGCTGCCTAGGCTATGGAAGCCTTCTGAAACGACAAACTCCATCAGTATTTAGACAAGGCCATAAGCAAAGTGGGAGTTCTCTCTTCCCTTCATAGAAAAGTACCTCCTTTTTTGACCACTTCTTTGATCTCACCCACTGAGATCCTTCGTATTTTTTTGCCTCAGTGTCTTGGCTTTTCGTGCCTGAAATGCTCTCGTGGGCTTTTCAGGCCAGACCAGAAAGCCTTGAGGGCTGATTCAGAGTTACGAGTGCTACTTAGTGATTTTAATTCTGTGAGTCTGTTGTGTGGACTGCTTCCCATGTTGGAGCATTCACTCCTTTTTGATTCTATTATTATTACCAGACACTTAGTTATGTTTATATGATCACTTTAACACTCCTATCCATATGATCATTTTAATGCTCAAGAAGGTATTTCTATACCCAGCTAAAGGGGATTTGGAGTACCATGGCAAATTTTTAAACTGTACCCTTAGAAGTAAGTCTATAGGAATGTATGCAGAGATATACAGCTTTACAGTGACAAACTTCAGATACTTCATAATTAAAACTTTAGGAACATGTTGATTCTTCCTACCATACCTGCCCTCCTACCCCACCTAGCACCCCTCTTCCTTCTCCCTGTATTATTCCCACTCTTATTTTTTACTGAGATCTATTTTCAATTGACTTTATACACATATGATTATGTTAAGAGTTGAACAAATATTATGAAAACAAAAACAAAAAAAACCCCTGTTTGTCAACAGTTAAGACAAGGCCTGTTCAAGTCATTGCTTCTGAAAGTGTCAGTTTCACTTCTACAGATTGGCTTTTAGGTGCTCTGAGTTACCACAAGTCAGAGAGAACAAGTGGAGTTTGTCCCTTTGGGACAGGTGTATTTCACTAAATATGGATTCCAGATTTGCCTTTTTTTTTTTTTTTTTTTTTTTGCAAATGACCAGATTTTTTTTTAAACCACTGTAATATTCTGTGGTGTATATAGCCCATAATTTCTTCATCTAGTCTTCAGTTAACAGGCATTTGAATTGATTCCATGTCTTAGTTATTGTGAATTGAGCTGCAGCAAACATGGAGGTGAGGATTATTCTTTTATCTGCTGTTTTATTTCTATGAGTAAATTCACAAGAGTGGGATGGCTGGCCATATGGCAGGCCTATATTAAGATTTCTGGATATCTCCAAACTGACTTCCATAGTGGCTTTATCAGTTTACATTGCCACCAGCATTGGATTAGGGTGCCTTTTTCCCCACACCAGTATTTGTTGTTTGTTGATTTATGTATGGAAGCCATTCTAACTGGGGTGAAAGGAAATCTCATTGTGGTTTTGATTTGCATCTCCCTGTCACCTAGTGATCCTGAGCATTTTTTCATGGGTCTGTTGGCCATTTGGATTTCCTCTTTTGAAAAATGTCTGTTTAAGTTTTTTGCCCATTTCTTCACTGGGTTGTTTTGTTTTGTTGTTGATTTTCTATATTCTGGTTATTAATCCTTTATCAGTTGTACAATTTGCAAATAATTTCTCCCATTCTGTCAGTTGCCTCTTCACTTTGCTGATTGTTTGTTTGTTTGTTTGTTTTTTTCAGTACAGAGGCGTGTCAATTTTATGTAATCCCATTTATTAATTTTGGCTTTGATTGCTCTAAGTACTCTTGCCTGGCCAATGTCTTGCAGGGTTTCCTCAATGCTCTCCAATAATTTGATGGTATCAGGTCATAGATTTAGTACTTTTATCCATTTTGAGTGGATTTTTGTGTAAGATGTAAGGTAGGAGTCTTGCTTCATATTTCTGCATGTGGAGATAGTTTCCCAGCACCATTTGTTGAAGGGACTGTACTTGCTCCAGGGGTTGATTTTTAACTCCTTGGTCAAATATAAGTTGGTTGTAGATGATTAGATTGATTTCTGGCATTTTTATTCTATTCCATTCATATATCCATCTGTTCTTGTATCAGTACCAGGCTGTTTTGATTATAATTGCCATGTAGTGTGTCTTGAAATTTGGTATTGTGATGCCTCTGGCTTTGTTTTTGTTATATAAGATTGCTTTAGCTATTTGGCATCTCCTGTGTTTCCATATGAACTTCAGCATCATTTCTTCTTTATCTGAGAAGAATATCCTTTGTAGTTTGATTGGTATCACATTGAATCTCTAAATTGCTTTTGGAAGTATGGATATTATGATATTGATTCTTCCAATCCATGAACATGGAAGATTTTACCATTTTTTGGGTATCTTCTTCTATTTCGTTCTTTAATGTTTTGTAGTTCTCATCGCAGGGATTTTTGACATTCTTGATTAAATTTATTCCAAGCTATTTTGGTAGCTATTGTGAATGGGATTTATTTTAGAAGTTCGTTCTTTCTTCAAAACTGTGGCATTGCCTGTGTATACAAAGGCTGTTGATTTTTGTGTGTTAATTTTATGTCCTGCCAGTTTACCGAACTCTTCTATCAGTTCGAATAATCTTAGTGGAGTCTTTTGGATCCCCTATATGTAGAATCATGTCATCTGCAAACAGGGATAGTTTGACTTCCTCCTTCCCAATTTGTATCCCTTTAATTTCTTTTTCTTGCCTAATGGCTTGGGCTAAAACTTCCAGGACTATATTGAATAGCAATGGTGAGAGTGGGCATCCTTGTCTGGTACTGGATCTCATCGGAATCTCAATGTTGGAATCCTCCCAAATTCTTTCTCTGAGCCAACTTCACTTTAATTCCTATACCTTAAAAACATGCAACTGAGAAAGAGAACTACTGACCAATTTCCCTCAAGAACATAGATGCAAAAATCCTCAACAAAATATTAGCTAATCAAATCCAGCAACACATCAGAAAGAATATCCACCAGGACCCAGTGAGATTTATCCCTGTCATGCAGGAATGGTTCAACATTCACAAATCAATGTGACACATCACACTAACAAACTGAACACAAATCATATGATTATCTCAACAGAGGCAGAGAAAACATTTGATAAAACACAACACCCTTTCATGATCAAAACTCTAAGCAAAGTGGGTAAAGAAGGAACATTCCTTGACAAAATCAAGGCAATTTATGACAAATCCATGGCCACAGTCCTATTGAATGTGTATTCTGCAATTATAGGATGAAAAGTTTGTAGGTCTTTTCTAGGTATAGTAATTCTGATGATTCTTTTTATTTCTGTGGTGTTACATTTTCTTTTTCATGTCTAATTTTATTGATTTGGGTCTTCTCCCTCCTTTTTTAGTTTAGTTGGGCCAGTGGTATATCAATTTTATTTTTTCAAAAAACCAGCTCTTCATTTTGCTGATCATTTGTATTGTTTTTTGGTGTCAAGTTTATTTCTTCTCTAATTTTATTATTTCTTTTGTCCTGCTAGTTTTGGGTTTGGTTTGCTATTGCTTTTCTAGATCCTTGAGATGCATTGATAGAGCATTTTTTTTTTTTTTTTTTTAGACAGGCAGAGTTAGACACAGAGAGAGACAGAGAGAAAGGTCTTCCTTTTGCCATTGGTTCACCCCCCATGGCTGCTACGGCTGGTGCACCGCACTGATCCGAAGCCAGGAGCCAGGTGCTTCTCCTGGTCTCCCATGCGGGTGCAGGGCCCAAGCACTTGGGCCATCTTTCACTGCACTCCCAGGCTTCAGCAGAGAGCTGGCCTGGAAGAGGGGCAACCAGGACAGAATCCGGCACCCCGACTGTGACTAGAACCCAGGGTGCCGGCGCTGCAGGCAGAGGATTAGCCTATTGAGCCATGGCGCCATCTGATAGTTCATTTATTTGGTTCCTTTCCAATTTCTTGATGTAGGCACCAATTGCTATAAACTTTCCTTTAACATTGCTTATCTATATCCCAAAGTTTTGAAATGTTGTATTGTCATCTTCATTTGTTTCCAGTAATGTTTTGGTTTCTCTTTTGATTCCTTCTGTGATCCACTGTTCATTCAGGAGCATGTTTTTCAGTCTCCATGTGTTTGCATATGTTCGAGAGATTCCTGAGTTGCTGATTTCCAGCTTCATTCATTGTGGTCTGAGAAGATGCATGGTATGATTTTGAATTGTTGAGACCTGCTTTATGACTAACATGTGGTCAGTCCTAGAGAAAGTTCCATGCACTGCTGAGAATAATATGTATTCTGCAAATGTAGGATGAAAAGTTCTGTAGATATCTAGTAGGTCCATTTGGTCTGTAGTGTTGATCAACTCTTTTGTCTCCTTGCTGATTTTCTGTCTGGTTGATGTGTCCCTTGCTGAAAGTGGGGTATTGAAGTCCCCCTTTACTATTGTATTGGAGTCTGTCTCCCTTTAGATCCCTAAAGATTTCTTTTAAATAGCCAGGTGCCCTGTAATTAGGTGCATATATGTTTATAATAGTTACATCTTCTTGTTGGATTGATCCCTTAATCATTACATAGTACCCTTCCTTTGTGTTAAAGTCTATTTTATCTGATATTAGGATGGATACACCAGCTCTTTTTTGGTTTCTGTTGGCATGGAATATCTTTTTCCATCCTTTCACTTTTAGTCTGTGTGCATCTTTGTTGGTGAAATATGTTTCTTTTAGGCAGAAAACAGATGAGTTTCCTTTTTAAATCTATTCATCCAGCCTGTGTTTTTTAACTGGAGAGTTGAAGCCATTTACATTCCAGGTGACTATATAAGTTACGACTTTGCCCTGCCGTTTTCCCAAATATATTCCTATTTTTTATTTTGAATTTCCTTTGAACTTTTACTGGGATATTTCTTTCCTTTACCCTCTTTCATAGTGATGACCATGTTTGTTTCTGTGTGTAGTGCATCCTTAAGCATCTTCTGTACTGCCAGATGGGTGGTGACAAATTCTTTCAATTTGTTTGTTATGGAAGGTCTTTATTTCACCTTAATTCATAACTGAGAGCTTTGCAGGGTATAGTATTTTGGGTTGACAGTTTTTTTCTTGTAAGACTTGAATTATATCTTGCCATTCTCTCCTAGCCTTCTGATGAGAAGTCTTCTGTGAGTCTAATTGGAGATCCTCTGAAAGTAATCTGGCATTTCTCTTGTGAAAATTTTAGAATCTTTTTTTTTTTTTGTTTGTTTTGCTGTGGTGAGTTTGACAGTGTTCATGGTGAAGATCTTTTCTGGTCATGTCTATTAGGAATTCTATGTGCCTACTGTACTTGGATGTCACTTTCTTTCTCCAAATTAAGGAAGTTTTCTGTTATTATTTCACCAAAAAGGCCTCCTAATCCTTTCTCTTTCCATGGCTTCAGGAACTCCTAGAGCCCATATGTTGGGTCATTTTATAGTATCCTGTAGATTCCCAACAATGTTTTTTAGTTTCTAATTTCCTCTTCTTGTTTTTGATTTGACTGTATAATTTCCCATCATTTATCTTCTAAGTCGGTTATTCTTTCTTCTGCTTCACTGATTCTATTGTTGAGGCTTTCCACTGCATTTATTATTTTATTGAATTCTTGATTTTGATTTCTCTTTAAGATCTCAGTTTCATGGGCGAAATCTTCTTTTATGTCATATACAGAGTCCAGTAGCTCATGCATTTGCTCTTGATTACTTCTGTAATCTTGTGATCAGTTTTTTGAATTCCATTTCTGGCATTTCTTCCATCTCATCATCTTCACAATCTAGTACTTAAGTGTTCTTTTTGGGATGTCACGTTATCGTCCTTATTCTTGTTTCTTGAATTGGTGCATTTATTATTTGGCATTTGTGGAGATACTTGTTGGTTTCTTCTTTGTTTTTTCCATTGTGTCAGCTTTTATCTTTGTACTATCCCTCTGTGGATATGTGGAGTGTCTGCTTTCAGTGAATATCTAGAGGCTTGTAGTGGATGTGGCCAGGGAGCTCTGCTCAGTTCTCCAGGGTGAATGGTGTGCCTAAGGTGACACACCCAGGTTGGTATGATAAATCACTCTCTCTTTTTATCAGAAGGGAGATTTATTCTGCTCAGCTGAGCTCTTCTCCTCAAAGGAGACCAGTGCCTGAGCGCTTTCCCCAGTGAGTATAACATTCGTCTGCTCTGTCCCTAGGACCACACAAAGGATCTGTGCAGTCTTCAGTATAAGCTCAAATTCCCCAGCAATGTCCCTTACCAGGTAACCAGGGAATGCTGAACATGTGGAGTCTCGCACAGTGATTGCTCAAAGTCCTAGCCACACTGTGAGTCCTCCTACACAGCCTCAGCCTCAGTTTTTTATTTATTTATTTTTACAGTTCTGGTACACAAGCCTCCTATATTCATGAGCACTCAACCCGTTAGTTTTCTTCACTAGAGTCAGGAGTTTCTACTTGGCTGGTTGCTGGGCACAGACACAAGCTGGTGCAGCTGTTAAGTATGTTCCAAATGGCACCCACTGTATCAGCTTGTTACAGGACACCGTTGTAAGGTGGTGGAGGAGAGAAACATGTCTCTCCTATTTTTCTCTCTAGTTTGGTAGGTACACTATCCCCCACAGGACTCCAAGCTGGGTTCCCTCTAGGCTCTTCCTGCAGCTTTATCACCAGTGGCTTGGGCTGCTGCTGCTGTGTGGTCTCACCTCCCTCTCTCATGCTGGTGTGGAAGCTCTCAGCTGCTAGAATCCTGAGCCATGGACATCCATGACCTCCATGTGTCTCTCCTATTTGGGTAGAATTTCATTCTCTGTTTTCTCCCTAACTCTTCCCTGAGACTGTACTCTCTCCACTTTTTTTTAAGCTATCCTCTCCTAGACCAGAGCAGTAAGCTCCATCCCTACTCTGCTATCTTGGAAACTCCCCTGCATTTGCTTTTGCTTACTTCTGAGTTATCCTATGATCAATTTTTTGAATTCCATTTCTGGCATTTCTTCAATCTCTTCGTCTTCACAATCTAGCATTGAAGTGTTGTGTTCTTCTTGGTAGTCATGTTGTCTTCCTTAATCTTATTTCTTGAATTGGCATGATTATTTGGCAATTGTGGAGATACTCATTGGTTTCTTTGTTTTTTCACTGTGACAGCTTTTGTCTTTGGAGTATGCCTCTGTGGATTAGTGGAGTGTCTACTTTTGCAGTGAATACCTGGAGACATGTGGTGCATGTGGTCAGGGAGCTTTGTTCAGTGAAGGAGTGTCCAAGATGACACCCAGGTTGGGCATGACATATTTTTCTTTCTTTTTCAAATCAGAGGGGAGGTTTGTTTTGCTCTGTTGGTGTAGACTCCTCTCCTCAAAGGAGACCATTGCCTGGGTGCTAGCCCCAGTGGGTATAATATTCATCCATGCTGCCAAAAGAACGATACAAAGGATCTGTGCAGTCCTTGGTGTAAGTTCAGATTCCACAGCAATGTCCCTTACCAGGGAACCAGGGAGCCCTGAGGGTGTGGAGCTTCCCACAATGACTGCCAAAGTCCCAGCTACACCCTGAGCCCTCACGCAACCGCATTATTCTCACAGTCCTGGCACACAAGTCTCACGCAGAAAAGAGCACCCAGCCCCCTGTCAGTTCTCCCCGCCAGAGTCAAGAATTTGCTTGGCTGGTTGTTGGTTGTGGACATGAGCTGGTGCAAGTGTTAACATATGTCCAACATGGTGCCCCTCTCGGTCAGCTTGTTTCAGGGTGCTGTTGCAGAGTGATTGAGGATAGAGACATGTACCCACTCCCCCTTTTATTTTTCCTCTTGTTCGGCAGTATACTATCCCCCATGGGGCTCCAAGCTGCATTCCCTCCAGGCTCTTTGCTGTGGCTTAATCACCAGTGGCTTGGGCTGCTGCAGACTGGTCTTGCCTCACTCTCCAAAGCTGTTGCAGAGGCTCTTGGCTGCTGGGGTCCTGAGTTGTGCACATCCACACCCTCCACATAGGTCCACAGTGTCCTAATTTGCATGGAGTTTCCTCTGCTGTTTTCTCCCTAACTCTTCCCTGAGACTGTACTCTCTCCATTTTTTAAAAACTATTTTCTCCTAGACTAGAGCAGTAAGCTCCCTTCCTACTCTGCCATCTTAAATAACCTCCAGAAATACTTCTTAATAATCTGTAATGTCAGTCATCAAAGGGTAATAAAGCTAGCATTTATCGTAAAAAAAAAAAAACCCACATTATCAATTCCATTTTACGCAAAAATTTTGGCTGTCAGTCCATGATACATGAGCACACATGGAATGGGAGTTCCAGAAATCCCAGATGTGCTTTATTCTCAGTGTTGCGCTGAGATTGGTTGTAGTTTTCGAGTGCTGTTAGTTTTCTTTAGAGAAGATGACTATCATTTATTTATCACAATGAGAAAAGAACCATAACATCAGTCCGTAGCAAGACAGAATTGGTAGCAGTGCAGGGGCAATTGAGCCGGCTTGTGGACTGCAGGCCAGTACTGTGAGTCAATGCCAGAACACTCTCAGGCAAGCTGGAGCCAGGGAGAGAGGGTCATGTTCGTGTTGGAGTACAGTCCTGGATACCTCAAAGGAGGATGCATTGGCATGCTGGGCCCTTTGAACTGAAGGAGATTGGAAGGCCTCTGAAGCAAGGGCTTTTGGGCTTTCTTCCTGTGTGTTTCACCCTTTTCCCTCCCTGGAAGCCACCCAGAAACCAGAATTCCCCTTCCCCAAGGCAGGCCATGGAAACTAAACAAGCCATAAAGCCTGGAAATGTTGGAGTTCACAAGGTCTTAGCACACAAGGCTTCTACAGTCACCGTGTCCAGAGGTTTCCCTTTGCTGTGCCAGCCTGTCCAGGCAGATACTCCCCTGAGACAGCTCCATCTTGCTATCTCCCAGCCACGCTTAAAGTCAGTGGGGACTGCAGACCGTTCTCTGCTAGAATCTACATCACTTGTGCACACAAGAGCCTCGGGCTGAACGTTGCTGCCACTGCTGCCGGCACTGCCGATTAGTTGTCCCGTCTCAGTTCTGTGCGTGTGGCCAGAGCCTGCTGTAGCTGCTTCCCTAACCCAAAATGGCACCCGCCCTCTCTCAGCCGAGCAGCAGGCGCTGTTTTGGGGAAATTGTGGGGAAACATACATTCCCCTCTACTTCCACGGGGTCTGTAGGCAACTGCCAGCAGCCACCCAACCCCAGGACTGCAAGCCAGGTCCATACCATGCGCTGCCTCTGGCTGTGTACCATGGGCTGCTGTAGTCCGCTCTCATCTCTGTCTCAAACTGCTGGCCGCTGCAGCTGTGCTCCTGCTCCATCCATGGCTGCACCCCCACACAGCTCCATGCCTTTTCATCTCCTCCCGTGGGGCTCCCAGTGTGGTTTTCTCTCCAGATCTCCCCCGACAGTGCACTTCCTACAATGTTTTCTTCACTGTTTATCCTTATTCTAGTGAAGCACGTCACTTCCTAATCCACCATCTTGGAATCCTTGATCCACTCTTTCTCCCCTATATTTTCTCCCTCTCCTACCCGGTGGCCTCTGAACCTCCAAGAGCCATTGAGCACTGCTGGAGCATCCCCACGGAGCCATGTGGTAGACGCAGGGTTTCCCCACCCTCGGGTGAGAATCCTCATCCCTTCTTGGTGGTGTGTGCACACCTTCTTGTGTGTGGTAGAGTGGTTTGGCCTCTTGTGAGTTGGTGAGTATCAAGTTTGAGTCCAAGGTTACTGACTGATTTTGACCTACACCAGACAGTTCTTCATGGGCTCTCCTTTTAGTCTCATTCATTTTGTTTTTAGTGTTGCTCTGTTCCCTTTTTATTTTCATGTAATAACTGTAGATTTTAAAAATAAATATTTATTTTGATTTTATTTGAAAGCCAGAGAGACACGGAGATAAAGAGATAAAAATCTTACATCTGCTAGTTCACTCTCCAAATGCCTACAACAGCCAGGGTTTGACCAGGCTGAAGCTAGGAGCCCAGAACTCAGTCTGGGTCTCCTCTACATGGGTGGCAGGGGACCAAGTACTTGAACTGCCTCCCAGGGGGAATATTAGTAGAAAGGTGGATTGTGGCTGGGCACTGAGGGCTTTCCAGGACTCACCCAGGTCCTTGACTTTGCTTCAAGTAGGAATTCAGGAGTAAGTCGAAGAATAGAATTAGTGAGTAGAATAGGATAGTGAACAGTCAGCGCAAGCAGAAACACATTCTGCAGACAGAGTGAGGCCTATTAGGAGGGAGTGACCCTGTCTCTGAACTGTATTTACATTGCGTGGGTCATTTAATGAAAGAGGAGGTACGTTTTAATATGATAATTATTCTCATAAGGGGGAGGGATATTGATGGATTTTCTGGGAAGCAGGGAGATATTTCCAAGAATGTAGCTACTGTGCATTTTTCCTCCTTATATGGCCTGATGTTTCCTGTCATGGTGGTTGGTAGCTGTGTCATTTAGCATTACAATGAGCATATGATGAGCCATAAATCACTTAGGTCAGCCTTGGACCCCTAAACTGATATAAACCTAGTCCAGGCATGTTTATCTTCAGAGCAAGGAGAACCAAACCCATGTCCTGTAGGCCTTGAGATAATAGGAACAACCCCCAGGAGGCTCAACTACTCCCTCTGCCTCCCTGTCTCAGAAATGGAAGATCTGAGACTCAAACCAGGCAGTGAGATTTGGGATGTGGACGTCTCAAGGGGCTACTTCACCACCGTGCCAAATGCCTGTCCCTAGTGGTAGATCTAAAAACAACAACAAAACAAACCAGGGGCAGGCCTGTGGTACAGCAGGTTAAGATGCTCTTGCAATGCTCTCATCCCATATTGGAACACTGGTTTGAATCCCAGGTGCTCCATTTCCAGTTCAGCTCTGTGCTAATGCACCAGGGAAGGCAGCGAGAAGATGGTGCAAGTACTGGGGCCATTGCCACACACATGGGAGACCCAGATGGAGTTCCATACTTCTGGCTTCTGCTTGGCCAGCCCTGGCCATTGTGGCCATTTGGGGAATGAACCAGCAGATGGAAGATTGATCTCTCTCTCTCTCTCTTTCTTACCTTTCAAACAAATAAAACTTTAAAAAGGAAAGTAATAATGTCTTCATATGGACTCCACATCACAAGTATTATGCAAAGGAACCTCTTTCTCACTGCCCAATTTTCATGGGGTCCTTGGCTCTGCCGCCTTTGAGAAGTCCTACGCATAAGACGCATTGGAAAATCAGATCGCAGACAGTAAGTTTAGCAAGATGTGTGGCCATGCACCGTGTCCTGGCCTGGGCACTCGAGGGAGTCAGTTGCTGCCAGCGATTTGTAAATGAGCACTCCTGGCAGCGTTCCAGCAATGTGCTATTTATACTTCTCGCTAGGGTCAGTCCAGGCCCCTAGGCTAGAGGAGGAACCTTGACTTGGACCCTGGTTATTCCTGCACCTGGACCTCGCTCCCGAGGAAAGTGATGGGACTCTGCTGTGTAGTAAGTGGCATAGCCCCAGACTTTACATGCTGAAACTGTGACCCACAATGGGAGTGTAGGGCAGTTAGGAACGTGTAAGGTTGGGATCCTTATCTGGCAGAACTGGAAACCCCAGAGAAAGGAAAGAGTACATGCGTGTTTCTATCTCTACCCTGTGAGGACGTGGCAAGAAGGTGCCATCTGTAACCCAAGGAGAGAGCCCTCTCTACACGTTGACCCTGCTGGCACCTTGAGCTTTGGAACTGTGAGGAAACGTGATTCGATTGCTTTAGCACCCAGTTGTGGTATTCAGTCACTGCAGCTGATGAGAGCCCCTGGTCAGGTGGACATCTGAGAGCAGAGGGCACCTACGATGCCTGTTTCAAGTGATGCCCAACAGGGAGGAGTGTCTGGTGGGAAGCTCCCGTGTTTGCTCTGACTGGAAGTTGGAGGAAGCAGTCTTGTTGATGTTCTTGTACCACTGTGGCCTGGAAACACATTCTATTCATGGCTGTTGGTGTGGCAGGGAGGACTGAGTGACTGTTGACTGCCCAAGCCTCCTGTGGCCTCAGGGTGAGAGTGGGATAAACTTCCAGTCTTCGTGAGTGCCCAAGTAAGGGCACATGGTTAACTATGCAAGGTATTTGGGCCCAAGGGAGCACAGTGGCAGAGATGAGGGAATTCTGTCCAGTGTGGGATCTGGTAAGACCATGGTTCCATACCAACCAGTGCAGGGGCCTGGGAGGACATGGCACATCACTAGCAGGGGCCAGCAGGGGACAGGAGATGGCTGTGAAGCAGACATTCCTGCCCCACTGACCCCTGAATGCCATTTTGTGCTCCCAGAATTTAGACTGCACATTGGGAGAATGGCAGAGAGAGCAAGAACCCTTAATCTGAGTATACAACTGAAGTGGCCAAACTTACTAGGAACTGACTGGATCACATTACTGCTGCCAGCTAACACCCAGAGTTCCTGTTAGAATGGAGTCTCCTTCTTCCACACGTGAGTCTATGGCATGTGCAAATTCCTACTTGCAACAGGCAGGTGTCCCTGTTCTCTGGAGTGCAAATCTCGCCTTTACCTCAAGTCATTTCCGGTGTGGTCTTCACTTGCTTCTCCTCAGCAGATGTTCCTGAGGTATCTTGGGATCATGGGTCGTCTGATGGTGATGGTCATCTTTTCAGCCAGAGGTGGGCATGGGGTGTCCTGGCAGCTTAAAAGAGGACCTGCATTTTGCCAGCTGACCCTTTTGGACCACCTTTGTGGTAGGCTGTAGTTCACGTCAATGATAATAGCTAAGTTCCCTGTTACGAAAGGCACTTCCCATGGAAGCCCAGGCTCACACATTGCCAGAATAAATACGGTGGTCTCCCTCCCCTGCCTGTCAGTGTGTGAAGTTCCATCACGTTCTCATCAGTAATTTACAGAATTGCTTCCATTTGCCCACAGGGGAGTCAAGGTCTTCACCTTGACCTTGTTAAGATGCTTGCTGGGGACTTTCGGAGGGACCGACTCTTGTATGATGTTTTCCCTAGCTTTTGTGTGTTCACATTTTCCTCAGTGGTGATTCCTAGGCTTCTCTTATGGAACCCTTATCCTGGTCCCAGAAGGAAAGTGAGTCTGAACATGAGAATTCACACGCCATGCTGGGAGAGGTATAAGTCAGACAGGGTTTGAATGAAACATTGCCATCTGATTTGAGGATAAGATTAGCATGAAATTAAACCAAAATCACTAATTGCTAATCTATTGAGAGAAAGTTCTGCAGTTATCTCTCTATACTTATTTTCTCGGGAGCATTTGGAAAAAAGAAGGAAGATACAGAAGTTCACAGTTACGATTTGATCTTATGTCAAGCACAAAAGCTTTGTAGCCAGGGTCAGGAAGCCAGGTGCCTGCTGCTACCTGATGTCTGTTCTCACCAATAGCAGAGTTTTCAGGACACACCAGCTTTTCATTCATTTATTTCATTTTATGTATTTATTTGAGAGGTAGAGTTATGTAGAGAGAGACAGAGACAAAGGTCTTCCATCTGCTGGTTCACTCCCCAAATGGCTGCAATGGCTGGAGCCTGGCAGATCTGAAGCCAGGAACCAGGACTTTGTTCAGGGTCTCCCATGCGAGTGCAGGGGCCCAAGCTCCTGAGCCATCTTCCAGTGCTTTCCCAGGCCATCAGTAGAGAGCTGAATTGAAGAGGAGCAGCAGGGACAGAATCAGGGCCCAGATAGGATGTCAGCGCCACAGGCAGAGGATTAGCCTACCATGCTACAGCGCAGGCAACATACCCGCTTTGGGTGAGGACCCCAGGCCTCCATAAAGTCATGCACAGCCACACAGAGGTGATCACCTCTATTTCTGGTTAGTAGGAGTTAAACAACCTGTTCCTCAGAACTGCAGAGCTGGAGCTCAGAGTCGGTCCTCCGCAGAGGGCTGTGCGTCCTGAAGGACCACGTGGTGTCAGGGCTTCTGTGGGGCGGGGAGGGCAGGAACTCGGGTGCCTGCTCTGCTCCCCTCCCCCCGGGGGGGGGCGTGTTCTGCTCCCCCGGAGGCCTCATCCTGCAGCTCCTGATTACTGTTAATCAAATATACCCCGTAGTAACCTCATACCTATCTCTGGGCTGCTCAGACAGGAAAACCACCTTTTGTAATATCCTAACTCATTTAGTCTCAAGATGTTACTAATATCTAAAGGAAAAAAATCTGCTTCATTCAGTGTTCAGTGCAGATGTTAGTCTCATTCAGAACACTCACAGGAACACTCAGTGTTTGCGTGTCTGGGTACCATGCGGCTCAGTCAAGTTGACACATAAAATTAGCCATCACAGCACTCAAGGGGAACTACATCAGGAGTCCAGACAGGTGTGATCGAAAGCACATTTTCTGTACTCTGTCTTTCCCTGTACCCCAAAGGAGGCGGCATCCCATGACTCCCAAGTACTTTGGTCACTGCCACCCATGTGGGAGATTCGGATTGAGTTCCAGCCCCTGACCTCAGTGTAGCCCAGCTCCAGCTGTTGTGGGCATCTTTAAGGAAATGAATTAGTAGATAGACTCAATCTCCCCACCCCTCTTTTTAAAAATAAATAATTAAAAAAATATATTATGGGTGCAGGCGGTGTGGCTCACTTGGCTAATCCTCTGCCTGCAGTGCCGGCATCCCATATGGGCACTGGGTTCTAGTCCCAGCTGCTCCTCTTCCAGTCCAGCTCTCTGCTGTGGCCCGGGAGGGTAGTGGAGGATGGCCCAAGTGCTTGGGCCCTGCACCCGCATGGGAGACCAGGAGGAAGCACCTGGCTCCTGGCTTCAGATTGGTGTAGCTCTGGCTGTAGCAGCCATTTGGGGAGTGAACCAACGGAAGGAAGACCTTTCTCTGTCTCTCTCTCTCTCTCACTGTCTAACTCTGCCTGTGACCATTCTCCTGTTACAGGTGAGTAAGCTGAGAGCTAGTGAGTCAGTCAGGTGGCTCTGGGCTCGGATTCTGTCCTCTGAAGCTCCGGTGCTTTTCTGCTTATTCCCTTTCTCTCTTTCCTCGGTGCATCTCTGTTTGCACTGTTAACTTGGCATCTATTGCAGATTCCTGAGTATTAGAGCTTCTTCCGGAGTGTCCTGACTGCCTGCCAGGACGAATTTCTAGCAAGAAGAGACCATTGTCCATCTTCAGCTCCACGCCCAGCACTATGCTTAGCATGTAGCAGATTCTCAATGCATATTGGCAACTCGAATCAAAACATCTTCATATGAAGGCCACAGAGCTAGGCTTGGGGCACCAGGGCCCCTGAGACTCTTATTAATTAATCCAGGTTTGTTTTAAACCACAAAGCAACCTGTTGGCTTGTTGCCTGAAAATTGACGTGATCACACCCACCCCCTGCTGTCACTTGCTCTGCCATCTCCATTATCATCTCCATCACCCACTCCAGAGGTCTTAGGAAGCGAAAGTAGAACCACAGGTCCTTATTGTTTTCTCAATGCTAGCTAAGGGCCTGTGGTTACTGTTGGAGCTTCCTTCGTCCAGCTTTTAAGCATGGACTTGAACAGGAGCCCAAGAAAATATGATTAAAAGCACATTTTTCATATTTACGTCTTTCCTGTAAGCCAGAGGAGAGCTGCAAAAAGGCCGACCGCTCTAACAAACAAGTATGGTTAGTAGACTCCACTCTTGCTGTGCGTGTGTTTTCATGGAGTAACACCCACACCCTCCCAAAGAACCACGAGAAGGGCACTACCTTGAGGTTGTGAGAGGGAGGTGCTGGGCGACTGTGTGGGGGGGCACTTCTCCTTTTTGTCTCTTGGGCTGTGTAGGAGGTTGTACATGAATAATACAGAGGTGGGAATACAGTGGAGGGCAGAAGGAACTGTGGAGTACATTTTACTCAAGGTAAGGATATGAGGGGCCATGTTTGGGTGCAGTGGGTTAAGCACCACTTGTGTCTCTGGCATCTAATATTGAAGTATATGTTTGAGTCCCAGCTGCTCCACTTCTTTCCAGCTCCCTGCTAATACATCTGGGAGAGCAGTAATTGATGGCCCAAGTACTTGGGTCCCTGCCACCCACATGGGAGACTCAGGTGGAGTTTAAACTCCTGGACCAGACTGTTCCAGCTTGGCCTTTGCAGCCATTGGTGAGTGAACCAGTGGATGGAAGATCCCTCTCTCCCTCTCTATTATTCTGCCTTTCAAATATGCAAAATAAACAAAATAAATATCGTTTAAAAAGACAAGGACACGGAAGTTATTAAAAAATGGTCCAGTGAGTTCACTGGGAGGCTTGGTCTTATGAATAAATATCTCTTTGAAAATTTTATTTTATTTTTATTTTTGATGGGCAGAGTGGACAGTGAGAGAGAGACAGAGAGAAAGGTCTTCCTTTTGCCATTGGTTCACCCTCCAATGGCCGCCACGGCCGGCGCGCTGTGGCCAGCGCACCGCGCTGATCCGATGGCAGGAGCCAGGTACTTATCCTGGTCTCCCATGGGGTGCAGGGCCCAAGCACTTGGGCCATCCTCCACTGCCCTCCCTGGCCACAGCAGAGAGCTGGCCTGGAAGAGGGGCAACCGGGACAGGATCGGTGCCCCGACCGGGACTAGAACCCGGTGTGCCGGCGCGGCAAGGTGGAAGATTAGCCTAGTGAGCTGTGGCGCCGGCCTGAAAATTTTATTTATTTGGGGTTGGTGCTGTGGTGTTGTGGGTAAAGCTGCTGCCTACAGTGCTGTCTTCCCATATGGGCACAGATTCAAGTCCTGGCTGCTCCACTTCCAATCCAGCTCTCTGCTATGGCCTGGGAAAGCAGCAGAAGATGGCCCAAGTCCTTGGGCCCCTGCACCCCCTTGGAAGACCCGGAGGAGGCTCCTGGCTCCTGGCTCCTGGCTTCGGATTGGCGCAGCTCTGGCCATTGCTGCCAATTGGGGAGTGAACCAGCGGATGGAAGACCTCTCTCTCTGCTTCTCCTCTTTCTGTATAACTCTGACTTTAAAATAAATACATAAATATTTTAAAAAAACTATGTATTTAATTGATTAGCGAGAGAGAGAGAGAGAGAGAAAAAAAAATCTTAGTTCTGATGGTTAACTCCCTGAATGCCTGCAGCAGCCAGGGCTGGGCCAGGCTGAGGCCAGGAGCTGAGAACTCAGTCTGGCTCTCCCATGTGGATGGCAGGGATACATCCACTTGAGCCATAACCTGTTACCTCTCGGAGTTCACACTAGCAGGAAGCTGGAGTCAGAAGTCAGCTGCCATTGGGACCTAGGCACTCTGATACGGGAGGTAGACCACTACACAAATACTCATCCCTGAATAAATACATCTTAAGGCTTTCACACAAGTTGCTGTCATTTCTACTCTTCGCTATCATGGTTAATGCCAAGAGGATGGATAAGTTTATTATGATATATTGAGAATTAAAGCCCAGGAGCCAGTTGTGCTATAGAGCTGCTTCTGAGGCTGTTTTCCAAATTCAATTTTGATTCCAGTTGTTGGCATCTGTTGCTCTCTCTCCAGAGTCTCCCCCTGGGAGGCAGAAGTAGAGGTCAGATCCTAGTTACCCATTTTCTTCTTCCTTGTCAGGAGGCGGTTAGCCTTCTTGTTCTCTGCCCCCTTCATCTACGTTAGGCAGAGCTGTCGCCCAAGTACCTCTCGGATATAAATTAATAATCGAAATATTGGCTGATGAGAGATTGGCAGATGAGGACATTTGCAATGTTTTAGGAGAAGCTAGAAGAATGAAAACTAACTGCTGCTCAAAAATGCGATTTCCGGATTCTTGGCAGGTGTATCTGCATGGAGTTCATAGGGGGGAGAACTTACCTAGGGCCTCAGGTAGGAGCCTCACGTCAGACCACTTAGGGCTTGGAGAGCTCTGGGTAGAATCATTGATGATTGCAACAAGCAAGAGAACTCTCTCAATCTTTGACCGGCAGGTAGACCGTTAAGGAGACAAACTACAGGGTAGCTTGGTAATTGAGTTTCCAAGGATATGAACAAAGAGTTTTGGTTTTAAAGGTTTGATGACAATTTATCAGGTGAAGAAGGAAAACAAGAATATTCAAAGCCAGGAGGTTCCACTGGATGGCAGGGGGTGGGGAGGTGGGAATACATATGTGTGCATGCATGTGTGCACATGTGTGTGTATGTAGTATGTATGATGATTGTGTTCACATAGGTATTGGGAAATGGATCTGTGTATATAAAGAGCAAAGTTGAACAGATAGGTGATTGGAGATTGGGTGGGCAGAAAATAAACCCAAAAATGAAAATAGATTTTTATATGAACATACGTGTTGAGATTTTAAATATTTGGTCAAGAAGGAAAATCGATAGTTGTGAATCTTTCCCTTGCTTTAGGATCTGTCGTGGGTTACTGCTGTTCACAGGATAACCAGTCTGGCTCTGAGTTAAATTTCTCTACCTGAAGACCCCTTTCCCTCTCTGCTGGTATCTGTTCAGCTTTACTCAGCTCATCCTCTGCTCCCAACCAGGCTGTTGTCTTCAGGTCTTCAAACGTGCCTCACGCTCACTTACATACGAGTTTCCTTTATGAGGCTGCTCTTCTCTTCCAGAGCCTGCCCAGCCCACGTGGTCTCTCTTGTTAGGGTTCCCCAGTGAGTCCTGCTCACACAGATGCACCCCTTTTCTGCAGTCAGACATTCTCAAACACTGGATTGGTTCAAACTGGGGAGTAAAAATCCAATCCGACAGGGAGTTCTCAAAGGTCTAATAAACACATCTGAAAAAGCTGTCCATCCTCATTAGTAGTCAATGAAATGCAAATTAAAGCAAATGAAATTAGCATTCGGGTAGCATTTTATAGCTTTTAAATTGACAGAAATGGAAAAATGCTAATAGACATAGTTGTCAAGGGTGCGAGGGGTACAAATTGATGAGATTTCTAGGGAGATGCTTTGGCAACGTGAATCAAATATACATACCACAGAGTAGCCCACGTCTAGGGATTTACCATAAAATAGTAATGATAAACAAGTACATCTATTTCTGATTATGTTATGTACAGCAGTATTTCAAGAGAGAAAAGTCAGATACTATGTAAAGGTTCAGTAATAGAGATAAAGTAACATAATACAATAACTGATAGTAAAACAGCCATATATTGGAATACCATGCAGCCACTGAGCAAAAACAAAATGAAAAAACGCCGGATCAATAATGATCATGACTATGATGTCCGATTATGATTTGGGGATCTTTAAGACCATCCTCAGTTCCAGTCATTTGCTAGGATATTCAAAGAGCTCAGCAAGCTACTGTATTTCTGGTTACAGTGAATGAATAAAAATCAGCAATGGGAAAAGGCACACAGGGAGTGGCCCGGGAGAGAGCACGGAGCATCTAGTTGTCCTCTCTCAGTGGGGTCATGTGGAGAGCACTTGTTTCTGCCAGCAACAAGGTGTGACATTAGGTATGGAATATTGTCAGCCTGAGCCCTGGATTCCAGAGTTTTTACTGGAATTACTGGAATTCCAGAGTTTTTACAGAGTTTTGGTCCCACAGACATAGCTGACATAAGTCTCCAACCACTCAAAAGATCAAGGTGATGCCGTGTGGCCCAGCGCCGGCTCCAGAATCTCCATTCATACTCTAGCATGGTGCAAGGCCCCCAGGTAAACAAAGGCATTCTTACCAGGCAGGGCATTCTGTTGGCTTAGAATTTACCTCCCCGGAGCTGGGCACAAAGGACCAAACTCACCTGTAGTCTAGTTTAAACTCTGGCTACTCCAGCTTCTCCTGAGATCCTTGAAAAATCAAGTCATTTTCAAGAGTGAGAACTGTGCTTGAACCCTAAATGAAGGCATCTTCCCCTCTTAGGCTGGCGTGAGCAGCTTCGTGATCACTTGGCTGTTTTACCAAAGCCGCCCCTGCTGTGACAGGACTCTGAGGTCTCTTGTCTGTTCCCTGCCTCTGGGTAGATTGGTGCCTGTGAAAACCAGAAACCTCGGGAATTGTAAAAATTCAGAATATTTAACTCAATGGCTAGAAAACCTGATTTTAAAATGTTTATTTTAAGAAAGCTTTTATTTAATAAATATAAATTTCATGGGTACAGCTTTTGGAATATAGCAGTTCTTCCTCCATACCCGCCCTCCCACCCCCACTCCCGTCCCACCTATATATATATATATATATATATATATACACAGAAGATAAACTCTATGCTAACTAAAGATTTCCACAGTTTTCACTCATACAGACACACAAAGTATAAAGTTCTGTTTGAAGACAAATTTTACTGTTAATTTTCATAGTATAACTCATTAAGGACAGAGGTCCCACATGAGGAACAAGTGTACAGTGACTCCTGTTGTCGATTTTACAACTGACACTGTTATTTATGATGTCAGTGATGACCTGAGGTTCTTGTCATGAGCAGCTAACGCTATGGAAGCCTTTTGAGTCCACAAACTCCGACCTTGTTCAGACATGGCCATAGTCAAAGTGGAAGTTCTCTGCTCCCTTCAAAGAAAAGTACCTCCTTCTTTGATGGCCCCTTCGTTCCACTGGGATCTCATTCAGAGATTTTTTTATGTAGGCCATTTTTTGCCACAGTGTCTTGGCTTTCCATGCCTGCAATGCTCTTAAGGGCTTTTTTTTTTTTTTTTTTTTTTTTTGACAGGCAGAGTGGACAGTGAGAGATAGGAAGAGAGAAAGGTCTTCCTTTGCCATTGGTTCACCCTCCAATGGCCGCCGTGGCTGGCGCACTACAGCCGGCGCACTGCGCTGATCCGAAGCCAGGAGCCAGGTGCTTCTCCTGGTCTCCCACGCGGGTGCAGGGCCCAAGCACTTGGGCCGTCCTCCACTGCACTCCCGGGCCACAGCAGAGAGCTGGCCTGGAAGAGGGGCAACTGGGACAGAATCTGGCGCCCCGACTGGGATTAGAACCCAGTGTGCCATGGTGCCGGCCTCTTATGGGCTTTTTAGCCAGATCCGAATGCCTTAAGGGCTGATTCTAAGACCAGAGTGGTTTACAGCATTTGTCATTTTATGAGTCTGCTTGTGTGGCCTGCTTCCCATGTTGGATCATAGTCTCCTTTTTAATTCTATCTATTGTTATTAATAGATACTTGGTCTTATTTATGTGCTCCCTTTGACACTTATTCCTATTTTTATTATCAGTTATGCACTTAAAATGATCATTTTAGCTAGTAAGACGGCATTAGTATCTGCCAACTTAATGGGATTTGGAGTCCCATGGCAAGTTTTTAGCTTTACCCTTAGGTGTAAGTCCTTGGGAACATGTGCTGAACTGTGCATCTCCTCCCTCTCTTATTCCCACTCTTAGTTTTCACAGTGATCAATTTTCAATTGGATTTAAACACCTATGAGTGATTTTGTGTTAAGAGTTCAACCAATGGTATTAAGTAGAAAAAGAAAATGCTCAAAAGAATAAAATAATAAGCTGTTCCTCAACTGTCAAGACAAAGGCTGATCAAGTCATTGCTTCTCATAGTGTCACACTTCTACAGGTTTCTTTTTAGGTGCTCAGTTATACAGATCAGGGAGAACATATGATATTTGTCCCTTTGGTATTGACTTATTTCACTCAGTATATTTTCCAGATTCCTCCATTTTGTTGCAAATGACTGGATTTCTTTTTTTTTTAAACTGTTGTGTAGTATTCCATAGAGTACATATGCCATAATTCCTTTATCTAGTCTTCTGTTGACAGGAATTTAGGATGATTGCATGTCTTAGCTATTGTGAACTGAGCTGCAATAAACATGGATGTGCAGATGGCTCATTATTTGCCAGTTTAATTTCCCTTCAAGGAGTGGGATGGTGGGGTCATATGGTAGGACTATATTTGGATTCCTAAGGTATCTCCAAACTGTCTTCCATAGTGGCTTTACCAGTCTGCATTTTCATGAACAATGGATTGGGGTACCTTTTCCCCCCACATCTTCACCAGCATTTGTTGTTTGTGGATTTCTGTATGAAAGCCATTCTAACTGGGGTGAAGTGAAACCTCCTTGTGGTTTTGATTTGCATTGCCCTGACGGCTAGAGATCCAGAACATTTTTTCATGTGTCTGTTGGCCATCTGGATTTCCTCTTTTGAAAAATGTCTGTTTAAGTCCTTTGCCCATCTCTTAACTGAGTTGTTTGTTTTGTTGTTGTGGAGTTTTTTGATCTCTTTATATATTCTGTTTATTAATCCTTTATCAGTTGCATAGTTTATAAATGATTTCTCCCATTCTGCTGGTTGCCTCTTCACTTTCCTGACTGTGTCTTTTGCCTTACAGAAACTTCTCAATTTGGTGTAACCCTAGTTGTTAATTTTGGCTTTGGTTGCCTGTACCTCTGGGGTCATTTCCAAGAAATCTTTGTGCCAATATCTTGCAGGATTTCTCCAATGTTGTTTAATAATTTGATGGTGTCAGGTTGTAGATTTAGATCTTTAATCCATGTTGAGTAGATTTTTGTGTAAGGTGTAAGGTAGGTGCCTTGCTTCATACTTCTGCATGTGGAAATCCAGTTTTCCCAGCACCATTTGTTGAAGAGACTGTCCTTGCTCCAGGAATTGGTTTTAGCTCCTTGATCAAATATAAGTTGGCTGTAGATGTTTGGATTGATTTCTGGTGTTTCTGTTTCGTTCCATTGGTCTGTCCATCTGTTTTTGTACCAGTACCAGGCTGTTTTGATTATAACTGCCCTGTAGTATGTCTTGAAATCTGGTATTGTGATACCTCCATTTTTGTTTTTGTTGTACAAGATTGCTTTAGCTATTTGAGGTCTGCTGTGCCGTCTATGAATTTCAGCATTTTTTCCAGATCTGAGAAGAAAGTCTTTGGTATTTTGATTGGCATTACATTGAGTCTGTAAATTGCTTTTGAAAGAATGGATTTTGATGATATTGATTCTTCTAATCCATGAACATGGAAGATTTTTCCATTTTTTTTGTATCTTCTATGCAATGTTTTTAAATTTTCATAGAGATCTTTGACATCCTTGGTTAAGTTCATTACAAGGTTTTTTTTTTTTTTTTTGGTAACTATTGTGAATGGGATTGATCTTAGAAGTTCTTTCTCAGCTGTGGCGTTGTCTGTGTATACAAAGGTGGTTGATTTTTGGAACTGTAACAATAGACACTACAGAAATAAAAAGAATCATCAAAAATTACTACAAAGAGTTGTAAGCCAACAAACTGGGAAACCTAGCAGAAATGGATAGATTGCTGGACACATACAGTCTACCTAAATTGAGCCATGAAGACATAGAAAACCTAAACAGACCCATTAGCAAGACTGAAATTGAATTGGTAATAAAGGCCCTCCAAACAAAGAAAAGCCCAGGACCAGATGGCGTCACCGCTGAATTCTTTTTTTTTTTTTTTTTTGACAGGCAGAGTGGACAGTGAGAGAGAGAGAGAGAGAGAGAGAGGTCTTCCTTTTTCCATTGGTTCACCCTCCAATGGCCGCTGTGGCTGGTGTGCTGCAGCTGGCGCATTGTGCTGATCCGAAGCCAGGAGCCAGGTGCTTCTCCTGGTCTCCCATGCGGGTGCAGGGCCCAAGCACTTGGGCCATCCTCCACTGCACTCCCGGGCCACAGCAGAGAGCTGGACTGGAAGAGGGGCAACTGGGACAGAATCTGGTGCCCTGACCGGGACTAGAACCCAGTGTGCTGGTGCCACAGGCAGAGGATTAGCCTATTGAGCCACGGCGCCAGCCACCGCTGAATTCTACCAGACATTTAAAGAAGAATTAACTCCAGTTATTCTCAAGTTATTCAAAAACAATTGAAAGAGAGGGATTCCTCCCTAATTCTTTGTATGAAGCCAGCATCACCTTAATTCCTAAACCCGAAAAAGACGCAACAGAGAGAATTACAGACCAGTTTCCCTGATGAACATAGACGTAAAAATCCTCAACAAAATTTTAGCCAGTAGAATCCAACAACACATCAGAAGATCATCCACCCAGACCAAGTGGGATTTATCCCTGGTATGCACAGATGGTTCAACGTTCACAAATCAGTCAGTATGATGTACCTCATTAACAGACTGCTGGACAAAAACCATATGATTACCTCAGTATTTGCAGAGAAAGCATTCGATAAAATACCACACCCTTTCATGATGAAATCTCTAAGCAAATTGGGTATAGAAGGAACATTCCTCAACACAATCGAGGCCATTTATGACAAACCCATGACCAGCATCCTATTGAAGGGGAAAAGTTGGAAGCATTTCCACTGAGATCTGGTACAAGACAGGGATGCCCACACTCTCACCACTGCTATTCAATATAATCCTGGAAATTTTAGCAAGAGCCATTAGGCAAGAAAAAGAAATCAAAGGGATACAAATGGGGAATGAAGAAGTCAAACTATCCCTCTTTGCAGATGATAGGATTCTTGGCCGGCGCCGCGGCTCACTAGGCTAATCCTCCGCCTTGCGGCGCCAGCACACCGGGTTCTAGTCCCAGTCAGGGCACAGGATTCTGTCCCGGTTGCCCCTCTTCGAGGCCAGCTCTCTGCTGTGGCCAGGGAGTGCAGTGGAGGATGGCCCAAGTGCTTGGGTCCTGCACCCGCATGGGAGACCAGGATAAGCCCCTGGCTCCTGGCTTCGGATCAGTGGGGTGCGCGGGCCACAGTGCACCAACTGCGGCGGCCATTGGAGGGTGAACCAATGGCAAAAGGAAGAGCTTTCTCTTTGTCTCTCTCTCTCTCACTGTCCACTCTGCCTGTCAAAAAAAAAATTTAAAAAAAAAGATAGGATTCTTTATTTAGGGGATCCAAAGAACTCCACTTAGAGACTATTGGAACTCATAGAAGAGTTTGGTAAAGTAGCAGGATATAAAATCAATATACAAAAGGATTTAAAAGTTTTGCATGGGCTCTAAGAACTAAGTATTTAAAATAGCCCCATGGGGGATGTTTATTTTGTCAGTTTGAGAGGCTGCAAGTTTGAAATCAAGGTGTCGACATAGCCATACTCTCTTGAAAGCCTGTTTCTCTTTCTGCTTCTGGGAGCCCCTAACCTTCTTTGCCTTAAACTTCAGGTCAGGCATAAGGGAATGAAATTTCTGATTCCTAAGTTAGAAAAGAGAGAGCATGCTCGAATCTGCTGATTCACTCCGTAAATGCTCACAACAACCGGGACTGGAGCGGGCTTAAGCCAGGAGCTGGGGAGTCCGTGTGGGTCTCCCACGTGGGTGGTAGGAACTCAGCTACTTGGTCTATTACCTGCTGCCTCCCAGTGGACACATTAGCAGGAAACTGAAACAGGAGCAGAGCTGGGACTTGAACGCAGACCTTCTCATATGGGATGTGGGCATCCCAAGTGACATCATAACTACTTCCCCAAGTGCTCATCCTGTCTTTGTATTGTAAAGTTACTGAGTACGTTGATATTAAAGCTCTTCTTATTGTCTTCACGCACTTAGCACCCCCTTTCTCTTCAGGACATAGTTCTTGTTTCCTTCAGACTGTTCCCTCTGGAATTTCTCTGATTTCCTGGAGTTAGGAACCTTTGCCCCAGCAAAAAGATAACAGAAATCATGGGCAGTGGACTTGATAAAGACAAAGGTAGACAAACAAACATTCTCATTACAAAGTTCATCACCTCACACCAGTAAACTTCTTATTGATCTGGAAACAGGGATATCAGGTCTGTACTAATTCAGTTACTACACACACATGGACTGAGAACCTGCTATGTGACAGCTCTCTGTTAGTGGGGTTTAGAGGTACATAAGACAGCTATCTGGTTCCTTCCTTCATGGCAACTTTACAGGGGAAGTCCCCATGACTACTTGGGGCCAGGAGGTGATAAAATGGTTGAGTTTTCCCATTATAATTACCCTTTGATTTAAAAATTCACGGATTCTCAACTATTAAGGAATGATTTTTTAAAAATAAAATGACTCATACAAACATCAACAAGTGTCAAAGATTTTTAACTCATCTGCTAATGAAAGAACCTAGTAAGATATTGTAACCTGCTCAAAGGAGAAATTAATAACCACACAGTTAATAATTCTCAATATTTGTCTGACAAGGTACAAGAATTTTATTTAAAACAGAAGACAGGGGCCCGCATTGTGTCTTAGTGGATTAAGCTACTACTTGTAATGGCAGCATCCCATATGGGATGCTGATTTGAGTCCTGGCTACTTCACTTTCCTGGCTGCTTCACTTCTGAGTCAGTTCTCTGCTAATGTGCCTGGGAAAGCAGTGGAAGATGGTCCAAGTGCTTGGGCCCCTGCATGGGTATGTGGGAGATCTGGATGAAACTCCTGGCATCTGGCTTTGGCCTTGCCTAGCCCTGCCTGTTGCAGCCATTTGCGGAGTGAACCAGAAGATGGAAGATCTTTCTCTGTGTCTCTCCTCCTGTCCCTCTAACTCTGTCTTCAATTAACTAAGTCTTTAAAAATGGCTAATTTTAGTGAGCACAGTACTTAATAATCATTCTGTGGGTGTTTGAGAAAAATCGGGGCACAGGCCCTCAGGATCTCGCGGAGGACTCTCCCGAGACACAGGCTTGGGTGCAGGTGTTAATTCTGGAAAGTGATTCAAGGCACAGGAGTTGGGACAGGTGAGGCTGAGACGAATGAGAGAGCAGAGAAATCCAAGGAGCCAGGGATGCGCTGCCGAGCTGCGTTCCCTCCGAGCGGCTGTGTGAACCGTACCTTAGAACTAACTATCCGAGGATGAGAACATTGTTCGTTGACTCTGTCCTCACTGATCAAGGTTCTCCACTGGGTATTAACTCCCTTCATTCTAGGTTTGTGTGCAGGAGGTTGAATGTCCCTAGCTGGTAGGCCTCCCCTTAGCTTCAGAGAAGTCCTAGGTTATCAGGTAAAGGACACAGGACTCAAGGGTGAGGTTCTGTCGGATTACACCTGCGTGGTGGCCGGGGCCCAGGGAGGGCTGGGAGCACAACAAGGGTCAAATGCAGAAAGGCTTGTTTGACTCTGGACTGGAGCAAGCACAGGATGTTTCTCTAGCTGTAGCTTGAAGAAGGCATTTTTTTTTGTATGTCCTGAGTTAGAAGAAGTTTGGCTCAAGTTAACTAGAGACTTTAATGTTTACATTATTTTTAATGGGAGAAAACCTTCCTGTTAGGATTACAGGTTTTGTTTGGGGGCAGAGTCTTAGGACTGTCATTAGGAGGCACCGTAAAGAGACAGAGAAACCACCTGAAGGCCTTGCGCGCGCGCGCACACACACACACACACACACACTCGGGCGGCATCCAGGTCTGCGGGAAGCTGGGCCTGTGAACCGAGGACTGCTTGGAAATGAGAAGAAAGTATGAGCTGACTCATGTAGTTTTGCTTTGAGCAAAGCTGCTTTAGAGGGATTTTTTTTTTAAATTTATTTTTTAAGACGTTTATTTATTTGAGAGGCACAGTCACAGAGAGAGGGAGACACAGAGATAGCTTCCATTCCCTGGTTCACTCCCCAAGTGGCCACAATGGCAGAGCTGGGCTGATCCAAAGCTAAGAGCCAGGAGCCTCCTCTGGGTCTCCCATGTGGGCATGGGGCCCCAAGCATTTGGGCTATCGTCGTCTTTCCTAGGCCACCAGCAGGGACCTGGATCAGAAGTGGAGCAGCCAGGACTCGAATTGGCACCCCTGTGGGATGCTGGTGCTGCAGGCAGAGGCTTAACCTATGACACAGTACTGGCCCCTGGGGAGGAAATCTTAGGACAGGACCAGGAGTAAGGCCCGGGTAGAACGATGGCCATTTCCATGTGATCCTAAGGGTTTCCATCTTTCTGCCCCTCTGTCAGGCTGCTCTTCTCCCTGGCAGATCCCAGATTGAGAGAGAAATTGCCACAGGACTATTTTCTAGAATCAGAATGGGAGAGGAGCATTCTATGAAATCTCACTGTCTTAGGGTCCCTGGATCAAACTTCCCTACACATTCCTGTCCTTGACAGGAGGAGATCAGAGCCGATTTGGGCATTAAATAGGCTTTTCAAATGTGAATGGCTTTGAGTGGGAACTTGAAGGTATATTTTCATAAATAAATGGGTGAGTCAACTGATTTCAGAAATGATCATGGGCAGTTTATTAGATAACGTAGGCGATAACAAACAGCTTCAGTTGAATTGCAGAATGAACAGTACCAGGATTTCCCTCTTGCCTTTAGCTTCAGTGAGGTTTGCATAGACCTGAGTGAAGGGAGGCCAGGGATCTGGAATCTGCCAGAAACCCTCCGGAGCAGGAACTGGTGAGTGAGTGCAGACAGACACCCGGAGGACAGCTGATGATCCCACTTGTCTCTGCCCTGCTTCCCACCATGGCCATCAGTTTGGACTCTGCCCTGATAACACCTCTAGAAAATGGCACAAAGGCTGGCAGGACCTCAACCCACCTCTGTACTCCAATTTATTCTCCTCCTCTTCCCCAGCTGCCTGTGGCACAACCCCCCAAAAGGTAACCATTCTCAGCTGTATCACCACAGAGCAACCTTACCCGAAGTGCGCATCTTGGGATGGTGCAATATCAAAGCTGGGAAATACTGGCTTCGACATGGAAAGACAAGTAGTTTTGTTTTATGCAGAACCTTTGCTATGCTGGTTTGCATCCAGATCGTTAAGACCTGCTGTAATATTCAGGCCTTCTCGATCTTGTGTAGGATCGGTTTATTCCCTTGAGAGTTTCTGGTGGATGTGGAAATTCAGTCCTAGAAGCGTTTTATGTCTGCCCCGTGAGCCTTGGAGCACTTAAGAAAATTCTCAAACATTCTACATTAGAACAAAGTCGTCTCTCTTGCAGAGAAGAAGGCATTAATCTGGGGTGGTGAAGATTAGAAAACTTGTTTACCCTCGTCTGGGATCCCTGATAGGCTGATGTCAGAAGCAGAAGGTGGAGAGGTCCCCCAAAAGCCAACAAACTCAAGTGTCTTTGATAGGGCCTGGGGCTATAGTGGAGTTTTTCTCCCATGATAAACAAGATTTCTAGTTTAAAAAAAAAAAAAACTTTGCTTTTTTTGTTACTTAGACATTTCATGAGGAAGAGACTGGGATGACTTGTTCTTTCAGCTGCACCAGTATTGCTTATGAAGAGCTGTTTGTCACTGAAATAAGTGTATATACATACACAGAGAGGAAGAGCGAAAGAGAACCATAAAAGTGAATTTACACTTTTCTGGGTTATGGGATGGCAAATCATTTCAGGTTACTGAGAAAAGAGGGGTTCAGTGTTGCTAAAATGGAATAGTGTTCCAGTTTTTTTTTTTTTTGAAAGACAAAGATTTGGAATAATTCAGCAAAGAAATTTGGTATCAAAAAGAAAAGATGAGGAGCTGGTGTTGTGGCATAGCAGATCACACTGCTGCCTGCGATGCCAGTAACCCATATGGGTGCCAGTTCATGTCCAGCTGCTCTACTTCCAATCCAGCTGTCTGGTAATGGCCCAGGAAGGCAGCAGTGTTTGGGCCCCTGCCACCCTGTGGGAGACCCACTTGAAGCTCCTGGCTTCTGCCTGGCCCAGTGCTGGCTGTTGTGGCCCCTGGAGAGTCAACCAGAAGATGGAAGGTCTCTGTCTCTGTACTTCTCTTTTCCCCAACCCATAACTCTGACTTCAAAACAAAGATTAATTAATAAATCAGTCAAGGAAAGATGAAGTTCAAAGACTATGTGGGCCCCAAGTTGGACAAGACAAAGGTTCATGAGGTAGAAAAAGAATTTGTTTTTCACAAGCAGAGAAATTTTCAAAGCTGGCCAGAGAAAGCCTTGTTTTCTTCATCTCTTACCGGGAAACCTCACTTTCCTGCTGGTTACCAGATTTTTTTTTTGTTGTTGCTGATTAAAAAATTATCAAAAGTATAAATAACAGGAATGGAAGAGAAAGTACAGAAAACAAGACACAAGCAAAGAGCTCTGCACCTGTTGTCCTAGGTGTGACTGTCCCAACTGTGAGAATACAGGTGGTGCTCCATACTGGCAGATTTGCCTGAATGTTCAAATGTAGTCAACCCCAAAATCAATATTTGTAATGTTTTGAAGGTTATTCCCAAACCTACACAGAGTGGTGAAAAATCACAGCTTCTTCACCTGTGTTTCCACAGCTGAGGCCACACGAGGAGATGCCTGCCCTCTGGTGTCAGTTCTTAGTCCCTTGGTGCTGCTGTAACAAGAACCATGACCCAGATGGCCTGTAAACAGCAGAAATTAATTTCTCACAGCTCTGCAGGCTGGGAAGGCCAAGATGAAGGCACTGGCGGATCCTGTGTCTGGTGAGGGCCCGCTTCCTAGTTCATAGATGGAAGGCATAGGGGCGCTCTCTGGGGTGTCTTTTCTAAGGGGGAGAATCCAACTCATGAGATCTCCTCCCCACATCCCTGCCTCCTAACAGTCACACACTGGGGGGTTAGGCTTATTTTTTCTTTGTTTAAAAGTGTTTCTTTTTTAAGGCAGAGTTACACAGAGAGAGGGTAGAGGGGGAGGGAGGGAGACAGAGAGGAGAGAGAAATATCTTCCATCTGCTGTTTTACTCCCTACATGGACACAGCAGCTTGGGATGAGCCAGGTGGAAGCCAGGAGCTAGGAGCTCCATCCTGGTCTTCCACTGGGGTGGCAGGGGCCTGTGCCTGGGCCGTCATCTGCGGGTTTCCCAGCTTTGTTGGCAGGGAACTGGACCCGAAGCAGAGCATCAGGGACACAGACCGCTCCATTGCTGGTGTCCCAGGCAGCAGCTTAGGCTGTGCAACAGCGCAGGTCCTCACCAGCCCAAGAGGGGTCTTTGCTGGTCTTTTTGCTGTTACATTTTTTACATTGTTGAGGGTTTTGACTTTTATGCTTGCACTGGCTCCAGTCATAGTGTTAAAGTGGAGTCTGCTGTTTCTGATCCCAAAAGGCTGTGATGTGCTTGAAAGGAAATTTTGCATCAGCCATGAGTTCAATGTAGTGGATCAAAGGTATACATTTAACAAGGTGACTTTATACAGAAATAGACACATAACAAGGTAAAATATAATCAATCAACAGAAATACAACCAGGGATTAGCAAGAATCTAGCCCTGTGTTTCTCTGGGAATAATAGTTCACTATTTGCTAATTCAGTGTTCAAGTGACTTAATAGAACATAATGAATATGAATAATGAGAATCAAAAAATTTGATTTGAAAATTTATTTTGATAGTTTGCCCTAAAATATTTACTCATTTGTGCACTGTCTCTGAATTTTGCAATAGGCTTAGATCTGTCCAGTAAGCTCAAAATGTACATGGAAGTTCTCTAAAAAGTTTAAATGTTATGCAAATTCAGGACTCCTAATATTATTTTTTTCTATCTTTTATTGTATTATCTGTGATTCCAACAATCAGAATGTATTAACTTTATTATAAGGAAAATAACAGCATTTATATTATCACTATTGCATTTTACATATAGTTTCCAGATATTACTTAATTTTTTTCCCAAAGAAGCCTTTTATTGAATAAGTACAAATTTCATAAGTAGAACTTTAGGAATGTAGTGATTCTTCTCACCATACTCATCCTCCCACTCCTACTCCTACTCCCACCCCACCTCTTCCTCCCTCTCCCATTCCCAGTCCCATTCTCCATTGAGATTCATTTTCAATTAACTTTATACACAGAAGACCAACTCTATACTGAGTAAAGATTTCAACAGTTTGCACACAAACACAAAAATTGTTTGAGAACAAGTTTTACAGTTAATTCTCATAGTACAACTCATTGAGGACAGAGGTCCTGCATGGGGAGCAAGTGCACAGTGACTCATATTGTTAATTTAACAGTTAATGCTCTTATGTGTGACATCAGTGATAGTCTGAGGCTCTGACATGAGCTGCCAAGGTTGTGGAAACCTTTTGTGTCCACAGTCTCTGTCAGTATTCAGATAAAGCCATAAGCAAAGTGGAAGTTCTCTCCTCCCTTCAGAGAAAAGTACATCCTTCTTTGATGGGCCCTTCTTTCCACTGGGGATATTTCATGCAGAACAGTTTTTGCCACTATGTCTTGGCTTTCCATTGCCTGAAATGCTCTCTGGGCTTTAAAGCTAGACCAGAATGCCTTAAGGGCTGATTATGAGGTCAGAGTGCTATTTACAGTGATTGTCATTCTATGAGTCTGCTGTGTGGACTGCTTCCCATGTTGGAGTGTTCTCTCTTTTTTAATTCTATTATTATTACCAGACACTTGATCTTATTTATGTTATCCATTTAAAACTTAATCTTATCTATATGATCAATTTAGCACTTAATATGATCACTTTATCATATAAGATGGGATTAGTGCCATCTAGATTAATGGGATTTGGAGTCCCATTAGCTTCACCCTGAGGGGTAAGTCTGTGGGAACGTGTGCCAATCTGTACAGCTCCTGCCTCTGTCATTCCCACTCTTATTTTTAACTGGAATCTATTTTCAATTGACTTAATATACCTATGATTAATTCTATGTTAAGTAGAGTTCAACCAATGGTATTAAGTAGAAAAAAGAATAAAAAATAAAAAAAGAAATAATAAACTGTTCCTTGACAGTCAAGACAAAGGCTGTTCAAGTAATTGCTTCTTGTAGTGTCAGTTTCACTTCTGCAGGTTACCTTTAGGTGCTCTGTTACTTATCACAGATCAGGGAGAACATATGGTAGTTGTCCCTTTGGGACTGGCTTATTTCATTCAGTATGATGATTCCAGATTCATCCATTTAGTTGCAAATGGCTGGATTTCATTTTTTTAAACCGCTGTGTAGTATTCCATAGAGTACATATCCCATAGTTTCTTTATCCAGTATTCCATTGATGGGCATTCAGGTTGATTGTATATCATAGCTATTGTGAATTAAGCTGCAATAAGCATAGAGATACAGATGACACTTTTATTTGCTGATTTCATTTCCTTTGGGTAAATTCTGAGGAGTGGGATGGCTAGGTCTTATGGTAGGTCTAGATTTCTGAGGTTATCACCACACTGTCTTCCATAGTGGCTTTACCAGTTTGCTTTCCCACCAACAATGGATTAGGGTACCTTTTTTCCCCATATCCTCACCAGCATTTGTTTGTTGATTTCTGTATGAAAGCCATTCTAACTGGGGTGAGGTGAAACCTCATTGTGGTTTTAATTTGTATTTCCCTGATGGCTAGTGATCATGAACATTTTTTCAAGTGTCTATAGGCCATTTGGATTTCCCTTTTTGAGAAATGTCTGTTTAAGTCCTTTGCCAACTCTTCACTTCTTGATTGGGTTGTTTGCTTTGCTGTTATTGAGTTTTTTGATCACTTTTTATATTCTGGTTATTAATCCTTGGTCAGTTGCATAGTTTGCAAATAATATCTCCCATTCTATTGGTTGCCTCTTTACTTTCCTGTTTCTTTTGCTATAGAGAAGCTTTTCAATTTGATATGATCCCACCTGTTAATCTTGGTTTTTATTGCCCGTGCCTCTGTGGTCTTTTACGGGAACTCTGTGCCTAGACTGACGTCTTGCAGGGTTTTCCCAATGCTTTCTAGTAATTTGATGGTATTAGGATGTATATTTAGGTCTTTAGTCCACTTTGAATGGATTTTTGTGTAAGGTGTAAGGAAGGAGTCCGACTTATATTTCTTTTTTTTTTTATTTATTTTTTTATTTTATTTTATTTTATTTTTTTTTTTTATTTTTTGACAGGGAGAGTGGACAGTGAGAGAGAGACAGAGAGAAAGGTCTTCCTTTTGCCGTTGGTTCACCCTCCAATGGCCGCCGCGGTAGCGCGCTGCGGCCGGCGCACCGCGCTGTTCCAATGGCAGGAGCCAGGTGCTTCTCCTGGTCTCCCATGGGGTGCAGGACCCAAGGACTTGGGCCATCCTCCACTGCACTCCCTGGCCACAGCAGAGAGCTGGCCTGGAAGAGGGGCAACCGGGACAGGATCGGTGCCCCGACCGGGACTAGAACCCGGTGTGCCGGCGCCGCAAGGCGGAGGATTAGCCTAGTGAGCCGCGGCGCCAGCTCGACTTATATTTCTGCATGTGGAAATCCAGTTTTCCCAGCATCATTTGTTGAAGAGACTGTCCTTGTTACAGGGAAGGGTTTTAGTTCCTTGATCGAATATAAGTTGGTTGTAGATAGTTGGATTGATTTCTGGCATTTCTATTCTGTTCCATTGGTCTGTTCATCTGGTTTTGTACCAGTGCCAGGCTGTTTTGAATAAAACCACCTTGCAGTATGTCTTGAAATCTGGTATTGTGATACCTCCATCTTTGTTTTTCTTGTATAACATTGCTTAGCTATCTGAGGTCTCTTGTGTTTCCAAATGAATTTCAGCATAATTTTTTCTAGATCTGAGATGAATGATTTTGCTATTTTGATTGGTATTGCATTTGAATCTGTAAATTATTTTCAGGAGAATGGACATTTTGATTATATTGTTCCGATCCTTGAACATCTTCCAGTCCATTTTCCATTTTTTTATGTCCTCTTCTGTTTCTTTCTTTAGAGTTTTGTAATTCTCATTGTAGAGATCTTTGACCTCTTTGGTTAAATTTATTCATAGATATTTAATTTTTTTGTAGCTATTGTGAATGAGATTGGTCTTAGAAGTTCTTTCTCAGCCATGGCATTGTCTGTGTATATAAAGGCTGTTTGTGTGTGTGTGTGTGTTGATTTTATATCCTGCTATTTTACCAAACTCCTCTATGAGTTCCAGTAGTTTCCTAATGGAGTCTTTTGGTGCCCCTATATGTATAATAATATCTTTTGCAAATAAGGATTGTTTGACTTCATCCTTATCGATCTGAATCCCTTTGATTTCTTTTTCTTGCCTAATGGCTCTGGCTAAAACTTCTAGGACTATATATTGAATAGTAATGGAGAGTGGGCATCCTTTTCTGGCTCCGGATCTCAGTGGGATTGATTCCAGCTTTTTCCCATTCAATAGGATGCTGGTTGTGGGTTTGTCATAGATTGCCTTGATTATGTTGAGGAATGTTCTGTCTATATCCAATTTGCTTAGAGTTTTCATCATGAAAGGGTGTTGTATTTTATCAAATGCTTTCTCTGCATCTATTGAGATAATCATATGGTTTTTTTCTTCAATTTGTTAATGTGATGTATCACACTGATTGATTTGCGAATGTTGAGCCATCCCTGCATACCAGGGAGAAATCCCATTTGGTTCCGGTGAATGATCTTCCTGATGTGTTGTTGAATTCAGTTGGCCAGAATTTTGTTGAGGATTTTTGCATCTATGATTATCAGGGAAATTAGTCTGTGGTTTTCTTTCTCTGTTGCATCTTTTCTGGATTTAGGGATTAAGGTGATAGTGGCTTCATAAAAGGAATTTGGGAGGATTCCCTCCCTTTCAGTTGTTTTGAATAGCTTGAGCAGAATTGGAGTTAATTCTTTAAATATTTGGTAGAATTCAGCAGTGAAGCCATCTGGTCCTGGGCTTTTCTTTGTTGGGAGGGCCTTTGTTACTGACTCAATTTCTGTCTTGTTTATGGTCTGTTTAGGTTTTCTGTGTCTTCATGGCTCAATTTAGGTAGGTTGTATATCTCCTGGAATCTGGCAGTTTCTTCTAGATTTCCAGTTTGTTGGTGTACAACTCTTTGTTTATAATAAATTTTGATTTTTTTTTAAAATGTCTATGGTGTATGTTGTTACATTCTCTCTTTAATCTCTGATTTTATTGAGTTGGGTCTTCTCTCTCCATATTTAGTTAATTGGGCCAAAGGTGTGTCAATTTTTTTTGTTTCAATTTTGTTGATTTCATCTCTAATTTTAATTGTATTTTTCCTTATACTGGTTTTGGGCTTAGTTTCCTGTTTTTTTCCCTAGACCCTTGAAGTGCATAGATAGTTCATTTATTTTGTGTCTTTCCAGTTTCTTGATGTAGGCAGCAATTACTATAAACTTTCCTCTTAACATTGCTTCTGCTGTATCCCACAGATTTTGGTATGTTGTATTGTCATCTTTGTTTCTAGAAGTTTTTTGATTCCTCTTTTTATTTCTTCTGTGATCCACTATTCATTCCCTAAAATGTTGTTCATTCTCCATGTGTTTCCATATGATGTAGGGATTCTTGAGTTGATTTCCAGCTTCATTGTATTGTGGTCCAAGAAGATGCATGGTATGACTTTGATTTTTTTGAATTTGCTGAGATTTGCTTTATGGCCTAGCGTGTGGTCAATCCTAGAGAAAGTTCCATGTACCAGAGAGAAATATGTGTACTCTTTGACTGTAGGGTGGAAAGTTCTGTAGATATCTACTAGGTTTATTTGGTCTATGGTGTCTATTAACTCTTTTGTTTCCTTATTGATTTTCTGTTTTGTTGATCTGTCCATTGCTCAGAGTGGGATATTGAAGTCCCCCATTACTATTGTTTTTGGATCTATATCTCCTTTAACATTTCTTTTAAATAGCCAGGTGCCCTGTGGTTGGGTGCATATACAATTATAATGGTCACATCTTCCTGTTGAATTAATCCTTTGATCATTATATAGTGTCCTTCTTTGTCGTTCTTGATGGTTTTTGTGTTACAGTCTATTTTGTCTGATTTTAGGATGGCCTTTTGTGATTTCTGTTAGCCTGGATTATCTTTTGCCATCCTTTCACTTTCAGTCTTTGCACATCTTTGTTGTTAAGATGTGTTTCTTGTAGGCAGCAAATAGATGGGTTTTCTTTTTTAATCCATTCAACCAGTCTGTGTCTTTTAACTGGGGAGTTGAGACCATTTACATTCAGTGTTACTGTTGTTATGTACCAACTTTGCCCTGCCATATTTCTGTAAATAGTTCTGGTTCTGTACTTTGGATTTCATTTGTTCTTTTGCTGGGTAATTATCTACTTTTCCAGTGATGTTCCTGTTCATATGTTTCTGTATGTAACAGGTGTTTGAGCATGTTTCCTAGGGCTGGGTAAGAACTTATAAATTCTTTGAATTTCCATTTGCTGTGGAAGATCCTTATTTCTCCTTCATTCATAAATGAGAGTTTTGCAGGATACAGTAATCTGAGTTGACAGTTTTTTTCTTTAGGACTTGGAGTCTGTCTTGCCATTCTTTCCTTACCTTATGGTTTGTGAAAAGAAGTCTGGGGTGAGTTTAATCAGGTTTCCTCTGAATGTGATTTGGCCTTTCTCTCATGCACATTTTAGGATCTTTGTGTTACTGAGGGGAGCTTTGCCACTATGTGTCGAGGTGAGGATCTTTTCTGGTTGTGTCTGTTGGGAGGTCTGTGGGCTTCCTGAACTTGATGTCTCTATTTCTACCGAAGGGGGAAGTTCTCTGCTATTATTTCATTTAGAAGGCTTTATAATAATTTCTGTTTCGATGCCTTCTGGAATTCCTAGGATCTGTATGTTGGATTGTTTGATAGAATCTTGCAGATCTCCAACCGTGCTTTTCAATTTCCTGATTTCATGTTTTGTTTGGTCTGAGTTATTTCCAGGAATTTGTCTTCTAGTTCTGATATTTGTTCTTTGTTTCATTCATTCTATTTTTGAGACTACTGTATTTTTTATTTGCTTTTTGAAGTCTTCATATCTAGAATTTCATTCTGATTTCTCTTTAATATCAGCTTATTGGGAATACTTTTCATTTAGGTCATGAACTTGTTTCTGATTGCTTCTAAGTAATCTGACGATTAATTTTCTGAATTCCATTTCTGGCATATCCTCAATCTCTTCCTCTGCTTCTATTATTGAAGAGGTGATGTAGTGTTCCATTCTGGGGCTAATACTGTCTTCCTTAGTCCTATTAAAATTTTCTCCCTTGTTTTTCGGCATTTCTGGTTCCTTTTATCTTTAGTATGTGTCTTGGTGCTCGTGGGGAGATTTCCCTCTACTATGAGCTGCTATGTGTCTGTGTATTGCTAGTGAAAACATGTAGCCCCTCCTCTGGAAGTCCTGCTCACTTCTGGATGGTGATGGGGCTGATAGCAGAGCCCTAGTGTGCTAGCCCCACCCAATTTTACTAGGCTCTAATGTGTGAAAGGAGCTAGGGATTTCCATGTTTAGTACTTATCCCTGTTGTACAGTTTATGTGGCGGTGGGGGGAAATTACTCTGAAATGTTGCGATCCTCACTTCCCAGTGGGGTATTGTGGTGCAGTGGCCCCAACAATTGACGAGCATGTGCACCGGAGGCAAATTTGGTAGCACCCTGATTACATTCGGAGTCATAAACAGATCTTATGGCTTCTCCCTGCAGGTCCGGTTGTGGGGAGGGGGAGATGTGAATGGACAGGGATGTGCCCGAGTTCTCCGTCTATTCCCCTATTCTTCCCTCTTGGAATTTCAAGCACAGTTCACCGGCTCTCCTGCCCGCTGCTAACTGCAGCTCCGTGGACTTGCGACCTCATGCCTCACCTGGTCTGCCTGGGGAGGGGATGGCGTCAGTCGCCCTGTTCGGCTTCTCTGTCACACCTCTGCTGTGTCTCTGTGACTCTTTGCTCCCTTTGTGTGGTCCTGCTAAGTCTCTGCTGGACTCCTGGGCTTCTCCACTTGAAATTCTCGCTGCTCTGTCACCAGCCCGTATCCCCTTTCCTTATTAACTATATTTTCCCCCTGTGACTCCAAACGTTTTGTTGCTATACCGCCATCTTGGCTCCGCCCTCCTTAATCTTATTTATGGTTTTTCCTTTGTTTTTTGGCATTTGTATATTTTTTTCTGTTTTTGTTTCGTTGCTTTTCTCTTTAACTTGTGTCTTTGTGATTTAGTGGGACATCTAAACTTCAGTGAGTTCCAAGAGGTGTGTGCTGGATTTGACCTGGGTCTCTGTTCAGTATTCCGGGGTGGAGGGGGTATCCAATGTAAGGCCTCCGTGCGGCTTGGTAGCTTTCCTCTGGATTTTTGGTTAGAGGAGGTTGCTCACTTCTGTTGGTGTGATCCGCCCTTTTCCTCACAGTTGCGGGATGCCCCCGTGTTAGTCTCTGGTGTGTTCAGGGTTATATCGCCCTGCACCTCTAATCTGTGGAGATTTTCTTGTGAGGTTTCCCTCTATTGTGAGCTGCTATGTGTCTCTGCATTGCAGGCGGAAGCACGGAGGCCTGCATACATGGGTCCGGCTCACTTCTCAATCCTGGTGAAGTCAGGTACGTGCTCCGGTGCACGGAGTCCTGCTTGCTTCTCAGTGGTGGAGAGAGCAGGCTCCAATTTTCAATATTCAGGACTTCTCTTTGTCGTACAGCTTGTGTGGTGGGGAAGAAATTCTTCTGAAATGTTGTGGTTCTTGTTTTGGGTGGGGGATGTGCTGAGGTGGCCCCCGCAATTGATGGGTGTGTATGTGGGAGGCAAAGGCGGCAGTCCCCTGCTTACTTTGGAAAATGTAGACAGACAAAATGGCTTCTCCCAGCTGGCTGTAGGTCCAGGGGGCGGGGGCGGGGTGGGGGGGTGGTGCCCAACCTCTCTGTTCTGTACTTTCTGTTTTTTTCCACATGGATGTTCAAAAGCAGTTCTCCAAGCTTCCCCTCCTGCTGCTAATTGCAGCTCCATGGACCCACAATTTCCGGTCTCACCTGTTCTGCTGGGGGCTGGTGCCAGCCTCCCTAGTCTGAGCCTCCACTGCTTCCTTTTCTTATTTACTCTTTTTTTTTTTTTTTAATTTTTGACAGGCAGAGTGGACAGTGAGAGAGAGACAGAGAGAAAGGTCTTCCTTTTGCCGTTGGCTCACCCTCCAATGGCTGCCGCGGTAGGCGCACCGCGCTGATCCAATGGCAGGAGCCAGGTGCTTCTCCTGGTCTCCCATGGGGTGCAGGGCCCAAGGACTTGGGCCATCCTCCACTGCACTCCCTGGCCACAGCAGAGAGCTGGCCTGGAAGAGGGACAACTGGGACAGGATCGGTGCCCCGACCGGGACTAGAACCCGGTGTGCCGGCGCCGCAAGGCGGAGGATTAACCTAGTGAGCCATGGCGCCGGCTTTTCTTATTTACTCTTAAAGCATGGGCCTGCCCAGTCTCTGGTCTCCTGGGCTTCCTGTCGTGAATTTCCCATGGCTCTAACTCTGGTGTGTATCTTCTCTCCTTTTTAACTATCCATTTTGCCCTGTGTGACTCAAATAGTCCTGTTGCTATATTGCCATCTTAGGACCCCTCTAATATTATTTTTATCACAAAGGAACCTCTGTTTTACTTTCTGCCTTGATATGTTGGCCCCTGTGGTTGGGAATTATTTGATATGGAGCATTTTACGGGGTTAGCTCCTAAGACAAATGAAAGAAATAGCATTTTAAATGAGTTAGAAGCCAAGGTCTTCACATACACTGATGACTAGGTCTCCAGATCTGTTGGAGTCGCTGATGATGGCTTACCAACCACAGTTGTTAGCGTAGCTAGAGTAGAGTGACATTGACTTTTTTCAGTGATTTTTTTTTCTTTGTGGAAATAATAAGTGGTTTTTATGGAACATTAATATGATTATACCTGTATTAGGCATATTGGTAGGTCAAGATTCATATATATAAATATGTAGTTCTCAAAATGATCTTAAATGATCATTGGCATGGATAGTACAGAGGAAAAGAAGTTGCATGTTTCCCTCCTTCCCTCCCTCCCTCTCTTTCTCTCTCTCTCAACCCTCCCTCTGTAACTCTGGCTTTCAAACTTAATCTTTTTAAAAAAGATTTATTTATATATTTGAAAGGTAGAATAGGCATGGTGTAACTTGGCAGCTAAAATGTAGGTGAGGGACCTGTGTGTGGCACAACAGGTTAAGCTGCCATTTGCAGCTCTGGTATCCCATATGGGCAATGGTTCGAGTCCCAGCTGCTCTACTTCCAATCCAGCTCCCTGTTAATGCACCTGGGAAAGTATCAGGGGATGAACTAAGTGCTTTGGTCCCAGCACCCACATGAGAGTCTTGGATGAAGCTCCTGGCTCCTGGCTTCAGCCTGGCCCAGCTCTAGTTGTTGTGGCCCTTTGGGGAGTGAACCAATAGATAAAAGAGCGCTCTCTCTCTCTCTCGCTCTGTTTCTCCCCCTCCCACTGTAACTCTGACTCTTAAATAAATATATAAATGTTCAAAGAAAAAAGTTTAGGTGAGTTGATACTCTGGAATTCTTGTACCTCTGTAAAATTTAACCCTATCTCTTTAACTGTCAGTTTGCTATGCCCACCTTCCCAGGCTGCACCTGTTTCATCCAGGTCTGTGGAGCACACTCATATCCCACCCCGGTTGTGTATCTGATCTGGTGGGTTACCATTCCCATCCTTATAAAAAACAGGTGCAAGGCAGAAGACAGCTCTCTTTGCTCTGTGGAATGCACTTGGACATATTATTCTCATTTTCCCTTTTTGTATCATGGACCAGTTTCAGACTAATTTCTTCCATTCTGGCTGTTTTTGGTTTTTCTTTCTCTCACGTTTATGGGCAGCTCTTTGGCACACCCGTGTTGAGTATTTCTATGTGTGGAGCAGTCCTCACTGGTGCTTGAATGTTTGTTTGTTCCCTCACTATTAAATAAACTGTTTCTATTTGCATATGATATCAGTCTTCACTTAGTGTTTTTACCTCTGTGGGAGACAAGAACCTGGATTGGGAATTATATATTCATTGTCCATATCAGAATGAGTGAGAGAGAAACATTTCATCCCTGAGGGTTGACTCTCCAAATGGCTGCAACGGCCTGCTCTGGGCCAGGAGCCAGAAGCTCCATCTGGGTCTCCCACATGGATGTCAGGAGCCTAAACACTTGGGCCATTTCCCACTGCTATCTGAGGCATATTAGCAGGGAGTTGGATCAGAAATAGAGCAGGCGGGACTCCAACTGGCACTTGGATATGGGACGCTGGAGTCACAAGAAGCAGCTTTAGCCCACTTTGCTGGGATGCTGGCCCGATTTTCCCAAGTCTTAGAGCTGTGACCTCCTCTAGTCATGCACACTCCACCCCACGGTTAATTTATGAAACAAGGGACCGCAAAGTATAGTCCTGGAGATAAAAATCCTGCCTTTGTCCTGTGAAAAGGTAATTTTCACAAAAGGGGAAATCGCATTTCTCATACAGATACAAAAATGAACATGTGTGGAAGCACCTTCTCTGCCTGTTAGCAAGGAAACTGGGCAGATGCTATAGAACGTTCCAGACGCGATTATAGACAAGGCGCACGGGGCTGAATGCGCAGGTGGAAGCCAAGCAGGGTTTTCCACAGGTGGGGAAGGGGCAGCTCCTGCTCCAGGAGAGGACAGAGTTGGCTGCAGCCAAGAGCTGGCTCTGCTCTGCTGTCCCCTAGTTGGGGTCCTACAGCAGCTGCCGTGGGTTTGGAACCAGATTACTCCTCATGGAGGGATTTCCTCTGGGGTCTACAATGCACTTCTCCACTGTTTTGTTACATATAAAAATATTCTCCTAAGACTCCACCTGGTCTCCCCAAGGCCCTCTGCCCTATCCTGAGAGCCAAAGACCCGGCTAGGACCACCCAGGAGCTGGGCTGGAGGGCTGGGCCCGCCCTGCCTAGCTCTTGCCCCAGATGTGAGAGTTGGATGGTTCTTTAGAGATCATCCCCTTGGCCAATCCTTTTACTGCAGCCCCATGCCTGGCAGGGATGGAGTTGGAGTTATTAATGATTTAGTGAGTAGGCATTTGGAGTGTTTGGGGGGGATCTGAGGGTTCCTGAGGCGGCGTAGAACTGTGCTAGTGCTGTTTCTTCAGAGACATGGTAAAAAGAGCTGCTGTTTCCCGGAAGCCTGTGTGCGCTGAGAATTTCAGATGCCCTGAATGTCGATGACTCCGAGCTCCCACGTTGCTCACTTTACCCCAGGTTTCCCAGATAAGGACACAAAGCCTTGCAGCTTTCCAAGGGCAGAGAGCGGCAGAGGGACAGAGTGAAATCCAGGCTCTCGGCTCAGCCTGACGCAGGCACCTGTCTTTGGCCCTTCCAAGTGAAGGGAAGATGTCTATGATGCACAAACACAAACAAAAACCCTCACTCCGTGGTCAAATAAATCTGAGAGCCACTGGGTTCAAGTGTTGGAAAGCACTCTTAGTGCGGGCCTGTGCGTGGCTGCTTGCTCCTGTCCACATAGGTGGTGCTGACGATCCCCCCCTCACCCCCTCCGCCCTTGTAGGGGCCGTTCTACTTGCTAGAAATGCAGGATTGCAAATGATGTCAGGACTCCTGTGAGGAAGAAGAGAGACCTTTTTTTACCCCTCACCAACCAAAAAGAAGGGAATGCTGCAGAGTCTTCTGTCAGCTATAGTTTATCCACCTAAGTGTTGAAACACAAAGTTTCAACATGTGCGGTTCAATGAACTAATGGGTTTTTGTTGGTGCTTCATGGATCACGCAGCGTCGTGTATGAAAAGAGGGAACAGTTGGGTGTCTGGCAGGAGCTTGAGGACAAGCAAGGAGGTGGACTGACACGCAGTCGGCTTGTTACAGGACATGGCTGCTCTGTTCTTGTCTTGGCACGAGAACAGATTCCATGTGAGAGAGAGGGTGCTGGTGAGTGAGGCGGCAAAGTTGAATGAAGAGAAATACACGTGACAGAGCAGGTGGGCGGCTCAGGAAAGGACCGAGAGCCCAGGCTGCACTCAGACTAGAGTGTCTATGGATGTGAATGTGGGTCCGCCTGTTGCTCTTCCCCTCCCCGGTCTTTGGAGAAGTTGTTGGGTGGAAGGCTTTTTGAGTGGAATTCCCCCAGATCCTCCCATGCCCTATGGGCACAGTGTTAGAGCTGAGAGCCCCCTGAGCTGCCTCCGGGGAGGGCTGGATCCCACCTGACAAGGTTATTGAACAAGAGCAAGACCTCAGAGATGAACTTGCTGGCCAGGCTAGCTTCTGCATTTTTCCTCATCCCACTGCATTTTCGTGGGCCCCTCTTGCGAACACAGGCTGATGTCTGCCTTAACAGATCAACATTGGGTGATTTACCCCTTAAAGGCTAAGGCAGAGACTTCCTCCTCATGCCAGCTAAAACTGGCCTGTGTGGGAATTTGGCTGTTCTCTCTCCCTCTGAAGGTCGGATGAACAAGCCAGTCTCGGTGTGGTGATGTGGAACTTTAGCACGAGGGACTCCATTTTGGTTTGGTGTGTTGTGCCTCGTGCAGGATCTCCGTCTACATCAGTGGCCTCCTGGGAGTTTACATAAGATTTGGCACAGAGTCTGGCACAGGCTAAGCACTGACAAGTGCCAGGTGTTACTGCTACTAAACCGTAAGCAGAGCTGCAGAAATCTTGGATGCACTCTGGGTGCTGGTTTCTGCACTAGGCTCTCCGGAGGGCCTGGCTCACCTCAGGTGACTTCGACTCGTGCTCTCCAGGCTCCTACGTTGTTCGCAGCTGCAAACAGCAGCACCTGGGGAAGGCAGGCGCCTCTCTCTCTCCGTTCTCAGTTCTAGGCATGGAGCCGTGGGCCCTGCCTACAGGCACACAGGGATAGGGAAAAGCCAGGAAACCGATGCGGGGAAAGACATAACTGGACTTAGAGGTCAGAAGTAGTTTGTGGCGAAAGCACATAGCACTGTAAAAAATCTAGCTTATTCCTTTTCTGTAAATGCACGGTGCCGACATCAATGGAATTCTCTGCCTTGTTGGGAAAAGGGAGCGAGACCAGGCGCGGAAGCTGGCACCTAACACTGCAGCTTCTCCAAGATGTTGATTCCATTTTTGTGCAAATAGCTATGCAGTGTTTATAGCAAAGCCTGCTTCTTGCTAGCTCTTGCTTTATATTTATTTCAACTCATCAAGGATTTGTTTTCCTGATGGTCAGAGATCAGAGTGCTGCCCCCCCCCCCCCCCCCCCCGAAATTCCCCTGGGGAATTTCTGAGGCATAAGGTCTTGAGACAGCAGGAATTGGCTCATACCTTTCTGGAGCCTGCATGAAGTCCCGAGACTCATTGCTGGCCCAGCACTGGGGCTGCAGGGTGAGAGGGAAGGAGAGGCGCTCCCCCACCCCCAGCTGATGCGCTTGTCCCTGAAGTGCTGCTTTCCCAGGATCTGGGAGACGGAGGTGGCTGCCAGGCTGGAGGACTTGCCGGGGTGAGCGTCCATGGCTGACGGTGAAGGGCAGGTTTAGGTGCAGCAGGGGAGGGAACAGCACCCAGGAGGGGTCGCAGAGGGAAAGGTGAGCACCTGCTAGGCCTCCTCGGGGCAGGAGGGCTCCTGAGCCCAGACTCTGCCCTGTGCGGCGGCCCTCTCCTCAGCATGACTTCAGAGTTCGCCCTGGCTCTCTGCCCCATGGGCTGTGGGGGAGGCCAGGGCCAGGCATGCTCCCCCCGCCATCTCGCGGTGAACCAGTGACACCGCGTCACCCCACGCTGGCTGTGTGCTGGCAGGTGTTCTCACTCATCCCTAGTCCAGTGTGGCCATTGTAGAGGTCGCAGTCCCTTGGGGTCTGCTGTCCACTTCGGTCAGGCTAGCAAGCCCTGGAAAGTGACAGCGAGCTCCCTGTCCTTGTCCAGGCTCAGTTTCTCATGTTGGACTGGGCCCTGCAAATTGTCCAGCCTGGCTAGCATCAAGCAAGATTCGTAGATGGGGCTCCAACAGGGGAACAACCAGCGGCTGTGGGAGATGGGAAGTTTGGAAAAGGTAAAGTTTGGGCTGCCTGGCGCTGGTAGGCCAGGGTGTGGGGGAATGTACAGGTGCATGAGAGCTTGGAGGAGCAGTTGTCAAACCAGAGGCTGAAATGCATCAAGATAGCGTTGACAGCCGGCACCGCGGCTCAATAGGCTAGTCCTCCGCCTAGCGGTGCCGGCACCCTGGGTTCTAGTCCCGGTTGGGCGCCAGATTCTGTCCCGGTTGCCCCTCTTCCAGGCCAGCTCTCTGCTGTGGCCCAGGAGTGCAGTGGAGGACGGCCCAAGTGCTTGGGCCCTGCACCCCATGGGAGACCAGGAGAAGCACCTGGCTCCTGCCTTCGGATCAGCGCGGTGTGCCGGCCACGGCGGCCATTGGAGGGTGAACCAACAGCAAAGGAAGACCTTTCTCTCTGTCTCTCTCTCTCACTATCCACTCTGCCTGTCAAAAAAAAAAAAAAAAAAAAAAAAAAAAAAAGATAGCGTTGACAACACCCTGTGGGCTGTGAGAACAGAAAGCAGGGTTTCGTTTGTGAAACTTCGGACTGGTTTATCAAGGACTTGGCATCTGTGGTCCTGCGTGTACCTGTGAGACATCCCCTGTGCCCCCTTTGGGAGCTGGTGTCCCTAGGAGCGGTTTCCCATGGCTTCCCAGTAACCTTGAGGTCTAATGTCTTCCATTTGTTTCTTCTCTATGATCTCAGAAAGTAGTTGTCTTCTTGAGAGAATAAATGAATATTTTCCCCTAAATTAACCACACAACACAGTACAGGCGCCAAGGCAAGGAACTTTGATTCAGAGCAAATTTGACTATCTGCCTTACCTTATCTGCCGGCTCTGCGTTTTGAAGATGATTCATATTAGCTAATTTTTCTTTCCCATGTGTCCCAGGCTTGTATTTTACAACACCAGACGGGGATACTAATTAAACTTCAGGGCCCGTTCCAGCAGTGCTTAAACTGAGATTGCTAATGACAGGCCTGGCAGTAATCAATATATCTGCTACACTTGTAATGATTTAAAGCAAACGCCATGGTTACGGCTTGGAATAAAAGCGAATGAGCTCCGTAAATTTAATTTGGAGGAGTTATAACTTGATCACCCAGAAATATATGACACAAGTTTCTTGTATTTTTGACAAAGGCCTGGATGTGCTTCTAGCAAGATCTGTGATTTAACCAGGGGCCTTTTATTTACAACGAGGTAAATAATAGGCGGCATCTACCTGCTGGCCCAGCTTCAGCAACACCACCCCCAGTGGAAGTGAGGTTTGGGCTTACCCGACATGACTCGGAAACAGTGATTTCCCACCGGGTGAACGTTCTTCATCCACGAATTAGAAGTTGAGCCGTTAGCACAGTCACGTGCAGACCAGTCTGCACAAGGGATAGTTTTTCTGAAACTGCAAACAACAGCACGCGGCGCCGGCTTCCCCGTCATTAGAGAGGGTTTGGTGTGTGTCAGTCTGCAGCATGGGAGGGACTTGGACCGTTTTCCTTCAGTTTCTGTCCACTCTTAACATGAGGACCATGGCTGCATTGGAGAGAACAGGGAAGCTCTGCTGTCCATGGCCTTTACGCATGCGCTAATATGTGTTGTCTGTTGCTTCCCTTGCCATGCAGCCACCCTTGGCAGTGTGATGCCCCAGATTTAGTGGGTGCTGCCTTGCCACAGGACCCAGGTGTGCTCCCTGTCTCCCTCCCCCCTCCCTCCTCCCATCCCACCTATGGGTGCTGTCGCTTTAGAGAACTCTGATTGACACGACCTCTCGACTCTTCGAAGTTGGTTTGGAATCTGGAATTAGCAGTGGGTCTCTGGCATCAGCATCTCAGTCGAGCTGCTGGGTGGGGTCTCCTCCCTGCCTCCCTGCAGGCGTCCTCACTGACTGGCTCTCTCTGAGCCTCCAAGCACCTTCTTCCTCTGGGCTCCTACACCTGCAGTTCCTGTGTCTACAGTCGGCCTCCCTCTCCTCTCTGCAAGGCTCTCGCCTCTCTTTCAGTTCTGGGCGGCACTGACCTCCCCACCCTGTCTGAAGCAGACACCCGGTTATATCACCCATTTTAATTCCCTGTCTAGAAGACACGTTCTCTGGCTTATTATTTATTGATATGCTCTTCATCTGTCTCCTCCCACCAGAATGGAAGTTGGGTGAGAACTGTTATTCTCTGGACTACCTCCAATGTCTAGAATTGTGTTAAGCATCTAGGAGGCCCTCCATAAATATTTATTAAGTGAACATATTCTGTCGTTTTACTTTAAAAATGCACCTGGTGTGGGATTTGCTAAAATAATGTTTTTGGAAGATGATTCTACGTGTATATGAGTGTGTGTATAAATGTGTGTGTGTGTGTATAATATATGGGCCTGCAGCAGTTCTTACTATCTCTGTGAAGTATTTCTTTCCTTTTTTTCTTAAATTTGCATTGTTTCTAGCTTCAGAGGTTGCTCCTAGCCTTGGTATGCTATCAGGGATGAGGAGTGTCAGTCCATGGGCTGTTTAAGGTCTGCGAAGTCATCTGGTCTGTCGCCGCCAAGGAATGGCAGGCAGGACTTGAAATTCAACAAATCTGTAGCAGGTTGATTTCTAAGTCTATAATTTTTATGTCCTGTGAATGATATTATGGATAGCTAAATGGCTTCCCACCCTTGTGTTAGATCTTTGGGAGCAAACTGTACTTTCAAGACTTTAAAGATTGCCCTCATATCCTATTTTAGCTGTTGCCTTCCTAGATTTAAGAATTTTGTCTTCCAACTCCCAATTTGTGAATACAAAATAAGTTTATTTCTCAGCTTTTATTATGTCATGTCTTTATCTTTTTATAATTTCTGAAAATATTTTTATATACTCTAGAGACAGAGCAAGCACTCCCATCTGTTGATTGACTCCCTAAATGCCCACCATCAACCAGCAGCACTGGACAAGGTCAAAGCCAGGATCTAGGAATCCAATCCAAGTCTCATATAGTTGATGGGAACTCAGCCTCTTGAGCTCTCACATGCTGCTTCCCAGGGTTTGCACCGGCAGCAAGTGGGAATTGGAAACTGGAGCCAGAAATTGAACCCAAATGCTCTGGTATGGGACATGATTGTATGAATTGACATCTCACCCACTACACCAATTGCCTGCCCCTCTGTCTTGTGTGAGTATTATAATTTTGAACTTGTATTTTTAGAAGACATGGCTAATTCTCGCTTGCTTTGGTTCAGGTGATTTTCTACATGAGGATTTGTTTCTTTCCTTGAAGACTTTGGTATATAGACTTGCTTTCTTACCATCTCAGTAAATTGCTTTACTCACCATGTACCTGGAGGATGAGTTAAGATGAACGGAAAGATCGTGGAAACATGATCAGAATACTTTTCCTGGCAAGACTGCTTTGAGCTGTGGTCCTTTGCAGGATGTTGAATGTGTTTGTGGGGAAGGGAAGAGAGGTTGCTGATAGGGAAAGGCATCTTCCAGTTCATGTGACCATGGAAAGGTGAGCCAGTGATGACTCAAAGCATTCTGTAGAGTGGGCTTTCATACATAAATCCATTTGGAAAGACACAGATCATTTCTTGAAAATAATAACCATGATTTTCTCTTTCCTCTAGTAAGTCCTTGGTGCCACACCACACCATACAGTGTATAAAATCAGATAAGTTTTTTCAATGCAGCACTCCCCCTGCAACTCTTTACTCTTTTCTCCCCTATGCCATGCGTTGATCACATACCGCATGTTCCCTCATACAAAGTGCAGTCCATGTCTTGTAACTTACTGATCTCTGTGTATTCATGGTTTGTGCTTGGGGGTCCTGGGAAGGAAACAGGCATGCTGTGGCTCAAAAGCTCACCTTGGGGGGGGTGTTGATCCCTAAACTTGCCAGCTAATCCTTTTAAAGGTTTTTTTGTTATGAACTTGTATAGTGCTTTCTTGTCTCAAGGCACTTTGTGATATTCCCTCTACACCTGTTGGGTCACATTTGCAAAGTAGAACCATGGCATAATGCTTTCTAAATATACTGGAGTGCTGTTGATATTGATTGGCCTTGGGGATTGTTCAAGAACAGAGAAGCTGGGCTTTTAACTGGAATTCACACTTATTTGGTGTACGTTTAAATGCTTCACTGAGAATTGATTAAAAGGAAATGGCTTCCCAATGGCAATAGAAGACCAGAAAGTGGGAGTAATGACTTAGCTCTTAATGCACTGGGAACACACTTAGACAGAGTCGCACCCTCAGATGCATTCTGAGTCCTTGTTGGCTGGTTCACTGGCCTTGAGCCATTTGCCCATTATGCACCGTTCTCCCTTTCTAAATAAGGATTAGAATATGTTCTGGCATTCACTTAAATCTAACCGCATTTTTATCAAGCTGTGTGTAAATTAATCCAAGATGTGGAGTCAATATCCATTAAACTACTTTAAGAAAAATGGGGTGGTAGGGAGAGTTATGTAGCAAAAGAAGATTAACCATAGATGTATCCAAATAAGACCTTTCTTTGAGGAGTGATTGTATTGCCACAGCTTTGGAAAAGATTATATTCCCACCTAATGTATGCTTTAGTGCTGGGAACTGACATTGGCTGAAGGTCGGAAATGCAGTGGTATGAAACAACAAAGAATCACTTTTAGGATAATTAAAACTATTTTGAATTTTTTATTTATCAATCTGGCTTCTAATATAATTTCAGTTAAATGAAAGACATTCACAAAGAATATTAGGCATACATACATAATTTCCTTCTTTCATTCTAGTTTACATGCTGTTGCTTTTAGAGAGTGAAATTTTTATTTCCCAGGGATGGAATCCTAATTGATCTTACAGAAAGAATATTTTGTCCAGCTCTTCACAACTCTAACCTCTGCAGTTACCAGGCCCACCTAAACAAATTGAAAAGCTGACCAAACAAAACTTGGAATCGGTAACATCTAGCAGTGTTTCCTGGCCTGAGAGGGGTCTTTATTTTCCCCAGCCCTATCAGAAACCAGCAGTGACTGTAAATAAACAGACTTGAAATGGTGCAGGCTGCCTTAGTAGACCTGTTCCTACAGCATGTTTTCATCTAGAAAATGAACTTGTAAGTGCGACTTGTATATTAATACATGTGTCCGTTTATATCTTTATTACCTTCTTACAGTCTTTGCTCAATGGGAGATGAACTCGTTTGTCAACAAGAGCTCCCCATTTCAGTGACAATGCGCTGTATATACCACTCATAGTTAAAAAATAGCTGCTGTGAGAGAAATGCCCCTTAACGTTTGCAGCATTGCCATGCAGATCAGCACGGTGTAGGCCCCAAGTCACCAGGCCACACAGGAGTGGTGTGCGTTTGCCTTTTGTGTTGGCTGATTTACAAGCCAGCCTGATCGCATTGCGAAACGTGTGAGGATAGGTAAGGTGAGTTATAAGTCACATCCAGATGGGAATGTGGGGCTTTGGGCATAAAAAATTCTGATTTCTCTGCCTCTGGCTGTGTTCCATCTCCTCAAATTGACAAGTTAGCTCCACATAGTTACTTGATTCATAGTCTAGCAGTTGTACAGCCATGCCTCAAGTCTCCGTGTTCCAGGTCATGGCCTCATTGTCCCTTTGGATGTGACTTATGCCCGCAGCCATAGAGTAAGTCTTCCACTGGGCTCCACTTTTTCAAAGTATTCTGCAGTCAAGAATCAGTGACAACTCCCAAGCCCAAGCATCTTACAAAGTAGATAGAACACTTTGATTCTAATTATAAGGCAAAGAGGAACAGAGGCTTGACCAAGGTCACCTGGCGATTCTGGGAGAGAGAGCAAGGGTTAAGACTCTAAGTGACTCTTGGGGCCCACTTATAAAAACATCCTGTAAAAAAGGTACCCATTGGTTTTTAGCCCAAATCAGCTGGGTGCTCTGTTACTGTTCATTTCTCACCTATTTCAGGATCAGCTGATTGTACAGGGACTAGCAAATTCGGACCTGTTGGTAGTTGGGGAACTGGAATTCAGTAAGTGTAGCTTTTCTTTTTGAAAATTGCTTATTAACAAGATGGTGAAAGGGAAAGTGTTAAGAGATTCAAATTGGGTGTTAATTTTTTGAGATTTAAAGGGATCATTAAATGGTCACACCCTAAGGAAACAATATGGTGTGGAGAGAAGAATGGACTGTATCATAGAAGAATTGAATTTTTCTTCTGGCAGTGCCCAAACACTTGGGTTTTCACGTCCAATAGCTGCGTGCTTTTCCTTGGAGTGGCTGCCCAACAAATGTTCAACAATACCATGAAGATCTACCCTTTGGCTTGTGCCAGTATTTTTTCTGGTGTCTCTGAATTCCTGCTCTCCTTAGTAAAAGTTTCCTCCTGATCAAATGCAGAGCAACAGGAAGTTTGCTGACAAAAGCTTTGATATCAACTTTCAATGAGCACTTTGACATAAGTCTGTCTCTCTGTCTCTCTCTCTCCCTCTCTCTTTGGAGCAGTTGGTTGAAAGCCACTAGGGGAAATTCTTAAGCTATTCTCTGGTGCTTCTTAATACTTCACAATAAAACGACTACCTCCTGAGCTGGTTTCCTTGAGCTCTAGGGAATATGCAATTTGAATGTTTATAATGGCACTCATTTCGTGTTTCGAGTCCTCTACTCTACTCCCTGCTTCTAGGAACACAGATGTTTGTTTTGGTTTTTGGTTTTTTTTTTTTTTTTTTTTTTTTTGAAAGGCAGAGTTAGGGAGAGACAAAGAGAGGTCTTCTGAGGTTTGTTTTATGCACAATTTTTCCTGCACAAAAAAACTCTCAGTTGGCCACCAGCATTCCTTAAGGCTTAAAGTAGCCTCCAGGATTTTGTTTTTTTAATTTACTCTTCTTATTTCAAGGGGCTACCAGTCACTTTTTGTGCTTGCTTGATAATGTATTTGGATGTAGGATGTCATGATCTTGTAGGATATGAATGACAAAGCATGTTTAGGCATGGAGCTTGGATAATAACGTCATGGCTACCGAGGCTGATTGCGCTCTGCCGTTGGAGGAGGGAGCGGGGAAAAGTTATTCCTTCTTGTTTGCATAAATTATTTAGCATTTAGAATGTAGTGGGTGGGGCCTGCATAACCAGGTGGAGGAACGTTGGTGAAGCCCATAATCCCAGTTGGCAGACCCAAGATTTCCAGCACTCATTTGGCACTTAGTTACTTCCTGTCTAATCCCTCTTTTTGTGTCTTGTTCTGCTGGCCACGTTGTAACCTTCTTAGGGGAAAAGGGGACGTCAGACCTCTCTGTCTTAATTGACGGTGATGTGGGATCACCGCTGACCCTGTGGTCTTCTTGGGGCCCCAGATACGAAAAATGATGAAAGAAGAGTGGAAGCTTACTTCTCACCTGTTGTGGCAGGAAGGAGGCAAGAGGAGAGGGAAGAAAAAGGATGAGAACATTTTAGTGTCAGGGGCTGTGCTTTGGTGGTTTTAATCCTGTAATCATTTTGAGACAAAAGGAAACGTGTTGGGATAACACATAGAGACTAAGGCTATCATGAGAAATACAAGAAATGATAAATTTCTATCTGGCATCTTAATTTGTTATTTGCGAAATAATACAGGCAAACTAGGTTTAAAAAATCAGAGCCACATCTAAATCATAATTTTTAAAATTTGCCTCTTCAATTTGACAATGCTTAAAAGAACCCTTAGTGAGAGTCATCTTGCTTTGCTTTCTGTTTCTGTCTTTTCTGTGAGAGTCATAGCCTTTGCTTTCTGTGAGTCATTTGTGAATGCTACATTTTTTTTTGATAGTTTTGTCATATTAAATACTTTGCCTTTTTAAAGGTATTGAATGGAAGAATGACCAAAGCATGCTTAAAGTAAGGGTGTTCATGAGAGCCCGAGGTCAGCCAGCATCTGTTAAGGGTATCAGACTCCCTTTGTTCTGTTCCCTTGACCTCAGTGGAGAGGACCTGGTCTAATGTCTCCTTTGGTATGTGTCATGCACTGTCGCAATGGGCCATTGGCAGCTTGGGATGGTGTTTGCCATTGCTCAAGAAATTGAGATCCTCAATAAGTTAGGCATGCTGAGAATCTTGGACGGTATGTATACACAGTTCTCACAAATAGAATTCCAATTTCACGAAGCTTTCGTATCTTTTTAATCTCATCTCCCTACAGGAGAAGGAAGGGGAGTTCATATTCACTTCCTGAAATTTGGAGCCTAAAAATTCTTATCAAATAAGAGGCATCAAGTATAATGGTCATAATGGTAGTCATTCTAGAAGTAATGTTGATGTAATCTCTTTTTAATAAACAAATTTAATGTTTTGGGATGCTCCAATAGGGAGCGCTGCCCCCATTTGTTTACACAAAGGCTATTCTTTAAAAAAAAATCAGTGACTTATTTGTTGGAATAAATGACTTACTGATCAAGGTGCCTGTTTACGCTGGGAGGTGTGATTAACTAGACATGTCCATTCTCTGAGAAGCAACAATCAGTTACCAGGTTTGAGATGAACTTGAGGTTCAAATGTGTCTATTGAAGAAGATCCCTGAATCACGGCAGTGTCTGTTTTGGATGGAACAACACTTGGAGAAGTTGGTTTAAAGTATGGCAGTGTTTTCCATATGATTCCAGAGTAGGAGCAATAACGTGACTTTATTATGTCCCTAGTAGGACTTTGTTACAGGGACGTAAAAATTTGGGATTTAAAACAAAATAAAAACAGCTAGGTTATGCATTCATTAGAAAGTGTCCATAGTTTTGCTACAGCTATAAAAAGAAACAGCAAACAAATCATAACATCTGGCTCTAATTCTCCATGGAGGTGCATATACACATATAATGTAGTCCAGTATGTTGCAAGTAAAACAGAGGAAAAATCTTTTGTAACAGCTGGTTACCACAGTATTATAGTTGATAGTTACAGATATTGAGTAAGTCTAAGACTACATACATGGAACAATATTATCTGTAGAATTCAATGAAAAATAAAACCAACAATCCCACTGTACACTACTTTCCCTGGCTCTTTAGCACTTCTCTCCACTTGTGTTGATGATGTTGTCACACACAGGTGTGACACACTCTTTCAACTGCTGGTATCAGGCAGGAACCCTCAGCCAGCACGGATTGAGACCTCTTTGAAAACTGGCAAATAGGTTCTTTTTGCCCCTTTCTTTTTCCAGTTTATAGAACATCAAAAGAAATATCGTATGAACACGAAGTAGTTACTACAATAGCCCATTAAAAGTTGACTATATGCAAAAGGAAGAGAATGTTGGAGGCCATACGTATGTGCACCAGCTTTTCTCAAGAAAAAATATCCACATCCTAAGGGCTCTTAAAAATGTAGAAAACTTGCCCTGTTACCACGGGTTTTTAGAACACCTCTAAGCACACACAAAATAAGACAGGTATTACCTACAAATTTCAACCATTGCTTAAACTCTAAAAGCATTTTTTGTATTGTTTTGTTTTGCTATAGAAGGGGAAACTTGGCTATAAAGAAATATTAAAAAGTTTTTTGTGTATGGTGATCAGTCTCAATATTCTGTTGCTTACCTCCCCAGCTTGTGCTGATATTTTAAGGATGTGCTCAAGAATATGAAGCAGGGTGCTACTGTCCCTTTCCCTCCTCCCTCAGCGTCCCCCCCGCCCTAGCCCACAGCCAAATAAGCCGCCCCTCAAATGAGCCACTCCTTTTTGCTTTCATCAATGGTCTCTGTGAAGTTGGGGTCGTTGTTCATGATGGCAGCATCTGCGCTCTCTGCTGACTCTGCTCCCTTTGCTTCATTGGTGTGGTAGGTGCCCTTGTGACGAAACATGTACCGAATGAGGAAGACCAAGGTGCACAGGATGGTGAAAATCACCACAGCAATGACCCCTGGTGGAGACAGAAGTGCCAGAGGTTAAAAAAAAACTTAGACTATTCCCCCAACACTTCCTGCCCACTGACCACAGTTCTCTGAAATCTTGCTCTCTATGTAAGACAGACTCCAAGACAACAATGACAAAATGCAGTCAGACTTGTTTCTGGCACAGGTATATGTAGATGGTAAAATCCCACAAAGTCAGGTAAAGACCAACATTAAGTAGAACAATTCCCAGAACAACACAGGACTAGGAGATGTTCATGTTCCAACAGATGATAGTGGAGACTGTGTTGAACAACTAGGGCATTCAGTACAGGCTCTAGAAGAGTCGTACTGCAGGTGCTTTGCTAAAACAGTATGAAAGTAAAGGCTACCCTCGATCTACCCCTAAAAAGCTTTAAAATGAGACTAAAAAATATCAAGTGGTGAGAAACGTAATGGCCTGCCAAAGCAAACTTCAGTACTTCTCAAGGAAAGCAATAATACCGAAAAACCCAGTGTAACATTGATAATGTCTGGCATCTAACAAGAAATAACCAAACATGCAAAGAAACAAAAAGATGGGAAAAATGTCACCCAACTGGAGGGAAAGTCAGTCAATTAGAAGGATATCCAAAAGTGACAGAGATAATGGAATGAGCAGATAAGGACATGAAAATAGCTGCTATAAATATGTTTAGAGATTTGAAGGAAAATAGAATGAGTAACAATGGAAGTTTAAAAATGAAACCAAAGAGGACTTGTGAAAAACATTACTGGATGGAACAATACAGATTAGGGCAGGTCTAAGTAAATATAATGGATAGAAATCCTCTGACTAGGGGCTGGCGTTGTGGTGTAATGGGCAAAGCATGCAATGCCTGTATCCCATATGGGTGTCAGTTCAAGTCCTGGATGCTCCACTTCCAATCCAGTTCCTTGCTAATGCCCCTGGGAAAGGAGCAGCAGATGACCCCAGTCCTTGGGTCCCTGCACCCATCGTGGGAGAACTGGAGGAAGCCTTTGTGGTGGTCTGGGGAGTGAACCAGTGGATGGAAGATCTCTCTGTCTCTTCCTGTCACTGCAACTCTGGCAAATCTTTTTTGTTTCTTAAGATTTATTTTATTTATTTGATAGAGTTAGAGGTTGGTCTTTCCATCTGCTGATTCACTCCCCAAACAGCTGCACGTGTCGAAGCTGAGCCAATCTGGAGCTAGGAGCTTCTGGATCTCACACATGGATGCAGGGGCCCAAGAACTTGGACCATCCTCTGCTGCTTTCCCAGGTGCATTAGCAGGGAGCTGGATCAGAAATGGAGCAGCCGGGACTCAAACTGGCGCTCATATAAAATATTAAAATAAAATTTAAAAACTTCAATTTAAAAGGAGAGACAGAGTAGATAAGAGTAACCAACTATATGGTGTTTATAAGACATTAAGGAAACAAAAGTAAATGAATGAAACAAACACTGCTCATAACTGGAGTAGTTATACCAAAGAGGCAGTACAGGGTTGTTAGTAGGAATAAAAGCATTTGATAATGACAGAAGGGTAAATTCATCAAGAAGACATAACAGTTACATTATGAGATAGATACATATATCTCCAACAGTACTACAAATTGAAGCAAAAAGTGATGTGAATTGGCTGAATTAGACCAATTCACAATTATACTTGGGGATTTCATACTCTTCTGTCAATAACCGATAGAACAATTAAACTGAAAATCAGTAACAATTTACAAGGCTTGAATTGCACTATTAACAAATTTAGCCTAAGGAAATACTACTAATCCTATACTTGTCTGTCTTAAAATAGAGGAAGAAAAACCACTACTCAACTCATTTTATGGGCCAGCATTATCCTGACAGTAAAATCAGAGGAAACATAAGATGCTTAGTGTTTCTAGTAATTGGATGATTGCACATATAAACCATGGAGATACCAGTATTGATCCACTCAAGTGGCTAAAATTAAGGCAACTGACTATTCCAAGTGTTAGAAATATCTGGAATAAATTGGCCTCTCGAACATTCATCATGGGACTGTAAAAGTTTCAATCATTTTGGAAACTTGTATGGCAATTTCTTTTAAATATCAATTTTCTGTATTAACCAGGAATTGCATGGCTGGAAATTACTAAAGAGAAGTTACACTTGTAAGACTTATACAAGAATATTCATAGTAGCTTTGCTCATAATAGCTCAAATCTGGAAACACACCAAGCATTTATCAATAGGTAAGTAGGTAAAACAAATTACAGTACACTCATTCCATGAAACAACTTGGCAATAAAAATAAATGGCCTATTGAGACATGTATCAGTGTGCACAGATCCCAGCAGTGTTACACTGAGTGAAGGAAATATGGTACCGTAGACTATGGACTGCATGCTTCCAGGTAGCAAATTCTAAAAGCAAAAATGAATCTATAGCGAGATCAAATCAGCAGTTGCCTTGGCTGGGAGTGGGACAAGGGAAGGATTTTACTATGAAAAGACTTGAGAGAGCATTAAGAGTGATGGAAATGTTCTGTATCTTGTGGTGGTCATGAGTGAATACATCTGTCAAGGTCACTGCACAATATTCTTCAATAAAGCTGACTTTACAGCAAAAAGAAGCAATGATAGGGAGCTTGATAAGAATATAACAGAACTTTGGACAATGTGATTTAAGCCCCATTCTGAATATATACTAATTTTATACTCATATAAAGGTACTTCAAAAATTTTTGTGAAAAATAAGACTTTGGTGCAAAAATTTGGAAATCCATGTATAGTTTTTTTCATAATACCTGTTTTCCATAAGCTCCTCATGCATGGATTTAAAAACATTTGCAAAATAAGCTTATCCTTTGATTCTATTGTTTCACAAACTTTTTGAAGTTTATTTGTGGGTATCTACCTTCTTCCTATGGAAAAGAATTTTACTATCTAAGCCATGTTGGTTGGCAGAGTTTAAACCCTTGATATGTTTACAGTATTAGCTGTGTGTAATTAAGGAGGAAAGGACTTTCTGGAATGAGAGACAGAAGGAACAGGGAGACCAGGCAGTGGGCAACAAGGCTATCATTATCCCAAATGTGGGATGACGCTAGCAGAGTCGGATTCTTCTGCAATTGTCCATGGTGAGAAGAAAAGCCTGGAATATTTTAGATGCTCTGGTTTATTATCTGATAATTTTTATTAAGATAACTAAAGCCAGGCTTCAAATTCCTTCTCATTTAAAATAATTAAAATTATTTGAGAGGCAGAGTGACAGGAATAAGAGACAGGCAGATAGACATGCAGATCTCTAGCGCTTCCATTCACTGATTAACTCTCCAAATGCCTGCAGTGAAGGACTGGGCTGGGATGATGCCTGGAACTCAATCTAGGTCTCCCATGTGGATGGCAAGAACTCAAGCAGTGAGCTTCACCACTGCCCTCCAAGGTCTGCATTAGCAGGAACCCTGAGACAGGAGTAGGAGCTGGGTACTGAGTCCAGTACTCTGCTGTGGGATGGGAGAATCTGAACCCCCTTCCCAGTTTTATAGTAAACTAACCTGGATCACTTAGGATGCAAGAGAATGAGAGTGAAAAAGATAGGGGGTGGTAGAGAAATGTCCCGGCTATTGTCACTGCTGCCTGCTGGCATAGTCAGACCTTGCTTGCTTAGCTTACCACTACCATTCTTTTTTTTTTTTTTTTTTTTAAGAGCCAGCATTAAGAGTAACCAGGTTAAATTTACCACAGTTCCTTCCATGTCCTTCATAATCTGATGCTGTATTAAAACAGCAAAATGCATGATATAAGCATCTATTTGACTTTTTTGTCCTAGACTATCATGGTATTGAATCGAATCACTTTCTACAGGGGGGAGCCACGGGAAAGCTTGTTGTGTACATCACTTACCTCCAATGATAGCGGAGTTTCTGTTGACACCGTTTCTTATAGCTTGCCCTTGTCCTGGATTGTATGGGAAATCAGCACTGGCTGCACAGAAAGAAATGAGGAGCCAAGTAAATAGACCATCGATCCCAAGCGATCTGATACCTATTTCTTCAAACAGTTCTTCGCTGCTTTTTCTAAATGAAGTCTCCGTTTGTGGATGGACCCATGTTACCATTGTTTCCCATAAAGAATCGCAGACTCCTCTGTCCTCATTCCGGCCATTCCTCTTTGCAGGAGGCCTGGCCAAACACTGTTGCTCATTTGGAGGAGTCGTAGAGAATTCTAGAACTCCACGAGCTGATCTCCAGTTCCACTAACTGGAATGCGCCTCCCCTTCACCTTTGTCCATTCTCAACTGGTGGCACTGGATATATTTTTAGATAAGCCCTTTACAGCTGACAGCAGTAGTTTAAAAAGTAATCATTTTGTGAACCTAGTATTTTACATGCTTTAATAGAATGCCATATACTTCAGGAATTTGTAAGGGGACAGTGTTTTTAAAAGTTGAGAAGACTTATTAGCAGGCTTATACATTTTCTGTTTCTTTCCCTATCACAGAAAATAACAATCAGTTGTATTAAATTTAGATGTTTTGCTAAGATAAAATAAATGTACCCAAAAGGCAAATCCGCAGGTCTTTCTTAGGTCAGCAGAGTATCTATTATAATTCATGAAAGGTACTTCAACTCAAATGACTTCAAGTGTGTTGGACTTCTGTTTGCGAAGTTAAGGTCAACCTGAGGGAAGCAGATCAGCCAGAGCTGCTACTGCTGGCTGGCAGCACCAGTTCAGCACAAGGAATATTTCCAGAGTGGTGCTTTGGAATAATTAAATGTGTACACAGCACTGAAATAGGGTGGTGGTATGATTCGGGGAGGACCTTGTTAAGCACCAAGTTTTCTAATTTATTTCCAAGCTAGAAGCTTCTAAGAATCTTCAAGATAATGAAAAAAAAAAAAAAAAAAAAAAGAATGCAGTCCTTTCTCTTTCTATTCTCATGGAAATGTAGCATCCAAAAAAGGAGATTATGGATTCTATCCGTACATGAAATTGAATCTATTCTTTTTGAAAAGATTGATTTATTTGAAAGTCAGAGTTACAACGGTCACATGGCTGGTAGGCTAAGCATGGTTTCTCTGTGTTCTAAAATCTACCTATCATTGCAACCTTGGCCACAAAACTGCAGAAAAACACAGGTGCCTGGAGCTAATGGGAGGCCTCTCCCCCATTCCCCTGAGGCTATCAATATGACAACAGTGGAAGCTGTGGAAGTGGTAGAAGTGGTGACCTGGGGTAACTCCAGGAGAATGACAAGAGCTGGAGGATAACATTGGAAAATATTCCAGGATTGCCTTTGGTCTAAATTTGAACCCTTGGCTGGGGAGGAAGGTCTCCCTTGGGCTGTCTTTGTCTTCTGTCTTCCCTTATGGACCACCTTTTTAACTCTGCATTCTGGGCACATGAATTCCTAGTGTTTCAGATTGGCATGGTTTTGCTCATTTAGATGCTCTCTGGACATCTGGTTTACTTTTCCCTTCTTTGTCCATCATATCTTACCTCTTTTCTGAAGGTATCCTTCGCCACCTCAGGCTAAGTAGTTGGTTCTCTTTTTAATAGGTATTATGTTTTATAAAAGATTCATTTATTTGAAAGGCAGAGTGATGGGGCAAGGGGAGAAGGAGAGAAGATTCCCATCTGCTGGTTCAACTCCCCAGTTGGCCACAACGGCTGGGGCTGGGGCAGGCTAAGGTCAGAAACATGGAACTCCATACAGGTCTCCCACGTTGGTGATTGGGTCACACAGACTTGGGCCATTTTCTGCTGCTTTCCCGGGTGCATTATCAGGGAGCTGGATCAGAAGTGGAGCAGCCAGGACTCAAACTGGTGTGCATTTGGCGTGCCAGTGTTGCATGTGGTGGCTTAACCTGCTGTACCACAACACCAGCCCCGACTCTTAATTTTTTAATAGAAGATTTATTTTATTTGAGAGTAAGAGTTACATACACAGAGAGGGAGAGACAGAAACAGAGGTCTTCCATCTGCTGGTTTATTCCCCAAATGACTACAATGGCTGGAGCTGGACCCAGCTGAAGCCAGGAGCTTCTTCCGGGTCTCCTACGTGGAGGCAGGGGCCCAAGCACTTGGGTCATCTTCCACTGCTTTCCCAGGCCATTAGCAAGGAGCTGGATTGGAAGTAGAGCAGCCAGGTCTCGAACCAGCACCCATATGGTATGCTGGCACTGCAGGTGTAGGCTTACCCTGCCATGCTACAGTGCCAGCCTCCCCCCACCCCCATCTTAATTCTTGTCTTCCTTACACAGTAGTCATCCTCATAAAGGCAGGGCCCAATCTTAATTATGTCTGCTGTTTCAGTGACTGATAATGCAGTGGCAAGGGCCAAGTGACTGCTGAGTGGCATCCTGAAAATCAGTGGATTCAGGATGCATCAACATTTGTGTAGCTGCTTCTAATAAAGCGTTGCATACAGGTAAAGTTTTAAAGTCAGCGGCTTACTGTCAACCAAACCCTTAAAGCAAGATAACACTCTGATTCTTCCCATTAAAGGACACGAACATATTAACTATAGAAGACATTAATGGTTCCTAGTCCACCAAATTTTGGTTACTGTTAGAAAACTATCAGAAAATACCCTCAGATCACCAGAAAGTCTCATGAAATTCACGGACAGAATTCTGGTGTGTGTGTGTATGTGTGACATTTCTATTTTCATGCTCTTATTTATAATTTAAACAGTCATCCTGATGCATGTCCGTGCTCCTTTGAGGCAAAGCCATTTGATTTTGGCAGTCAGAGAAACTACTATTTTGATAGATATAGTTAATTGTAACTTTTTCCTGGTACCATGGAAAGACAACTACACAAGATTGCGATGTGGATGACGGAGCTGTTCCATGGGGCTGGATGTTGTGGTGCACAGGTTAACATTGCTGTTGGGATTCCCACAGCCCATTTCTGAGTGCCTGGTTTGAGTCCTGAGTCTTCCACTTCTGATTCAGTTGCCTGTTCATGTGCGCCCAGGGAGGCAGCAGGGGATGGACCAGTACTCCCTATGGGAGGCCCTGATTGTGTGTGGGCTCCTGACTTTGGCCTGCCTAAACCTAGTTGTAATGGACATTTGGGGAAGTGAACAAGTAAATAGACGATTTCTGTCTCTTTCTGCCTTTCATATAAAGTGAATATATATATATATATATATATATATATATATATATATATAGACAGAGTGGATAGTGAGAGAGAGAGAGAAAGGTCTTCCTTTGCCATTGGTTCACCCTCCAATGGCCGCCGCGGCCAGCGCATCTCGCTGATCCGAAGGCAGGAGCCAGGTGCTTCTCCTGGTCTCCCATGGGTGCAGGGCCCAAGCACTTGGGCCATCCTCCACTGCACTCCCGGGCCACAGCAGAGAGCTGGCCTGGAAGAGGGGCAACCAGGACAGAATCCAGTGCCCCGACCGGGACTAGAACCTGGTGTGCCGGCGCCGCTAGGCGGAGGATTAGCCTATTGAGCCACGGCGCCGGCCCAAATCAATAAATTTTTAAAAACTAATTCATGGCACACGCTCCATTCTGCAAACATCCATATGACTCCCATCCAGTTTGCTTACAGAGCTGAGCAATTTTAATGATGCTGGAGTATCAAGAGTGATGGGGCATGAGGGGTATTCAGAAAGTTCAAGGAAAATGTGTATTAAATTTTGCATAATTTAAAATTTTTTTTTCAAGATTTATTTATTTCGAATGGCAGAGTGACAGAAGACAGGACCAGAGCCAACACTTCAACAGGGGATGCTGGCATCATAGGTAGAGGCTTACTCTGCTTGGCCATATGCCAGCGCCAAAATAGATTTATCTTTTACTTCTATTTTCCATGAAGTACCCTCATCTTTTGGAAAACATTGTTGAGTGGGTCCAAGGTTGGAGTATTAGTTCAAAATAGATTTGATATTAACAATCTCAAACCATACTTGCGTGAAATAAGCAAAACTATATTCAATATACTTTTCTTCTGGATTGTCAAATGACACTACATGAGGATAACCCCCAAAGCGTGGTATCAGTCTAGCTTTGACTTTTTAGGGTCTCGCAGAAGTGCATGTATTTCTGGTATATCCCTTGTACCCAACCTTCTGATTTGTCCAGTCAGCCCCATAGACTGCGTTTCCTTTGCACCACCCAGAGATTAGCTCCCTCCCACTTCTCTACCCAGCGTAGACCAGGCAGGGCACATTGCTGGAGGAACTGATGAAGGGGGATTCTTCTCCCAGGAGCTCTGTTAGTCAACAACCCAGATGAGGCTTCAGAGCCTGGCTGTACTCTCTGCTCTCCCTCAGTGAAGGCGGACACCTTCTAGGTCCCCAAACATATTCCGATCACTCACATTCACACTTTAACACAGACATCCTTCCCCTCCGTTGTCTTTGTCTTTCACGGGAGAAGCAATCTGAGAACCTACTACTGGTGCAGTTTTGCTTTTCCCGTTCCTCTCTTTTTTTATATTGAAAAGGAAATAATAACAAACAAACCTACTTGTAAGGTCAGGCCTCAAGGAGGTTGCTTCTCATAATTAACACTGAAGGGGCATGGATGGAAGAAGGTGAACAAAAGTATACTTTCCTTCCTCAGAAATAGAATAGACAATATAAGTGTTCTGTTCCCCTTCTAGAGGTGTTTTGCTCTCTGTACTGTGTTCATAAAAGGTTTTATTACAAAAATCTAATTAGCATCCATGAATCTATGTCCCGGAGACAGCTGGGACCCTTTTGTGCCAGTGACAAGTCCTAGATTCCAACATTAAACAAAATGGCCCTAAATCACCATAGAGGTTGTTCATATATGATGGATTTCCTGAATTCTAGGGTTACATGGAATTAGTCATCAATTAGACTATAGTTTCCTCTCACGTAAAACTTTTAAGACCCCAGTTCATACTTGAGATACTGTGAGCATGGAGCAACTTTCAAAGGCAAAATTGGACAAATGCAGAATATCAAGTAGTTAGTTGTGGTGTAGTTGATCTAGAAATAGTTTTTCTTTGGAGGAGTTTTGAAAGTAAGTTAACATGAATCTCAAATTTCAGGAACATGCTGTTTAGGAAACAATGCCAATACTTCCTCTAAGTCAGGCAGTGTTCTATCTGTCCACTGTCTTATTCTTCATGTGAACCTCCTGTGATAGGTATATTTATCCAATTTTGGAGAGATAAAACAGTGCTTTAGGTTATATGGCCAGGTCATAGGATAGCCAGGAGTTGAACCCAGGAAGCTGGTTCCAGAAACCACCTAAAACTAAACCGAGCTGTGAGAAGGCACCAGTCTACACTGGTGCTATCAGTGGTCACCATCGTTGGATGGTCTAAGGCAATCCTCCAAGTTAGCCCATTTGTTTTCCCTGAGGTTGGAGGACAGTGAGGGGAGGGCAACGATGTGGGAAGGCTTCTGTGTGCACGTGTGAGACACTTAGCTGACAAAGGCTAACTCTGCATGATGGCAGCATCCATTGAGCAATATGGGTAAACCAGGAAACCCGAACTGATACAGGAGAAGTACAGACATCCCATTGCCTTGGTAACTGATATGAACCCCTTCAGGGCCAAAACAGCACAGAGAAAATGGTCATCACTATTAAGAAAGCGCTCAGGAAGCCTGGGATAGTGCCGGTTGTGCTTGAGATCATTATTGTCAGATTATAATTTTTGATTGCATGCACAGAATGTGAAAAATAGAGGTTTCAAGGCAGGTGCTTAAGTACTAGAAAATGATTAACCAGACACTTTAAGAACAGAATATTCAAAAGAGATTTGAGTTCTTTAGCATCCAATTGCTCGTCTATCCCATTGAGTAGGTAGGTTAACGACAGAAACTAAATTTGATGATTGTGATTCTCATTTAATGAAATTTCAAGATATGTAAAATTGTAGATTTTAGACTCAGAAACCAATTGTAAATAAAACACATTTCAGTCCATATGAGAGTAAATCAAGATTATCTAACATAATCCATCCCCCTCCCCTGTTCCCCTTCGAAATGAAAGGCATGAAAAGCCTCAGGTTGTCCTCTATTAGAGACAAAAAAAAAATTAGATGGGATCTGACATCTCCTAGAGAAAAGATTTCCATGGAAACCACTAGAGCTTCAGCATCTAAATGATAATTTGAGACACTTCAACGAAACTGCTGCTATTAATTTAATTTAAATACAACATTATTTTGCAGCAGAGTCTGGGGTAGACGATTTATATATGCTCTGTCCTCCTGGCTTCTTTGTTTCATTTTCACTTTAATTTCTTTTCAAATGTGAGGTTCACAGAAGAAAATAATTTTCTCAAATAATTTGTTTTAGCCTTCACTTTTGACTGGTATTTCATACATAGATCTGAAAACAAATGGTGATTGACTAAGATGCTGAAGATGTAATGGTCATTGGTAGAAGACTGAGACTTCTCTAGAGCAGCAGGTTTCTGTCCAGGCAAACAGGACACGGCCTGCGCTTCTGTGATCCTGAGTCTCGGTTTGCATCCATACCCTCACCTCAGTTTCTGAAGAAAGCCAGGCAGCTAGAATTTCTGATTTCCAATGAGAAAGGGATTATGAATTTTTGGCCTGTGACTTAAACGAAACAAGCTGTACATTTTCAGTTTTTTTTTTTTTTAAAAAACAAATACTTATTTGAGAGGCAGAGAGAGAGAGAGAGATATCCCATTCACTGGTTCCCTATTCAGATGCCTGCAACAGCTGGAACTTGGCTGGACCCAAGTCAGGAGCTGAGTACATAGTGCAGGTCTCCCATGTGGGTGGCACTTGAGTCATCACCTGTGCTCCCAGGGACTGCAGTAGTGGGAAGCTGGTGTCGTGAACAGAGCTGGGACTGGAACACAGACACAGATGTCTTAAGCACTAGGCCAGATGCCTGCCCCATTTCCAGGTTCTTAGAGGAAGTGGTAACTGCTGGCATGAGCATGATAGTCCAAGATCCAATGACCAGAAAAGATAATGAGGTGAAAAGAAACAGAATGAATGACCTTGCCATCATCTGCTGTGCATCCTATTTAAAACATGCCAACCTTTACAAGGAAGAACAGAATGAGCAGTTGATTTCATTATGATCCCTCCTCCTGTCAGTCTAAGCTGACTTCTGCATTGTGTCATTGCCTTTTAGGAAAAAGATACGCTGATGCTCCTGGACGAGGCTGTCATTGCAGACTTCCGCCTGGTAAACTAGAGAGAGGTATATTAACTGCAGATAGCTCATTATCAACAGATACCCAGGCTTTGTATTCTACTCACTAAACACTAAGATATATGGTGTTCATTTTCATGTTAGACAAATGTCTTTTTACTGCTCGGACAGATGGACTAGTCCTTCATTAACGTTTAGCTGTAACTGTTTATGAATCAGCTGTCAAAGTTATTGTTGGATCATGTGAGCACTTGTGGATTCTAGATGCTCACATCTCACTTTTATAGATGATTTAGCCCCACAACCTCTTTCTGTGATGAGGCGGCAGAATGGGTGGTGGCTGGGTCCAAGCCACATTGCCTAGGAGGTGCCAGCGATGGGAGTACGAGGACTAGGTCTTGGAACTCCTCATTCAAGACTCTTGCCATGGTTCTCAGATGAGCATGAATCGATAGACAATTCATGGTCAGAGAGCCTCAGGGCCAGGGTGCCCCGCTGCGTCGGGCTGTGCTTTCCTCATTACAAGGTCGCAGTCCTCTTGGTTGAGGTTTGTCTTCCTTCTTTCCCTCTCTGCTTCAGGAGGTTTAAAATGAGGTGAGCAAGACAGCAGGGATGGAGAAGCCCCAGGTCTGGGGGAACGTGGCAGGTTTGGGAGGAATCATTCAAAGCTGTGTCCGAGGGAAACTGCTACTTTCTACTTTGTCCACTGCACACTTTCTGGACTGCCGTCACTTCCTATATAATAGGACTTTGGAGGTTGGGACTAAAGTGTCCCTGCACGGTTTGAATGGTGGGTCCTTTCGTCTTGAAAAATTACTATACCTTTGGAGGTGTTTTCTTCCTCCTCATGTCTCATTCTGATGTGTCTTTGGGGAAAAGCAAGCACATTGATTCCTGACTGCTCTGGTTCAGAGCTTCTGAATGGTGAGGTGCGTGCGGGTCACTTGGAATCTTGTTAAAATGCAGATTCTGATGGACGTGGGGTGGGCACTTGGGAGCCTGCATTTCTAGTAGGCTCCCAGAGTACTTGGGTACATACCTCCCTCTGGGTCACAGAATTTAAGTCACCCTTGGTGGTCCACACCTCCAGCTGTCCTTGTGTATGTGTGTTTTAATTTAATGTGGTGCCTGAGAGGAAACTAAAATAATGCATTCTGAGAAGCTCAACATTTTTCCTTGGCTGAATCGTTTTGTGCTTCTAATGATCTTTGTGACAGAACGCCCCACGTTTCCATTCTTTTAGCTCCATTTCTTTTCAGTGTTGTGGAAGCAATAATAGCAGCAATCCTTTAATTTCTGATTATAATTCTTTAGTACTTTCAGTGTAGGCTGGAAGTCTATTATTAATTCATACTAAGAGCAGTTTAAACACAAACCATAATGCAGTATAATAAGTGGTTATGTTAGGTATGTCCTTGGATACTTCCCTGCTTCAAAACAAAAGTACTAGCTCTCTAACGCATGTGTATTGGGGAGGGGAAATATGACGTTGGCACTACACCATTGTTGTCGAGGCATTCAAGGCCATACATGAGAGTGAACAGACAAATAAAAAAAACACTGGGTTGTTCATTGCTCTGGAGTCTATTGATTGATTTTTGGAAAGCATTCCCATCTCCTTGCTGCATATTCTTGCATGGGTGCTGCTGTGCAGCAGAATTCCCCAGCTCAGGGTGGAAATCCTGACGTGTCCTGGGCGTACTGCGGCAAGTCAAATATCCCAAAACAGCAGAGTAACTGTCTAGGGTTGTGTGACGCGCTGGGCCACAGACTTGGATATTTACCAAGCCTTCCGAACAGATCTGTTATACAGGGATCCCAGCTCATGGAATCTGGTTTCCTTATTAGCAGAGCTGTCTCAGCAAGAACTGGTCATCCGCTGATTGTGGAAATAACTTCGGTTTCTAAGGAGATGGGGCTTTAGAAAATCATGGTAGGAAAAGGGAGAAGCAACCCCTCCTAGTGAATAAGGCACAAGTGCCTGTTTTCAGGCCATTGCATTGCCTGAAGGCAGTGGCCAGGGACTGGCAGGGCTCCATAGATGCGGGTACTGTGGAGACCCTGGACCCGTTGTCTTTGGGACTTCGGAGAACACGCCACTGGGAGCTGAGTTTCAGTAAAGGCTGCGGACTTACAGGATTTATGGTTTGGGAGCTTCACGGAGATTGTGTGTTCATCACCTAAGGCGCAGTCAAGAGATGAGTTTCGTTTGTGTCACAATTTTGGGGAACAGGGGAGGACGCAGGGCCTCCCTTCACTCCTCCCATGTGGGAATGTCTTGAACCAGATGGATCCTTTGGGAACGGTGAGATATTCCTGCTTGTCCTTCTGCGTTGTCGTGTGTCTTTCAAGGAGCTCAGTGAATACAAAAGTGCACTTAACGCATTGCTCTTCCGCTGCCAACTCCATCTCGACGTGCAGAAAACGCTGGCTGGGGATTTAGGTGAGGAATGTGCTCCTCTCTGCACCTGCACTGCCTCTGCCAACGTTTGCGAGGTGTGTGAGTTGTGGCTGTGGTCCATCAGGGTGCGACAAGGACTCTTTGCATCCCCAAGTTTTCAGAAAGTAGTCCCTAGATGCGGGTTGCTTTAGACGCGTGGAGTACACCCAGGTCACAGACTGCTGATGGCTTCTGGCTCCACTGTGTGGTCTGTTAGAAGGTGGGCGTGAGCAAACCTAATGCGCTTTTAAAAATTAATTCTGCCTATATTTTAAGTCCTTTCGCAATGCCCAGTTGGGCTATTGGTTTGGAAATACTCTTTTCAGCTGCATTAGTGCAAGTGAAAATTTATAATTCCAACCTCAAGACAGTGTCTTTTCTTCCAGACAGCTGACTTCAGAAAAGTGAATATAAAAGCCTCCTGCTAAGTAGATTCCCATTATCTTTTGAACTGTTTTCCTCTTGAATTAATTTGAGATCTCAGAAGAGAACTGTCTTTGCTTGCTGGTGGGTGGAGTGGCTCCTGGTCATCAGAGAGCCTTGTGACCCACGTGGGCCCTGATCATGGAAGCGTCCTCTTGTTTGCTCCCTGGCGCTGGCTCCCATCATTATGGAGGTGATGTGATAAACTTCTCACACAAAGCCAGGCACTTCTTGCCTAGCTCTGCTTCTCACTCATGTCCACAGTGCGTGAAGAAATAAATTTAATTGGCTCTAGCAGCCTTGGGGCCAAACAATTCCATATTAAAAAAAAAAAAAAAGTGGGGAAAAAAGGAAGGTGTATTGAGTAGCAGAGACTTAACCTATAGGTATGCAAATCACATTTCAGATGTTTGCTCTCTATTTAGAAGGTGATGGAAAATAGTGAAACACCTCAGCACTGGAATTCTTCCATGTTTAAATTCAAAATGTTGGAAGAAGTGTCTGTGCCCGTGTTTAGATGGTGCTACTTTCTGTGGAGCTCTGAGCAAAGTGCTATAAGCACAGTAGCTCATAGCTTCACAGCTCTGACCGTGCTGAAAGCCACTCTTGGGCTGGGGACCAGCAGCCAGGTGAGTGTGCAGCCCTCATTCAGAGACAGCAGTCAGGATAAAACACAGGCATTGGAAGCATTTCAGCAATTAAAATCTTTTATAAATTGATCATTTTCATCTGTATCCTTTTCAGTTCTCTGAAAGAATTCCCAGCAAATGACCAAAACTCATTTTAAGCCTTTTTTGAAGGAAGAATTTTCAAAGCAATTCAACTCATTATGTTTAAAATAACTTTACTCCATATTCATATGGATTCTTGTTTATTTCCATTCAAACATAAAATTGATTTTAAGTTTTTACAAAGCATTTTCCATTTTTCCCAGGCAGAAACTCCAGAGCCAAATCAAGAGCATTTGCTGTCTGAGTGGCCCAGGTGCATCGTGCCCCACCAACCCCAGGTGACGCGTGAGTGAGCGAAGCAGTCTACCATGTATTTGTTGGCGGTGTTTACATGTGGACTTTCGTCTAGAGAGCAGGTGCTGGTGGGTCATGAGCTTCATCTGGGTGATGATTCTGGAGCCTTCGAGGCCTCAGGCAAAAGGGACACAGGTCCCAGTTTGCCAGCTAAGGTGGAACCAGCACTTCCAGGTGCTGATCAGCAGGGATTCCTTTGGGAAGAATTTGTACCCTGGATGGCAATAATAGTTTTGAAATGATGACGCTGGATAATTTGGAAGGTGTGGTGCTCCCTCGAGTGGCCCCATAGCTCGGTGACATGGTGTTGTGAGATGCCTGAGTGACACACAAGGATACCCAAAGACACAGCGCAGCGGGCAAAGGTAGAGAGGGGACTGACCGAGGCAAGGACAGCGAGATGTCCCCAGACAACACTGAGCTCACATTTCCTTCAGTGACCTGGGCTTCTCACAGCATCCACGTGGCACAGGAAACAGACAGAAATGAATACTGTGGCTTGCGGGTGTCCCTGGTTCTGCCAACCACAGAGAAGTCGCCATGGCAACACATACAGCTGTATTACCCTACAGAGGCTAATGCTGAAATGATTGCCAGGCACAGACCTGGGGAAAAAACACCCCTGAGTGTAGCGCCAGGCACTGTGGGGTGGGAGGGGCAGCGCCTAGAGAGAAGAACTGGGCAGGATCCCAACCTGGATGCTGTTCAGATTCTGTCGTAAGGGGTCAAGCGAAAGAATGACGGCGAGAGAGGAGGAGGACTGGGAATGAAGTGACATCCACAGAAGGAAGCCATGACCTGAGGAACTGTCCCAGGCTGGGTGTCTGTACCCCTTCTGCCTTTTATAGAAGGACAGTTTGAGTGTTTCGTCCCTTGGAGGAAGACAGCCCCCACCCCGTGTAGGCACGTGGAGCCCCTGGGACGCAGCTCATGGAAAGGGGGCAGCCAGCGCGGTGTGCAGTGCTGCAGGGGAAGCCACGTATGTGATGCTTTGCTTCCGGATCATTTCTGCCTCATGGCTCAGCCCTGGAAGAGCACGTGGCCTCCCAGCTTTGCTGGACACAAGTCTGCGGCAACTTCAGCCTGTCCCTGAGTTCTTTTTGGGTCTCTTAGATAAAAGTAGTAAAAACATCCAGGCGAAGACACTGCACCTGCAGGGTGCAGTCCGAAGAGAGGGCCTTGGCTAAGAGCTCAGATGTGTTGACTTTGGCCCACATTCCTGTTTAAGTGGATGGCACACCCATGGGCACATGTGCACACACATGCATGCCCACACCAGTAGAGGAAATAAGAGAATTAAATATTCAAATTAAAAAGGACAGCAACTTAAAAGAAAACCGAAAATGTTAGGATAAACCAACAATCTAAGAGCTGGGTCTTTGAAAGCAAGCAAAAAAAAAAAAAATAAAATAAAAAATAGGAACATAAGGCCGGCGCCGGCACACTGGGTTCTAGTCCCGGTTGGGGCGCCGGATTCTATCCCAGTTGCCCCTCTTCCAGGCCAGCTCTCTGCTGTGGCCAGGGAGTGCAGTGGAGGATGGCCCAAGTGCTTGGGCCCTGCACCCCATGGGAGACCAGGATAAGCACCTGGCTCCTGCCATTGGATCAGCGCGTTGCCGCCGGCCGCAGCACGCCAGCCATTGGAGGGTGAACCAATGGCAAAAAGGAAGACCTTTCTCTCTGTCTCTCTCTCTGTCCACTCTGCCTGTCCAAAAAAAAAAAAAGGGAAAATAATATAAAAACTATGGATAAGAAAGTTTCTTGAAATGAATTTGGAAACCTAGATTAAATGCATGAATTTTTAGATAAAATAGCAAACAATCGTGGATTAGAAAGAAAAATTTAATTAGGTCAAGTAGCATAAAATGAGAAAGTTGATAAAGAGCTACATGCACAAAAAGCAGTAGGAGCAAGTGGTTTTAGAGGTGAAACTTACTCAACATTCAGGGCAATGCTTCCAGGTTTATATCCTTGTCACTCACAGAGTGATCCAAGGGCCGTAAGTATTGCTGGGAGCTGGCTAGAAAAACAAAATCCCATTTCTTTTTTTTTTTTTTTTTGACAGGCAGAGTGGACAGTGAGAGAGAGAGAGACAGAGAGAAAGGTCTTCCTTTTGCCGTTGGTTCACCTTCTAATGGCCGCCGCGGTAGCGCGCTGCGGCCGGCGCACCGCGCTGTTCCGATGGCAGGAGCCAGGTGCTTCTCCTGGTCTCCCATGGGGTGCAGGGCCCAAGCACTTGGGCCATCCTCCACTGCACTCCCTGGCCACAGCAGAGAGCTGGCCTGGAAGAGGGGCAACCGGGACAGGATCGGTGCCCCGACCGGGACTAGAACCCGGTGTGCTGGCGCCGCAAGGCGGAGGATTAGCCTGTTGAGCCACGGCGCCGGCCCCATTTCTAATACCTTTAATCTGCAGTCTCTGATTTCCCTAGGTAGTTCTAAGGACATAAATGTTTGGAGCTTATTCAAATCATCTCACAACTTGAGAAAGAGATGGAGAAGTCCATTGTGGTATGACTGGGTGTCCGGTGGTAATTATACAGAAATTGTAGACAATCCCAGTAACCTCCTTGGAATTCTCAAATTCACTTGGGAAAAGTCAATGTGGAAGGTTAGGAAAATTCTGAAAAAGCAACTCAGAATAGAAGGGAAATCAGCTCTGTGAGGTCCTTAGTGTCGTTACAGAAGCTCCGTCATTGTGACTGCTTGCTCCCGTGTCCTGAAGAGTCCCATTGGTGTAACAGAGCAGGGAGTCCAGAAGTAGACGCCAACACCCAGGCCATGTAGACAATGACAAAGGTGGGGCAGGCGAAGGCTCAGGCATCAGTGCTGGACCACTTAGCCATTTAGAAAACTTACTCCTGCCACCAACATAAGTTTCCAGTGGAGTAAAAACGTACATCTTCCAAATAAAACATATAATCTTTAGAAAAAATGTGGAATAATTTGAGAAGGTACTGTGCAAAACCCCAAAGCCACCAAGCACTTCATTTAGAAACTTTTACACGGAGTTAAGGGGAGAACACTCCCATAAATTAAAAAAAAAATGTTTAACTGAGCAAACATTGAACTATGTATTAAAATAAGAATTAATATCTAAGGAATGGTTATAAATCAGTTAGTAAGTGGCATAAAGAAACAGGCAGTACATAGGGAAGTGAATACATATGAGTGCATACAAAGATATTTAATCTCACGATTAAAGAAATAATTGTGAGGGTGTGGGGGAGAAAGGCCAAGAAGTACTGTCAAATGGAACATCTCATGAGAGTGACAGAAATGCAGTCTCCCTTGAACCAAAAAAACCATGTGTACAAAGCTACTTATTATGGATGCACTGTAGGAACAAAAGATGAGATGCAACTAGAAATTCCCAACAGATAAAAAATCTAACTCTAGCATATTTTAATTGCTATGTATATACATGTGTTTGGTGCTTTTGCAGGAAAACTGAAATTTGGATCATGTGCAGGAAAGCACACATTGGCAAATGGGGGATATTTTTTCTTTCTACTTGAATAAATGTGTACTGTGCTGGTGACTGAAGATGATGAAAGATTAAGTAGAACAGATCAAATGCACTAATCAGGCAATCTGAGTGTAAGAATGAGAAAAGGGATTTGCTAGAAATAAAGGTGTAATTACAAGAGCTGGAACGATTACTTGAGAGTGCTTACAGGTGGTAAAAAAAACTAGCAGCTTGTATTTATGAAGGAAACTGAATAGATGTATGCGGTTTTAAAACTCTTTTGCACATGAAGATATAAAAATTTATCATACAGTAGAAAGGAAATTTGGAATATAAACAAGAAATCAACTCATTTAAAATCCTAGCAATGAGGGTCTATGCCTTCACACATCAAACTCACTGTTCACAAGTGGTGAGTGCAAGTCTGAGATTTCAATGCAGTGTCTGAGCAGACCAGATATTCTGTGACCCAGTGCGGCGTGAGCAACACCAAGTAGTTCCCATTTGTCTGGGAGAAGATTCCCATCCCTGGGAGGGCTGACTTCTCAACTGACGTACACATCTGTGGAAGCCCACTGGACAAGTCTGGCTTTGGATCCTCACCCTGGATCCGGGAGACAGAGCCAGCGACGAGAAGTGTCTCCGATCTGCTCGTGTCCCTGCCACTTCCCTTGGGGTGGGAGTGGGCTTTGCGAGTTTCTGTTCAAGGACCTCTCAGTATCCGAGATGCAGCTTAGCTTTAGGGCAGGGCACCAGATAACTCAGAGCTACAGTGGGTACTGAACCCACAGCTGACAACTTCCAGGGGGCCTTCTGGGGTGAGATGTACCACCTCCTCCTACTCAACCGTGTGGATGCTAACCGTGTGGATGGTAAGGCAGTAACGGTCACAATCTTTAGATTTCCTTGTGTTTTAAAGTGCTTTGCTTACTTTCTTTTCCAATTTTTACTTTTCTTAATGATAGGTAAAAATTATGATTATAGGGTACCCTGTGATACTCTGTATCATGTTCACGTGTCCATCTCCTGCAACATTGTTTTAAGATGAAAACATTCAAAAATCCTCCCTTCTTTGTTTTTAATGTACTGTCATCTGTAGTCACCCTCCTGTGCAGGACACCATAGTTTATGTCTCTGCTTTAAAGTCACTGAGAACCTGTTAATCAGCCTTTTCCTATCCCTCCTCCTGCCCACCTGCCCAGGGCAGCCTGTGGTCAGCCTCTAAGAGATCAACTCTTTTTAGACCCCGTGAATGAGATAATATGGTATGTCTTTCTCACCTGGCTCATTTCATTAAAATAATGACCTCCAGTTCCATCCATGTTGTCACAGATGACAAGATTTTCATCTTTTTAAATTGTGGAATAGTATTCCACTGTGTCCATGTACCACATTTTCTTTATTCAGCAGTTGATGGACACTTAGGTTATTTCCATTTTTGGCCTTATCTACTTTAACAGCATTTGGTCTGTGTATGTTGTATCAAATGCCATGATGTGATAAACACCCTGCAGCTCAACGCCTTCTAACACAGCTTGGGTTGTTCTGCAGTGCAGGGCTGATGGCACCAGACTCTTGGATTTATTTTTTCTGATGTTTGTTTTGTTTTTATGCTTCACAGAATGTGCGTGACCATCTGTGATTGTCTTCCTGCTGGCAAGTCCATTCCAATCCACGGAAACAGGACTGCTTGAATTTTGATAGAATAAGACCAGGGCCGATAATTCTAAAGGTGAACCGTAGCACTTTGTGACAGTTCTGTGACCTTGACATAAACCTGAACTCTGCCTGGTCACCAGTGCTCTAAAAATAGTTCTAAGGACCATACAATGATGTTTTAGAAACAGGCTGTACCTATTCTCAGAGGAGGAAAACAAGGATTAACGGAGGTAAATTGGTTCAAATCAGACCAAATTATGATTAGGAAGGATTTCATCTATCATTTCCCCCTACGAAAAATGTGTTATTACAGCTCCATGCTAAGCTGTCATAGCTCTGAAAAATTATCAAATTATTTTCATTAAATCGACTCAATTTCTTATTTAAGTCCCTGCACTGGTAAAACTTTGTGTCTCTACTAGGTTATTCTATTGCCTGTGAAGGCTCTAGCCAGAGGCCTGTTGTCTATTACAGGGTGAATATCAGGTGTAGGAAGTAGTAATGGCATGCAAGCTTTCTCTTTGAAAAGAGAAAAGAAATGAATAGGAAATACCTTTCTTGCCATGTTAGATGATACCATGTCTACTTCCTGCTTCTAGGGATCTGGTGACCCCTGCTCCAGAAGGAACAGACTGCATTGCAGATGGCATCGCCTGGACTTGTGCAGTACACAGCCTAGCCAACCATAAGCATCTCCTGACAGCCCAAGGGCATTGCCGAGGTAGGGAGTTGCTCAGTTCGTAGTGCTACAGAGGAGAAAAAGGATCTCATCCCGTGAAGCCAGCATCCCTTAGAAGGTGTTTCCTGTTTGCATATTTGATATCATCCATCACAAGACCTATTGGGAGATGTCTTAGTTGTCATTTCCATCCTAATGCCAGGTGTCTGCAAAAGCTATCCTGCTGCAAGTAGGTCGTCCTGGTTGATTGCTAAGGTCTTTTGGACAACACAATGTACCTGCTTTATTTTCAGAAATGCACACACCCAGCATCATCTTCAGGTGACCTTCACATTAAGTATGAGGTGAGAGCCCTCTGGCAGTTTCCTTGAACGGAGGCTGTTCCTGGCATGTTGCACCTTTGCTATGGGTGTGCCTTCACGGGAGGCCATGCTGCAAACCGAGTACTCCCATTGCTTTCTAAACGTATTTTTATCTGATTTGATTTGAAAAGCAGAGTCACAGGTGTTCTATCTGCTGGCTCCCACCCCCAGTGCCCACAACAGCTGGGGCTGGGCAAGGCGGGAACCAGGCGTAGAGAACTCTGTCCAGGTCTCCCACATGGCGGGCAGGGGCCCAGCTATGTGAGCCATCAGCTGCTGCCTCCTAGGGTGAGCATTAGCGGGAACTGAGCTGGTCCTCCACCCAGGCCCGCTGATACGGGATGCAGGCATCTCATGTGGTGTTTTAACTGTGGTACAAAAATCTCAGCCCCACTACAGCCTGTCCATTTGAGTCTTTTTTTTCTTTTTCTAGCTTAACTTTAAGAGATTGACCAGGGGCCGGCGCTGAAGCGCCAGCATCCCCTATGGGTGCTGGTTTGAGACCTGGCTGCTCCACTTCCGATCCAGCTCCCTGCTATGGCCTGGGAAAGCAGTAGAAGATGGCCCACGTGCTTGGGCCCCTGGCTCCTGATAGGCGCAGCTCCAGCCGTTGTGGCCCAATGGGGAGTGAACCATCGGATGGAAGACCTCTCCTCTGTGTAACTCTGACTTTCGAATAACTAAATAAATCCTTTTTAAAAAAGATTCACCAATGGATTCCCTTTAAAAAAAAATTATTTAAGCTCTTTGAAATGTTTAAAAATCTTTAATGCAGAGACAGTGAGGTCTTCTCTATGCGGGTTCCCTTCCCCAGCACCCACAACAGTTGGGGCTGGGTCAGGCCAAAGCCAGGAGGCCAGAATGAGGAGTAGAGCAAGGGCAGAACCCAGGTGCTCTGACATCTTCTCCCACTTTCACAGGCTGAGTGGATGGATCTCCACCTTGGGTACGTACTGGGTAGGTCTCATGGGCATCTGGCAGCAAGTGCGTGCTCATTCGGTGGGTCTGGGTGGGCCTGGCATTCTGCATTGCTGAGAAACTTGCGGGTTTGCAAGGCACTTAATGAAATAATCCACTTCCGACCATTGCAGCCAGCACCAACTCATTCTCATTTTTATCCTCTCCGGTCCTAACTCTGCACAGACTCAGGGACCCTTCAGTGTTCATGTGAGAAATGGCATTTCTGTGGATACACTGTTGTTTGGCTTGTGAATGTCTTACAGTGAGGATTTATCTGAAAAAGGCAAAGCTTGCAAGTCGGAATTCAAACGACAAACCTAGGTCCTCCAACACCAGAGCGCAGTGGCTGATGTGAGTATGCCAGACCTGCTAAGAGAGTATCTTAAACAGACGCCAAAAGAAACCTGCTTTGACCTTCCCGTTAGTCCTTTATCAAAAAGCAGAAACCTCCATGAAGCGAGGCTGCCATGCATCCCGCTCTGGTTTAGCTTTTAAACCTTCCCTAAACCCCCTCTGGTGGCTTACTGGCCTTGAAGGAGATGCCGAGACCACCCCCCAGGTGCATCACTGTCTGACCTCTCAACCCTGTGTCCTTCCCACAGAGGCCTCTCCTCCCTACTAATCAGGTTCATAAGCTTCTAACTTGAACTACGCACTGAACTCCTTTTCTCAGCTCCTAAATACATATGCATAGTTTTTTTTTCTCCTGTTAACCAGACTTTTATCATCTTAATTCCCTGGCCTCCAGGCACAGAACAAAAGAGGGTAGAGGAACCTGTTTTCCTCCTTGACCAGAGCTACAGGAGGCTGCTGGGAGGTGACCTTCCCTCCGGTCCACAGCTGCTCTCTGCTCCCCTTCACCTAAGAGGAAAAACTCAGATCATGTCATTTGAAAGAGTTGGTAAGCTGTTTGTGGTCCTGTTAATAGAGTTCATGGCCAGATACATGTTTGACATAAGTACTTCCCAAATTTTGAAATGACTGGCAACTGGTTGACACCAGGTATGAACTTGTTGCCCAAATGTGAGTAGAAAATTTTCTGCAAAAAGCCCATTGTAATATCTGGGCTGCAGCATTTTGAGCTATTTACTACTCACAGAAATGTTTCCCGTGTACATTTTCATGAGTCAATCAAAAAGAATGAAGGTGTCTTGCATGAAGCAAGATTTAAAAAAAAATGAACTAAAACTGGTTCCTACAACCCTATTTCACAGACCTTAAAAGCAAGTCATTTGCTAATTAAGTCGTACTGAATTCTAGATGTTTCTGAAACTAGTTCCTAGGCAGCTGGCTTAGACCACACATGCTCGCAGCAGCATAAGAACTTGTACCATTCATTGTGTGTGTCTACTCTGGCACTTGGAGGAATTTATCTGAGAAATCACTCTTCCTCCGTGGCCCTGACATATGTCTTTTCTCCTCTCCCATTTTCACTCTTGCTTTTCTCCTTTCAGCATTAGGAATGTGTGTTCCTTTGTTCAAGCCAGCCCAGGAGGAAAAACCAGCCTGCTGTGTAATCCTAACAGCATTCATAAAAGGGAATTCTTTATCAGTGCCCTTGGCACACGGCGCCCCTCCGCATGTTATAGGGACCTGGAGCACGGTTTCATCTGTAAAGTGGCTACTCTGACAATGGGGCAATTTTGGCTGCTTTCTAAGCTTCACCGAACAACCCTGGCAAGGAATTAGGACGGCGAGAGCTGCACTGGAGCTGATAAATGCGGTGTGCAGGGCTGGAATATGATTCAAGCAATCAAATGCACACTGTGTATGTGAACAAACTGAAGATGGAGTGGGGGAGCATTTGGTGGCCATTCTAGCAAATTGTGTCTAATACAATCCCATAATTATTGCAGCTCAGCTTGGAATAAAGCTTGCTACATGTATAGGGTTGTGCTGAATGTTTTAAACACAGTGGCTCACATGGAATTCTATGAATTATCTCCACTTTGGAAATAGAAAAACTGGGATTCTGAAACCTGCTGAAGGGCAGTGATGCAGGCCCCACCCTTTCCTGTCTTTTACATTGCTGGAAGACCTACTGAATGTCACATTTGGGGGTCACTTAGAGATTGTATCCACTTCACCATGTAGGTGAAAAGGCGGAGGCTTAGAAAGTATACTTGAGGGGGCTGGCATTGTGGGTAAACCTGCTGCCTCCAATGCCAGCATCCCATAGGGACACAGGTTTGAGTTCTGGTTGCTCCACTGCTCATCCAGCTCCCTGCTAATGTGCTTGGGCCCCTGAACCCAAATGGGAGACTCCGAAGAAGCTCCTGGTCTCTGTCTGGCCCAGCCCTGGCTGTTGGGGCCTTTTGGGGAGTAAACCAGCAGATGGAAGAGTTCGCTTTAACACTGCCTTTCAAGTACATAAATTATTTTTTAAGATTTATTTATTTGAAAGAGTTAGAGACAGATCTTCCAGCTGCTGGTTCACTCCCCAGATGGCTGCAACAGCTGGAGCGGAGCCCATCTGAAGCCAGGAGATTTTTCCTGGTCTCCCACAAGGGTACAGGGGCCCAACAATTTGGGCCATCCCCTGCTGCTTTCCCAGGCACATTAGGCAGGGAGCTGTATCAGAGGTGGAGCAGCAGGAACTTGAACCTGTGCCCATATGGGATGCTAGTGCTGCAGGCCAGGGTTTTAACCCACTGTGCCACAGTGCCAGCCCCTCCTCCCTTTTTTCTTTTGAAGAAAGTATGCTTGAGAGGCTGGCGTCGTGACGCTGTGGATTAAGCTGCCTCATTCTTTATAAGTGCCCTTGGTATCCCATGTGAGTGTGGGTTCTGAGTCCTGGCTGTTCCACTTTGGACCCAGCTCTCTAATACACTGGGAAAGCAGCAGAAGATGGTCCAAGTGCGTGGGTCCCTGCATCCCCACGGAGACCTGGATGGAGTTTTAGCCTCCTGGTTCAGTGCTAGCCCTTGAGGCCAACTGGCGAGTGAACCAGAGAGTGGAGCATCGCTTTGTTCCTTCCTCCATCCCTCCCTCTAATCTGCTTTCAAATAAATCTTTCTAAAAAAAGAACACTTGGGTTGCTCAGAGCCAGCTTGGGCAGAGCGAGCAGTAGGAGCTTCCTGGACCCTCCAGACATAACCTGTCTGGCTACGCAGACATTGGATTTTCCTGCAGTTAGTTTTGCAGCCAATAGCCACATCTTTTCATTTGGGTCCTGTACTTTCAAATGACACGTCTTATCCCCTACAGAAGTGGGACCAAATCCACTCAACTTTATAAGCCTAAATGCAGCTCTTAAAGATCTGGAAGGCTATAATACTATTTATATAAATGCAGGGTTGAGAGGCAAATCTCTACTACTTTAGGAAAACATCGTTTCTGATATCAGAACATGAACCGTGTGGCTGCACGTCAGAGTCCCAAGAGGCAACAATGAGAAGGCGATTTGATCAGATCATCCCAGGCCACACCAGTCACCAGTGTAGGCATCAGTCATCTTAGATGAAGTCATTCATCCCTACACTCTTCACCTTTGTCTTTTCCAGGCACTGCACAAGCAGGTCACGTGTAAGTTTTGGGTTCTTTCACGTGTGTGCTACGGACTCCATACTCACTCCTTCCTTTGCTCTCTTTCTTAATCCTCCAAGGACACTGCCAGTGAGGTTTGGTATTAACTCACTTTACAGCTGAGGGAACCGAGTTCAAAGAAATAACGCAGTCCAAGACTGCTCTGGACTGTACCTGAATCCAAGTGATCCAAATGCCAGGGGTCTGTAGCAGACGACATGGGGGACAGTGTCAGCGGGGAGGCACCGCAGTTGGATTCCACCAGCTCGCCCTGGATGTGCACGTGGGCCGAGGCGTTCGTCTGCCTCAAGGCGGCCTTGAGAGGGGCGATCTGGTTGAACTGGACTCTGGAGAGGCAACCGGTGAATCCTGGCGTGTTGTATTTGTGGATCTCTTGGTCAATCTTCCCTGTTTCTGAAAGAAAACGAGAACATGGAAATCGGACTCCACTCTGTTCCAGCTGCAAGATACTGCACAATCTTACTCAGAGGTTTCAGTTTCAGATATTAAATTCTTGTAGATGAAGTATTAATGGCTGGAGAAGATGTAGAGCTGTAGACTGAGAACCTTGTGTACATGAGAACATTGGAGGGTGAGCATGAGATGTATCTGATAAAATATTGCATAATTGCCTTCCAGATGCTTGAGATCTGGCTGAAACTCACAGCTCTCACTTGGTTCTGGTTGGCTTTGCCCCTTTTCTGATGTTTTCTTTAAGATTTTATTTATTTCAGAGGTAGAGTTATAGTCAGAGAGAGAGAAAGACAGAAAGGTTTTCCATCTGCTAGTTCACTCCCCAAATAGGATCAGCCTGGCTCTGGCTGTTTCGGCTAAGCCAGTAGCTTCGTCTGTGTCTCCCATGTGGGTGCAGGACCCCAAGCAGTTAGGCCATCTTCTACTGCTTCCCCAGGCCATAGCAGAGAGCGGAATTGGAAGAGGAGCAGCCAGGACACGAACCAGCGCCCATATGGGATGTCGGCGCTGCAGGCAGAGGATTAGCTCACTACTCCACAGCATTGGCTCCTCCCTGAGCCTCTTAAACATATTGAAAAGGGCCCCCTTTCTGAGCAGCCCTCTTGGTAGACTATGGGTCTGCTTTATACCTCTATTTCCTTTTCATGGTTCTTTATTGAAAGAAGAGAAGGAAGGAAGAAAGAAAAACAGAGAAATTGAAGAAAGGAAGAGAGAGAGGAATGGAGGAAGGAAAAAGGGAAGAAACCCAGAGGATGGGGTGGGGGAGGAAGGGAGGGAAGAAGAGTCCCACAGCCTACAAGTGGGTGTCTCCTTTCTCTGGAGTCCAACCCCTTTGGGATGCCAAGGGTTACAGCATCCCTGGAGGGATGGTTTGGAGGCTTTGGAAGTCAGGACAGTTTACACGTGGGTTTAGGAATTGCCATGTCCCCTCAGTGTGTAAGCTCATCATCTTCCCAAACTTGCCCTCACCTCGGGGCTGAATCTGAGCGGAGGCCTTTCCAGTCTACCAATGAGCAATACAAGGCCTTGTCCTCACACCGGCTGGGTCAGCTGGGGTCTTTTTGGCCTTCAGACCCAAGTTCCAGCAGACACCAACCCACAGGTGTCCTTCCATGCCTGTGCTCAGCTAGTGCGAGCCTGGTGTGAGCTGAGAGCCCACTGAGCCCAGAGCTGCTTGACAACCAAGACTGTCTGAGCGGAGACTCAAATCATATATTTGGTGAAATTATGAAGGTCTGTGGTGAGCCAGGAATGCACATTTTTCTGAGCTTCTGGAATGTCTTGCAGGAGAGGTAGCACTAGGTAGAAGTCAGCTTCCCAGGGTGGATCAGGGACCAGAGCTGTGGCCTTGGTAGAAATGTCAACATAGCAGGCAGGGGCCACCCTGGGTGGATGACCTGCTTCCACAGTTCCATTCTCTTGGACCCTGCTCACTCCCCTCATTAGCTTTCCCCTTTCAGTGTTTTTTGTGTTGGAGAAAATCCCTCATGTTTCCGGTATTTTTCCTGCAGGTCTGGGTCACAGAAACAAGAATCTGATGCCCAAGAGAGCTGAACCAGTATTTCCACATCTGGTCAACCTGCCTCTTCCTCTCTAGGCTGAGACCCATCCTCCTGGGGCCAAGTCTGCAGCAGACCCTGTTGCTTTCTGAGAATCTGATGGTTCTGGGGAGGGGGCCACGTGATAGTAACACTAACAGCGTCTACTACAAACCCAGGACTGTCACACTGTGCTGAGTACTTTCCATGCAGTGTCTCAGTCTCCTAACCACCCTCTGAGCTAGACAGAATCTTCCCCACTTCATGAATGGCTACCCTGGTGCTTAGAGAAGTTAAGACTTTGGCAATGAAGAAACACTTATTATTTTGCATAAAAAACTTCAGCACAGCAAGTGCAACTGCTGCCTGTGACCCTGGCATACCATGTGAGCACTGGTTTGAGTCTTAGCTGCTCTAATTTCTAACCAGCTCCCTGCTAATATGCTGGGAAAGCAGGAGACAGTGATCCAAATGCTTGGGCCACTCCCCAAATTGGGGAGACCCAGATGGAGTTCCAGGCTCCTGACTTTGAATGGTCCAGCCCCAGCCATTGAAATCATCTGGGGAGTCAACCAGCAGATGGAAAATTTCTCTCTTATTGCAAATAATGCAACAAAGTTCTGAAAAAGAAAGCCAAATGTGTTAGTCTCAATTTCTCTGCAATACTGTATCATGTTTTTATATTCATGTGGATTTCTGGCATTTCTAACCAGAGACTCTATAGAAATGGCATGGTGAGGTTCCTAAAAGTATTTTAATGGTTATTAGATACTGCTTTAAGACCATGTTTCATTACAGCCTGAGCCAACATTGTGATTTTAAAAATGCAGTGACCTGCTGTCAAAGCTTTGCCAACAGCATTTAAAGCAGCAGCGAGTTCCACAAGTGCCTGTTTGGAATAGGATGCCATGTTTCATAAGCACACCTACAAATGGCAGCATAGCTGTCACTTCAGCATATTTGAATTTATTACACGTAAATTAGGTTAATCTGTAAAATTGATTGTGCTGGTCTCATACTGAAATCCAATACTAAAAGAGCATTTACTGTAAGAAACTACTTCCTGCAGGGAGACGATGCCGGCCAAAGCACTCTTTGGAAGAAACCTCTAAAGAATGCAAATTGTAGAAATGCAGAGCCCTCACTCCTGAAATTAAATTCTCAAGCTACAACCAGTTCTGTCATGTCTTCTAGTCACAGTGACACCGATTAGAGAAAATAGCCCTCGCACAAGGTTGACACGATTCCAGGTAAAAGCACCCCACGAATGCTCATGACGGTGCCTTCGAGCAGGTGCAGCCCTGGCATCGGCAGCATCTGCGTGCTCTCCCCGCTCACACCCACTCCCTTGCTGAATGTGAGCGACAGGCAGGGGCCTTACGAGGAAGGAAGAGCGAAGAGCACCTGAATGGGGAACAGAGCACAAAGCCAGCTCCCGAGGACAGGATTAGTGGACATCCCTGAGCACCTCTTCTGTAACTGAACAGTTCTCTGTGTGCCAGCTTCGTGAAAGAGATTTCTTTGTCCTTTGACGCTATGTATTCTTAGACATCCCGTGGGATCTATTCAACAGCTCATTTTTGAGAGTTTGGGGTTATCTTTTTTAGTTTCTTATCAATAGTCTTTTCTCCCAAGGGGAGGAATGTGATATTATGAAATATAAAATATCACTATTAATTTTTTACTTTTTATGAAATGGAGCCAAAAGATCGTAGAACATCAATGAGCTCTGATTTAGGGCTTTTGATTAGTGTCTCGTGTGCCCCTCACTGTGCTGGGGGCTGTGGAAGTCACCCGGCTTAGAATCCACGGGGCTCCGCATTGCTCTACAGGGCCTGAGGGGGACAGCTGGTCCCAAGCACTGTCTGCCCTTGGTTCCTTCCTACTGGGGGCATTTTAGGTAACTTGCAGATGGGGAGTTAAATAACATTAAATTATATGGTGAGGAAGTTCTTGCCACCTCAGTTCTCTCCTTCCCTCCTCCCCTCCTCCCCTCCTCCCCTCCTTCCTTTCTTAGGATTTATTTTACTTATTTGAAAGGTAGAGTGGGAGAGGTAAGGAGCGCTTCCAGCTGTTGCTTCACTCTCCAAATCGGCTGCCAAGGCCCAGGGCTGGGCCAGGCTGAAGCCAGGAACTAGGAGTTCCATCGAGGTCTCTCACGTGCGTGGCAGGGGCCCCAGCACTTGGGCCATCAGCTGCTACCTTCCCAGGTGCATTAGCAGGGAGCTGGATCGGAAGTAGAACTGCCTGGCCTGACTAGCACTGTGACATAGGAGGCTGGTGTCACAGGCAGCAGCTTAGCCTGCTGTCCTGTCAATGCCCTCTCAGCCCTCCATGGAGAGAGTGTCAGGTCAGCTCGGTTGGGGCCAGGCTGGCCCTGTCACCATGTCAGTAGCTGCTCTTTTCTCTTTTAATTTAGACTGATGCTTCAACATGCAGAATTACTGACTTCCATCCTATTTCCACACCATGTATTTTTACCATGACCTTCTCATTTTATGATTGTGATACAAGATTTCCCTTTAGGGTAAACTTTTTGATTTTAATATAAATTTTTTTTTTGTGAACATGATGTGTCTACTTAAGGAAAAATAATACATAGCTAATAGTAGAGATCACTGAAAAATGGCCAAAGGGTTACCAGGTATGGGATGATTGACAGTTGTCAATCGCTCCTCAAATGACCCTACCTGGGAGAACTTGATGCCCTTCCAAAACCTTTGCATGTCCTGCCTTAGGAGCCTCTGTTTTGGTGCGTGCAGTCTCTCCTCCTTCCCCTCCCTTCCCCCCTCCCCATCCAGGGTTTGGTTGTGTGGGATACAACCAAGAATTGTGGAGATGTAGACAGGGTTCACTGTGGTCCAAGGCTGGCTTTCCGCTTCATGCAGGAGTACGTATGCAGCCTCAAAAACAGAAAGGAGTAGTGCTTGGTGTCTTTAGATGCAACAGATCATCACACTCCTGTATTATTCCCAGAAGCACTAATGCCTAGAAACCCATCTCAACGTAAATGCACATACTTTGCAAAACACAGTTGCATTGCTCTTAAACTGACGCTCGTCTATGAATGCCGAAAGTCCACCACTATCTAAACCCTCCCCAGGCCTCCAGCAGGGAGCAGCCGTCCCTGGCCCCACTGCAGTCAGCAGCAAATGGGTTTTGACATGACTGCCTGGGTGAAGGCTTCACTAGGTCCTGAGAAGTCACACTGAGATTGGTGAGTGGTTACCGGCAGTGCACCTGAAACCATGGCTCAGGTTCTGGGAGGCTGGTACCATCAGAGTGTTAGCTCTCCATGTTAGGGCTGAGCATCTGGCCCCCACAGAGACCTGGCTGGGGTCAGACACAGTTTTTCCATTCTACTCACTTTGGGCCAGGGTTGTATAGACAATCAGTCAGCAGAGTAAATACGTGAGAAATAACCATAACAACTAGAACAACGATGCAAGAATACGAATCTTACAGAAGGCAAAATTTAATAAGCCCAGCTCTTCCGTTCCAACACCACAAAATTGTAGACACTCGGCAGGGCATGGATGTTGGTCTGTGCCACCTCCTGCTCAGACTACGGTTTGTGATCAGTCATGTCGCACCGACCAGCTGCCTTTTAAAAGACACAAACCAGAAATAAATCCGCATACATACTGATGTATATTGTTATGTACCGTGGCACTGTATTACTCTCTTAAAGACACTGATGAAATTTCATGGTAATTATGAGATGTTTTTCTCGTATGAAGGAAGGCAGGACCAAAATACGCAGGTGTAATCTAAGTAGCTCTTGACCTGACTCACATGCACCAGCAGAGTTAATTGCAAAGCAGCAGAATGCTGGGAGAAGCAGTTTTTTCCCCCCTTTTACACACTAGGTCTGCTACCTTTTAAATTTATGTATCTTTTCTAAGGCCTGGGAAAAATTAAGTGGATGATTTTTTTTTCCCTAGAGACAACTGTAAAAGAAATGTCTTCACGTGAAGACGCTAGCCTCCTACACTATTTTACAAGAAGGTAAAAGTATGATATTTCTTTGTTTCAACTAATCAAACATCCTGAGCTTTCGAGAATCCTCAATAGGGAACACTCATTACGATTTCTGGTTACTTTTATGATACAACTGTGATTTCACAGTATCAAAACCCCAGATACACAGGAGAAGATGTGATCACTTGTCTCCCAAATCCTAGACATTTCACATCACCCAGAGCACACCTCTGAAAGATGGATTTTTCTGCTTTTTTCCTGGATTGTTCCAAGTTGTCAGACATAAGGCAGCCTGCAAGGTGCTGGCCTCCCTGTTCCGCAGCCTCAGGTGCCCTGCTGCATGGCACAATTTTTCAGAGCTAAGAATAACAGGCTCTGCTGAAAGTAACACAGCCTTTCAGAAAAATGATGCACCTGTCACTCAGCCACACTGCAGGTGCCGGGACTTACAGCACGAGAAACGCAGCTTCTGAGTTTACCTCTTAGATGCTTAGTAAATAGAAGCTCTGTGTCCTAGCTTTTTGCTACTGCAAAACCAAATACTGGCAACTTGCGATTCCTGTGAGCTGGAAATGAACAGACCCACTTCCTACTCACTGAGACTGACTACACTTCAGCTTGTGCATTTCGACGTCCTAGCAGCAGAAATGGACTCCGAAGTACACATCTGTGGATCTGAAGTGCAGTGCAGGAAGCTAACTTCTCTCTGTGTGTGCGCCTTCCTTCTGCCAGAACTTTTTTTCTTTTTTTTCTTTTTCCCCTGTTCTCTGGGCTTCGGAGATCTATATTATACTGTAGGCAGCATCAAGGGAGAGCGAGTCTCCATTTTCAGTTTTTCCTCTTATTTCCCCTGCAAGTCAGTGATGGGTATTCCCGCCAACACTAGCAGAGGGTCAGCCTGGGGGGCAGGGGAACTGGGGGCAAAGGGAAAAGGAGGAGAGAAGGGCGCTAACCTCATATTTTTCACCGACAGCATCAGGAAGTGTGGGTGTGCAAAGCCTGTTTGGCAGTTTTTTCTGTATTTCCAGATGACATGTAATTGAAAGATTCAGGGAAATAAAATGTCATTTTCTTCCTTTGTTCTCACTTGTACTGTGATCCTCTCCCAGGAGGTCTGTAAAGCGACCTTACCAAGGAGAAAACCCCCTTGAGGACTAAGACTGCAGGAAAGTGGCCGCTGGAACAGGGGTTGAAAGCATTGCTCTCCCGGGGCTGTGGGAACTGACAGGCACACTTGGGAAGCAGAGGGGAGATGGTTTCTAGAAAGCATCCTGGGGTTCCCTGAATTTGCACTGCAGCTTAATCTGATGAACACCACAAAGAATTCACACCTTGGGACCTTGCCCTCGGAAGTGACATCCAAAAGACAAAGCCTACATGCTTTGAGGCTGACCCTGAAGCTCCCCAGGGTCATCACACAAATTTGAACATCATGACTGCAACCACCCCGTGTGCTACCAAGGAACTAAGTGCTGAGATCACCATGCGCGTGTGTTTCTCCCTCAGTGGCTTTTTCTCTGCTGTACCTCTGAAACCAAGACCTTCTTCTTCTGACTGGGTCAGAGCGATGAGGCTGGGAGAAGCCATCTAAATGCCAGTAAAGTAAATCTCATGAGATTTTCACGGTTGAGACATGTACTTGCACATGGGTTATTGATAGCCACTATTTTATTTTACTTTAAATTTTGAGAGGCAGAGAGAGGCAGGGGAGTGCTCCCATCCACTGGTCCACTCCCCAAATGCCCATGACAGCTGAGAGTGGGCCAGGACTGAAGCCGGCAGCTGGGAATGCAATGCCTCATGGGTGCCAGGAACGCGATGGCCGTCATCACCACTGCCTCCCAAGGTCTCCCTCAGCAGGAAGCTGGAGTCAAGAGCCAGAGCTGAGACTCGAACCCAGATGCTCTGATGTGGAACATGGCATGGTAACTGCCAAGCTCAGTTCTGCTCGCATAAGCAGCATTTTCAGGGTAGATCTATGATATGAACAGTGGGCTGAATTTGATCAGCAGGTGGACATTGGTGAAGGGACAACTAACTCCAGGGGTATGACTCCAGGTTCACATTGTATTACTGATTTGGATAAGAGCACCAGTGGCACATCGACCAATGTGTCACGTGGCATTTAGCAGTTCCCCACAAGACAACAGGCTCCAAGCCAGAGGGACTTTCAGAGGCACAAATGGTTTACCAGAAACAGATACCTAAGTTGTGTAGTTGGAAATACCACCTGTTTTCTGCTCACCTTCAGGACCAAACTGGACTTGAGATCATGTACCCTGTGGCCCAGGTCTGGGTATTTTGTTGAATTATAGGTGATTTAGGAGTTGAGAGAGAAGTGTGGTGGGGTCAAGGAAAGGAAGAGGATTCTCCTGTAGTAAGTGGATTCTGAGACTGTCCCCTGGAGTGATCAGATTAAGCCCAGAGAGGTGTTGGGTTGAGCAGGACTTGGAGATCAGGGGACAGGTCACGCAGGGGAGAAAGTCGGTCCTCCAGCCTAGTTATTAGTGCACGGTGAGGGAGAGGGAAGGGTTCCTCACTCCTAAAATGAAGTCTCCACCAAAAATCCCAGGAGATCAGGTGGATTCTCCCAAGAATCCACAACCCTTTAAATCGGAGGCCATGAAACTGGGGGGCAGTATAATGCCCTTCATATAAAATGAGATTCTGAGTGGTCTGGTGACTTGGCTGAAAACCGCTCAAATCAGCTATCACTCTGAAAAAGTTGGGCGACCTGTTTAAATGCATGGGCTCAAAGCCTGAACAGGGTGGTCTGCTCTTCTCTGCCTCCTCTCAGCAATTCTCATGCCTCTGGGATTTCTGAAACACAAACGGTGCCTCATGGTGAATGTAATAACGAAAGGAGCAGTGACATTTTCCCCAGATCCATCCCGTGATTTGTAGCAGATCTGCTAACGTTGGGTCTTGGCCTAAATGAATACTTAATAACGATAATAGCTAAAGATTCATGGAGGCCTTACCATATATTAGATACATGCTTAGTATTCTAAATATGACATTTTATTAAAATTCACAGCCACTCACTAAGACAGATACAATTCCCCACCCATTCTGATCGCCACCTACTGAAGTGACTCACCCAGAATCACATTAGCTAGAGAGTGACAGCTAGAGTGTGTCCAAAGCCCCCTCTCTTAACCCTAATTGTGCCAATTAAGATATAACCCAGATGCCTGGATACCACAGGAGGCCTCCAGGACATTCACCTGGGAGTTCCTCCTAGGACGTGAGAGGCTGCCTTGGGCTTTATGGAACCCTCTCCAAGCTTGCAGATGGTGCCTTGCACTAGGGCCAGTGTTTGGCTGTGGGTTAAGCTGCCACTTGTGGCACCAGCATCCTATCCTGGAGTGCCGGTTCAAGTCTGGGCTGCTCTGTTTCCAATCCGTGGCCCCTACTAATGTGCCTGGAAAAGCAGCAGAGGATGGCCGTAGTATTTGGGTTCTTGCCATCCACTAAGAGACCGGATGGAATTCTGGGATCCTAGCTCTAGCCTGGCCCAGCCCTGACTGTTGTAGCCATTTGGGGAGTAAACCAGCAGATGGAAATGTCTCTCTTTCCTTCCTCCTCTCACACCACACACATGCATACACATATACACACCGTGTACCTAACCCAGCCACAAGAGCAGCCCCTCTCTACCACAACTTTCAGATAATCCACTTAAACTGAAGATGTATCCCCTCATAATCCCCCCTTATGAGGACAGAAGTATTCTAAGTATGAACACAAAAGACAAGGAAGACAGAAGGGAATCGGAGCCAGGCGCTGCTCCTGTGGCACCTCTAATTTACCTAAATCAAGGGACTGCTAAGACTCGGGTGGGGTTTAGATGTCTGTTGCTTTTCCTTTTCACAAAAGGCAAGGGGTTCTTTCTGAAATGTTTGCTCGGGGGCCTTCCTTTCAGCTCTGCTGGTGTGAGCTGCTTTCTTATTTTCCCAGTGGGGCACATGCCACGGTCCTGTCATTATTTCTCCTCTTCTGTCTGTACATGTTGATGATGCTTCTATCTGCACTTCAGAAGGTGCAAATTACAGCGGCTGCGGCACCTTAAAGAAAATGCATTTTCCCACACTGCACTCATTTTCTGTTGGTGTCATGCTGTGTGCTTTTTTTTTTTTTTTTTTTTTTTTTTTAGTTTTTCAGAGCAGATCAGAGCTTAAAATATTTTAGCAGGCAATTGTGTTAATCTCTCCTCTCAAACATGTTATTGTGAAGCCTGGGCATCCTGGGGAAATGAATCCACTTGGAAGATGTTTTTTTGGATGACTGGGGTTGAATTCTTTGAGCATGAGCACATTTAAGTTTTTCTAGCTTATTTGTACAGAACACTTCCTTAACCAAAGAAAACCGAAATCAAGGTCATGCTATGATTTTCACACATCCCAGGCATTTTTACTTTTAAGTATTCTTTCCTCCATTAAAAAAAATAAAAAATGGTATATGAGAACCGTGATGGTATATCAAGATATTATGTTTCCTGTGACCTAAATTCTCATTCTTGTCTTCTGATTTAAAAAAATTAGAATATTTTTTGTGAGACCTTAAAATTAATATGGACCTGCTAAGCCTAAGGGGTGTGTCAGTCTGTATTGGATGGCTTGGGGCTGGAGGCCTGAGTGAGAGGGTCGTTTGATTATGCTGTGGACACAGCAAGAAGCTATTCCCGGAATTTGAATTTTTGAAAAAGGGCCAGAGGAAATCTTTCTTTTGGGTCATTTGCCTCTGTTTTCCCCTGATGGAATAAAGACTGTGCTCCTGTGTGCTATGGGGCACGGCTGCCTTCCGCTGCATTGGAATTTAGCGCATCATTCTTGAGGTTTTCTCACTCCTGAAAATTACCTCTACCATCCCACCCAGCATTCTTTAATCTGTATGCAATTTTAAAAGCAAAATAATCATTGCCTTCAAAAGATGATATTCCTTAGCTATGAGGCTATCTACTACCTATTCTTTGCAATGTTTGGCCTTGGATAAAGTTGAATGAAACAACTGTGCATTGCATTTTTGGCAGTATTAGCAAAGCAAAGTCTTGCATAGGCCAACTTTTTCCCGGAATCTCATTCACTAACTCATTCATTCCTACAGGGACTCACTGAGTAGCTAGCTATTCTATGCCAGGTCTCGGGATTCAATACTGAATAAAAGGACAGGTTCTGTTTTCAAGACTGCATAATATCCTATTGGATATTCTGACTATGCTAGACAGTGACGTTATTTGTGGAAGGAATTAGTGACTGAGTTAGTGAGAGAGGGGAGGGCTGTTGTAAGGGAGAGCTCACAGACCAGTACAGCAGGAAGCAGACATCTGTCCTTTCTTTGGGCCAAGCCTCGGAAATGCTACTTCAGGAAGACAAGCAGAGAAAGGGATGGAGGGGAGACACTGCTTTAGGTGGGAAGGGCAGGGAGTCTACAGGCATCCGCTTGAGTTCTGCACCAATGGAGGGAAAGCCCGCAATCGCCCAGGGGAGAAGCATTCCTGGCAGAGGGAACAGCAACCGCAGGGGTCCCAGGGAAGCGCACCTGTGTGTTCTTGGCTTCCCCTGGAAGACTCAAAGCGGGGGCTGCACAGAGGGTGGATTCTGCTCGCCCAGGCATAGACTGGCTGGCTTTCAAGCTTCCACTCAGCAGCTCTGCATTCAGTTTGGCCTGAGAGCCCCGAGGAGTCCTGGTAGGTGAGGCAGCTATGTGTGTCCAAGGGATGGGGCTGAGGTGGCACCACGGCGCCCTGTGCACGGTCCAGATGTGGAAACGACAGAAAATGGCGGGACCAGGCCCTTTAGTAATGTGCAGGGGACATCCACCAGAGCTGCTGTCCCTCAGCAGATAATGCGTGTGCGGTGCCCAGCCAGTGGCCAAAGACATAGAAGGATCCTGTCACAGGCTGAGTTGTGCCCCCTGAAAACACAGGTTGAGCTCCTGAACCCCAGCACGTGTGACCTCCTGAACCCCAGCACGTGTGACTGTGACCCTCTGTGGAAACAAGGTATCTTGGAGATGTAATCCAGTTAAGAGGAAGTCATGTTTGATTAGGGTGGGTCATAATCCAGTCACTGACGTCCTTAGAAGAGACAGAGAGACACAGACACACAGGGAGGCATGGAATGAGGTTTTTGCTTCCAGAAACCCACAAATGCCAAGGATGGCTGGCAACTTCCAGAAGCTCAAAGGGCAGAGCAGTGTCGCCCTCGGAGTTCCCAGAAAGGGCTAGACACTGGTGACCCGGGATGTCTGACTGTTCTGGCTGTAAGCCTCCCAGCTCATGGTGCTTCCGCAGAGCAGCCCGTGGACAAGCAGGGCAGGCCCCGGGGACCGCGTGCCACCCTAGGTCCCTGGCCATGTCGGAAGGAAGGCAGGGAAAGGGGATTGAGCATTTTCCCCCCAAGAAACACTTTGCAGATGACAGCCTTGGCTACCGGTATGTGCAGGCTTAAATCTCCCGCGCACCCACACCAAGGACACAGAGGTGGGTGCTGCACAGCAAGGTGAGACCTGCCACAGAAATGGAAACCGCCACAGCCACAGCCACAGCCGCCACCACAGCTTCTTGTGCATCTGAATTTAGTGTGTAATTAGTTAAATCCTTTATGAACACACAAAAGTCATTACTCCCGTGAGTGCTGGTGCAGAGAAGGGGATCGTGCTGGTCTTGAGTTACTTCTCCTGTATGCTTGTGGCTCCCACTCGGCCATATCCAGTCTACACCGCTTCAACCCTCCAGCTGACTCAGCATCTTTGAAGTGTTCACTGCTGAGTTTAGAAATCTTACAAATAAATCGATCCAGTAGTTATAGGGCTGTGCTAGTATTCTGCATGTTGGGCAGGTGTTCAGCCCGGCAGTAGAGACGCCTGCATCCTATACTGCAGTGTCTGGGTTGGCTTCCTAGCTCTGGCTCCTGACCCCAGCCTGGCAGGAAAGAGTGATGGCTCAAGTAATTGGGCTCCTTTCGCCCATGTAAAACCTGGATTGAGTTCCCAGCTCCCAACTTCAACCTGGCCCAGTGCTGGCTGCTGTGAGCATTTGGGGTGTGAATCAGTGGATGGAAGCTCTGTCTCTTTATCGACCTCTTTTGCTCTCTGCTTCTCAAAGTACAAAACAAATCTCTCACGTTATATTCAAATGTCCACTTCCTGTTTCAAAATTAGAGCCTTTCTGAGTTTACCAGGGCCATGTCTTCCTCTAAATTATTGTTTTGGAGAAGCAATTTCTTCCATTGCTCTGTGCCTGTTCTCCCCACCACCCAAGTGCTTGGTATTCTCTGAGTTCCTTTTTCTTATCTACATCCTCCTCCTCTCCCTGCTTCCAACTTTTCTCCATATCTCATCAGGCTTGCACTACCAGGAATGTTCAATCTAAGTTGGAGAACATGTGCTAGGTCTAGATGAGGCCTGGAATCCCTGTGATTACTTTAGAGCAGAAAATGAGGTGTCGTTGCTTGTAAAATTAGTTTTCATTGCATTGTAGATTAGCTTATCCTTACGCCTTCTATTAATTGTGAGTCTAGTACCCTCCCAGTTCTGCCAGCCCATGGTTGCCAACCCGCAGTACTTGCCAAGGTTCCAAAGGGGTTCATGGGTTCTCATAGAAGCTACTGATATATAGGCCACTATTTCTTTAGATCCCTATTGTTAGAAAATTCTATTATATTTTTCATATCTGGAGAAAAGTCCTCAATGATTAAAAATGGTTTAAAGCAATGGCAAATCAAAAAGCATTGTATCTGCACTCAATCTTCAACTGAACATCAAAAATGAACAATTAAGATTTCCTGTAAGTAAGAAATATTTTCTTGGGGCTAACATTGTGGCATTGTGGGTTCAGTCTCTGCAGCAACATCAGAATCCAGTATGAATGCTGGTTTGAGTTCACTTCCTATCCAGCTCCCTGCTAAGGCACTGTGGAAGGCAGAAGATGGCCTAAGTACTTGGGAGAACTGGAGGAAGCTCCTGGCTCCTGGCTTTGGCCTGGCCCAGCCCTGTCTCTCCCTCTTTTTCTGTAACTCTGCCTTTGAAATAAATAAATAAATAAATAAATCTTAAAAAAGAAGAAATATTCTTTTCTGCAGATAGTGAAATTCAAGAATGCCCCACTATTTACCCTGTTCTGTTAAAATTTATTCACCAAGAGAGAGCACTAAAAATATGCCGGAAAATTTAACACATTGAAACGGCACTACTGAGTTTTCCGTGGCATTTCCACAAGAAAAGATATTTTCCTCAAAAGAAACTGGCAGACTCACATATTCACTTTACTCTAGCAGGGTAACTGCACCTTTAATTTTTCTATTCTGACAACGACCCACAGGTGATGGGCACACAAAGAATGAGGGAGTGGCCTGCGCAAGCCGCATGTGCTGTAAGAGCAGAATTGCCAGAGCTCCCGCTAAAAAGACAAATTTTCACATTTAGTATAGAATCTGCATCGAAAGGAGAAACCATCCTTATGCTTATATTGGAAGGAAGGATTTGCCCATGCTGCAACTGTGTGGATGTTTTAGAAGGGCCAGCCGGCCTTCTCTATTCCCCATCCCCCCTACCAGTGAGCTCACCCAGGAAAACAACACCAGGGAAAACTGACATGAGGGGCACATATCCCCTGCAGGTTCGGGGCTGAGCAATTTACATGCATTAACTTCTAATTGTCGCAGCGCCTCTGTGAAACAGGTGCTATTATTATTTCACCCTTTGTTACTTTGCCCGGAACTGCTCTGCTCTAATGTATTTCTGATCACGTGCTTGGAAGGAGAATATCCGAGTGTAGTAATCCACTGGGAGGGGAGGCTACTTCTGTTTTGTGGAAAGTTAAACAAAAGGAGAGCGCCCTAATTGTGTTTCCATGAGAGCTGCCTCTCTGCAGCCCGGGCAGCCTTGCAGGTGGATGGGACCTCCCTAGGTTCCTGGTGGGTAAAGGGGCCCCCAGCCTTGTCTCTCTCCCAAGAGCTGCCCCTTCTCACACGCTCAGTCACCAAGTTCTCAAATAACCCGCTTGCTCGCGTTTTCCACTTAAGCCTGCCCTGTTTGCCATTTGACTTCTCGCGATCGCAGTGGCTGCCTGCCATCTTGCTTGTGGCCTCTCTTTCATCAAACGGTGTTTCTCATACAGAAAAGCTCCCCCTGTTCCCCTTCCTTGGCTGCCTCTGGTGGAAAACACGTGTTCCTCACAACGACCAGTCACCCTCTCCAGGCGCTGACCCCGCCTCTGCCAGCCTCCTTACCTGCGCGGTCCCCTCCTGCTCTGCTCACTCAGTGGTGAACATGTGTTAAACTCTCCCCAGGCTGAATCACTCCTTTCAGCATCCCAATGTCATCAGGAGTAACAGGGCTTGTTGCATACATGCCATCACAGGTTTTCTCCCCTACGAGACTGGAAACTTTCCCAAGAAGGCACTCAGCTCTTCTCATCTTGTGTGTTTGTCACATGGCATAGTTGCCTAGATCCTGGGGTCCTCAGGCCAAGTGAAGGGGATGTGTTTTTCCTACTAGTCCACTTCCTGTAGTCTGGAGACTGGTTTTGCATTTTCTGCATGCATACTAAATGCACGTGCTGACTATAAAGTGGTCGTTCTGATTGCATATACATATATTCGATGTGCACAGAAACATGTTGTTGAAATCAGGAACAATAACTAATACTTTGATAAAAGGCCTTGCACTTGGCACTGGGAGGCAGAGAGAAACAAGCTACAATCCCCTGCAAGGATCTCATGGTCCAGAACAAGCATTAACCCAGAGAAAACGAGACAAAGGCCATGAGGTTCCCTTATGGGGTGACATCCAGGACAGAGGGCTGGTGTTCTAAACTGTGGTAGAAACATCAAGGGGAGCCTGCAGGGACTGACAGCTGAAGTGATCATGGAACCAGGCTACAATCTGGAAGGGGAAGGAAGCAGGGAGAGAAACAGAGGACTGAAGGAAACCACTGGGCGTGCTGTAGGACTGTAAAGCGGCCGGGATGGCACTGGCTACCCCTGGAAAGCATCATGGGGGAGATACTGCAAGACCTTTACCTTTCAAGCAATGTATTCCTGATTTGGTAAGTACAGGAGCATCTCTGAGGATTTTTAAAAAATCATGGCTAAAATTTTTTTTTTTAAAAAAACCCATGACATTTCCAAGCATGGGAGAAGCTTAACAGAGATGTGTGGAAGTCAGATCCATTTGGCACTGGTAGGTGGGGTGAAAGGAGGCACAAAGTGGGGATCAAGCTAAGGGAGGGACCATTATAGCTGTCCTGGACCCTTTCTGGAATGTTCTAAATCCCAGTACTGCTAGACAATTTGGCCATGTCAATTTTTTTTTTTTTAAAGAAACTGTTCAGGGAAGAATATATGGGTTATCAAGAGGAACCGGAAAAATGTGACAGAAAATAAATAACTTGGAACTAAGATTTGCTTCAAAATATTGGCTGCTGGTATTTGTATGACAGGCTTAAAAACAGATTTCCCCTCCTGCTTTATTAAAAATATCTCTCAATACTCTCCTTGAATACTTCTCAGCACCTGCTAAGGCTTGCCACTGAAAATATTGATTTCCTGGGTTTATCTGCATTTTCAGATTGTACAAGGCTGTTAGGTGCTGCATAACCTTGTTATTCTGAGGAATACATTTCTTTTATCTCAAAATGACATGAATTAGGGTGAAAAGGCAATTTCCTGATAAACATTAGTCCCAATACAGAAGGCTTTTGATGAGAGCGCTGCTGCATCCTGATTGTATTCAACTGAAAATCCTTGCTAATATCTGAAGTTGAGGACCCCAAAATGTAATGGAATATAAAGTTGAAATTTATGGTGTACTTTGGGTTTTCAAGTCAACTTCACTGAGGTTTAATTTGTATGTAGAAAAGTACCTGTTTGTTTATTTTTAAAATTTATTTATATATTTGGAAGGCAGAGTTACAGAGAAGCAGAAGCAGAGAGGCAGAGAGGCAGAGAGGCAGAGAGGCAGAGAGAGAGAGAGAGAGAGAGAGAGAGAGAGAGAGAATCATCCATCCAATGATTTACTCCCTAGATGACCACAACAGCCAGAGCTGTGACAATCCAAAGCTAGGAGGTTCCTCTGAGTTTCCCACAGGAGTGCAGGGGCCTAAGGACTTGGGCCATCCTCTCCTGTTTTCCTAGGCCACAGCAGAGAGCTGGACAGAAAGTGTAGCAGTCGGGACTCAAACCGGCACCCATATGGGACACTAGCACTGCAGGTGGCGGCTTTACCCACCACGCCACAGTGCTGACCCGGAAAAGTATCTATTTAAATGTCCAGGGATTAGATTAAGATGGCAGAGTAGGAAGGGAACTTGCTGCTCTAGGCTAAGAGAAGATAGTTTTAAAAAAGTGGAGACAGTATAGTCTCAAGGAAGAGTTAGGGAGAAAACAGCAGAGGAAACTCCTTGCAAATTAGAGGGACAGAGCAGATCTACATGGAGGGTGAAATCAGGACTCCAGTGCCGAGAGCCTCCACACCAGCTTTGGAGAGAGGTGAGACCAAACTGCAGCAGCCCAAGCTACTGGTGATAAAGCTTCAGGAAAATCCAGAAAGGAATCTGGTTTGGAGCTTTGTGGGGATAGTAGACCTGCCAAACTAGAGGAGGAAAAAAAGGGGGGGGGGGATGTTTCTCTTTCCCTGAGCACCCTGTAATGGCATCCTGTAACAAGCTGATATAGGGTGAGTACCATGTTGCATGTACATTACAGCTGCACCAGCTTGTGTCCGAGCCCAGCAAACAGCTGAGCAGAGTCTCCTGAGTCTGGTGGGAAGAACTGATGGGAGACTGAGTGCTCGTGACTGTGGGAGGCTTGTGTGTCAGGACTGTGAAAACACTGAGGCTGTGTGGAAGGGCTCAGGGTGTGGCTGGGACTTTGGTAGTTACTGTGGAAGGCTCCAAATGCTCAGGGCTCACTGGTTCCCTGGTGAAGTACATTGTGCGGGAATCTGCTTACACTGAGGACGCACAAATCCTTTGTATGGTCCTTGTGGAAGTGCAGATGAATATTATACCTACTGGAGCTAGTGCCCAGGCCCTGGGATCCTTTAAGGAGAGTAAATGAGCTGAGTCTATGCCAGAAGAAAAACCTCCCCTCTGATATATATATATATATATATATATATATATATATATATATATATATGCACACACACACACACACACACACACATATATATATATACCATGCCCAACCTGGGTGTCACCTTAACACTCCCTTCACTCTGGAGCACTGAACAGAGCTTCCTGGCCACGTCCATCACACACCTCTATGAATTCCTGAAAGTGGACACTGAACTAATCCACACATAGTCCAAAGATAAAAGCCACGCACAACAACAAAAAAGATGAAACCAATGAGTATCTCCACAAATATCAAGTAATAAATGCACCAATTCAAGAAACAATAAGGAACATGACATCCCCAAAAGATACAACACTTCAATACTAGATTGTGAAGATGAAGAGTCTGAAGAATTCTAAGAAATGGAATTCAAAAAATTGAGCATAAGATTACATAGAAGTAAAAGAAAACAAAATGCATGGACTAATGAAACTCATACATTACACGAAGGAAAAGTTCTCCTATGAAATTTAGATCTTAAAAAGAAAGCAAAATGAAATCTTAGAAATGAAGAATTCAATAGAATAAAAAATGCAGTGGAAAGCCTTAACAACAGAATCAGTGAAGCTGAAGAAAATATCTGACTTAGAAGACAAATCACAGGAAATTATACAGACAAAAAATATTAAGAAATTAGAAAACTAAAAAACATTGTTGAGAACCTACAGGATATATCAAACGACCCAACATACAGGTTCTAGGAGTTCCTGAAGGCGTGGAAAGGGGAAGGATTAGAAGGCCTTTGTATTGAAATAATAACAGAAAACTTACCCAATTAGGAGAAAGTTAGAGATATCTCAGTACCTGAAGTACACAGAACTCCTAATAGACATGACCAGAAAAGATCTGTACTGCAACACAATGTAATCAAACCATCCATAGTAAAACATAAAGAAAAGATTCTAAAATGTGCATGAGAGAAATGCCAGATTACTTTCAGGGGATTTCCAATTAGACTCGCAGAGGATTTCTCAGCAGAAACCCTACAGGCTAGGAGAGAATGGTGAGATATTTTCCAAGTCTTTTTTTTTTTTTTTTTTCGACAGAGTGGATAGTGAGAGAGAGAGACAGAAAGGTCTTCCTTTTTGCCGTTGGTTCACCCTCCAATGGCCGCTGCGGCCAGCGCATCGTGCTGATCCGAAGCCAGGAGCCAGGTGCTTATCCTGGTCTCCCATGCGGGTGCAGGGCCCAAGCACTTGGGCCATCTTCCACTGCCTTCCTGGGTCACAGCAGAGAGCTGGACTGGAAGAGGAGCAACCGGGATAGAATCCGGCACCCCAACCGGGACTAGAACCCGGTGTGCCGGCGCTGCAAGGTGGAGGATTAGCCTGTTAAGCCACGGCGCCGGCCTATTTTCCAAGTCTTAAGAGAAGAACAGTCAATCACAAATACTGTAGTCCATAAACTCTCATTTATGAATCCTCCTCAAGCTCTTCAAAACAACTCAAAAGGAGGGAATCTTCCCAAATTCTTTCTATGATGCCAGCATCACCTTAATTCCTAAACCTTAAAAAGATGCAACTGAGAGAGAACTACAGACCAATTTCCATGATGAACATAGATGCAAAATTCCTCAAAATTCCAGAAAATTGAATTTAACAACACATCAGAAAGATCTTTCACCCAGATGAAGAGGGATTTATCCTTGGTATGCAAGGGTAGTTCAACATTTGCAAATCAATGTGATACATTAAAAAACTGAAGAACAAAAATTGTATGATTAAAAAACTATCTCAATAGATGCAGAGACAGCATTTGATAAAATATAATACTCTTTCATGATGAAAACTCTAGGCAAATTAGGTATAGAAGGAACATTCCTCAATATAATTAAGGCAATTTACAACAAACCCACGGTCAGCATCATATTGAATGGGGCAAAGTTGGAAGCATTCCCACTGAGATCTGGAACCAGACAAGGATGCCCACTGTCACCATTGCTATTCAATATAGTCCTGGAAGTTTATCCAGAGCTGCCAGGCAAGAAAAAAATCAAAGGGATACAAAGTTGGGAAGGAGGGAGTTAAATTATCCCTATTTGCAGATGACATGATTGTATATACAGGGGATTCAAAAGATTCCATTAAGAGACTATTGGAACTCATAGAAGAGTTTGGTAAAGTTACAGTATATAAAATCAATACACAGAAATCAACAGCTTTTGTATACCTAGACATTTCTATTGCTGAGAAAGAACTTCTAATCAATCCCATTCACAAAAAAAAAAAAAAATCAAATACCTTGGAATAAATTTAACCAAGGATGTCAAAGATCTCTATGATGACAACTACAAAACATTTAAGAAGGAAATAGAAACAGATAAAAAATATGGAAAAATCTTCCATGTTCATGGATTGGAAGAATATCATCGAAATGTCCATAGTACAAAAAGCAACTTACAGATTCAATGCAATACGAATCAAAATATCAGACATTCTTCTCAGATACAGAAGAAAAAATGCTGAACTTTATATGGAAACACAGGAGGCCACGAATAGCTAATGCAATCTTATACAATAAAAACAAAGCTGGAGGCATTACAATACCAGATTTCAAGACATACTACAGGGCAGTTAAAATCAAAACAGTTTGGTACTGGTACAAAAACAGATTGATAGACCAAAGGAACAGAATACATATTCCAGAAATCAACTCAAGGATCTACAACCAACTTATTATTGACAAAGGAGCTAAAATCAATCCCTGGAGCAAGGACAGCCTCTTCAACAAATGGTGCTGGGAAAACTGGATCTCCACATGCAGAAGCTTGAAGCGAGACCCCTACCTTACACCTTTCATTAAAATCCACTCAAAATGGAATAAAGACTTAAATCTATGACCCAATGCCATCAAATTATTAGAGAACATTGGGAAACCCTACAAGACATTGGCATAGACAAAGAGTTCTTGGAACTGACCCCTGTGGCACAGGCAATCACAGCAAAAATTGACAAATGGGATTATACCAAATTCAAAAGCTTCTCACTGCAAAAGAAACACTCAGGAAAGTGAAGAGACAACCCACAGATTTAGAGAAAATATTTGTAAACTATTCAACTGATAAAGGATTAATAACCAGAATATGTAAAGAGACCAAGAAACCCCACAACAACAAAACAAACAACCCTGGGAAGAAATGGAAAAGGACTTAAAATTTCCTCAAAAGAGGAAATCCAAATATCTAACAGACACCTGAAAAAATGTTCAGGGTCAGTAGCCATCAGGGAAATACAAGTCAAAACTCCTTAACATGGAGTTATCTCAGGAATCTGAATATAGACCTACCATATGACCCACCATCCTGCTCCTGGGAATTAACCCAAGGGAAATAAAATCAGCATATAAAAGAGTTATCTGTAACCCCATGTTTATCGCAGCTCAATTTATAATAGCTAGACATGTAATCAAACCAAATGCTTGTCAACTGAAGACTGGGTAAATTATTGGATTTGCACACTATGGAATATTACCCAGTGGTAAAAAAAATGAAATTTGGTCATTTACAACAAAATAGATGAATCATACTCAGTGAAAGAAGCCAGTCCCAAAGGGACACATATCACATGTTCTCCCTGACCTGTGATAACTAACAGAGCACCTAAAAGGCAATCTGTAGAAGTGAAATTGACACTTTCAAAAGCAATTACTTGCACAGCCCTTGTCTTGACTGTTGAGGAACAGTTTTTAATACTGTTTGTTGTACTTTTTAATTAACACAGAGTTAAACGTGTATAAAGTCAATTAAAAATAGATACCAGTAAATAATAAGAGTGGGAATAAGAGAGTGAGGAGGAATAGGGGTTGGGAGTCTGGGTGGCCATGGTGAGAAGAATCACCATATTCTTAAAGTTGTATTATGAAGTTTGTAACTATAAAGCTGTATAGTTCTGCATACATTCCTATGGACTTACTTCTAATGGTACAGTTTAAAAACTTGCCATGGGACCCCAAATCCCCTTAAGCTGGGTGGTAAAAATACCATCTTAAGTGTTAAAGTGATCTTATGGATAGGATTAGGAGTCTGGTAATAATGATAGATTGAATTAAAAAGGGGTGAATGTGCCAATATGGGAAGCAGTCCTCACAGCAGACTCACAGAATGACAATTGCTTTAAATAGCACTCTCACCTAACAATTAGTCCTTAAGGATTTCTGGTCTGGCTAAAAGCCCCTGAAATCATTTCAGGCATGGAAAGCCAAGACACTGAAGCAAAAAATGTCCTACATGGAGGATCTCAGGGGGTGAGACCCAAATGGAAAGAAGTGGTCATCTAAGGAGGAGGTACTTTTCTCTGAAGGGAAGAGAACTTCCACTTTGCTTATGGCCTTGTCTAAATACTGATGGAGTTTGTTTCTCAGAAAGCTTCCATAGCCTAGGCATCTCATGTCAAGAGCCTCGGGTGATCACTGAGGTCATTCATAAGAGTATTAATTAATAAATTAACAAGAGTCACTGTGCACTAACTTCTCATGCAGGACCTCTGTCCTCCACGAGTTGTATTATAACTATGCCTAAGTGCTCCCAAAAGATGTATAATTCTTGGTTGCTTTGTTAAAGTTAATTAAGTTCTTAAAAAAAAAAGTGTAATTAACTTCAAGATGCAATGATTTTGAACATCCCTTTTCTCAACTGTTGAGGAACAGTTTTTTTTTTATACCATGCAAATTGTTTAACTCTTAATTAGTATAAAGTTGGTCTGCTGTGTATAAAGTTAATACTAAATGGATCTTAGTGGAGAATGGAAAAGGGAATGGGAGAGAGAGGAAGTGGAGGGGTGAGAGACAGTGGGTGGGAGGGTGAATATGGCAGGAAGAATCACTGTATTCCTAAACTTGTACTTATGAAATGCATGAAGTCTGTAGTTCTTAAATAAAAGTTTTCTTTGGGTGGAAAAATAAGAAAAATTAAAAAGTCTAGTCTACTCAGTTTTTGCCAGATGTAGTACATTTGATGTTTGTACGAATTTCCTTTTTGTGTATCTATGTGTGTGTGTGCCTGTTCATGTGCATGTGAAATTCATTCCTGAAAATGAAGATACTTAAACTTTCAGTTTCAGAGCAGAAGGCTCTCAATAATTCTACTAGAGATTTGTGATAATACTAGGGCTTGTTTCTATTTAATTAGGAACCCTTCTGAGATCCCTTTATAGACAGTAAGACACTGTGCTATACTTGATTTCCAGGTTCTGGCAGGGAATGAATCATTCCAGAATCCATACTTCTGCACAATCAAATATGGATCCATGGCTATGTAAAAGTGTGTTTGTAATAATTAAACCCTCATTGGCTCCCTCTCTCCCAATTTGTTTCCAAAGCATTCTGAGCAGAGAGCACTTCAGCAGGTGTTCTCAGAGGAACCATGAATTAATTACCTGAAGAATGTGAGAATGCCCTCCAAATAAGGCTGGGGTTCTCTCTGGTGACTGTGTGGCCCCAGAGGCAGCTCCCAGGGCTTCAGCATTCAGGGCTCTGCTGAGGGTTTTCATTAGCATTTGCATTCAAACTTCAGGTTACTATCTTTGGATCCCCTCTTTATTTATTTTATTTATTTATTTAATTTATTTTTTTTTAATTTTTGACAGGCAGAGTGGACAGTGAGAGAGAGAGAGAGAGAGAGAGAAAGGTCTTCCTTTTGCCGTTGGTTCACCCTCCAATGGCCGCCGCGGTAGGCGCGCTGCGGCCGGAGCACCGCGCTGATCTGATGGCAGGAGCCAGGTGCTTATCCTGGTCTCCCATTGGGTGCAGGGCCCGAGCACTTGGGCCATCCTCCACTGCACTCCCTGGCCACAGCAGAGAGCTGGCCTGGAAGAGGGGCAACCGGGACAGACCGGTGCCCCGACTGGGACTAGAACCTGGTGTGCCGGCGCCACAAGGCGGAGGATTAGCCTACTGAGCCGCGGCGCCGGCCGGATCCCCTCTTTAAACATCAAATCATTCCACAGACCAATTTCCCTGATGAATGTAGATGGAAAAATCCTCAACAAAATACTAGCCTGTTGAATCCAACAACACATCAGAAAGATCATTCACTGGGACCAAGTGGGAATTATCTTTGGTATGCAAGGATGGTTCAACATTTGCAAATTATTCAATGTGATACATCACATCAACAAATTGAAGAACAAAAACCATATGATTATCTCCATATATGCAGTAAACACATTTGACAAAGTACAACACCCTTTCATGATGAAAACTCCAAGCAAATTGGGAATAGAAGGAACATTTCTCAAAACAATCAAGGCAATTTTTGAAAAAAATCTATGGCCAGCGTCCTATTGAACAGGGAGAAGTTGAAAGTGTTCCTACTGAGATCAGGAACCAGGCAGGCATGCCCACTCTCACCACTCCTATTCAATATAGTCCTGGAAATTTATCCAGAGCTGCTAGGCAAGAAAAAGTAATCGAAGGGATAAAAATTGGGAAGGAGGAAGTCAAACTATCCTTATTTGCAGATGACATGATTGTATATATAGGGGATCCAAAAGACTCCACTAAGAGACTATTGGAAGTCAAGGAGAGTTTGGAGAAGTAGCCTTTGTATAACCAGACAATGCCATGGCCTAGAAATAACTTCTGAGATCAATCCCATTTACAATAGCTACCAAAAAAATCAAATCCCTTGGAATAAATTTAACCAAGGATTTCAAAGATCTCTAAGATGACGATTACAAAACATAAAGAAATAGAAGATAAAAAAATGGAAAAAAACTTCCATGTTCATGGATTGGAAGAATCAATATCATCAAAATGTCCATAGTACCAAAAGCAATATACAGATTTAATGCAATACCAATCAAAATACCAAAGACATTCTTCTCAGATACAGAAAAAACAATGCTGAAATTCATATGGGAACACAGGTACCCTGAATAGCTAAAGGAGTATTATATAACACAAACAAGTAGAAGCATCACAATATTAGATTTTAAGACATACTACAGGGCAGTTAAAATCAAAGCAGCTTGGCACTGGAACAAAAACAGATGGATAGACCAATGGAGTGGAATACATATGCCAGAAATCAATCCAAGGATGTACAACCAGCTTATCTTTGACAAAGATGCAAAAATCAATCCCTGGAGCAAGAACAGCCTCTTCAACAAATGGTGCTTGGAAAACAGTATTCCCACATGCAGAAGCTTGAGGTGAGACCCCCTACTTTACACCTTTCACTAAAATCCACTAATCCACTCAAAATGGAATAAAGACTTAAATCTATGACCCAATACCATCAAATTATTAGAGAACATTGGGAAACCCTACAAGACATTGGCATAGACAAAGAGTTCTTGGAACAGACCCCTGTGGCACAGGCAATCACAGCAAAAATTGACAAATGGGATTATACCAAATTCAAAAGCTTCTGTACTACAAAAGAAACACTCAGGAAAGTGAAGAGACATCCCATGGAATTAGAGAAAATATTTGTAAACTATGCAACTGATAAAGGATTAATAACCAGAATATATAAAGAGACCAAGAAACCCCACAACAACAAAACAAACAACCCTGGGAAGAAATGGAAAAGGACTTAAAATTTCCTCAAAAGAGGAAATCCAAATATCTAACAGACACATGAAAAAATGCTCAGGATCACTAGTTATCAGGGAACTGCAAATCAAAACCACAATGACATTTCATCTCACCCTGTTAGAATGGCTTTCATACAGAAATCAATAAAAAACAAATACTAGTAAGGATGTGAGAAAAAAGGTACCCTTCTTCACTGTTGGTGGGAATGCAAGCTGGTAAAGCTACTATGGAGGACTGTATAGAGATACCTCAGAAACCTGAATGTAGACCTACCATATGACCCAGCCATCCTACTCCTGGGAATTTACCCCAGGGAAATGAAATCAGCATATGAAAGAGCTACCTGTACCTCCATATTTATCACAGCTCAATTCACAATAGCTAAGACATAGGAATCAATGCAAATGCCTGTCACCTGAAGACTAGATAAAGATTATGGAATATGTACACCATGGAATATTACACAGCAGTTAAAATCCAATCATTTGGCCGGCGCCGCGGCTCACTAGGCTAATCATCTGCCTTGCGGCGCCGGCACACCGGGTTCTTGTCCCGGTTGGGGCACCGATCCTGTCCCGGTTGCCCCTCTTCCAGGCCAGCTCTCTGCTGTGGCCAGGGAGTGCAGTGGAGGATGGCCCAAGTCCTTGGGCCCTGCACCCCATGGGAGACCAGGATAAGCACCTGACTCCTGCCATCGGATCAGCGCGGTGCTCCGGCCGCAGCGCGCCTACCGCGGCGGCCATTGGAGGGTGAACCAATGGCGAAAGGAAGACATTTCTCTCTCTCTCTCTCTCTCTCTCTCTCTCTCACTGTCCACTCTGCCTGTCCAAAAAAAATAAATAAATAAATAAAATAAAAAATTTAAAAAAATCCAATCATTTACAACAAAATGGATGAATCTAGAAAACATCATTCTTAGTGAAATAAGCCAGTCCCAAAGGGATAAATGTAGTGTGTTCTCCCTGAACTGTGATAACTAATAGTGCACCCCAAAGGCAACCTGTAGAAGTAAAATTGATACTTTGAGAAGCAACGACTTTGAACAGTCCTTGCGTTAACTGTTGAGGACCAATTTTTTAAAATTAAAAAAATTTTTTTCCTTACATTTATTTTATCTTATTTATCTTTTTCTTTCATATTAATCATTGAACTTTTTACTTAACATAGAATTAACCATATGTGTATAAAGTTAATTGAAAATAGATCTTAGCTAAAAATAAGAAAATAAGAGAGGATAGAGGAAGTGGGGTGGGAGTGCAGGTGGGAGGGTGGGAATGGAGGGAAGAATCACAATGATCCTAAAGTTGTAATTGTGAAATGTATGAAGTTTGTAACCATAAAGCAGTATATTTCTGTATACATTCCTACAGACTTACTTCTAAGGGTATAGCTTAAAAACTTGCCATGAGATCCCCCAACCCCTTCAAGATGGGTTGTAAAGATAGCATTTTAAGTATTATAAAGATCCTATGGATAGCATCAAATGTTAAAGTGATCATATAGATATGATCAAGTGTTAAAGTGATCATATAAATAGGACTATGTGTTTGGTAATAATAGAATTAAAAAGTACTGAATCCTCCAATGTGGGAAGCAGTCCATACAGAGACTCATAGAATGACCATTACCTTAAGTAGCACTCTGACCTCAGAGTCAACCCTTAAGGCATTCTGGTTTGATTGAAAAGCCCAGGGGAGCATTTCAGGCATGAAAAGCCAATACACTGTGACAAACAATATTCTACATGAATGACCTCTGTGGGTGAGACGCCAGTGAAAAGAAGCGGCCACCAAAGAAGGATGTACTTTCCTCTGAATGGAGGAGAGAACTTCTACTTTGCTTATGGTCTTGTTGAAATACTGAAGGAGTTCATGAATCCAAAGTCTTCCATAGCCTAGGCAGCTCATGTCAAAAGCCTCGGGTGATCATTGACGTCATACATAATAGTGTTACTTGTTAAATAAACAACAGAGGTCACTGTGCTCTAACTTCCCACGCAGGACCTCTCTCCTCAAAGAGTTGTATTATGAGACTTAATAGTAAAACTTGTTCCCAAAGAATTACTTCATTTTAGTGTCTCATAAGATACAGTTATGTCTAAGTGCCCACAAAAAGATGTATCATTCTTAGGTTCTTCTTTAAAGATAATTAAATGGAAAAAAAAAAAAACCTGCCAAATTACCTTCAAGATGCAATGGCTTTGAACAGCCCTTTTCTGGACTGTTGAGGAACTGCTTTTGTTTTTGTTTTTTCTCTAATTTTGTTTTTCTTCCTCATATAAAGTGTTGAACTCTTAGAATAGAGTTAATCTTTTGTGTAAAAGTTAAATGAAAACAGATCTTAGTAAAAAACAAGTCTGAGAACAGGAGAGGGAAGAGGAAGAGGGGTGGGGGTGTGAGTGGGAAAGCGGGTACAGTGGGAAGAATTACTATGTTCCTAAAGTTGTATTTTTGAAAAGCATGCAAATAAACAAAACAAATTATTTCTTTGATCTTGTATAAAAGGGCTGGGGACAGCTCACAGTTTAGAGGTGAAGGACTCTTCCACATTCTTAGTAAATGAGCTGGAGAACATAAAACTAAATTTGTAGAGTTCATGGCTCACAAAGAGTTAAAGAATAGCTTCTCTATCAAGGCCAGTTAAAAAAAGCTGTGGAACGTGACCAGCAATGACAGATTTGTTCTGTTATCTGGTATCCCTCTAATAATTTATACTGGGATGAGGAAACGTTGGTTCTGAAAACAAGACTACCTCTAAAAGGAAGTTAGCTGAAGTACACTTTGTGGTCACAGACGCCTAGTGTCAGAGACAGCATATTGATCCCACTGAGTACAATGACTTAAGGCAAGTAACCGTAAGTTGACCAACTGGTTGAATGAATGCTACACATTGTCTACCATACACAGCCTCAAATCAAAAGCACTGCATCATAGGACTTAATTCTTATTGATCCTTTCTCTATGCAGATCTCACGCCACTCTGCAGGAATGAGAAGGGCTGTTGTTTTAGAGTTAGAAAGCTGGATTAGAGTCCTGGCTGTGCCATGTACAGCTTGGTTGCCTTAAACAGAAGTTCCTTAATCTCTTGGAGCCTCTGTTTTGACATATAAATTGAGAATTTGTGTCTCTCTTTTATCCATTCCCTATATCCAATCTATCAGCAGGTACTATTAGCTATATTTCCAAAATACATCCTCAATCCCTCCACTTATGTTTTCCCCATATCACCCATTATCTACCTAATGGCCAATATGATTGTAATAATGCTTCCGTGACTTAGGATTCAACTCACAATAAAATTCCAACTATTTGGCTTGGCACGGCCCACAAGGCCAGCTAGCACCAGACCACTGCCGCCTCCTCCTGACCTCAGCTCCTGCGTCTCTCCTCCTCACGCACCATATGCAGCCACATCGGATTTCCTTCTGCTGTTACCAATACCCGGAAGACCCTCTCTTGCATCTGGCTCCTCAGAGTCCTTTCAGATCTCACCTCCTCCCTGATCACTATCATCCCACTGTTTTTATTTTTCTCATAGCATCTGTCAATGATTTTCATCATTAATGTATTTATTCTCTCTACTCTAACCAGTCAGCTTCATAAGCACCGGGACTTTCAATCTTTCTTCAATGAAAAAAAAAAAAAAATGGGTCTGGAATGATCATGGGAGCAGAGCTTTTTCTTGTCTGACCCCTCTGCAAGGGCAGAGGCAGTCTTAGACTTCAAGTGCTCCAGGAGGAAAGTGAATGAGTAGCTAAAAGGAAATACTTTCAGATAAAATCAGCCAGAGAGTTTTGCAAGGAAACACAAGAGAGATTTTCTGAAATTCACCCAGAGACCAATGCACCAGGTAACGCAGAAAAGAAGTTAGGGGTGGTGCATGACTTGATGAGAACTTCATAATGTTTGCAGCGAGTAGCTCTTTCATCTAGGTGTTTCTGAGATGCTAGGTATCATTTTCAGTCAAATGTCAGAGCTGTAAAGATTCAATTTGGCTTCAGCACTCCTGGCTTGCTTGAGGGAATCTGGCTTGGGCAGCTTAGTAGCTACCAACTATCACGAACATGCCTGTTCCCCATTCTGTTTACTACTTTCCCCTGTTTCTCTCTGTTCTGATACATGAACATCTCTCACTTCTCCACTGAGTCATCATAGATAGGGTGCTCTGCCTCCTGATAGGTGTTTTTAGGAGACTATAATTATTCAAGTCTATATTCACTACAGTACCCTAGGTATACAATTTTGACCTGGAAAGACCTAATTTATTTCCTTAGTGTTACTCAACATCCCAACAATCAAATGACTTGTCACTTCAGTAAAAAATAGTAACAATTTCACAGTTTTCAAATAGATACTTGATGAGACCGGCACTGTGGCACAGTAGGTTAAGCATCCGCCTGCAATACTGGCATCCAATATAGGCGCTGGTTCGAGTCCCAGCTGCTCCACTTCCAATCCAGCTCCCCTGCTGATGGCCTGGGAAAGCAGCAGAAGATGGCCCAAGTGCTTGGGCCCCTGTACCCCCATGGGGGATTGGGAAGAAACACCTGGTTCCTGGCTTCAGATTGGTCCAGCTCCAGCTGTTGCAGCCATTTGGGGAGTGAACCAGCAGATGGAAGACCTCTCTCTCTTACTCGCTCTATAACTCTGCCTTTCAAATAAATAAATAAATCTCTAAAAAAAATAGATAGTTGTTTAGGTAGCACCTAAGGGCTGTGCAAATGTTGGGGAGGGGGAAGGCAATGGATTGGGTGTCAATCCTTGTCACATAGCCAAATGTGCTTTTACCGTATTTCAAGGTTAGTCTGCAGTTTAGGTCTGTTATTGACTTTCTACTGGAAGCCTCACTGAGGCAGGTGTCTATTACTGCGTCTGAGATGACGGGCTTTCTGTTTGTCATGTATAGGAGGCACAGTGGGTGAAGCACTACTGGGTTTGCCCTTGTTTCTGTGAAACTTGAAAACTGTAAATTAACAGTGGAAATCTGGTGTCACTGGGTCTTTGTGTGCGTAGAAAATTTTCCCCTGGGAATAAGACTTTCTTAATTAAAAAATTGTAATTTTCATCACAAATATATGGGCTAGGAGTAATCATAATTTTCTTACATTTCACATAAAAAATAGAACCTAACCCACATATTCTGAAAAAGTTAAAATGCTATAGAAGTATATAAAAGAGAAAGAGGGCATTCCCTATAAAAAGCCTATGCAAGTTGCAGTCTTCAGCATTCTTTCAGTTTTTCATGTTAAAATACATTGGCTTGTCAGCCGGAGTGCAGGTGCTACCCGTGCCCTCTGGGGAGGGCTCTGGCTCGTGCACATGATTGCAAAAGGCCAAAGAGTCGCTGCATATACTCCCATTCACAAGGCAGAGTGTGATAATGGCGTTCAGAGGGCTGCCCAAGGACCAACGCTGTCAAACTCTGGATTACTGAAAGGGCTGGTTGACAGAGAACGGGGCGAACACGCAGCGGAGAGCTGGGAGGGAACTACTTAATGAACAGTAGTCGCAGAGACTCCAAAGCCCCGCAGATTTCAAAGCTCTTTCCTCCAGGGGTTGCTGAGTGCGCTAAGTATCATTTCAGTCAAATGTCAGACTACTACAAAGAGAATCAGTCCAGATAGAGTGAAAATACTAACCTTCAGAAGATGTCAGGGTTGGGACAACAGAGACCTCCTGGCTCAGCCGCCACCCTAAAGCCAGGATCTCTTGTCCAGCTGATCCCCGCTGACCCCAGTGGTGTCGAGCCTCTCTGAGCATCTCTAGTGACCATGAACTCCAGCCTTGCCCAGAGGCTGCAGATTCCCAGGTTTCCACTCTGGGCCCCCATCATCCTCTTTACCCTGAATGGACATCTGCCCTCAGGACCACGTGGTTCTAACTTAGCACACAACCACCTCCATGCACACAACCAGCTCCTCTCTTCCATGTGAGCACCCCAGAGAGCGACGGACAGTTCCCCCCACCTGGCCAAGACCTCTTACATTCAGGCTAGACACCCCAAATTCCCGCTGCTGTTCTGAATGTTCCCCTCGGCCGGCCACCTGGTGATTCGTCCGTGTTCATCTCACAGTGTGACACCCTCACAGAAGGGGATGCCCTGCTCAGCACCCGGGGCCTGAGCACCCAGCAGAGCCACCTTCTCCTGGCTGAATCTCTACATGCACGGTGCTGCCCTCTCAGGGCTCCTTCATCTTCCACCATGTAATTGAGTCTCTGAACCTATATGCATGAGCTTATTCTAGCCTTGATAATTCCATTTTATTGGCATTGGCGTGGATTTATACCCACTTACAATAACGATAACTTCCATTTAATTATACTTTTCCAATTATCAAGGTTGTTTCACATATGCTTATTGTGCATTGTGATTCCTTCATTCACGATGTCAGCTGTCCCGGGGGCGCTTTCCATCATCTGGAAATTTGATTTCCAGGAATGGCGACAGTTGTCACTGATAAACATGTTGAACAGCAAGAACAAAAGACCCAGCCCTGTGAAATGCTGCTCCTCATTCACATCACACTAAGGAAGGCAGAGAGGCCATGACATGAGAACTACATGAACAAAGTAATAGCAAAGAATGAAAGTACAGTAAGGAAAAGGAAGCAGCACAAGGAAGCAGAAAGCGACAGGGCACCTGCTTGTATAGAGAAGGTGGTCAGAGGGGGACTTTCCCAGCGAGCCAAAGAGAGCAGGGGATCAGGCAAGGTGTCCCCCGGAGACCAGGACACACATGGATTAATCCACCAATCAACTTCCTGCTGTTTCAAAGAGAATTTTGGGTAATCAATTATTGACTTAGCTTTGCTCTTCTCACCATCAACTAATTTGAAATTTGCTTCTGAGCCAGAAGCACTGATTAAACACTTAATAGCAATGCTTGGCACAGAATGCACACTTAATAAGTATATTTGTTGAGTAAGTGAAAAAATATACCATGGCAGATCGTGTCAAGGGGCTGTGCTAAAACTAAGAAACGCTAGACACCATTTGACGAGGCTTTGTAGCATTTGTCCTGGGACAGTACTCTCGCCCAAGGCACTCCTGGGGGCGTAATTAGGTTGTGATCAATCGGCTATAGCCCAGTTAAGATCAATGTGCTGTAGCCAAGGACGTGCAGCTGCTGGCATAGAAACCACAACTGAGACTGGTCAGAGCATGCCACTGAGCTATGAATCTCCAGTCTCGAGTATTCCCCGTTTCACTGAGCTTAGAACCTACACATAAAACAGAAATATGGCGCACTCGGGATGGCTCCATTCTGAGGAATGCACGCTGCCTTGTACAAATCACACGATCCCTCTCTAAATCCCCACATAGCACCTATTTAGTGACGCATTCCAGAATTTTGCCAGTTATCATTTTACCTGTCTTTGCTTCTTTGGAAACTACAGCTAAAAATATACTTCTGGAAGTTGGCATTTCTGTGTCTTCGCTTCTCAGCAGCTCTCTGGATTTGCAAAGCTTCCCTCCCCCACAATTGCTGATTGATCTTATCCACAAACACTTTTAGCATTCTGAGGTGTGATTTATCTGGGCCTGGAGAAGTTCTTAGAATTATTTACTGAGTTACAGAGCAACTACTATGGGCTAGGAGATACTCAAGTAGAAGAAAAGGAGGTGGATGAGGGAGCGGATGGGCTGGAGACTACGACCGTCTCAGTGTGAAGACGGCCTGACTTGATGCTGGTAAGTGAACTGCTCCACTGGATCTGGAAACGCAGACTGAGAAGTGCTGTGATGCAGGCAGGTGCCCCATGCCCAGTGAGTACAGCAGAGAACGAGGTCTCTAAGCACTGACGGACATACAGGGTTCCTTGTTGTGGGCCTTAAGCCACCTCCTACTATAAGAGAGAACGTCTTTCGATTGGTGGTGAATTAACTGGAGATGATGGTGGATGGACTGGAGCCTAGAGGCACTGCCAGCCTCGCCTTTTCCAGGCAGAATTCTGCTCTGTATGCTGGAGAACGCTTTTTCGTGTTTGTCCATTGTAGAGAGATTCGGGGGCCGGCGCCGTGGCTTACTTGGTTAATCCTCCACCTGCGGCGTCCACATCCCATATGGGTGCCGGGTTCTATTCGCAGTTGCTCCTCTTCCAGGCCAGCTCTCTGCTGTGGCCCTGGAGGGCAGTGGAGGACGGCCCAAGTGCTTGGGCCCCTGCACCCACATGGGAGACCAGGAGGAAGAGCCTGGCACCTGGCAGCACAGGCCCTAGCAGCCATTTGGGGAGTGAACCAAGAAAAGGAAGACCGCTCTCGCTCTCTCTCTCTCTCTCTCTTTCTGTGTGTGTGTCTGTTACTCTATCTATCAAATAAATTAAAAAACAAAAAAAGAGACGGATTTGCCTTGCCGAGGCTTCAGTCTAGCATTTTGATTGAAACAGTTTTTTGCTCCTTTGACGTGGTACCGCCCTCCCCCCATGGCATAACACCGATCAGCACCCTCCTTTATTTAGCAGACATTGTCCACGCGTGGCTACAGTTAAGGTCAGTGGTGAGCTCCGGGTTTCTGGGTTAGGCCCTGTCCAAAGGCTCAGCAACTCCAAACAGCAAAAGAACAGAACTGAGTTAGCAGGATAAAAAGTGCTTTGGCTACAAGTATTTGTAAAAGCAGGATAATCATGGAAATCTCGTGCCTGTCTGTGCAGATATGGGGCAAGAGTTTAGAATGAAGGACGATAATGGAGCCGGTTGTTCCCTGACTCCCCCAGAATTACACAGCCAGACGTTAACAAGAAGTGCTCAGAGGGTGCATTACTGGGAACATCACAAACACAAAGCAGTACGTTTTACAGAATTTAAAAAATTGAGATGTGTTGGTCTCCAGAGCAACCTCTCACTCTGTCGTCAGTCTCTTGGGTTATAAAGGAAGAAATTAGAGGCTAGTTGTCAGGGATATGGACTCTGAAAATGAGAATGGCTGTCATTTCTGGTTTTGATTGAGGACAAAAATGTCCCATTGAAGGAATTGTAGTCAGCTCTGAAGATACATTGAATGAACCAGTGCACCAAGCCGGGCGAGGGCCGTTGGAAAGCCTCTCCATGGGGGACCCAGCCTCTCCCCACAGAAACAGCTCCAGGCTAGGTTGCTTGCAACAAGGAGAAGAAATTAAAAACATAAAACACTCTTCCCGTTTGGATGCACTGGCTCACCTCTGCTCAGTCAATCCCCTGCTCTCTCTCGGTTCAGTAACAGGCTTCTGGAAGGAAGACGGCACCCCTCTTCTAGGCGGCCCCTGGGGACTCTCCTCTTCCTTCTTTCCACCCATCAATTATTAAATTAGAGACCCCGCCACATGTGGATTATGGTTTTTGTGGAGTCAGGCTTTATTGACAATGTCTACAGGTTTCATAGAATTCCAGTGCAATTCACTAGCGAGAGACTACTAAGGCCACATTCATTTATTCTGACTGAATCTTGAACCCCGAAACCTGGGAATCTGAAGACTGGATCAATGGACTAGTAGAGAAAGACAGTGACTTTAGGATCAGATGCACCTGGCTTCTGCTCCCTGCTCAGAGGGTAACATTAGGCTAGGAACCCCATCTTTCTGAACCTCAGTCTTTTGGTCAGTAAAGTGAGGATACATCAGACTGCAGTGAGAATTAATGGGGACAATACAGATAGAGCCCTTAGGATAGTTAATGGCAAACAGTAGACTTTTGAGAAATGGTTGCTAATCTCAGTTTTCTTTCTAATTTTCAGCAGCCCTGGATTTATATAATAGCCAGCAGCTCCACATAAAAGACAGCCTTTCAAATATACTACTACAGATTGGGAGTTAGTGGTACAGCTGAGACACCAATTTAAAGAGAAAGAAATTCTCCTGACCAGATCAAATGTAGTGGACTTCCAAGTTGAACGTTTCAAGTGAGTAGGTATTGTCTCACAAGGGCTATGTTATTACACACGGCATTGGAAAGAACACGAGGAAAGGGCTTTGTGCTCATTCAGATCCTGATTGGTCACCACGGCATTTCTTCAGGATCAAGGCTAACTGCACGTCATATGTGCACGGAATTCCTGGATCAGCTGTTACCGTGAGCCAGCACTCAGAACTTGCCCAGTGAGCTCAGGAGAAATGATCCATCCTACCACCGTCTAGAGCTCTCATTTGTAAAAAGGGAACTGCATGTGAACTACAGGAGCTCAAAGTTTGCCTGTAAGCCTACCAAGGATTTAAGAATTCTCTGGCTCCGGCAGAAGCAAAGAGGGGCCTGAGAAGCAATAATTACACTTCAGGTTCTGTCCTATTCTCCCTCCTCCTGTTAGACATGGCTAGATCAGGTGGAAAAGTCCCTGGAAAACAAACAGAAGGAATCCATGGTTTCTTCATTCTTTGGCTTCTTAATCAAACCAAGAGCTCCCTATCAATTGTTAATGATGCAAATCAATAGAGCAGTGGCAAGAAACACCCACTGGGAAGGCTGTGCTAATGGTGATGATTAGGTAGTTCGCACAGAAAAGGCGAGAGTCAATTCCAGTGAGCCTCCTTCCCCACGGGGAGGTGGAGCAAAGTTCTGAAGACTGCCAAATCAGGGTTCTTCAGGGATAACCGAATGCTACGGTAAGTTTCAGAAGAGAGAAACCAAGCAGGCAATTTAACACTACTTTAAGTATGCAGAACCCATTACTTTACATTTAATCTAAGTATTCTAATATCGAGAGACTCTATGTTGAGTCTTCCTTCCAGACATCGCTAGTTCACTTTGCTTTGGTTCTGATTTATTTTGCAAGTGCGTGGAAAGCAGGCTCCCCTTTGGTGATCAGCCTGGGAAGTGCGTGTGTGCTTATAGAAAGCGTTGCCTTGTAGTATTATTATATATTAGTATCCCTCTTATAACAACAAGCTCCTCTGTTCTAAATATAAAAAGAAGCCCCCCTCTTTAAATAAGTGTCAGAAATCCTCACACGTTTAACAGTTCACGCCAAATAAATCACCACACACACACACACACACACACGCATCCCACCCCGCACACGGCGTGTGGCAATACTCTATCAGATTATCTTTTACTTCTCCCTGCAGGGTAGCACTGGCCATGCTCCTAACGCAGCAAACCTAAACCATCTAAGTGATTTGCTCCCCAAAGAGCACCTGACCTTGCAGAGACAAGATCAAGAGAGAGGAATCCCTTTACCAAAAGCATTGCTGGCAGAGGCGTTAAATCCAGTGTCACACCTCTCTTTCTGCCTCTCCCTCCCGCGGACTGGAGCCGCACACCCCTCAGTGCAGACAGAACCTCAAAGTAGGAGCCCGCCAGCTGGCGATACTTGCCTGGTCTGTCCTGCCAGTCCCTCTCAGGTGTGCCTCTCGTCTTTGTGGTGCAGGTGGATTTCTCACTACCCAGCAGACTCCAGCAGACTCCAGCAGCCTCTGGACCAGCCTTTGTGGACCAGCAGCAGGAATTCCTGCTGGCTGCTTTTAGCCAACCGCTCAGGATCAAACCCTGATCTACTGAAGAGCAGGTGAAGGGAGGTTGGAAAACACGGAGTGGAGTCCCACGCTGAGGCAGAGATCCCACTGTGTGGACTGCAGCCCGAGAACATTCAAGGAAAAGCCGAATATATGGACTGGAGTTTGCCTTTTAGAAGCATGTTTTTCCTCGCAGCCTCCCCCAGGTTGACAATGCACGCAGCACAGGAGAGTGTGTGTCTCTTCCCGGGTTTGGGCTCTGAGCCTCATAGTACATCTGGGTCAGAGAGCTGCTCATCTTCACAGAGGGCTTGGAGAACCTGGCTGTTGGGGAAGAAAACCTGCAGAGTTTTTTTTTTCCCTCACCTAAATGGAGATGATCCTATCCGCATTGTGGATGACACCGATCTAATAGTAGGGTTAGTATGGAAAGGATTGCTGTGTTAGATGCTACAGGCGGGGAAAGACACAGAGACTGTTCCGTAGGGATTATTTCTCAAGGGAGCATGCGGTACCTTAGGACTGGGTAAAAATATTCCTTTTGCCAATTTTCCTGGCAGACAAGGGATTTGCTCTTAGTCCCCCATTTTGCTTGCGTCTGTTGGGTGATCTCCTGCAGCTGTGGGTCTCTTTCCCGCTCAGGGCGCAGGTCACCTCCTGGCTCCTGCTCATTTCCGATTGTGTGGAAGCTCTGCCTGTGCCTTCCCTCCTCTTCCCGCTCTGTTCTCCTTTAGGAAGAGTTTACTCATCCCATGTTTTGGGGGAGCATCTTGGCAGTCTGGCAGCCCATAGAATCAAGCATTTTTCTTCATTATCTCTACGTTGCTTCCCAAGGAAAGGAAAGATGAGAACGGCAGGAGAGAGGCAGAAGGAACTGAGCTCAAGGCAGAAGCTCCCTGGCCCAGCAGCACTGATGCCCCCATCTCTCCCCTTTAAATGATTGGGCAATATCAGAGACAGGATTTGGCCAAGCGGAGTGGGAGAGGTGGGAGAAGGGCAGAGAGGGAAGATTTTAACCACAGGGGAAGAGAATTAGGAAGCTGCAACTTGGTCTGTACAAAGGGCTCTGCTATTCTGTCTCTCACCTGAAGAACGAGATGAGAGGCCCACCACATCTAGATTTTCTCATAAGTCACATGCGATACAATAAGCATCGTGACCCACAGAACAGTATCATTCAAATCAGATTATAAATGCCAGAAAACCAAAGTGCTTCGAAGCACCAGTCAGGGGCTAGCGTTTTGCCTGGTGGTTAAGATGCTGCTTAGGACACTGGCATCCCGCACTGGAGTGCCCGTGGTTGATACCCAGCTCCATTCTTGATTCCAGCTTCTTGCTAATGTGCACTCTGGGAGGAGGGCCCAAGTCACTGGGTCCCTGCCACCGTATGGAGACTCAGATTGGATTCCGAGCTCCTAGCCCAGACCTGCTGTGCACATTTCAGGAGTAAACCAGTGGATGAAACCTCTCTTTCTCCCTGTCTCTACCTCTCAAATACATAATAATTAAATCTTTTTTTTTTTAAAAGAGTCAGCCCATAATATTTGTTTAAATATATGACCTTTCTAAAGTCTCAGACCAATATATTCTGTTTCCGTTTGTATGACATGATATTATGGGAAATGTAAAAATCTACAGGAACAGAAAACATATCAGGGGCTCCCAGGGGCGTGGGAGCAGAGAGAGTACAATGGAACGAAAGACATTTGGGGGTGATAGAATTGTTCTCAGTGTGGAATACACTGGTGGTTACCTGAATATATGTGTTTGTCAAAACTCACCTAACTCTACATTAGAAAGGCTGCATTTTACTGTGTGTATGTAACTGAAGAAACAGCTGTAGCCATCATACAGATTACATTAATCAATCATCTGGAACAGTCTGAAGTTCACTGCACTGCGCCCGCTCTGCATGGTGCAGGGCCAAGGGCTGGCCGGAATTCAGAGACACACTGCTTTTTATTCTGCATGGTGGCGAGTAGAGAGTTCCTGGCAGGAACTGGAAAGGCCAGGGAGGAGAGAGATGAGCTAGGAGGAGGTTAGAGGGCCAGGCCTTGGGTCAAGTAGCAGAGGGAATGCCTGCTCATCTGAGAAAACCAAGCAACAGGGATCTCGTGACTGAAAGCAGTGGATTCCGAACTTGGCTTCTCATAGACGTCATTTGATGCCCAGTTGGTGCAGGGCTGGGCTGGTGAATATGCACATTTAGGGAGCTTCCCTGGTCCTTCTGTGCAGCTGCCTGGGGCAATGCTGGGACTATGGGTTTGGGGAGCACCAAACCCCATGCAACATGCCGTTTCCTAGGTGGGAAGCGGAGTCCTACAGGCTCAGGGAGGAAGTGGCCTGGTGCTCCTCATGGGGAGGCAGACAGGGCTTCAGGATGAGAGGGAGCCACTTGGATTTGAGTGGGGAGGGCTTTGCCTGGGGACTGGAGTCATCCCCCCGAGACTCGGGGAGCCAGGAGGAGGAGAGGGAGCACCAGCCAGACACGTGTCCAGCAGGGGAGTGTGCCAGGTTTGATGGTGACCGGGCTGCAGCTCAAGGAAGGAGGAGGGGGACACCTGAGTTGTTTGCCAAACTATCTCCTGCACTGAGCACGGGGCCTGGTCACTGTGGTGTCAGTTCTTCCACAAATGAATCCATGATCGCTTCTCCTCCTTTAGGCACCCCCTAGTGGGAGGCTGTTGTCCTTTTTCCTGGTGCATCTTCAGGGCTCAGGGTAGTGAAGCGATTCGCCCAAGTCTCAGAGTTACTGCAGGCAACAGGTAGCCTAGCGAAGCCTGGGCAAAGATCAGCCAGGTGCAGTCCTTTCCTGACTTGGGATGCTGGCAATGGGCTTGAGTTTTTATATTCAAAAACCTATGAAGCCAGATTTCCTAATGAATCACTACATTTTAAAGTTAAAACCAGTAATTTTTAGATGTCCCCTAATGAATGCGTTTCCGTTTAATACCCAAATTCTTCTGTGACATTAAGGTTCTTAATAATGGCTCCATACTGGGGGACAATAGGAAATTTGTCTGCATTTTCTTTTTTGTTATTTATCTGAGAGACAGAGTTACAGACACAGAGAGAGGTCTTCCGTCCACTGGTTCATTCCTCAAATGGCCGCAACAGCTGGGGCTGGGCCGAACCAAAGCCAAGATCTTCTTCCAGGTCTCCCATGTGGGTGCAGGGGCCCAAGCACTTGGACCATCTTTCAGTGCTTTCCCCGGCCACTAGCAGAGAGCTGGACTGGAAGTGGAGGAGCCAGGACTCAAACTGGTGCCCATATTAGAATCGGCACCACAGGCAGAGGCTTAGCCTGCTATGCCACAGCACCAGTCTCTGTCTGCAGTTTCTTACCTCTTGTTATTTAAATTTTTAACACTTGTTTTGGAATATACCTATTCTTTTTATTTTCTTTCTCTTTTGTCAAGCAAACAGGAGGTGTGAGTTAGATAGGAGCGGGTTAGTACTCATAGGCTTCCCATTGGATAATCTCATCTTAAAAGCTACTGAATTTTCCTCTACAAAACCAATACCACTGCCACTTATTAATAAAAGATGAGTCTGAGAAGCGTGTCAACCTCTGCGTGCACCTAGCCTCTGTCTCCATTGTGGCTTTTCTACTCTTGTATGTTCCGCCTTCCGTATTTCTCTACATGCAACTGTGACATATTGTATCTGATCATTTTCATTAATATTGAAGACTGAAATTATGCTCTTATCTGGTACAAAATTATGTTTATATGCTAACTTCATTAAACACTAAATTGGGGAAATAAGTAACCGTCCAAGATGATGCTGATGACCAGAGTAACCTGATATTACCTAATGTCAAGGTTCTTTAAGTTTTTGTAAAAAGGAATCAATGAACTTAGTCTCAGAATGACTATAAACAAATACTGTAGTAAGGCACGGATATACAGACATGAGGGTAGGAAGACACACCTGCACACCTGTGGGCTAGAGGGGAGGGAGGGAGGCATGGGACCATCTTCCCAAGGCTCAATTTTGGCAGCTACCGGGAAGACACGGGAGTTTGAACTTAGGAGAAGCTGAGCACTAATTGGTTAAAGTTGCAAAAAAGAGGTAAAACAATTTAAAACTAGAGAATACCCGAATAGCACAGCTGAATGTATCAAAAACAAAGGAAATGCCAAGTCGATAAAAATCTATAAAGCTTAGCAAATAGTCTCTAAATACCAACGGGAGCCACCAGAGGGAATGGGAGTGCCAATTAAACGCATTAGAAGGCAGCGTCCCTGCATTCCTTTCAGGAGGCGATTAAGTGTGGGGCAGGCTGAAGGCGGATGGCAGCCCTCACGATGCAGTTCCCGGGGAATTCTCATTTCTGCCCGTGCCTTCCTCTCTTGACACATAATTATTAGTGAGGGGAATTTGTAGGCTGCAGCAGTTGGCCTCGCTCCTTCCTGGTGTCTGCTAGAAGGTGGTGTCACAGGAGCCGGGTCAATTATGTGTCGCAGTTAGAGGCCCCGCCCCTGCTGCAGGTGCAGCGTGATTGGCAGAATTCAGCAGCAGGAGTTGGAAAACTCCCCTCCCGGTCTGGGAGACCCCTGCAGTCCCTTCTGGAGGCAGGGGGTTCTTTGCAAGGACCCCACAGGCAGGATTTCATTGTCTTTGCCCTTTAACTGCAGGCATTAGAGAGGGGCCACGCTGGGGGATTAGGGCAAAGTGGCCTTTCCTTTGCTTCCACATCCCCTTGAGCTGCGGGGACCCTTTCCTTCTGGGACTTTCCCAGGGGCTTTGGCGAGAGTAGCTGCCGTGTTAATTATAATTTCCCTAGGTAGGCAGAACGCACATCAGTGTAGTCCTGCTTGTCTTTCCTCCAGACACAATGCAGCTGGGGGGAGTGTGGCCAAGTGCAGGCACAAAGACAAGGCACCTGGCTCCTGACACCGCCCCTTGAACAACTCTGAATGTCTTTCACCTCCAACACAGATGTCGGGACAAGGAGCCTGGCGGGAGTCTGCAAACACGGGCCTGGGATAAAGCAAGTGTCTCAATGCCAATAAAGCAAGATTTCCCAGCTGTGTCTTCTCAGGGGGCCCTTCTGTTCAGTTTCCCAAAGTCTCCCCCCAATAATCACTGTGGGTCCCCAGGCAGGGCCTTGAGTGGAAAGCCCTCTCTTCTGGCTTTTGGTGCTTGGGATCTCTGTCACTGGGTATCCAGGCAGCAGCAGCAGCAGCACTTTTGGGGCCTCACAACGGTGCACCAGCCCTGGTGCTCAGTGCTCTCTGTGGTCCTCACAGTGGTCGCTTGTGCTACCTCTCATTGCTACAGAACTCTGGCCCCCAGTAGCACACGCTGGCTCACTCTGACCCGGGACAATCATCTCCCTGACTTTTCTCTATCTAGGTCCACAATGCATTCCTGATGCTCTCTGTGTTGCTGAGTTGTTGTGCAGCAGATCTTGATTTGTAGGCTTTGTGGCTGCTAGAACGTAATCACTGTCAGGCCACTTGATCGGCTGTCTCCACGCTGCCTTCAGCCACGAGAGTGGGCTGTGCTTGTTACCTCGCCTCTGTCCTCCCTTGAAGGAACTCTTTCTAAGAGATCCTAGGGTCCCTCACGGAAACACACCCAAGACCTTCCTTCCAACAGCCATTCCTGAGTGCTAGGTCATGTGCAACTCAGATCAAACCAGAATCTCTACTGCTTAGGGGCTGTGATGGTAGACAGGGCACCCTTGTTGCGGGAACTCTTGCTTGAGTCATGAGACCTGCGATTCTGAAAATGACACCATCCCCAGCAAACACTTGTCATGCTGAGAAGAATAACTGAACAAGCAACCCTCTGATGCAGTGGGGGTGGTCTGGGGCAGAAACCAGGGAGGCACTAGCCACTAACCGGTTACAGGATTTGAGCAGGTCGGATTCTTTCTTGGGGTCCAGTTTCCTCACATGTGGAGCAAGGGCTTTGACTTCTGATCGCTAAGGTTGCTGGCACTGTCTGTACAGGGCTTGCTGAGGCTATCCCACAGCACACTCAGGGAGCAGCCGTGTGGTTCTCCCCTTGTTTGCACCGTGGTTCTCGTCTGGTGGGCAGGGAAGATTTCACAGACTGGGGAGCTGGATAAGCACACGTTTGTGCACAATGAGGCGGCGGCTCCCTAAGCACTTGGGGCCTGACTTTGTGCTCTGTCTTCTGGCTGCGGCGGACTCTTCCCAGGTTAGGCTCAATGTTTTTACAACTGTCTCAGTATGAGTCACTTTCCCTACGTCTGGTGAACTCAGGGACATTATTGAACTGCTTTTCCAGAGCTCAGATGGACGTCTCCCAGGTAGGTGATGCTGGTGAGGTTTTCTGGCATTCCCAGCAGCCTTCGCAACGTGGCCCTGTGAACTCATGTCCCTCTATTCAATTTTTAGTAGTACGAATGGACAACTGAAATGTTCTATAAAGTTCCCCTAGTCACTTCACCTCCCCGGAAAATGAGGGTTTGATGGCACAGACCCTACCATCAATATCCTGTGTTAAATACAGGTTAAATATCATCAGTTGTATCAACTTAGTACTGCAAGTACAGCACATGTGCTATGTCCACATCTACACATCCACATGCACACGAGCAGTAAACAAACGCTGGTCTACAGGAAAGATGCCTTGGACGAGGAGTTAGGACCTGGATTCTGGTCGAAGGGCTGAGGCTGATGGCTGCACTAGCTTCCAAAGCCGTAGCCTCTCTATGGCTCACAGGAAGAATTTGGGACCAATTTTGTAAATTTCCTTGATTTTAGGAGATGATTATATATTCTTAACAATGCCCTTCACACAAGGCTCTTTGGAGAGAGATGCCAGTTACAATGACAATTACAGAAAAAACGTCGAATACCCAGGGACAAAAGGTTAAAAGAATTATTCCCATGGATAGATGTTAGGATATAAAAGGGTATAAAAGGATAAAATTAGATTGGCCACCATTCATGAATTAACCCATTTAAGAAACATTTATGGGGCAACTGCCATGTGCCACGCACCATGTTTGGTCCTGAAGTACAAAGATGGGCAAAAGAGACCTGGCCCATGCTTTATAGATCTTGCAGAACATGGCTGTGAACTGTGATTCCACACACTGGAGGCATCGCATACCTGATTACAGTCAAGTTTCTCAACAGTGCCATCAGGCAGGTCTATTACTATTCTGCATTTTGTGGGTTTGGAAACCCAGGGACACAGAACCAACGGTCGCAGAGCAGAATTTCAATGTAAGTTTATCTGACTTCTAGACACATGCATTGTTCCCTAAATGATTTTTATAATTTTATTAATTTTTGTGTGTGTGGAGCATATGCAACTCAAGTGGAATTACACAATGCTACACAAATGCTCTTAGGAGATTCTGTGATCTGACTTCATACTTGATTTGGGGCCCCAATTTCTTTTTCTGCAGATTAAAGGAAAGCAACAAAACCATTGTGAATGTCTATCCTCCACCCTGTTTCTAGTATACTGAGCCCTGAAGCTTCATTCAAAAAAGGACAAACAGCCTGGGAGAAGATAAACTGATGGCCTGGTTTCATTTTAAATGACATGAATAATGCTGCTTCTTTCTCTTCTCCGGAGAATCTATTTCAATGTCTGATTGACAATAATGTGTGAAATTTTTCTTGTTTAACGGGGAGAATTAGTTTTAGCATCCAGAACACAGCACTATTTTGCCACTAGCGAAGTCTAGCTTTTGCTATGAACATGTCAGGAATCCAGAAGGGCTCCCTCTGGAACACAGTTTTTACAAAGCAATCTGAGACTCAATTCATTTTTCTAGAACAGTCTGAAGCCCCTGTCCTGGCTGAGCAAATAATGTCTGCTCTCTGCACTGCCTGTTCCCAACCAGTGGTCCTAGTAATTATGAACAAAGCACTACATCATATCCTATTATCTGAGGAACAAAATAATGAAGGTGGAGCATACTAAAATTGGGATTTTATGTCATCAGCAAATAAAATTTAAATGGCTTAGGTATTTATAGATTGAATGCTATGTATAATGATGTAGTTTAAAAATAATTACTGGAAGTAAGATCTTTTACTCAGTTAAACAAAATGTTTATAGATTCTTTTCTTTGTCATGATCATGAAACACATGATCTTGTTGTGTATATATTTTAAAACATGGAGACCTGGGATTTGATAAAACTATGATCACAATTTTCCCATAAGAACCACTGTCAGACCTTTCTTTGGTCAGGGAGGACAGGTGAGAGCCCAGAGGGTTGTGGTGAGGCTGGAATTGGAGTCAGAACACTCGGAAGGATGGCTAAGTGGGTGGCCGTTCCATTTTTCTCCCTCCTGCCCCTCTCCCCCATTTACTGGACACTACCATGGACCAGCAGTGTGGAAGCATCTGGAGAATGTGTGTCTGCTGGGGTTTTAGCTAAGGAAGGAAGCCATTCCATCCATCCATTTTCCAATCTGTACTTGCTGAGTGCCTAGGGCGAGGCAGGTGCTGGCTGGCCCTGGGAGGGCAGTGGTTCCTCAATCAGTATGGCTCCCACTGGGCAGAGGACAAAGGCACCCACTGGAGAGGATGAGGTGGTGGCAGGGAGAACTAGGGGGGAGCCCACACCCAGCCTGGGGACACCAGGGCTAGCTTCTTGGGTGAAATGGTTTAATGAGCCACAAAGCAGATGGAGAGCATTCCAGTAACTGACAGTAGCACACTCCAGGGCTCAGAGTGTGTGTGAGGGAATTAGCATAGCCAGAACTCTAACTCTTGGCATTTTTACCTGCCATGTCTAGGTTTAAGTTCACCAAGAAGAGGTTTATGGAGCTCCAGTTTCCTGCATGGGCTCACTTCTGGTGGGAACACAGGCAGAGCAAACACATGTGAGGCAGGAAGCCCAAGAAGCCGGGAGGCGCCCACTCAGCCTTTAGTAACAATCCCCTCTCCAGGACTAACCAGTGTCCTCTGAGAAACAGCTTTTTTCCCATTTGACGGCAACTGACCTCAGGACCTCCCTCTAGGCCCCGCCTCTTAAAGGTTCCATCAACCCCCTGACAATGCCACACAGGGATTCAAGCCTCCAAGCTGTGGACCTTGTCTGGGGGACAACATATCACATCCACACCACAGCAACAGTCCTTAACGTTTTTGAAACACACGAATGTAACACATACCTTAATATCACCTTACAGAGCTTTTAGAATCAAGCAGAGCATAAATGAATGTAAATAACTTCTGGTGTATTACTAAGGCTTGTGCGTTCCACATAAAAGTCAGAGTTCAGTTTCCTCTGAACAGACTGAGCTGCTAACTGGCAGTTCAGAGTCGAGAAAACTCTGGTCATCTTGTTTCCTGAAGTTCAAGAAGATAAAAATTTAACAGGTTTTTCTTCCTGTTGATCACCTGCTGATCACCCAACAACCCACTGGGAGCCTCACCTCATGACCTTCGCCTCCAAATCCTCTCCCAGGTCCTCTTGGTTGCTAACAGCACAACACTGGACTCTCACCTCCGGGATCCTGGGACTCTGGTCCTTCAACTCCTGCCCTGTGTCCCCATCGTACTGTGACCCACTGCCTGCGTATTCGTTTCTTGCACCATTCCCCAGGTCTTCTCCTCCACTGTCAAAGTAGAAGACTGCCCACTGCAGTCTGGTCTGCAGGGGGTTCTCAGTCGCTGTAAAGGAGCAAAGCATGCATGCACTTGAACCACCCAGGACTTCCTGACAGTCCTAGCTTCCTTCTAAACGTTTCCTTGGGCTTCTGATACCTCTAAAGTCTTTCTTCCTCCCGTCCAATCTAGAACATATAAGAAGAGTTTTTTTTTTTTTTTTAATGGAAGATGATTTAACAATGGCCATTGGAAGCTTCCAGCAGTTTCCAGAAACACCAGGGAGTCCTCAATGTCAATCAGAATCCATTGTCCTAAGGAGCTTGGAAGGTTTCCTGAGCCAGACTTATCCAGGGTCAGGGTTCCAGGTCTATCACTGACAGAGAAGAGACCAAGAGTTCCAGGGAGACCCTAGTTAGCCTCGTATGGAGAATACAGTAGCAGAGGTGGGTGATTTGGACCATTCTAGGAAAAGTGACCCTGGGTATGTTGCCTAGGGTACTTGAGTAAAGTCTCTCAGACCCAGCCCTGTTCAAGGGTCTGTGTGACCCCTTGAACCTCAAAGCTGCTTCTGTCACTCAGGTCCTGAGGAAATGCTCCCTGGGAGTCCAAGTCCCAGGAGCCCACTGAACACTGAGAGGATGGACAGATGTACAGTAGTCAGGTCATACATGACAACAGCACACTGGCCCATAGACCACAGCCTCTAGGCCAGGATGCCAAGCCACAAGCTCTGTAGCAATCGGCCCCCAGCCACCAGAACTTCAGTAACTGCTCTCCTCATTTTTGTCTTCACCACCAATGTTGGAACAACCAGAGAAACTCAAATGTATTTCCCTAACCAATCACACAGTGCACCTGGCTTCTCGGTAGGTCACTTCCAGATTCCTCTTGTCAACAAGCTGTGCTCAAGGCACACCTGGAGCCTTCCAACATTTCCATTACACAGCTTTCCCACAACCCAGCTTGGATCAGTGTCTCTGCCACACCTAAGTGATGGTGGTTGACACTCTTGCTACAGTAGACTGAACAAACTGCCTCTGTGTGCTCTCATCTGAGTGGCCTTTGTCGATATCCCCACTTGTGCTCTGGAAGTTTTTTCTCATTATCTGACATAGGATGTTGATAAGAAGTCAGAGTTAAGGGAGACCATGTCATTCATTCATAACTTTTCAAGGCCCTCAATATCTTTTGTCAAAACAGAAACAAGTGTCCTCAAATAAACATTTCCCCCTTAAACTCTGAACTAGTATTGGAAGACCTGTGTGTATGGACCCTGGGTGGTGTTAATGAGGTCTCTGTGAGAAAGGTTGGCAGGAGGCAGTGCAGGGGAGGCCCTGTAGACTCAGTTTCCAAACAATGGATGCCCATGGACTTTGAGAAGTAATAAATACAAAATATTCTACCAAAGTTAGGTGCAATTTGCAAAACAAAAGCCAACACAGTATCTGTTATCATACCAGTTCCAGGAGACACATACTCCTCTGGTTGCATTTGGTAACATCTGTGATACAGGTGTCTGGGATTTGAAACTGAGTGATGGGTCTTTGTCACTATTGATATGGGGATGTGATTTAACTGTCCATGCAACAGCAGGATAATGAGGCAATTTACAACAAGGTGTGTTACATATCACTGTACAATTTTGTTCTCTAATCACATGGTGAGAACAGGAAAAGGAAATCAGCGAGGAAGTTTTAAATAGAGCAGGCTATGAGGAGCCGACAGGCAAACAGTTGTCAAAGCACCAGGAGGAACTGGCTGAAGTTTAGAATGCTGAAGCAATTTTTTTTTTTTTTTTTAAGAAATCAATAGGCAAGCGCTGTATTATGCTGGATCCCCCTCTGATAACAAAGTAGAGAGGGGAGCATTCAAACAAAGCCTTCACTGGGTTGGGCACATGCAGGTCAGCCCACAGCAGCAGCCCCTACCTCGCCTCCTCAGTAGCCCAAATCTTATTGGTGTTCGAGTTTCATCCTCTTGGGTCATCTGTTGGAAGACTGGGATACAGCAACATCCATCAGAGATACTGTCTCCACCCCACTGGATGCTGTGATGGTCAGAAAGCAGCCCACAGCACATCTGAGTCCCTGGACAGGAGTACAAGTAGCGGGGGAAGAAGCTGTCCTGTTTACTCAGGAGTGAATGCTAAAACTACAGCCCATATCAGCCACAAATCAACACAACCCTGCAAGGATTCTTAACTCTGTTGGCTCCGTTTATTTCCTCTTCTACAAAGATGCTTCCCTTGCTTCAAATCCTCCCAAGATGAACAGATTAGCAATGCTGGTTGGTTTGGCCCTGCATTATGAGAGTGGAGGAGCAAGAGAGCAGTGCGGATCCTTATGAAAAGAGGCCTGGTGGGGAAAAGAATTACATATCGGAGAAAAGGGGTATTCTATTGGAGAGGACAGGCCATGAAGGCCACATAGAAAGAAACCAGCAGACCCAGAGCTGAGAGGCCAGCCCCTGGATCCAGCCTCCCTATGGGTGATAGAAAAGGCCCCCTAAAGACAGTCCCTTGCCCCAGGCTCTCCCAAGTGTCTCAGACAGGATCAGCTAATGAGATTATCACCCAGAGAACTCAAAAGAAAGCTAGCTGTGTTGGTCCCATAGAAAGACTAGGGGTTCACTTGGCCATCTGTAGGGTTTTGAAAGCTCTTCAGGAGTCAGTAATGTGCAGAGTGGATAGAGTGTTCAGGGTGGGGCAGGGTTACAGAGAAGTCCCAGGTGAGTAACTAGAGGTCATTTCCACCCAGGGCATTCGAGAGCCAGAGGAAGCTTCCCAGTGGCCCTACGCTTCTTGGTGGGATCCATCCATACACCTGTCTCTTTTGCTTTCCATTCTGTGCTTCCTGGGGCTGGGGGAGCTCTGGCTGTGAGGAGGGGGGTGGATGCCTATTTGAAACAAACTGGGGTGTTGTGAGGGAGAAGGGGAGCTGGCTGTTGGCAAGGCACCCATCAGCTTTTGCTCTGCTCTAGCAGATTTCCTAGTCATGAGGCTCCCCCAGCTTGCTGGGTTAGAAAGCTCTATGTTTGCATGCTGCTGTCCTGAAATCTGTCGGTTTTGAGTCAGAGAGGCAGGCACACAGCGGACAGTCAGAGCCTTTGGGCATCTCCTGTGTAATCTTAACTAGATACTGGAATGGTTGCTGGAACTGAGAGTAGCTTGCACAGGGGTCATTCTCACCAATCCATTTCCAGAAATATCCTCCCAGGATGGCAGGCCAGCTCAGCACTGGAATGGTCACACTATCCATGACGTCAGTTCTTAAGTTAGACAAAGGCAGTCCAAAACTGGTTGGGTTCTGAACCTCAGAATCAGCCTATTCTATTTCTGAAGGTTGCACCATGACCAGTCTTCGTTATGGACTCCTACAATGTCAACAGTACAGGGCTTTTCTTTATAAAACAATTCCTACCAATGGGCACTGAGGCAATAGAAGTGAAAATATACTTAAAATTCGTGTTTAAGGAAGATCTGGAAAATCACACAAAAGACAAAAAAAGACCACTTATTTTATAAGACTGGTCCCACTCAAAGTGTGGCCTACATACAGAATTTGCTATGCATGTTAAAAGCTGATTCTCGACAAATATCAACAGATATTTTCTGTGGTTTCAGCCTAAATCAGGACTGAGTGATGCAAAATACTAACCTTCTTCTCCACCTCATTAGAATGGGAACAGCTCCTCAACACCCTTAAAGAGTCTGCTCACAATCCATTCCCTTCACCTGACAGGTATCACTAGGCACTTCCTGTATGTCTGACATTGTCGCAGGTGCTGGGCATACGTCACAGAACAAAACAGTCCCCCATCCCTGCTCTCATGGACTTCACATTCCAGTGGAAGAGAGAAGGGATTCAAGCAACGTTGTGAAATACATAGTGCGTTATGAGGACGGGAGCTACGGAGGGAAAACAGCTCAGGAAAGAGGCGCAGGGAATGCTGTGGTGGAGTTTGCAGTTTTACAAACAGTGGTCAGGGAAGGCTTGAGGAGGTGATGTTGGAGCAAGGAAGTACAAGTGGATTCTCACGGTGTGCTATGACCCTCTTCTGTTTCCTGCATATGTCTGATGCTTCTAACGCAGCACCTTCAGTTGGAAGAGTATATGGGGCTGCAGAGGCATCTAACTCTTCCTCTAGCCTTGAGAAATAGGGCAGGTGACAAAGGTAGACTCCACGCACAGCAGAGAGGGGAATGGCCATGAAAACTTTGTCCCTCTAAATTCTGCTCCGCAAAGATTAGTGTTTTTCATGAGTTCACACACAGAGGGCTACAACCTAGATTTTAGTAGAGCGGATTGAAAACAGTTCACCCCTAGCAGATGAAGAGGCAATTCCTCAACTAAAATGCAATGTGGTGGTGATGACCCATTTGTAGATTAAAAAAGAGGCGCTTGAGGTAAGAGACTGAATTCAACTCAACTCGATTTAATTTGGTTTCTCTCACATTAACCAGACAATTTTATGGGCTCAGCAAAGGGAAAAGCAGGTGCTGTGGGTTAATTTTAAAATTACCTAGAATCATGCAGAGAATAGATTTGTGACACAGTAATACCAGAAATCTGCGATTAGGGAAGCCACATGGCGTGGAAGGATATGGCTATTTCACTTGTTTTCTGTGTGACTTCAACTTTCTGAACCTCAACTTTCTGAACCTCAGTCTCTCCCCCTTGTAAAATGAGGGTTATAGGACAAGATTGGTAAGAGAAGGCACATAAGCACCAGGCGTTGTAATGATTATACCAAGAATGGCATTATCAGTATCAAATGATTTGGTTTATAAGATTCAGACATAGAGCGATCAGAATGATTTGACCCATTTTGGGGAAGATTTCAGGAATGAGGTTTTGTTTGTTTGTTTGTTTGTTTTTGGACAGTGAGAGAGAGACACAGAGAGAAAGGTCTTCCTCTTGTGTTGGTTCACCCCTCACCGCACTGATCCGAAGCCAGGAACCAGGTACCTCTCCTGGTCTCCCATGCAGGCGCAGGGCCCAAAGACTTGCTCCATCCTCCACTGTACTCCTAGGCCACAGCAGAGAGCTGGACTGGAAGAGGAGCAACTGGGACAGAATCCGGTGCCCCGACCGGGACTAGAAGAACCCTGTGTGCCGGTGCCGCAGGCGGAGGATTAGCCTACTGAGCTGCGGCGCCGGCCAAGAACGATGTCTGTTTTAACCTGGGCTTTGGCGAACAGAGAGACTAGGAAAAGAGAGAGACAGTGGAGATGGGAGCGCAGGAAGAGTGGTGTTTAGGAAAAATGTTGGAGATGAGGAACCAAACAAAACACAGCCAGCTATGCTTATTTAGGCAACAGCTAGGAGGATGGATGGCATGGATGGAGGTACTGAGAGAAGGGAAGGAGAGAGAAGGTTGGAGAAGCTGATATATAATCAGGTTGTAGAAACCTCAAAAGAATGTCAGCAGAGGTAACTACATTGCAGCAGCCAATTAACTCCTTAAGCCCAGACACAGCTATAAGGGATAGACCCAAGGACAACTCTGAGAGAAATCCATTTCTTTGTCATCTAGCTTTAGAACTATAATAAAATTATTTACAAAACTGTCATCCTTGAGAGGTTCGAAATAAGCATATAACTGTATAAATCTGGAAGTGTTTTTTTTTATTTTATACCCCAAATTTAGCAGGTTTTGGCTGCCATATTTTAGCAGGTGTACTTCTTATTACATTTGTTTCCTGGGTTTTCCTCAAACTACACAAGGTATGAAATATTCAGTTTAGCAGAAATTAGCATGGTATAAAATCATAATGCTTAGGGAGTCTTTTTTACTTTGTATTTATTAATTTTATTTGTTTGAAAGGGAGAGAGAGGGAGGGAGAGAGAGAGACAGGGAGAGAGAAAAGGAGAGAAGGGTCCCATCCTCTGGTTAATTCTGCAACAGTTGGGTTGGGCCAGGCCAAAATCAAGAGCCAAGAACTCAGTCCAGGTCTCCTGTGTGGGTGGCTGGGACTCACGCACTCAAACCATCACCTGCTGCCCCCGGGGTGCACCATTTGTAGGAAGCTGGAATGAGAAGTGGAGCTGGACTTGGACCCAGACTCCAATATGGGATACAGGTGTCCCAAGTGCCTACCCAGGTTTCGTTTTTGATGGCTTCCCTACAATTTTCCAGAATTTATAGCTCTCCTGATGAACCTCAGCTAGAATTCCATTGTGGCTTATACATGATTGCATATGTTTTCTTCCCTTGTCTCTTTGCTTTCTCCTTTTATTCTGGAGTATTGTACCTAGAATGAGATACTGCATTTAACAACTAAGGGAGTTTATTCTTAGCACGTCAAGAAAGCATTAAGATTCATTGTGTGATGACTGCATTGGACACACGTTGTTATATGAGTGAATCGCCTTGACCTGGGAAGTCAATAGTCTTTGTTCTTTCTCTGGGAGAAATAGATCCAACGTGAATGAGAGCCCAACTTTACTGTGGGAAGCTATTTTGAATACCGCACCAGTGTGTGTATCACTTCCTGTAAACTGGAAATAATTAAGGTCTGTTAACAAATAATCTTGTTTTATGAAGCCAACCATGATGGGATAGGCTAAAAATGACCTCTTCTGCTTCAGGAAAGTAAACCTTTAGGATGCTCTGCTCTGCTCCTCACCCCCAGCTTCCAATAGGCTGCACTGTGGTCCCACTAGCACTACGACCCACAGAGAGCCGAGCCCTTTCCTTACTGCTTTGATAGGCTTCTCTTTCTGGATTTTCCTAAACCCTAAACATGTGGATTGGAATTCCTGGCTTCCTTCTACTTTTCCTAGCTTTCCTGTTGTGCTCCACATTTGAAAACATTGTCAACAGCTCTCCGTTCATTGCCTACCAAGTAAGACTCCAAATTCCTTAGCCTGGGATTTTATGCCTTCGTGATCTCACCTCCCTCCTCTGTTCTGTGAACCAATTATTGCCATACTTGCTCCTTGCGTCATGTGTCAGTTTCCTGTATCCTTCTGGCCCAGATTCTCCTATCACTAGCAGAGACCTCTCCTGACTTTGAAAGTGTGTTCTGTAAGCCACATAACCTCCTACTTCTCTATACTCACTGATACATGCCTCCATTGACAAGTGGTGTGTTTAATTACCAATTATTTGGGAATAGCTAAGCAGATAATCAAAAGCAGCAACTTACAAGTGCTGTCCAAACGAGCCCTCCTTACTTTCTACCAGGTATTAATTTTTGCATGTGTCTTAGTCTAGAGTGAAAGTGGTTCACTGGCGGTCAGCAGGTCTGATTCTCTTCTGTTGTCACTGCCAGGTCTGGTACAGTTATGGTGGATGGTAGGCAGCTACCATCAGTTAGAAAGATAGGCGAGTGAGTCGCCTCAAACTTCACATCCAACAAATCGCCACACAGATCTGCTCCCTGACAAGGATGTCACTCTTCTGTTGCCTACGGACAGCTTCCTGCTCCTCCCCACCAGCTCTACACCTGGACCCACCACTGCTGCCACCCATTGTCCAGTGCCAACGACAAAGGTCTAACCAACAAATTCGAGAGAAAATGACACTTATCCATTCTGTAAGGTCTGACGGTGGTCTCCTGAGCCCCCGCTGTTGGTGACACAGCCCAGGGGAAAATTGCACACCAGCCCTTGGAGGTTGGCCTAGTCATCTGTACCTCAAATGCAGCTGGCTTGGTGAAGAAAGCTTTGGGGCTGCAGTTGGAGAATGAAGGCAATGCGCTGCCTTCTCAGGATTAACGGAGACTCTGCGCATTTATATGAACAATCATAGGTGCAGTTCCTCCTTGCTGATTTTTCTTACCAGGCTTAGATGACAAGGAAATGAACTTTGGAGATAGTGAAAACACAAATGGCTTTGGTAGCATGATTATTTTTGCACTGGAAAGTTATCCAAATTTCCTTCTAATTCACTTTTTTTTCTTTTCTTAATTTATTTGTTTGAAAGGCAGAGCAGAGGGAGACAGACAGAGAGGCAGAGGCAGAGGGAGACAGAGAGAGAGAGAGAGAGAGAGAGAGAGAGAGCGCGCGCGCGCGCGAGAGAGAGAATCTTTCATCTGCCGGTTCACTCCCCAGATGGCCACAATGACTGGAGCTGCATTGATCTGAAGCCAGGAGCCTGCTCCGGGGCCCCCACAAAGGTACATGAGCCCCAGGACTTTGGCCATCTTCCATTGCTTTTGCAGAGCACAGTGGAGAGGCTGAATAGGAAGTGGAGCAGCTGGGACTCGAACTGGCACCTGTATGAGCTGCCGGCACTGCAGGTGGCAGCCTCCCTCGCTGCACCACAGCACCGGCTCCTCTAATTCACTTTTGTGATAATGATATAAAATAGTCACAACATGATGATCTTTTCCACGGGATTACAGCAATGACATTTTGCCAGGATAAAATATACAAGTCAGAGTGCATCTTCCAGGCATTGTTGCTGTCTAGCATATTCACAAAGTCAACTTAATCAATGCACTTTCTCATCTTTGTGAATCGCCAATTCATCAGTCTCTCCACTCACTGACAAATGGTCCACATTGGTAAATAATGTCTTCAAACACAGATTCTTTGGGACTAGCTTGTAATGCAATCAAATGCAATGCCTTATTGGGAAGCTGTTAAAACAAATCCTCCAGGAGAAGAGGTTATAGTTCCTTTCTCAATGCTTGACTATAGATGATTTGAAAAACGTAGCACAGATCAGGAAAGCTGAGTTCATTGGAGAGAGATATAATTCTTTTGCTCTGTTCTTTCCTGACCAGCATTCTGTTTCAGAGAAAAGATGTTCCTCTTTCTCTCACCCCTCTTGGCACTCCCTTGTCAGATGGAGATTCACTAGAGTGGGAGGTAGAATCTGGATGAGTTCATAACTCTTGATGCAAAGAGTCGTAATTACCCATGCAGACCACGCTGCTCATTTGCAAAGGTTAGCAGTGTTCCTGCAATTTACATGCTGTGCCATCTGCTTTGTTAAACTTGCTTGACTAATCTGAGTGTTTTGGAGTAGGCAGGACTACCCAGGGTCACAAGTGCCCAGCCCAGACACCCAGGCATGCACACACAACCAGCTGAGGGCGTTTCTGATCCTTTCAGATTCACTGACCACTCTGACCCTGCCTGCTTTTTGTCTTCTCAGATGCCTCCAGACAGCTCTCCCCTTTCTCTTGGACATCACTCGTCACTAGATTTACTGGGGAAAATAATCACAGGAGCTACACAGATGGATTACGTTCATTAACACCCATCATGTTCACATTAAAGGGTGTGAACACTCACATTGCTAACGAAATGAGAATGGAGGGGGGTGGGGAAAGCTGTCAGCAGGCATCAGAAGGGTGACGTCCCTGTTGGGGAGCAGACCTGTGTGGTGATTTGATGGATGTGGAGTTTGAGCCAACTCACTCAGGTATCTTTTGCAACCAATTGGTTGGCAAGCAATTCTGATTCTCTAAGTTAGGTTCCATGGAAGATGGATCCTCAGAGAGGGGCCCTTTCGGTCACTCTCCCAAGAAGGCATTCCAAAAGCTGAAAGCTCTGAATGGGACTTTGATGGAAGGACCATCCCTCCTGGACAAAGAAGCATTCTTGCCATGCCTTCAATGAAAAGGAATTTAGAAAGGAGCCTGGGACAACCCAAGCTTTACTGACTGTTACAGCAACCTGTGTCTTGAATGCCAGGGAGTGTGAGTCACATGTGGGCTCTAAAATTGCTTTGACACATAGATCAGTGACAGGATTAATAATGCTGGTTTACAAAATGTTTATTTGAAAAGCAAAATCACACACACACAGAGAGAGAGAGAGAGGGAGAGAGGGAAAGAGGGAGAGAGGGAGAGAGGGAGAGGGAGAGAGAGAGAGGGGGAGAGAGAGAGAGAGAGAATGAGAATCTTTTATTTGCTGGTTCAATATCCAAATGCCTGCAACAGCCAGGACTGGGCCCAGCTTATGACAGGAGACCAGAACTCTATCCAGGTCTCCCACGATGATGGCAGAAACCCAAGCACTTGGGCCATCATCTGCTGCCTTCCAAGTACATATTAGCAGGAAACTGGATCATAAGTGGAATAACCAGAACTGCAACTAACACTCCCATATGGGTTGCAGTTGTTCCTAAGCAATAGCTTGACCTGTTGTACTCCAATACCTGCCCCAATAGCAGTCAGTTTTTATTTCTATGTATCCATGATCAGAATGACACCATGATTTAAAAATTGCTGCACCTCTATTCTCACACAAGTAAAAGACATCTGTCATTGTGCAAATTCATTGGGATCTGTAGTCATTTAATTACCCTCTTGCTGCTTCAGAAAAAAAACACAGGGCTGCCAAATGAGGCAGAACTACTCAGGATGAATGGGATTGTTCCTTATAAAGGAAATGTAGCCCTTAAGCACCAGACTTATTCTGGGTGGGAATGGCTGTCCCAGATTGTTATTTGTTGCCTTACTGTGATTTGTCTTTTACTGATGACTCCAAATAATATACATCCTGGTGTTTCCAGAGCTATTTACGTTCTTCATTCTGAAAAATGAGATTGCCACAGGATTCCTGATTTCTCATATCTTGCTGTGTCTACACCCTCTTGCTGTTAGCTTCTAGCTGTCTGTTATTACTGTTGTCAGTGTTCTTGCCTCTAGTATTCCCTGCTAATTTTTACTGGGTCTTACAAGGGCTAGGAAACCAGATAATGTTGCTTATTAGAATTCTGCATAAGTCACATTGAAGACTGCAAGGATCCTTTGTGTGGTTCTTATAGCAGCACACATGAATATTGCACCCACTGGGGCTAGCACCTGGGCAATGATCTCCTTGGAGGAGAGGAGGCAAATGTGAGACTAAGCCAACAGAGCTGATCAAATCTTCCCTTCTGATTAAAAAAGATTTACCATGCCTAACTTGAGTGCCACCTTGGACACTCTTCTCACCCTGCAACAGAACAGGGCTCCCAGGCCACACCCAGCACATGCCTCTGGGTATTCACTGAAACAGCAGACACTCCACTAAGCCACAGAGGCATAGGCCAAAGATAAAAGCCAGCACAGGAAAAACAAAGCAACAAAAAACAAGTATCTTTACAAATGCCTAAAAATAAACACAGAAATTCAAGAAACAAGAATAAGGATGACAACATAATGCCCCCAAAGGAACACAACAACTCAATACTAAAATGTGAAGATGAAGATACTGAAGAAATGCCAGAAACAAAATTCAAAAAACTGATCATAGAATTACTTAGAAGTAATCAGAAGCAAATCAATGAATAAAAGAAATTCATACATGATATGCATGAAAAGTTTTCCCATGAAATAAGGTTTAAATAAAAGTCAAAATGATATATTGGAAATTAAGAAATCAATAGAACAAATTAAAAATGAGGTAGAAAGACTTAACAGCAGACTTGGTAAGGCAGAAGAAAGAATATCTGAGTTAGAAGACAAATTTCTGGAAATTTTACAGTCAGACCAAAAAAAGTAGAAAACTGAAAACTAAAAAAACAGTGTTGAAGATCCACAGGATACAATCAAATGATCCAACATACTGGTCTTAGGCATTCTTGAAGCTATGGAAAGAGAAAATGGATTAGAAGACCTTTTTAGTGAAATAATTACAGAAAACTTCCCCAGTTTGGAGAAAGAAAGGGAAGAAAGGGACACCTAAGTATAGGAAGTGCACAGACCTCCTAATAGACTGATCAGAAATGATCTTCATCACGACATATTGTAGTCAAACTCTCCACAGTAAAACATAAAGAAAAGATTCTAAAATGTACACAAGGGAAAGCCATATTACTTTCAGAGGATCTCCAATTAGACTCACAGCATATCTTATCAGAAACCCTACAGGCTAGGAGAGAATGGTGAACTATATTCCAAGTCTTAAGAGAAAAAAACTGTCAACCCAGAATACTGTACCCTGCAAAGCTCTCATTTATGAATGAAAGTGAAACAAGGACCTTCCATAACAAACAGAAATTGAAAAAATTTGTCACCACATGCCTGGTTTTACCAAAGATGCTTAAGGATGTGCTACATACAGAAACATGGTCCTCATTATGAAAGCAGGTGAAGGCATAAAAATCTTTGTAAGAGTACAAAGAAAGTCCAAATTAAACAATAGGAATATTTATGGAAAAATGGCAGGGCCAGGTCATAAGTTATCAATAGTCACCTTGAATGTAAATGGTTTTCACTCTCTGATTAAAAGATACGGACAGGCTGAATGCATGACAAAATACCCATTTAATTGCTGCCTACAAGAAACACATCTCACCAACAAAGATCCACACAGACTGAAAGTGAAAGGATGGAAAAAGATATTCCATGCTAAGAGAAATCAAAAAAGAGCTGGTGTAGCTATCCTAATATCAGACAAAACAGACTTTAATACAAAAACTGTTAAGAGACAAAGAAGGGCACTATGTAATGATTAAGGGATCAACCCAACAGAAAGTTGTGTCTATTATAAATGTACACAGCCCTAATTATAGGGCACCTGGCTATTTAAAAGAAATCTCAAGGGATCTAAAGGGAGACATAGACTGCAATACAATAGTAATGGGGGACTTCAATACCCCACTTCCAGCAAGGGACACATCAACCAGAAAGAAAATCACCAAGGAAACAACAGAGTTAATCACCACTATAGACCAAATGGATCTAACAGATATCTACAGAACTTTTCATCCTACAGTTGCAGAATACACATTCTTCTCAGCAGTGCATGGAACTTTCTCTAGGATTGAACACATGCTAGGCCAGGAGGCAAATGTAAGCAAATTCAAAAAATCTGAAATCAGGCCGGCGCCGTGGCTCACTAGGCTAATCCTCTGCCTAGCGGCGCCGGCACACCAGGTTCTAGTCCCGGTCGGGGCACCGATCCTGTCCCAGTTGCCCCTCTTCCAGGCCAGCTCTCTGCTGTGGCCAGGGAGTGCAGTGGAGGATGGCCCAGGTACTTGGGCCCTGCACCCCATGGGAGACCAGGATAAGCCCCTGGCTCCTACCATCGGATCAGCGCGGTGCGCCAGCCGCAGCGCGCTACCGCGGCGGCCATTGGAGGGTGAACCAACGGCAAAAGGAAGACCTTTCTCTCTGTCTCTCTCTCTCACTGTCCACTCTGCCTGTCAAAAAAAAAAAAAATCTGAAATCATACCATGCATCTTCCCTGACCACAAAGGAATGAAGCTGGAAATCAACAATTCAGGAATCTCTAGAGCATATGCAAACACATGGAGACTGAACAACACGGTTCTGTATGAACAATGAGTCACAGAAGAAATCAAAAGAGAAAAAGAATTTCTGGAAACAAATGGAGACAACAATACAACATGTCAAAACTTACGGAGTACAGCAATAGCAGTGTTAAGAAGAAAGTTTATAGCAATTGGTGCTTACATCAAGAAATTGGAAAGGACCCAATTAAATGAGCTATCATTGCATCTCAAGGATCTAGAAAAACAACAGAAAACCAAACCCAAAATGAGAGAATAACCAAAATTGAAGCAAAAAAGAAAAAAATACAAAATATCAGTGAAACAAAGAGCTAATTTTTTAAAAAAGATAAACAAAATTGACACCATTGGTCCATAACCAAAACAAAGAAGGACAAAACCCATATCAATAAAATTAGAGATCAAAAAAATAAAATGTAACAGACACCACAGAAATAAAAAGAATCATCAGAAATTACTACAAGGAGCTGTATGCCAACCAACTGGGAAACCTAGAAGAAATGGATTGCTGGACTTACACAACCTACCTAAATTGAGCTATGAAGACACAGAAAACCTAAACAGACCCATTGCCAAGATGAAAACTGAATCAGTAATAAATACTCTCCCAAGAACAACAACAACAAAAAAACCCAGGACTGGATGGCTTCACTGCTGAAATCTACCAGACATTTAAAGAAGAACTAGCTACAATTCTTCTTAAGCTATTCAAAACAATTGAAAGGGAAGGAGTCTTCCCCAACTCCATCTATGAAGCCATCTATGAAGCCATCACCTTGACACCTAAACCTGAAAAAGACACAACAGAGAAAGAAAACTATAGACCAGTTTCCCTGAGGAACATAGATGCAAAAATTCTCAAAAAAAAATAGCCAATTGAATCCAGCAAAACGTCCAAAAAAATCATTTGCGCCAACCAAGTGGGATTTATCCCTGGTATGCAGGGTTGGATCAACATTCACAAGTCAATGTGATACATTATAACAAATGAAAGAATAAAAATCATATGATTATCTCAATAGATGCAGAGAAAGCATTTGATAAAATAGAACATCCTTATATTTTGAAAACCTTAAGCAAATTGGGTTTAGAAGGAACATTCCTCAACACAATCAAGCTAATTTATGACAAACTCATGGCCAGCATCATACTGAATGGGGGGAAGTTGGGAGCATTCTCACTAAGATCCAGAACCAGACAATAATGCCTACTCTCACCTCTGGTATTCAATATAGTCCTGAAAGTTTTAGCCAGAGCCATTAGCCAAGAAAAAGAAATTAAAGGGATACAAACTGGGAAGGAAGAAATCAAACTATCCCTATTTGCAGATGACATGATTGTATATATACAGTATCCAAAAGACTCCACTGAGACTACTGGAACTCATAGAAGAGTTTAGTAAAGTCACAGCTCATAAAATCAACACACAAAAATCAATAGCCTTTGCATACACAGACAATGCCATGGCTGAGAAAGAACTTCTAAGATAAATCCCATTCACAACAGCTGCAAAAAATTAAATAACTTGGAATAAATTTAACCAAGGACATCAAATAGCTCTATAATGAGAATGACAAAGCATTAAACAAAAACAGAAGACAGAAAAAAATGGAAAAATCTTTCATGTTCATGGATTGTACATACTACCAATTTAGAGATTTCAATGCAATACCAATTATACGACCAAGGGCACTTCTCAGGTATAGAAAAAATTATGCTGGGATGTGGGCATTCCAAGTGGCCGCTTAACTGCTAGACAATGCTCGGCTCCCCACCACCGATTTTTATATGTGAAAGTCTACATTGAACTTGTTTGGGTGGTAGGCAAAGGAAGACCTTTAAAACCCAAGCAAAGGGGCTAGCATTGTGGCAAAGTGGGTGAAGCCGGAGCATGCAATGCCAGCACCCCACATGGGCACCAGTTCACATCCCAACTGCTCCGTTTCCCATTAGGCTCCCTGCTGATGGCCTGGCAGAGCAGTAGAAGATAGTCCAAGTGGCGAGGCCATTGTCAACCACGTGGGAAGTGTAGATGGAGCTCCAGGCTCCCGGCTTCAGCCTGGCCCAGCCCGGGCTGTTGCAGTCATCAGCAGATGGAGAAACAATCTCTCTATCTCTTTCTCTCTCTCTGCCTTTTTAAGAAAATATTTATTTTATTTATTTGAAAGAGTTACAGAGAGAGGTAGAGACAGAGAGAGAGGTCTTCCATCTGCTGGTTCACTCTCCAGATGGCTGCAATGGCTGGAGCTGCACTGATCTGAAGCCAGGAGCCAGGAGTTTCTTCCAGGTCTCTCACACAGGTGCAGGGGCCCAAGGACTTGGGCCATCTTCTACTGTTTTCCCAGGCCATAGCAGAGAGCTGGATGGGAAGAGGAGCAGGCGGGACTAGAACCGGCGCCCATATGGAATGCCAGTGCTTCAGGCCAGGGCTTTAACCCACTGCGCCACAGTGCTGGTTCCATCTCTCTATAGCTCTGCCTTTCAAATAAATAAATAAATAAATAAATCTTAAAAAAAAAAGTCCAAGCACATTTATGAAATTCAAAACTTCCAAGATTGTTGTTGTATCCATGCATTTTTGTTAGGCTAGAAAGATAACAGACAGGTTTAAAAGATCAAAAGAGATAAAACTCATGATTTTCTGATTGCTTACTACTGCTACTCTTCTGTCTGTAACCAGAGCAATTAGCACTTCCATCTCCACTGATGCTTTCAGGTCAGATAAAGTGTGATTTTCCAACATAAAGACAAGAAAAGCAACGCTGTGTAAGAATCACTACAAAGTGAATTGTCCCTGAAGTTTGTGTGTGGGGGCTGAATTTTAACTATACACAGCAGACCTATCATTCTTCAACAAACAAATATGCTAGAAGAAGAATTATAGTTTTCAGCAGATTCCTGCAATGTTTCCCTTTATGCAATGCAGGCCTGCTGGAAAATCTATGTATACATGTATCAAACTTTTACAATTAGACCTACTAAAAATTTAGTTTCTTTTTCTTTTTTTTACAGATTTGTTATTTATTTGAAAGGCAGAGTTACAGAGAGGCAGAGGCAAAGGCAGAGAGAGAGGTCTTCTATCCACTGGTTCACTCCCCAGATGGCCGCAACAGTTGGAGCTGTGCCAATCCGAAGCCAGGAGCCAGGAGCTTCTTCCTGGTCTCCCATTTGGGTGCAGGGGCCCAAAGACTTGGGCCATCTTACAATGCTTTCCCAGGCCACAGTAGAGAGCTGGATTGGAAGTGGAGCAGCTGGACTCGAACAGGCAGGTGGCGGCTTTACCCACTATGCCACAGTGCCAGCCAAAAAAAAATTTCAATTTCAAAATGAGGGGTGGTTCCAGCGCTGTGGTGTAGTAGGTAAAGCTGCCACATGCAGCGCCAGCATCCTATATGGGCATCAGTTTGAGTCCCACCTGCTCCACTTCCAACCCAGCTCCCTGTTAATGCACCTGGGAATGCAGCAAAAGATGGCCCAGGTCCTTAGGCCCCTGCACCTATGAGGGAAACCCAGATGACTGTGCTGGCTCCTGGGTTAGGCCTGGCCCAGACCTGACCATTGCAGCCATTTGAGGTGTGAACCAGCAGACGGAAAATCTCTATCTCTCTGCCTTCTCTGTAACTCCTTCAAAGAGATAAATGAATCTTTTTTTTTAAATGCATAATTATCATTTATTATCTAATCCAATTGTCTGAAAGCAAACTGGCCAATGCAAACTCAGTTTTGAACTTGCCTAAGAGCATTGTTAGTTAGCATGCATTAATAATATCTCATTAATAGCAAGAACCCATGATTGGCCTAGATAATTATGGTATTCTGTAAGCATATCCAATAATTTATATAAATTATCAATAAGTTAGAACAGATGCAGCTAGCAGAATTTTCTGAGATAGTGACAATAAACAGCAACTGTAGAAGGCATGAAGTCGAAAGTCCAATTTTTTAATAATTTCATAAATCATCCCAAGTCTTCAAAATTTTCATTGATTGAATAAACAAGTGCGATATTTGTTTAAATAAGTTCAAGTACTTTATAATGTGCACTCAACTACTTCCTCACACTTCGCACTATTCTTTCTGCACAGTGTAATTTTACCTGTGCTATAAATCCAACTACAGAAATGGCTGTTTTGCTTACTGGAGTCAATTTTCTTTATGCGAACTAAAATGAAGAAAAAGAAGGAAATTCCTAATTTTCTCTTAATCTATTTCTAGTACTCTTCATTTCTTTGAAAACTATCATTTTTCTGTTACCCCCTTTCTGCTGCCCAATGAAGTTTCACTAATAGTTCTTGTGTACTTTTTTTTCCGAGATAAACGAATCTTAAAAAAAGACGAGGGGTGGGTGTTTGGTGCAGCAATAAAAATGCCCACACCCCATTTTTGAGTGCTTTAGTTCAATAAATTAAATGTATAAAAAAGTACAGTTTTGGGGGCTGGCACTGTGGCACAACAGATTAAGCCACTGCCTGCAGCACCAGTTCCCATATGGGAGCGGTTCGAGTCCCAGCTGCTCCACTTCCAATCTAGCTCCCTGCTTATGGCCTGGGGAAGCAGCAGCAGATGAGCTCCTGCACCCACATGGGAGACCTGGAAGAAGCTCCTGGCTTTGGACTGGCCTAGCCCCAGCCATGTGGGGAGTGAACTAGCAGATAGAAGATCTCTCTGTCTTTTCTCTTTCTCTATAACTCTGCCTTTAAATAAATAAAATCAATCGTTAAAAAAAGGTACAGTTTTGGAGGTCCATTAGTTCCAAACCAAGTATGTATAACACATACACAGTACATCAGACTGTTGAGCTTTCTGTGATTTTTGAAAATAAAGCTAATTAAGCTTCTTTTATACTTATAATTTTTTCTAAGTTTTCTGCAATAGAGTATTAATAATTATAATTTTTGTACAGTTCTAGATAATCCTATGACAAATTTCATACCCAACTACTTAAGTTTATGTTCTCTCCTGAGCTTCCTTTTAAAGCATGAAGAAAATTCACCATGGGGCACGACAAGAGACCACCTAACTTTAAAACAGGAAATTTATTTTCATAGCAAGTGACCTCACTATTTGAAAACTTTCTTGACAAATGCCTTAAAGAACCAAATAATCCTTTTGAAAAGTAAAGTAAAATAATGCTGTGACTCTAGTTTTTAAAAAAACAGAGTTATTATCAATGACTCCTTTTAAGTACACTTAGAGCTTTCACCAAAATGGAAGTGTGGGAGCCTTCCTGGTGCAGACAGCAGATTGAACTCTGACATCCACCTTGGCTTCTCCAATAGTCCATGACTAGGAGAGTAAAGCATTAAAATATATGGAAACCCCACCTCACCCCGGTAAGAATGGCTCACATACAGAAATCTACCCACAACAGATGCTGGTGAGGAGGTGGGGAAAAAGGGACACTGACCCACTGTTGGTGGGAATGCAAACTGGTAAAGCCACTATGGAAGTCAGTCTGGAGATTCCTCAGAAACCTGAATATAACTCTACCATACAACCCAGCCATCCCACTCCTTGGAATTTACCCAAAGGAAATTAAATTGGCAAACAAAAAAGCTGTCTGCACCTTAATGTTTATTGCAGCTCAATTACAATAGCTAAGACCTGGAATCAACCTAAATGCCCATCAACAGTAGACTGGATAAAGAAATTATGGGACATGTACTCTATAGAATACTATACAGCAGTAAAAAAAAAATGAAATCCGGTCATTTGCAACAAAATGGAGGAATCTGGGAAACATCATGCTGAGTGAAATAAGCCAGTCCCAAAGGAACAAATATCATGTGTTCTCCCTGATCAGCGACAACTAACTGAGCACCAGAGGGGAAACCTGTTGATGTGAAATGGACACTGTGAGAAACAGTGACTTGATCAGCCCTTGTCCTGACTGTCAATGAACAATTTAATACTTTATCCCTTTTAGTATTTTTTTGTCCTACTTAATACTATGGTTGAGCTATTTAATTAACACACAATTATTCTTAGGTGTTTAAATTTTAACTGAAAAGTGATCCCTGTTAAATATAAGAGTGGGACTAAGAGAGGGAGGTGTACAGTTTGGGACATGCTTAATCGGACTTGCCCCAAACGGTAGAGTTAGAAATGGGCCAGGGGATTCCATTTCAATCCCATTAAGGTGGTATGTACCAATGCCATCTTGCTATACAAAGTGATCAGTTTCAGTTCACAATTGATCATAATGATAGGATTAAGAGTCAAAGGAATCACATAAACAAGACTAGTGTCTGCTAATACTAACTGAAAGAATTAAAAAGGAGAGAACAATCCAACATGGGAAGCGGGATACACAGCAGACTCATAGAGTGGCAGATGTCCTAAACAGTACTCTGGCCTCAGAATCAGCCCTTAAGGCATTTGGATCTGGCTGAAGAGCCCATGAGAATATTTTAGGCATGGAAAGCCAAGACACTCTGGCAAAAAACAAAACAAAACCCTAAATGAAAGGTCTCTGCGAGTGAGATCCCAATGGAAAGAATGGGCCATCAAAGGAGGTACCTTTCTCTGAAGGGAGGAGAGAACTTCCAATTTGACTATGACCTTGTCTAAATAAGGTCAGAGTTTGTGAACTCAAGAAGCTTCCATAGCCTTGGCAACTCATGACAAGAGCCTAAGGTGGTTACTGACGCCATAAACAAGAGTGTCAATTGTTAAGTCAACAACAGGAGTCACTGTGCATTTACTCCCCATGTAGGATCTCTGTCCTTAATGTGTTATACAATGTGAATTAATGCCGTAACTAGTACTCAAACAGTACTTTATACTTTGTGTTTCTGTGTAGGTGCAAACGGTTGAAATCTTTACTTAATATATGCTAAATTTATCTTCTGTATATAATGAGAATTGAAAATGAATCTTGATCTGAATGGAATGGGAGAGGGAGTGGGAGATGGGAGGGTTGCGGGTGGGAGGGAAGTTATGGGGTGGGGGGGAGAAGCCACTGTAATCCTAAAGCTGTACTTTGGAAATGTATATTTATTAAATAAAAGTTAAAATTTTATATATATATATATACACACACACACACACACCCAAAGACAAAGAATGAGGAAAGAAACATTTTGGGAGTTGAAAAATGACAAACCCATCTTAAGCGGCAGCCCATCCAAGGACTCACAAATGTAAGGCTCCATGGAGAAAGCTGAGAAGCAACCCAATGTGCTCTGTGACACCTCGCCCACAACCTCAAGTTAAGCAACTGATAGCAAGAGTAGGTATGGGTGTGAATGTGGAGCTGAATGCAGAACTCACTGGAAGTCTGGGAGGAGCAGTCACGTCCCCAGGGGCTCACCCCAGGCAGCTTTACCCAGCAGGAGACAGGTTTCTTCTGCAGAGAGGATAGAAATGAGTTTCCAGAAAGGCAAGGCAGGGGTTCTTCGCTGAAAACAGGGCTAGGAGGGCAAAGTCGACACAGTGAGTGTTGAAATCCTACTGCCCTCTTTCTTCTTAGCTGCGAGCCAAATGGCAGCCCTCCGTGTCAGAGAGAAGGAAATTCCTTCCTGGAGCTTCTGATGCACTCAAGGGTAAAACGCTGGGCATGCTGATGTGAGGGCTCCCGTGAAACGTCAGCTAGGGCAGCCCAAGGATGAGACACCCCACTGGGTGCAAACTCCTGTCACATCTCTAGTGCTTCCCTCTGAAACCCGAGTGCCAGCTAACGGGTCAGCAGAGGAAGAAATGGTCTCAAACACAGGAGACAGCTGGAGAAAAACAGATGTACATCCAACCTTGCAAACCAACCAACCGACACAACGAAAGCTACTTGAAGACAAGAGTGGCTGATCAGGGCAAAAGCCCTCGGGAGAAAACCATCACTGATATCTTCTGAGGAATAACGTTTCCCATCTGTGAAACAAGAACATGGGATGCGCAAAAGGAACATTCAAATCACACACAAAAAAGGCTCTTGAAAACTTGAGGACATCACTCAGACATTGGGGGAAACAGCAGACAAAAAGTTGAACAAGTGAGAGAAATGGTAAGAAAATCAGAGGACCAGTCCATGGGTTCTGATACCTGAACACTCTAAGTCCCCAGAAGAGAGGACAGAAAATGACTGGAAAGTGTCCCAAAAAATTCAAGGAAATGTCCCAGTGCTGAGGACAATGGCTTTCCAGATTGAAAGGTTTCCTGAACACTCCAGCACAAAGTGTCAGAGTTGAGCTGCATCAAGTAATGTGCACGAGATTTCAGAAAACGGGGGAAATTATAGGAATGCAAGTACTTCGAGACAGACACTGTAATTAACAAAGGATCAAGAACTGGGATGACACTGAACTTCGAGAGGAACATCATTCACAATGGAAACACGCCTTCAAAATCGTGAAGGGAAGCGATTTCGTATCAAGAATTCCATATTCAGTTTGACCTCACTTGAGTCAGGGGGCAAATAAAGACATTTTCAGACTTGTTATGTTTCACAAACTGTCACTTTCATATCTCCTTTATCAGGAAGCTATAGAAAGATGGTTTCTTTTTTTTTCTTGTTTAAGGAACTAGACCAAGAAAGAGGAGGCCATGGGAGCCAGGTAGGAGGGACTCTCATTCAATCAGAGATGAAGATGACGGACAAGAGGATGGCAGTGGCCCTTCCAGTCATGATGCTGTGAGATGATGTCTCTAAGTAAATGGAAGGCAGAGACTACCTTCTATGCTGTGAAAGCACATTCATGCAAGATTTATAACTTGGGGGAGAATTCGAGTTTGAATTTATAGTTGGTTCATAGAAAATTAAGCAAATAGAAAAGCAAGATAATAATTACCTCTAAGGAAAAAAGATTGTGCAAGAATGGACTGCAATTCTATTATATGGTTCAGCTATGAATAGCATGAATCACATAATAATAATGCGAACATTGCATATGCTGTTAGTAACAAAAGCTAGAAAACCGTCCCAGCATGTGGGAAAGATGGAGTTGTGGAGAGGAGTTACTGCCCATTAAAGAGCCTAATCCTCATCTTCTACATTAAGGTTGGCAGCCCAGTGGCTGGTGTTTGTGGCATAGCAGGTAAAGCCATGGCCTGACGCCAGCATCTCATAAGGGCGCCTTTTTGTGTCCCTGATGTCCCACTTCTGATGCAGTTCCCTGTCAATGGCCTCAGAAAAGCAGCAGAGGATGGCCCAAATGTCTGGACCCCTGCTACCCATGTGGGAGACCCAGATGAAGCTCCTGGCTTTAGCCTAGCTTGGCCCTGGTCATTGCAACCATCTGGGGAGCGCACCAGTAGATGGAAGATTCTCTCTCTCTCAAATAAATAAATAAATCTGAAAAAACAAAAGACAGCTGATAGTGACTAAAAACAGAAATTCCAGGAGAAGTACAAGGGTTGGTAAATGATAGTTCATAGACCAGTCTTCAGGTTTTTTTTAACTTTTATTTTATTTCTTTATTTGAAAGTCAGCTAGAGACAGACAGGTAGGGAGATAGAGCTCCCATCCACTGGTTCACTATCCTAGTATCTGCAGTAGCAAGGGGGCTGAAGCTAGGAGCTGGGAATTCAATCTCATTTTCCCACGTGGGTTATAGGGGTCCACCTACTCCTCAAGCCATTACGGAAGCTTCCCGAGTCCACACTAGCACAAAGTTGGAATCAGGAATCAGAACTGCGACTGAGCCCAGGTACTCTGCTATGGGAGGTAGGCATTCTGACATCTTAGCCATTAGGTCGAATGCTTACTTCGAGCCATTAGTATTTGCAAATATAGTTTTATTGCAACACAACCACGCCCATTTGCCTATATATCATCTATAGATGCTTCCATGCCACAGGAACAGAGCTGAATAATTACAACAGGACCATATGGTTCTCAAAGCCTGAAATCTTTACTATTTTTCTCTTTACAGGAAGAGTTTGCTGGCCCCTCGAGCAGCAGGTGAACATATTTAAAGTTTGGAGACCAACACTAAGAGAAAAAATACCTGAAAACTGGGTGGCTGTTTTTCCCTTTTTTTTTTTTTTACAGGCAGAGTTAGTGAGAAAGAGACAGAGAGAAAGGTCTTCCTTTTCCATTGGTTCACCCCCCAAATGGCTGCTACGGCTGGCGCGCTGCGCCGAACCGAACCGAACCAGGAGCCAGGTGCTTCCTCCTGGTTTCCCATGCAGGTACAGGGCCCAAGCACTTGGGCTATCCTCCACTTCCTTCCTGGGCCACAGCAGAGAGCTGGACTGGAAGAGGGGCAACCGGGACTAGAACCTGGGGTGCTGGCGCCACAGGTGGAGGATTAGCCTAGGGAGCCATGGCATCTGCCGGCTTTTTTCCTAATAAGTCATGTAGGGCTATTTGACACTTAACAAAGTACTTATATTATTTGGATAAAAATAAAAGCTAGATATAAAATGAGTGTCAATCCGAATTATCTGAGGCATCCAAGGTGATGACAAAAACTTCAAAATTTACCTCCATTCTCTGATGCCCATCTTGATTTTTGGACAACACAGTTGCTTACAATCCAACTTCCTTCTCTGCGTCAACATCCTCTCGTCTGCCTTTTTTAGTTTTGGTTAGAAACCAAGGCAAGAGGCCAAGCATTAGGTTTAAATGGCTTCCCTTCTACATTCTGAATGTATCTAGGGGAAGTGAGGTTACAGACTTTTAGACTCCCAGGCAATCTACAACTCCAGAAAGTTAGCTAAGCAGATTTTATTTTACTCAATCAAAAGCCCTATCAAATTTTCTTCCAACCTCAACTTATTTATTTTAAAAGATTGCAGCTGCAACTCACATTCCATCCATTGATCACGGTTGGTGACAGACTTCCTTTCTAATGTACCATTGAAATGGTAGAGCATCCATAATTAATCTCGAAGTAAGCTGTCTTAGCCATTAAACAGGTTTCCAATTTAGTAGCACTTTGGTCTTTGTCCCAGCCATCTTAAAGGTCATTTTCTATCCTCTGATTCCAAGAAAAACAATAAGGACGCTTTCTGGAAACTGTACCTTTCTCATACATATAGTGTCTGGTAAGGAGGCTGATATCATACTCTGGACAGGAGGTCAGATATTTCTGTTCTTGGGTTTGGGATGTGAAAAAGAAGGAGTCATTCTCACTGTGTATTATATTCTCAAGTTAATATTTATGACCTTACTCAGCAGAAATTTAAATCTCAACACTACCAATTACTGAAGTTTATAGGCCCAGAGGGAGGCACCCGCTAGGAGGGCTTGTGGCTGAGTCAGCTGGCCAGCTCTCCAAGCTCCTGGGGAAGGACGCGGTCTCTTCTAAGCCTCACAATGTGTCGATTCTCTGCCCGGCTATGTCGCTTTAGTGTTTTCAGCAAGTGTTTACTGAGTATCTGCTATGTGCTCAGCTCTGTGTGAACCCCTGTGGAGAATGTAGATATGGGGAGACATGACAGGGACATATGTGAAGTGACAATGTAAGGTCCCAGGGATCATGCGATAGCATGAGTGGATGAAAGACCTGTGTTCCAGTAGATAACAATGGCTAAGAAAGGAGACAGTTTCCAATGCGGGAACTGAAACCCAGAGAGCACTCTATGAATGAGTAAAGAAAAGGAGGTGTTTTCTGTTGGAGAAAAAAGGCATGGAGGCAAAAGTGAGTGGGGCACACCAGCAGGCCCGTAAATCATGAGCGAGGAAGGAAGCATCTTTCACATGCTGAAATCCTAGCCCCTAAAGTGATGGTGATGGGAGGCGATCAGGTCGTGAGGCTGGGGTCCTCATACAAGAGGCCAAAGGGGGTCCTGTGCCCTACAACCACATGAGGATATGGATGGGCCAGAAAGAGCCATCGGTGAGGAACCAGCGCTCCCCAGACACCAAATCTGCAGTTGCCTTGAGCTTGGGCTTCCCAGCTGCCAGAACAGGGAGAAACAAATTTCTGTCGGTTATAAACTGTTCAGTCTATAGCATTTTCTTATAGTATAGTAGTCCAAGTCACTAACACACCAGAGATGGAGCTTTTTGCCCAAACTCCATGTCCAGCGGTAGAGTCTGAACTCTAATTAAGGTCTTCCAACACTTCTGCCTCTCCGTAATATTCATAGTTATCCATATGTAAATACAGGGCAGTTACCAAACTGTCTCAGCAGCTTGACAAGTTTGCAATTAACATAAGACTGAGAAGTTTGCAATTATTATAAGAGATTATCCCAGAGTTAAGTATTTGGTAGCAAACACTCCTGTATTGAATTGATAAATCTGACTTTGTTCATTAATATTTACTAGTAGGTCAACAACCAAAAATAAGAACAATGTGCAAATAATGTAAGCAAGGTTTCTTCCAGGGGCACAAGGACCTGAAAGCTGTGAGACTGAGCTTTGTTGCGGTCCATGGTTAGATGTTAGTCCATAGTTTAGACGGGTCCATGATAGACCTGCCTCGAAAGGTCAGGACCAGGGGCCTTGCTGAGACAAGTCTGGCAGGCATCTTGGGTCCAGAAAGGGAGAGGAAAGGTTCAGAGAAGTGTACAGAGCAGGAAGGACCAGGCTAGCAACCTAAGGCAGCAACTATAATTTGTTATGCTGCCCCTGTGTATGTCCATGCTGCACACCATTATCTCTTCACCCTTGTAACACTCTAGCAAGATGGGTTCTAGTGTTTTCATTTGGCAAACAAATCTGACAGACACTAAGTGACCTGACCAAGGTTACACAACTTACAAAGATGGGAGCTGATCAATACTTTGTTCTGATTTGCCATAAAGACTGTATCATTTGCAATATTCAACACAATATTTTAGACATTGAGGCAAAAAATGAGTCCTAGGAGGTTATCACAAGATCCAAAGCCTGACATATTCAAGGAAGCTTCCTTGGAAGAGGCAAGTCTTAGAATGGGCCCTAAGGAATGAGTAGAGTTTGTACAGTTGGAAGCAAGAAGAGGAAGTAACCTGCAATAGCATTCAGTATTCATATTGCATGCACATCCAACTGTATCACCTCAACATAGCCATCTTTATCCATTTGTGTATTTTCTCTTATTAATCCACATATCCATTTAAGTGCAGTTATTTATTTATTTACCAAGTATGTGAGGAGTATTTATCTACCATATGCAAAATTTGGTGAATAATATAAGGAATGGAGAAATGAAAGTCATGGCCTGTTGTGTGGAGCTTACAGCCTATAATAGTGCTGTGCTAAACAGTTGATCATGGTGCTTCAGGAACCAGAAGACACTTGTCTTAGCGCATGGGGCTATGGAAGGTTTCCAGAGAGGTGACACTCAGGTATTGCAAATGGTTTGGTAGAGCTAAAATGCAGAATACAATCGAGAGGTTGCGAAGCAGAGAGAAAGGACAGAATCCGATTCACGTTTTAGGTAAACGACCCTCGCAGCAGCGTGGAGAGGATGGGTAGTTAATAAACGGGCTGCTGTAGCAACCCAGACAAGAACTCAGGATCCTCCAAATCTAGGCAATGGTCCTGGGCACGAGAAGATGGGACAGATTCAAGAGCTATTACAGAGCTACCTTGGCAAGCGGTGGGTTAGGATTAAGAGTGAGAAGAGGATAACTACCACAAGTCAGGTGCTTTCTATGTCACAGGCATGGAACTAAGTCTTTCACACGCAGCATCTCATTTCATCCTTATAAAAACCCTTGCAGAATGGGTACGATTTCTCCGTTTTATGGGTGAAGGAAGACATAGAGCAATTAAGTGGCTTCTCCAAGGTCATACATGGTGGAGAAGGTAGCTCTGTGTTCAGGTCTACCTGCTCTCAGAACCTGTGCCTGTATCATTCCGCCGTCATTCAGGTTGGTAATGTGGAACTGGGTAGGGAGGGTTGTGCCACAGACTGAAGCAGGTAAATGCAGACAGGGAGCAGGTGTAGGAGAGAAAGTAAATTCAGTTTTGGGTGTTAGGACATGAGAACACTGCACCTACAGCTGTAAGATTAGACAATGAGAGGGTTCTGAATGATGCTTTTGAGGCCACAAGGGAGGTTAGCACTGAAGATAAGGCCTGAGGCGGCTCTGGTGTGCAGAGAGAACAGGGGTGGCCATGGCCATTGGTGGACGTGGCTTCCCACAGACTGTGTAGAGTGAAAGAAAAAGAAAGCCAAGGAGAGAGCCCATAGTCAGACCAGACTTTAAGTGTGGGCAAGGGAAGAAGATTCTATACTGGTACAAAGAAAGGGTAGTCAGAGACATGGATAAACCAGTGATGAGCAGCCTTGGATAATGAGATATTTTCAACCAGAGTTCACACAGTGTCAACTCCTGAGTCTATCACTTGGATCCCAGTCTATGTGGCGGGTGTCCCCTGATGTCACCCAACATGGTGACACACAGCATACAGGGCTGAAGAGAGGAAAAGATAAGGAAAAGTGGGAAAGTGTAGCTTGAGGTAAGCAAATCTAAGGTCACTGGGGACAGTCATGAGAGCGATTTTTAGTGGATTGGTAGGGAAAACACAACACTGTTCAGGATTGAAGAGTAGTTGGGAAGTAAGGAAGCAGATAGCTCTTATAGAAGTAAATGAGGGGGCAGTAGCTAGAAACATATTTGGTGTCTAGAGAGAAACTGTGGGGCTGACACTGTGGCATAGTGGTTTAGGCTATAATTTGCAACACTGGCATCCCATAATAGAGTGCAAGTTCAAGTCTCGGCAGCTCTGCTGCCAATCCATCTTCCTAATGCACTTGGGAAGGGAGTGGGTGATGGTCCTAGCGTTGGGTCCCTGACACTCGCATGGGACACCAAAATGGAGTTCTCAGCTTCTGGCTTCAGCCTGACCCAGACCTGACTGCCGTGGCTGTCTGGGAAGTAAACCAGCAGATGAAAGATCTTTCTCTCGTCTCCTACTCCCTCTCCCTCTCCACTTTTCAAATAAATAAATGAATAAATGAATAAATCACTAAAAAGATGCACTGATAATCTGAAAATTGAATTATACATTTGGATATGAATTAGAAGTAAAAGGGTCACCAAAAGTCAGAAACAAAGGGAAAAAAAAGAGAATCCACAACATGCTATACTCAGAGGAAACAGAGTCCACAGGATGTCAGGTAGAGAGGGATTGAGTGGCAGGGGAGTGTTGGAGAACACGAGAGGGAGTGAGGACCCTCCAACACCAAGCATAGAATCCTCAGTGCTCACCTAATTTCCTTCCTTTGGGCCAGGAAATGTTCTGTGTTTGATACCACATTTTGCTTACCTATTCATCCATGAGTTGGGTTGTCTCTACCTTCCAGCCATTGAAAATGCTGCCACTATGAACACTGGTGTGCAAATGGCCCACTCTTATGATAATATCTGTGTCCTACCTAGCATAATACCCTTCACAGAACAGAATTTCAGTAAAAAGATGATTATAATAACCTTAGCTCGCCCCTCAATCTTAGTTGGGAAAGAAGATTTGAGCCCACACAACAAGGCTGTCCATTCTGTCATTTAGTTGAGACGATGTTGATTTCCAAATGTAATCAATATCTCATCAAAGTCTACAATGAGCATGAAAGGATAGATTTTCTTTTCACATGTCCATTCATCTTCTTTCCTGTATCTGTATGTATTTTCAAGAGAGTAAGAAATCTAATTCAGAACTTCATTTCTCAGTAAAGTAAGGTTGTTACCTGGGAATCCTTGGAACATGGCCATATTATGAAACCATAAGGTTTTTTTTTTTTTTTTAATTTTTATTTTTAACAGGCAGAGTGGACAGTAGAGGGAGACAGAGAGAAAGGTCTTCCTTTTTGCCGTTGGTTCACCCTCCAATGGCCGCTGCGGTAGGCGCGCTGCGGCCGGCACACCGTGCTGTTCCGATGGCAGGAGCCAGGTGCTTCTCCTGGTCTCCCATGGGGTGCAGGGCCCAAGCACTTGGGCCATCCTCCACTGCACTCCCTGGCCACAGCAGAGAGTTGGCCTGGAAGAGGGGCAACCGGGACAGGATCAGTGTCCCGACCGGGACTAGAACCTGGTGTGCCGGCGCCGCAAGGTGGAGGATTAGCCTATTGAGCCGCGGCGCCGGCCATGAAACCATAAGGTTTTAAAAACTCTAATTTCCCTTGGGCAAATCTCATTTACCACCTCTCCTGCAGGATCAGCAAAACCAGACAGTTCAGCAAAAACACTGGGCATAGCTTTTCCCCTTTCCACTTCCTCTCACTCTTTTCCAATGGATGTGTGTCTGAAGAAATCTTCTGTTTCTACGTGGCCCTCTCAAGGTGAATCCAAGGACAGCTAGCTTTTAGCAAGAGCATTAAGCTTAGGGTGGATTTTTAACCTCCTCACACTAGCCTGCATTCAGCCGCAAATCAGTTTCTTAGGCGGTGATGATTATTTAGTGTTTGTTCTCCAACATATACTTACATTTCTTTTCTTAGTTACTAAATGGAAAAACATTCCTGTGCCAGTTGCTTACAATGATTTCTTTAATCGTCAGGAGCTTGTTAAGCTGAAAAATTACTGGGCAAAGACTAATACTCATCTTGTGCATTTCTAACACCCATTCCACTTTTCAAATCATGCCTTCCATCCAGCATTTTTTTTTTTTTTTGATCTATGAAATAATCACATTGGGCAAACAAAGCCCAGATCACCGTTAGGGTAGTGGAAGGAGGCAGAAACCAGGGCCTGAGGAAAGTAAAATTTTGGAAACCACACACGGTGGTGCTCATCATGGTAGTCATCAGCAAAAAAGTTTCATCAACATATGTGTGCACCACTGTCAACATCTAGAAACAAGTGGTCTTCAGAGGTACTGCCTGTCCTGTGCAGAAATATGGCCGGGTCCAGTCTGGCCCTGACTGTGCCTCTGCGTTCATTTTCTCTCACTTCACTCCAGAAGAAACAGCTTCTTTTATTTCCTAACACAACACATCTACCCCCAGCTCTGCTGCCCTTTCATTTCTACCTCTTCTTGTGGCTATTTCTACCCATTCTTTAAAAAATAAAGGAATGTTTCAGTTTTATGTTTTCACCTAAGTTAGACACACAAGATGAAAGCAAATAGCTCTTCAAGGACAGGCAGGAATACTGCTTGTTTTCTACACTATGCCTTCCACTTCCTTCCTAAGAAGCATTTTCAACCCTCTAGGCTGTTTTGCAAATTTGCTTCTCTATCACTAAAAGTTGTGGTCACATTACACCTTCATGAGAGGTCATTCTTAGGCATTACCTATTGTCGTGCCACCAAGGAAGGTAAGAGTCTAGCCTCTATTCTCCTGTCCCACCACTCACAAGCACCATTCACGTATCCTTCTAGGACAGGGGGACTGTAACTTTGGTTATGTCCCTCTCTAATCTTTACATGATTAGGAACAAATATATGGAGAAACCTAAACACTCCACCAAAAAGTTATCAGAACTGATAAACCCATTTAGTAAAGTTACAGGTTGCAAAGTAGAAATTTAAATGTAGCTTTTTTTTTTAAAAAAAATAACTAATGATAAACTCACTGAAAGAGAAATTGGGAAAGAAATCCCATATACAATAGGCACAAAAATAGTCAAATATTTAGGAATAAGTTTAACCAAAGAAGTGAAAGATTTCTACATCGAAAATTCTAAAACATTGAGGAAGGAAGTGAGCAAGATATTCCTTGCTCATGGACTGGAATAATCAATATCATTAAAATGTCTGTACTTCCTAAAGCAGTCTGCAGATTCAATGCAATCCCTATCAAAATATCAATGACATTCTTTACAGGATTAGAAAAAAATAATCCTAAAATTCACATGACATCACAAAAGACCCAGAATGGAAGTGAACCTGAGCAACCTGAGCAAAAAAAAAAAAAAAAAAATCGAGCTGGAGGCATCACAGTACCTGACTTCAAAGCAATACCACAAAGCTACTATAATTAAAACAGCATGGTACTGACATAAAAACAAACACATAGATTAATGGAACAGAACAGAGAGCCCAGCAATTAATCCATGTACATACAGCCAACTGATTTGACAAAACTGCCCAAACCGTACATTGGAGTAAGCATAATCTCTTAAATAGTTCTGACAAAACTGGATGTATATATACAAATGAATTAAATTAGATCTATGTCTCTCACCACATACAAAAATCAACCCAAGATGGATCAAAGACCTAAATTTAAGACCTGAGACTATTAAGCTGTTGGAAACAACCATAAAGGAAACACTCCAAGACTCTAGTGTAGGGGATGATTTCTTGGGTAAGACCCCCAAGCACAGGCAACAAAGGCAAAACTAAAGAAATTGAACTACACCAAGCTCAGAAGCTTTTGCACAGCAAAGGAAATGATCAACAGAGTGAAGAGACATCCAAAAGAATAGGAAAAAGTATATTGCTAGCTACCTATGTGGCAAAGGTTAATATCCAGAATATACCAGCAACTCAAAAAACTCGAAGGGGCTGATGTTGTGGCATAGAGGTTAAAGCCGCCACTTGCCATGCCGGCATTCCATTTGGTTGCTCCGTTTGCGATCCTGGCTGCTCCACTTCTTCTTTTTTTAAAAGATTTATTTGAAAGTTGGAGTTACACAGAGAGAGGAGGAGAGGCAGAGAGAGGGAGAGGTCTTTCATCTGATGGTTCACTCCCCAACTGGCCGCAATGGCTGGAACTGTGCTGATTTGAAGCCAGGAGCCTAGAGCTTCTTCAGGGTCTCCCACGTGGGCGCAGGGGCCCAAGGACTTGGGGCATCTTGTACTGCTTTCCCAGGCCATGGCAGAGAGCTGCATAGAGCTGGATTGGAAGTGGAGCAGCTGGGACTCGAACTGGCGCGCATATTAGATGTCAGCATTGGAGGCGGCAAATTAACCTACTATGCCACAGTGCTGACCCCTGCTCCACTTCTGACCCAACTCCCTGCTAATGCCCTGGGTAAAGCAGAAGATGGTACAAATGCTTGGGCCCCTGCTTCTCTTGTGGGAGACCTAGAGGAAGCTCCTGACTCCTGGCTTTGCCCTGGACCCAGCTTTGGCTGTTGCAGCCATCTGGGGAGTGAGCCAGTGGATGGGAGACCTCTCTAACTCTTGCAAATAAATAAATAAACCTTTTAAAAACACACCAAAAACCCCCTCATTTAGTTAGGCAATTGGTAAGAGCCGCAACAGGCAGTTCTCAAAGGAAGAAATTCAAGTAGCCAACAAATACATGGAAAAATGCTCAACATCACTAGCCATCAGGGAAATGCAAATCTAAACTACAATGAGATATCATCTCACTCCTGTCAGAACGGCTAAAATCCAAAACGCAGAGAGTAACAGGTGCTGGCGAGAATATGTAGAAAGGAGAACACTTATATACTGTTGGTGGCGATGTAAATTAGTGCAGCCACTGTGGCTAACAGTATGGAGTTTTCTTAAAAACTAAAAATAGATTTGCCATATGATCTAGCAATCCCAGTACTGGGTATATACCCTAAAGACATGAACACATTGTATCAAAGAGATACCTGTACCACCATGTTTATAGTTCACAATAGCTAAAATATGGAATTAACCAAGGTGTCTTTCATCAGGTAAATGGATAACGAAAATGTGGTATACAGAATGGAAAATTATTCACTATAAAGAATGAAATTTTACCATTTGTACCAAAAATGGATGTGACTGGAAGACATGTTGAGTGAAATATGCTTTACACAAAAAAGACAAATACCACATGCTCTCCCTTCTGTGTGGGAGCTCAAATTAAAGGAAAAAAAAAGAAGCAAAAAAAGAAATGTTTGTGTTTATCTGTACTGCTGCAAATATACTTTTGTCAAACTTTGTTTTCTGTCTTTGTCAAACCAATGGTTCAGAATGTTATCCTACTATAGTTTTCATGATCTGTGACTATTTTAGAATTTCCTGTATGTGGGTGACATGGTCATCTGTCCATCTGATTACTGTTTATAGTGCTTTTCTATATGACTGCTGAACTAGAGTGTTTTTACTTGTTCATCTCTTATTTAGTGGAGCATTAAGCCGTTGACTACAAAGTTAATTAAAAATGTTATCTCAAAAACTGAAAAAAAAAAAAATAAGAAGTAAATGTTATTTATGGCTGGGTCATACTGTTCCCTATGATTGCTTTTCCTTTCCTGTAGTTTCTTTTCCCTTGGAGTCCTACTTATTCATTTTGTAACAAATCATTTCATAGAACACATCCAACAAGGCCACTCCATGACCTTTATGGGGTAAGGCAAAGATGAGGTCATTCCACAGCCATGTCTTCGCTCAGACAAAACAGAAAAATGTCCGGAAATAAAAATGATCAAATCGCTCCTTGCAGCCCAGTACCATGGCTGCTACTGCTTTGCCACCTACAGCCTAAGCCCTGCTTGATTCTTACTGTCTTATAGATAAAACGGTTTGGATGCCTAGTCACAGAATTACCCCTGCCTCCTGACACCACTGGATCCACAGTAAAACCCTGCCTCTTTGAATCTTCTTCCAGTCGCCTCACACAGACTCAAGTCCTACACAAAGTCCCACTCAGCGCCCTCTGAGATGCCCTGTGGTTCTTGGTGGGCTACCATCTCCCTTGCAGCTCTGAGTCGGTCACCCTACGTGTTCTGCTGCAGTTGGGTTGCTAGCGGGCAGCGGTGTACCTGTGGAGCAGACAGCCCTGCCATCCCAGAGCGAAACCCTCACTCACTGATCTCAGCACGCGCCTCTGCTCTCCTTCATGCTGCCCACGGCTGCCGCGAGTTCTTGCTGAACTTAGCTCGGACGTTTTGTTGAGCTCCTTCTGTCTTGGGGAGTTCCCTGCCCTCTCTTCTTCCCCTCTCTTTCTTCCTCTCTCCAACCTGTCTTCCTTTGTTTTTATTTTCCCTTCCCTAGGAATAAGAGGTGCTTCAAACAAAAGCAATATTGGGGCCAATGTTGTGGCGAAGCATGAAGATTTGCTTCTTTATCCTAAAAAGAGGAGGATAACAGGTTGGTATTGAATTCCTCAATTTTCAATCATTCCAAAATTGTATAGATGTTTTATTTTCTAAAACTGGTACCTAGAGTTTATTCCCTAGATTAATTGCACCTTACAGTAATAATGCTTAATTATTAGTTTGAGGTTCATTACACACAAACTTGGTAATGTCTAATTAGGTAGCTGCTTAAAGAATATATTTTAAATGAATGAATAAAAGGTAATGATATTTTTTGACTTCAAAACTATTTTAAGGCATTTTGGCAGAGGTGAGTACCACTGTGCCTTCTGAGGATGGAGGTTATAAGATTTCATCCACGGATGAGGCACAGCACAAACTCTAATAGCAGGAAATACCTCTGCTCTCCTCTTCCATCTCAAAATCCAATGGGTTTAAGTCTTAAGCTTGAATCTGAAAGCTCAGGGAATGGCAGCACGGCCTTCAAACATGCTTTGGGCTTCAAACATGCTGGAGCCAGGGCTTCTCCCTTGCCAACATCTCACTTTTCTTTTTTTTTTTCCATTTTTTTTTTAAATTTAATAAATGTGAATTTACAAAGTGCAACTTCTGCATCGTTGTGGCTTTTCCCCCTCTAACCTCCCTCCCTCCCAGCAGCCCTCCCATCTCCCACTCCCTCTCCCATCCCTCCCTTCATCGAGTTTCATTTTCAGTTATCTTTATATACAGAAGATCAACTTAGTATATACTAAGCAAAGATTTCAACAGACTGCACTCACACAACTGCACAAGATATAGAGTACTGTTCGACTAGTAGTGTTGTTTTTAAGTTTCATAGTAAAACACATTAAGGACAGAGATCCTATGTGGGGAGCATGTGCACAGGGACTCCCGTTGTTGATTTAACAATTGGCACTCTTATTTATGACGTCAGCAATCACCCGAGACTCTTGCCATACGCTGTCGAGGCTATGGAAGCCCCTTGAGTTCACCAACTCTCAACTTGTTTAGTCAAGGCCATATTACATGGAGGTTCCTTCCTCCCTTCAGAGAAAGGCGCCTCCTTCTTTGATGGCCCATTCTTTCTGCTGGGGTCTTGTTCATCAAGATCTTTCATTTAGGTTGTTTTTGCCACAGTGTCTTGGCTTTCCATGTCTGCATCTCACCTTCCTTTAGGCTGATTCAGAATGAGTAAGGAACGCCAGAGGCAAAATGTTAGATGGGAGTCGCTATCCCCAGTTTCAGTCCTGGTTCACATTTTGTACTTGGTACTTTAATTTGGGGTGCTGTCTTTTAAAGGTTAATAAAACATTTCTGAGATTGGCTATAGACCCATTTCCAGCCCATTTCCTCGTTTATCCTCAATTTGCTGAGTAGTTTGGAGCCTTTACTGTGCCCAGTTCTCTATACCTATCACTATTATCTCAAAAACAAGCTCCCAAAGCTCAGAGACATAGCCATACGCCACAACTCATCTTACTAGTCAGGCAGTTGATCTGCAGGACAAACCAAATTTTATCTAATTTTAATAACTGCAATTCTGTCCCAATCCCCACACTCATATTTTGCTGCTTTCAATGTCACAGAGGAAAACATTCTATTAAAGACAGGTTGATGGGGCTACCATTGTGGTGTAGTGGGTTAAGCCGCTGCCTGCAATGCTAACATCCCATATGGGCACCGGCTTGTATCCTGGCTGCGCCACTTCCAATCCAGTTCTCTGCTAATGGCCTAGGAAAAGCAGCCAAGTTCAGCCCAAGTGTTTGGGCCTCTGGACCCATGCGTGAGTCCTGGAGGAAGCTCCTGGCTTTGGTCTAGCCCAGCCCTGGCAGTTGCAGCTTATTGGGGGAGTGAACCAGCAGATGGAAGACCTCTTTCTCCCCCTCCATCTGTAAATCTGCCTTTCAAGTAAAATAAATATATATGTTAGCGTTTGTGGAAGCATCTGCATATGCAAGTACTGATATATGTATACGTTGCGGAATAGCTAATGAATTTGGTTCATTTTTTAAAGATCCAGTTATTGACCATAGTGGCTATACAATGATCCTCAAATGATCTCTACTCACATCACGGTTTAACACTGGAAGAAATCCCATTCATATGCAAGTTAGAACGGAAAGACTGCCAGTGGAGCTGATGCAGGCAGTTGCAGCCATCTGTTACTCGTTTGCCCAATGTGTTCCATCTGCTGCACGGTTCAGATCAGTGTGAGAGGGAACCCCAAGCGCAGGGTAGACAAGGTCACTGAGGCTAGGTGTTGGGGTGGCAGGGGAAGGAGGACAAGTGGCTCCATAGTTCTCTCTGGCCCAGTGTCTCAGCGCCTGCACCGGCTGGCTCACCTTCAGATGAGGCTGACTGTTTGCAAGCTCCCCGGCGAGGACTCCAATGGCAGGCAGTCACGCCAGTGAATCTCAGGAGCGTGGTGACGTCCCTCGGCTTCCTTCCTCAGGCTTAAGGCTCTACACTGTTTCTTTTCCCAACCATCTTTTGTCACCTAAGCTGTGCTGGTGGCTTCAACATGCTACATTGCAACTCCAGGTTTATGGCTGCAAACATTTTAAACAGAGTCACATGTTTCCATCAGTTAACACCCATCAGTTTCAACCTCCTTTGGGCTTCAAAAGAAATACAAACCTTGTAGAAATGCAGACTTTCTACATTGTGTCCACCATTAATTTAAATATCTAAATTGGCTTAAAAAACATTCTAGTACTTTTACTCCAGTTTGCAGCATTCAACAAACTGAGTTTTATCCTTGTAGCCTAATTGAGTGCTCTTCCCTTTGCTTTGTCCTCCTGGCTAAGAGAGAGAAACTATCTCCCTGTCCAATTCTTACATCCTTGGATGGGATTTGGAAAACTTCCTTTTGTCAAACGCTGCCTCTTGCAAGGAAAGAGCTAAGCTTCCGGCCAGCTAAGTGCTGATCTGGGACCTGTTTACGTTTTCTTCTAGGGACAAAGTACGAAATGTTAACGTGACTGCTGGCAGAACTCATTTCACCACCCAAGCACCACTCCATGGAAACCAGAAGCATAAAGTACAGTTAATGTCTTCTTCCTCTGAGATGGAAAGTCCCACTGTGTTTGGTGCCTTTTCCCTGGCCTTTAGGATTTTCTACCTGAATGCAGTAATTTACATAATCTGTATATTTTTTAGGTTGACAAAAGTTCTATATATTTTCTGATATACAACATGATATACTGATAATTGTGGAATGGCAAAATCAAGTCAGTTAATATATACAATATCTCACGTATTTATCATTTACATGCTTATTACTGTTAACTCCTCTAGAGCAGTTTAGCCTCAGGCTGGATTGAGTGAGGCCTTAGTACTTAGCAGTAGCACCTGGAACATGGTGGGGGGGTGGGTCTCTGAATACAGCATGATCTCAAATCCTCCTCCCTGCAGGACTGAGCACCATCAGAATGCCTCTGCCCGGGGTCTACACTCGCATCCATCTAAACTCTAGCATGTGCAGACCAGTTTTATGAATATAAGCTAAAAAAGGAACAAAAGACACATCAACACTACACTGGTACAACAGCCATTTCAAGTAATAATTCTCCTTGGTGCAGCCACAAAAAAATACTCCTCTTCTAGGTCTCATACCGAGAGGGGTGCAGGGCAAGGTTCAGAGATTTCAGCGACTGAAAAAGCATCCCATACCAGCGCATTTATCACCTGCATTTGGAGGCACGAATGCCCTGGGGAGGGCCTTGCAGAGGAGGGAGCTGGAACACCAGAGTGAGTGATGGGTTTAATGTCAAAGCCTGAAACGGGAGGCCTAATATCAGTGGGAAGTGAACAACTGCATTAATGAGTCTGCAGTGGAAACTTCGTGTTGTGGGCAAGGCCACATCAGAATAAGAAGGGCTTGCCCTGTGGCTCCTACCTGTGGAATGCATTCCTACCTGTGGCTCCTACCTGTGGAATGCATTCTTTACAATTTGATCTCTGTGCACATGTAAACAGCAGCATGAAAGTGAAGGTGAATTCTTTTCGGAAACTGCATTTGGTTTTAACATTACTGACCATCACAGAAGGAATCAAAATAAAGCAAGCTTCGAAAATTAAAAAATAAACCAACTGTTTTGCAGCTTTGTTTTCTTTCTTGAAAGCATTAAAGAAAAATATTTTAGGGTTAGAATTTCACAGGCATAGAGCAAGTAATCAGCTTTTCTGAGTGACAGATTCTTTTCTCTATCACATGATAGAAGACGGAGATTTTAGCCGGCGCCGCGGCTCAGTAGGCTAATCCTCCGCCTTGCGGCGCCAGCACACTGGGTTCTAGTCCCGGTCAGGGCACCGATCCTGTCCCAGTTGCCCCTCTTCCAGGCCAGCTCTCTGCTGTGGCCAGGAAGGCAGTGGAGGATGGCCCAAGTCCTTGGGCCCTGCACTCCATGGGAGACCAGGATAAGTACCTGGCTCCTGCCATCGGAACATCGCGGTGCGCCTGCCGCAGCGGCCATTGGAGGGTGAACCAACGGCAAAAAGGAAGACCTTTCTCTCTGTCTCCCTCTACTGTCCACTCTGCCTGTCCAAAAAAAAAAAAAAAAAAAAAAAAAAGAAGACGGAGCTTTCATTTCTAAAACTGGAGGTGAAAATTGAGTACAATGATTTTTTTAAATCAAGAACTCTTTTCATCTCATTTAAAATTATTTTTTGCTTTTTCCACTACTTTAAGCTTAAATTTCACATTGTATCTTCTTAAATCCCAAAACCAGACAAATCAAAATATATTACTCAGTTTTGTTACTTTATAAACATCTCAGATGCTGTGAACACTTGACATGTTCTTTCCATTGCCTGAGAAATCAATTAACACTCTACATATAACAGACAGTACATTGTTCTCGTTTTCAGCTTCTTACAGTTTTCCTTAATGCCTCCTGGGTTTCCATCATTACTAAAGAGCTTATCATGAAAACCATTGGGGTTGGCCATTAAAAGAAGAAACGTCTCTGAAAAAAAATCTGAGTTAAAATATGTAAATATTTCCATGACAACACCATGTGTGTGTGCAGAGACAACGCCTGCTCCTCCATCATCATCTCCCCCAGCTGCACTGGTCTCTGCTGTGCCTGGTCCTGCAGTGAGGCAAGAAACCAGGCTGGCAGCCCAGCCAGCCAACCACGAGGCTGCCATCGGAACGAATGGGGTGTTGTTGGTGCTAATGGTCTTTGCCGAGAGCACTTCTGTTCTCTTGACCTCTCTGCCATGTGTGGGTGTTCATTTAATTCATCATTTTGCTTTTTGGACATAGGAAAAAAGGAGAGAGTGGAAGGAAGGCAAATTTAACATGCATCGGAATTTTTTTAAGGGTGAATGAGAAGGGGTGAGACCATAAATTGTTATTTATTGGCTAATGAGAACTGCTTCAACTCAAATCTCTGCTATTTCACACCTTGGAGGAAGAGTGTGATCGGGAAACTCTTAGCAGGCCTGTACCTGTGTATATGCCACAGTGCCATACAGTCTTCCATCAGGTTGCCTCTTACAGAGAATAGACTTGCTTTGCTCTTTTTAGTTCTTATTTGACTGGGGGGTGGTTGGAGGGAGAAAGGAGAGAGAGAGAAGATAGACAGGGAGAGAGACACTGACCAACCCTGATCAAAGCCTCCCATTTGCTGGTTCACTCCCCCTGATACCTGCAGCAGCCAGGGCAAGGCTAGTCTAAAGCCAGGAGCACAGAGCTCCATCCAGGGGCCAGAGCTGTGGCACAGTGGATTAAGTCACTCTCTGCGATGCTGGCATCCCACATGAGCACTGATTCCAGTCCTGGCTGCTGCTCTTTCAATCCACTGCCCTGCTAATGTGCCTGGAAAGCAGCTTAGGTGGGAGACCCCAATGAAATTCCTGGCTTCCACTTGACCCAGGCCTGGAAATCTCTCCCCTCCCCTCCCGAAAGTCTGCATTTCAAATAAGTAGGTAAGTAAGTAAATCCAAATAAAGGAAGCCCATCCAGAACTCCCACATGGGTGGTAGGGACCCAGATCTTTGCTCTATCAATCATGGCTTCCCCAGGGAAGCTGGAGTCAGGAAGGGACTGGGACTCGGGCGCCTCCAGCACACTACTTGTGCGGCTGCAAATGCAACTTTGAGTCCGCCTCTACCTTCCTTCTTCCACGTTGCAGTTTTCCTACCCTTGTCTTCACAGGCAACAATCATTGCTCCTCCAAATCCTATGATGATCCCTGAAGCACAGCTGTGGGTTGGGGGTACTGTGATCTTCTGGGGCTGAGGAACAACTTAAAGTTCTGAACATGCTGAGCTGGTAAGGCTCGGTGAGGGCAGCTGGTGCAGTAAAGCTGCCCTGTCAGAAGATGGAGAGAGCAGAGGGAGACAGGGACCCATCAGCCTGACTTCAGGTCTCCTATGTATTCACTTTCCAAGGTTGGCTTGCTTGCTTTCCCAATATTAGATACTTAAATCTGTTCTTATTAAGAAGTCAAAATGAGCAAGAAGTTTCAAAACCGGTCCTCATGCCAGAATCAAGCATGATGGTGTACAAGAAATAGTTGCTAAATTTAATTGAATTGTAGCTTATGAGTCATTTCTCTGCACATTAGAAGTCTTGGTGGAAAGGTTTTGCAGATGCCTCAAATGAACGAGCTATGTTTGAGTTTTCTGGAAAGGGAGAAGGGAAATGCTGGCAATGATTTTCAAAAATCGGTAAGGACCACTAGGCAACATAATCCGAACAGACTTGTAGAATATACAAACCCAAGTTAATTATCAGTGTGATTTCTCCCCCATAACTTAATAGTATCACATTATCTTAAAGAGGATATATGCATATGTATTAGAACAGGTGCTTGGGGATTCAGATGATTGTAACTGACTCAGGAATAGGAGGAGTAACCAAGCATGGAGGATGGAATGACACCATCACTTAGGGGAGGCATCCAGCCTGCTGCTGATGTTGACCAATCAAAGAGCTACGCGGTGCACACAATTTTGAGTCAGGTTGAACAGTCGCAGTTCTGTAGGGACTTCTCCTATTTTTCTTATAATGCCTGTTCAAATTTAGCTTCCTGATTTTTTTTTAAATCAGAAATATAAGACAGCAATATTATTTAGCAATAAAAAGAAATGAGCTACCAAGCCAGGAAAAGACTTGGAGGAAACCTGGATGCATATTAATAAGAAGTTATTTTGAAAAAGCTACATTGTATATGATTCCAACTCTAGCACCTTCTAAAAAAGGCAGAACCGTGTGTAAAAATATTGCTTGGGGGCTGGCAGGAGGGAGGTACAAAGAGCTGAAACATAAGGGAATTTAAGTGAAGGGAAATCCTGGTGCGTGATGCCATTGGCTGGAAACAGGGCCTTATACATTTGTGCAAACCCAGAGAGTGTACAGCACCAAAAGACTATAACAAGTGTATTACATGTGGCAAGTACAGAATAGCAAAATAATTATCATGTGGCAAGGTATTCCAATAATGGGGGAGAGGGGGAGGGCCCCATGGAGGCTTCCTGCTTAACTTTTCTGTAAACCTGAAACAGTTCTGAAGAATAAAGTCAATTAAAACGTGTGCAAAGTCTGCTAAGCTGAACTTTCAGACGGTTAAACCACACGGCAGCACGTTCTTTGCAAACCAGGTCACTCCAACTGTAAAATATATTGTCATTAATTTGGTAATTATTCATTTTAATTAACCTTAATCTAAAGAAGAACTGAAAGGCTGCACATATTTTAGGGTTTAATTGAGTAATAGTAAAAATTAAAATGTGACAGTGCTTTAAATAATCAGCATTAGGCCCATGAAAATTAATTTATGCACATTATTTGTGCTCATCCTGTCTTTGGTTTCTTCTTCTTATTTCCTATTTCACTTTCCACATTAGCTAGGGGTTAAAATACTTATTTGTTTTATTTGATGGGGAGGGAGGGAAGGAGGGAGAGAGAGAGAGAGAGGGAGAGAGAATATGTAGAAGAGGTATAAGAATCTCCCCTCTATTGGCTCGGATCTGTGCACACAGCCTTGGTTGGCTCAGGCCAAAGCCAGGAGCCAGGAGCCCAACCTGGCTCTCCCATGTGGGTGTCCAAGACCAAAGTGCTTCAGCCATCACCTGTTTCCTCCCAGAGTCTGCATTATAGGAAGCTGGATCAGGAATAGTATCAGGATTTGAACTTTAATACTCGTATATGGGATGTGGGATTCCAGGTGGAGTCTGAACTATTAGGCCAAGTGCCCACCCCTTAACTAGGATTTTGAAGCCAGGTCTTTCTTACGCAGGGAGCCCCTGCTGCTACTATGCTAGGGCTGCAGGTGGCTTGGAGACATCTATTGGCTCAAATCTGATGGAGACACTGGGACCAGGAGGTAGGGAGAAGGTGGAGAGAAAGGACAGAGGTGGGAAGAATGTTACCAGAGACTGATATTCCTTTCTCTAAGTAACAAAGAATTAGTCTACATGTCTCTCCCAGGGTCTTTTCCCTTTTTATTTATTTATTTATTTATTTATTTATTTTTTGACAGGCAGAGTGGACAGTAGAGGGAGACAGAGAGAAAGGTCTTCCTTTTGCCGTTGGTTCACCCTCCAATGGCCGCCGTGGTAGGCGCGCTGCGGCCAGCGCACCGCGCTGTTCCGATGGCAGGAGCCAGGTGCTTCTCCTGGTCTCCCATGGGGTGCAGGGCCCAAGCACTTGGGCCATCCTCCACTGCACTCCCTGGCCACAGCAGAGAGCTGGCCTGGAAGAGGGGCAACCGGGACAGAATCCGGTGCCCCGACCGGGACTAGAACCCAGTGTGCCGGCGCCGCAAGGCGGAGGATTAGCCTGTTAAGCCACGGCGCCGGCAGGGTCTTTTCCCTTTTATAAAACAAATAAAGAAACCAACAAGCACAGAAAGCCCTACTCTGGAAACTTGGTTCCACTACTTACTAGCTATATAACTTGATGCACATCACTTTTAACACTCTGCTTTTGCTCCTCAAATAACCAGGAAGAGGGGACAGCACTGTGACGCAGCAGGTTAACACCCTGGCCTGAAGCACTGGCATCCCATATGGGCACTGGTTCAAGACCCGGCTGCTTCTCTTCCAATCCAACTCTTTGCTGTGGCCTGGGAAAGCAGAAGATGGTCCAAGTCCTTGGGCCCCTGCACACATCTGAGAGAGCTGGAAGAAGCTCCTGACTCCTGGCTTCAGATTGGCACAGCTCCGTCTGTTGAGGCCAATTGGGGAGTGAACCATCAGATGGAAGACCTTTCTCTCTCTCTCTTTCTCTCTCTTTCTCTCCTCTCATCTTGCTGTGTAACTCTGACTTTGAAATAAATAAATCTTAGAAAAAAAATAACCAGGAAGAGATTTAAGTAGGTACCCGCTGGTATGGTTAGGGCTAATGAGAATGTCGTGTCAGATAAATGCTTTGCACTCTGTAGGCAGTCCACATACAGGATCCTCCCTTCTGTCTGCCTGGTTACTGTAGGTGAGACTGAGGGGCTGTCTGTTACATGAATGTGATGCCAGGGACCAGGGCATATGGAGCAAAACTCACCTTGTCTTTCAAATAAATAAAATAAATCTTTAAAAAAAAAAGAGTTACAGAGAGAGGTAGAGACAGAGAGAGAGGTCTTCCATCTGCTGGTCCACTCTCCAGATGACTATAATGGCTGGAGCTGCACCGATCTGAAGCCAGGAACCAGGAGCTTCTTCTGAGTCTCCCACATGGGTGCAGAGGCCCAAGGACTTGGGCCATCTTCTACTGTTTTCCCAGGCCATAGCAGAGAGCTGGATCCGAAGTGGAGCAGCCAGGACTTGGACTGGCGCCCATATGGGATGTCAGCACTGCCGGCCAGGGCGTTAACCTGCTGCGCCACAGCGCCGGCCCCAGCAAAACTCACTTCTGATTCATGGCTTTGCTTTATCCTCTGAGCTCATGCTCAGGGACAACAAAGATGGGATCACAGTTTCAGAATGAATTTACTTGGCAGAAGTAGTATGAATTATGAATTAAAATTATTGAACGTTTCCTTTAGAAGCCTAACTTCCTTAGATAGCTATACCTCATCATTTTTAACAAGCATAAATAAAAGCAGGAAAAAAACCCTTCCTTAACACCAAGGGGTCCATCCTGTTAGCAGAGTAAGTAGTTTCCCATTCAAAACCCAGCCTCACTTGCTGCCAGAAGACACACAGTCCCATGAAACATTGGCAGTAAACATTTAGCGCTTTTTTATAGCAAGATTATTCACACTCTACAATTGTTTAATAGATGAAGACCTCTTTCAGGAACACATTTTCCTTCGTAGCTGTCCTAACCTTCCTTCTGACGGCCACGGAGACATCTATGGGGAGGTGGTCATCCCAGCACGCCACGAGACGCCTGAGCTCCATCTGCTGCTTCTGCCTTCCCTCTCGTTGGGTTTTTCACTGTGTCCTTTGGTGTGTTCAAATGAAGAGTGACTCGGTTTCTTCTCCCACCCTCGAGGCCTCTCAGGTTGACATGGCAGGCCACAGGCGGTATTCTTCAGAGTCTGCAGCCCAGACTCTGTTCCCTCAAGCGTGCCATGTTCTCCTTCCCTGGATGCTAGCTTGCAGTGGTGCTGGGGGGAGAAGCTCATCCTGGTGTTGTAGGAGGCACAGCAAGATGCTACAAACTGGGAAGGGATCACATTCTACCTGGGTAACCTTGCTTGGAGTTTTTACTGCATTGAGCAAAATGACTCTCTTCTTACCTCTGAGTGTTCATGACAATAGCCGTGAGTGGGCTATTTCCCTGCAACCTAATATGCAAATATAATGTATTAGCATGTTTGGGGGTGGAGCCAAGATGGCGGATAGTGAGGACGTGTGCCAATAGTCTGGAAAATAAAGTTTCATAAAAGTGGAATTACTGTAGCCTCAGGAAAAGATTCAAGAAAAAAACTGCAGGGGAAACGCTTCCGGATCTAGTGGATGTGACACAGAGGACCTACAAGGTGCCCACTGCGTGGAAACCCAGCCGCGGGAGCCGAGCCACAGAATCTCCCCAGCACGGGAACCAACGGGAGGTAAGACAAAAGCCTCAGAAATGTGAGACATTAGTGGGGAAAGGCAGAGGCCCCTCCCTCCACTTGAGCAAAACAAAGAGCAGGCACCATTTTACATATGTAAAGCGGCAATGAGTACACAAACTCAGTAACTTTAGGTCTAAGGTGAAACTTGAGAACACATTGAGGGCTGCATAAACTCTGTGTGTGGTCCCAGGGGTAGTTCAAACGAAGACTCACAGAGGCCAGATTTCAACTACCCTCAATTCCACTCAGCCATTCTGAATTACTTCCCAACTGAGTCAAAAAAAAAAAAAAAAAAAGAGAGAGAGAGAGATCCAGCAAGGAGCAAGGTGAGTCACTTTTTGCACAGCCTTAAACCTGAAGAATCAAGAAGTGGATCTCAAAAAACTGATAAGAACATTAAGAAGTTCTCAAAAACAAATTCTTGAACTACAGAAATCCTTAATGGACAAGATAGAAAATCTCTCTCGTGAAAATGAAATATTAAGGAGGAATCAAAATGAAATGAAACAACTAGTAGAACATGAAACTGTGATAGTGACAAGAAACCATAATGAAATGAAGAACTCAATAGATCAAATGACAAACACATTAGAAAGCCTTAAAAACAGAATGGGTGAAGCAGAAGAGAGAATATTGGAATTAGAAGACAGAGAACAGGAAAGGAAACAATCAAATCAAAGAAAAGAAGAAGAAATCAGAAATCTAAAAAATACTGTCAGTAATCTACAGGATACTATTAAAAATCCAAATCTAACCCCTGGAATAAGGACAGTCTATTCAATAAATGGTGCTGGGAAAATTGGATTTCCACGTGCAGAAGCTTGAAGCAAGACCCATACCTATCACCTTACACAAAAATTCACTCAATATGGATTAAAGACTTAAATCTACGACCTGAAACCATCAAATTATTAGAGAGCATTGGAGAAACCCTGCAAGATATAGGTACCAGCAAAGACTTCTTGGAAAATACTCCAGCAGCACAGGCAGTCAAAACCAAAATTAACATTTGGGATTGCATCAAATTGAGAAGTTTCGGTACTTCAAAAGAAACAGTCAGGAAAGTGAAGAGGCAACCGACAGAATGGGAAAAAATATTTGCAAACTATACTACAGATAAAGGGTTGGTAACCCGAATCTACAAAGAGATCAAGAAACTCCACAACAACAAAACAAACAACCCACTTAAGAGATGGGCCAAGGACCTCAATAGACATTTTTCGAAAGAGGAAATCCAAATGGCCAACAGACACATGAAAAAATGTTCAAGATCCCTAGCAATCAGAGAAATGCAAATCAAAACCACAATGAGGTTCCATCTCACCCCGGTGAGAATGGCTCACATTTAGAAATCTACCAACAGCAGATGCTGGCGAGGATGTGGGGAAAAAGGGACACTAACCCACTGTTGGTGGGAATGCAAACTGGTAAAGCCACTATGGAAGTCAGTCTGGAGATTCCTCAGAAACCTGAACATAACCCTACCATACAACCCAGCCATCCCACTCCTTGGAATTTACCCAAAGGAAATTAATTTGGCAAATAAAAAAGCCATCTGCACATTAATGTTTATTGCAGCCCAATTCACAATAGCTAAGACCTGGAACCAACCCAAATGCCCATCAACAGTAGACTGGATAAAGAAATTATGGGACATGTACTCCATAGAATACTATACAGCAGTAAGAAACAACGAAACCCAGTCATTTGCAACAAGATGGAGCAATCTGGAAAACATCATGCTGAGTGAATTAAGCCAGTCCCAAAGAGACAAATATCATTTGTTTTCCCTGATCGGTGACAACTGAGCACCAAAGGGGAAACCTGTTAAGTGAAATGGTCACTATAAGAAATAATGACCTGATCAGCTCTTGCCCTGACTCTAGATGTACAATGTAATACTTTATCCTTTTTAGTATTTGTTGTTGTTGTTGTTCTAGTACTAGTGGTTGAACTCTGTAATTAACACACAATTATTCTTAGGTGTTTAAATTTTAACTGAAAAGTGATCCCTGTTAAATTTCAGAGTGGAAAAAGAGAGGGAGGAGATGTACAATTTGGGACATGCTCAATCGGACTTGCTGCAAATGGTGGAGTTAGAAAGGTGCCAGGGGATTCCAACACAATCCCATCAAGGTGGCATGTACCAATGCCATCGCACTAGTCCAAGTGATCAATTTCAGCTCACAATTCATGGCTCTGATAGGTCTAAGAGTCAAAGGGATCACACAAACAAGACAAGTGTCTGCTAATACTAACGGATAGAATCAAAAAGGGAGAGAAGGATCCAACATGGGAAGTGGGATACACAGCAGACTCATAGAATGGCAGATGTCCTAAACAACACTCTGGCCTCGAATCAGCCCTTAAGGCGTTCGGATCTGGCTGAAGAGCCCATGAGAGTATAGTAGGCATGGAAAGCCAAGATATCATGAAAAAAAAAAAAAAAAAAAAAAGACCTAAATGAAAGATCTCTGTGAGTGAGATCCCAGTGGAAAGAACGGGGCCATCAAAGAAGGAGGTACCTTTCTCCGAAGGGAGGAGAGAACTTCCACTTTGACTATGACCCTATCGGAATAAGATCAAAGTCAGCGAACTCTAAAGGCTTCCATAGCCCTGGCAACTCATGACTAGAGCCTAGGGAGATTACTGACGCCATAAACAGGAGTGTCAAATTGTTAAGTCAGCAACAGGAGTCACTGTGTACTTACACCCCATGTGGGATCTCTCCTTAATGTGTTGTCTAATGTGAAGTGATGCTATAACTAGTATTGAAACAGTATTTTTATACTCTGTTTCTGTGTGGGTACAAACTGATCAGGTCTTTACTAATTATATAATGAATTGATCTTCTGTATATAAAGATAATTGGAAATGAAAAAAAAACAACCTGGTGTTAAATTGGAAATGGCATAGAAAATTAATTTTAAAAAAATATTATGTAGGATCTCTGTCGTTATTGTGCTGTACACTGTTATTTAATGCTATAACTAGTACTCCAACGGTAGTTTTTTCACTTTGTGTTGCTATATGGGGCAAACTGTTGAAATCTTTACCTAATATATACTAAACTGATCTTCTGTATATAAAAAGAATTGAAAATGAATTTTTATGTGAATGGAAAGGGAGAGGGAGCGGGAAAGGGGAGGGTTGCGGGCGGGAGGGAAGTTATGGGAGGGGGGAAGCCATTGTAACCCATAAGCTGTACTTTGGAAATTTATATTCATTAAATAAAAGTTTAATAAAAAAAGTATTAGCATATTTATGTGATGGGGGTTAAAATATTGTGGTTAATTCTCAGCTTGGCAGTAGTTATGTTTTTGCATAGTTGCTGCAAACAGCGAATCAGTAAATACAGGACCACTGCTCCTAAAAGAAATGCAGGGCTTGGTTCTTGCAGTTCATAGCATTTCATCAAGTAAGCAATACATAAAATGTGCTTCATGTGTGCTTCTGTTTGTTTAGAGATGTCTGCTTAATTCGTTCACGCTGAGCTCACAACTAACAGCACTGTAACTCCTGCCTGAACAAAGCTCAGCTGACACACGTGTTTTATTTTCTCCATGGTGCACATCACAGCCTTCTTGTGCTTAGCGACAATAGGCACCATTTGAATACTCCATTAGGGGGCATTTGACACAGTGTAGTTATCAACAAAAAGAGGAAGTATGCAAAACAAAAGCACTAAATACACCGCAAAAAGGAACCCTGTTTACCGTGAGAGCTGAAATATGAGGGCGCCCAGCTGCCTTGTCTGATCTCAGTGGAGCACACACACGCTGCTCACCAGTTTTGCTGCTCTGCAATGCCTGTGAATGACCCCGTAATCACAAGGAATGCTAATACTTTTGGGGTTATTACAGGTGAATATTATCAAGTAGGCGGATTCACAAATGTGCAATCTACAATAGTGGGGATTGCATGTACATAAGAAATTTAAAAACTTTCCATGTCTTCTGGCATCATAAGAAGAGAAATGCTGGCTTTCAAAATGTTTATTTCAAAACAATTGGGTATACAAATGTGTGCTGTATGTCAGACAGGTGAGCTGAAGATTTGGGACAGAAATAGGTTTCCTGCTTCTGACAATCTGGTTTAATCAAATACTCAAGATGTCATTAAAATAAAACTTGTGTTCTCTCGCTGCATTTTAAGAATACATGCTTTTTGGGGGGGGGTTGCTTTTGTTAATGGAAACTGATTTAATTTAGGAAAACAAGGTGGAGGGAGAGATGTTAACGATTTGTTTTCAAAGGTTCCCCAAGTTTTACAGTATTTATTGGATTTTCCTTTTTCAAATGTTTTTATAGTGGGGTCAACCCTTCCTTTTAATGTATAAATTAAAAGTGAAAGGTCAGATGTAATGACCCTATGATGCATTGAACACGTATTGTGCCCCAGGTATTATGAGATGTACTTTACACTCATGGTGCCATTTTTCATCTCCACAAATGAGCCCATGATAGTAAATGAAGCTCAACCGGGCTCCTTTAGCTGAGCCGGTGAAGGGACAGCTGGAATTCCAGGTGTTGTGACACAGGAGCCTGCGCTGAGCCCAGTCCTTAATTCACTTAAAATTTCCTCTTTTAGCCTAAACTTTATGGGAAGATTTGTTACTGCAACTGCTCCATCTATATGGCAAGAGTGTGTTTTTAGATCATGATACTGTACTTCTTAAAGTCATATTTGGGTGATGAGAAAAAATTATGATGACACTGACAGTGTGCTATACTAGAACTGATGCTACTCTCCTGGCTATGTGACCTTGGCCTGGTTATTTAACCTCTGTGACTCTTGTCCTCAGCTGTGATACGACAAGGTCTCGATAAATTATTTCTTACGGCCTCCTGCGAGTCTGTGAAGGTAATAATATTAGTAGAATCAAATAATTTCCCAAGAATCAAAGTTAATGTAATTAAAAAAGCCAACCTTGAACTATAACTCATGGTGCACATTCTTTTTAAGTAGATTTCTCTAAGCCTTGAGAAGATTTTGGATATTAAAACTGTGCTGTATTTTCTTTAGGATATGAAAAATTTGACATAATTTCTCCTCTTTAGTTTAATATTATGTCTTACCTATCAGTTAAATAAGCTTTCTCATCAGTGTTTTACTACTGCCATTGTCATTATAATAAAATCCAAAGGCAACTGACCAGAAATTTCAATTAACTCCTTGCCATTTGCTCATTTATCAATCTTGCGGCATTCTCCTCTGAGGAGGTAGACATAAATCACCAGGCAGTACTCTGCCATCAGGGACGCTCCCCCAAATCATAGCAGGTAGTTCGGTCTGCTCCCTGTTTTCTATCCCATTTCTAGAAATGCATTACATGAATCATCCTCTTTGATAACAACTGCAGAAGAACTACAGAATTCTACCCCGTAAATACTTAATTCCTGCATGTCTCCTAATCTCTACTGGGTAAGGCAGAAAAGTCTAGAGTGACTCAGACCAAGATTGTGGGTCGATTATTATGTGCACTTTTCCTTGTCTAACACACTCCTCTAGTGTCTGGGGAGACCAAGAATAGACATCATCCCATCGATGACTCCATGGGATAGTGCGGACTACAACTTCTCTTACTTTTATTACTTTTTCCAATTGAAATTTTTAATGAGCCATTGCAGCATCTCAGGCAGTTGTAAGAAATCCTACAGAGAGATCTCTTGTATACTTTGTTCAGCTTCACCCAATGGAAACACTTAGCAAATCTATAGCGTATCACACTCAAGACATTGACACTAATACAATCCACTGGTCCTAGTCCCATTTTTACTCATTTGCCTCTGTGTTTTTAATTCTGAACAACGGTATCACCTGTGTATGTCTGTGTGTCTACACCACAGTCAAGATAATGAAAAATTTCACAATTCCAACACTATACAGTCCCTCATGTTTCCCTTTTATTACACTTTCCTTCCCTCCCTCACCCTCCTACTCAAAACCAATTCCTGGACACCACTAATTTATCTTCTGTTTCGAAAAAGTTGTCATTTCAAAAATGTTACATAAATGGTATCATTACATATGAAAATTTTTGAGACTTTTTTTGCTCAAGACAACCCTCCAGGGATTCATCGAAGTTGTTTCAGGCATCAGTAATTCATTACCTCTCGTCACTGAGTAGTATTCCATGGTTTGGATGCAGTACTTGCATAACTCAGCCATGGAGTTGTATTCTGAAATTTGTTACGTTTTCCTGAGTGATGACTGATGTCCTTGTCCCTGGACATCCATCTGCCTGTGCAGGGTAGAGCTGGAAGATGGATTCTTGAACAGTGGGGTTCACATTCTGATATACACCACAGTGTCATGCCTCAATGAACAGTCCAAAGAGAAGTGTCAACTTTTATCCCCCAGTCCCTAAGCACTGTTCCACCGGCATCCATCATCTCAGTAAACAGCACCACCATTTACCCAGCAATTCAAGCCAAACCTTGGAAAATCACAGGACATTTCTTTATTTCACCCACCACATCCAAGCCATCACCAAATAGCATTAGCTCGAACTTCAACCCTTTCCTATTCCCAATATTTCTCCTCCATCATCACTACTACTATTCTAGCACAAGCACTGCTGTATCTCATCTGGACTCCGTACCTTTGCTGATATCCTATGTCCATCCCACCCCCAGATCTGTCTACCCTTTTTGTAATGTAGCATATGGCAGCTGCAGTGACCTTTCTGATATATAAACCAGATCACATCACTTAGGGCACAAAGCTGCCTGCTGTTTCTCATCTCAGAATAGAACACTGGGGCAGGTGTCTGGTATAGCAATTAAGAACAAAATGCAGGTTCTCTACAATGATCTACCTCTACAATCTGGTGGCTGGCTGGCCCTCACCTGCCCCCTACTACCAGTGCCTTGCCCTTTGGGTTCCAGATAGCCCTTGAACAGGCTGAGCCTGTATGCCTACCCACCTCTGGGTTGCTGTTCACTCTCTAGAAGCTACCTCCAGATGTCCATGCACCCATTTCCTGTCTGACCTCACTGATGCCACCAATCACATGTTACCTCCTCAGGGAGAACCCCCCGGGACATCTTAATGTCCCTCATGCCCTAAGCCTCCTTTGTATTCCTTCACAGCACTCATTACCAGCTAACATTTCTGTTACACAGTTCTCTCCTTCTTTGTCTATGCCCATTAGAATAGATACGGCCTTTTCTGCTTTATCCATGGTTCTATCCCCATCACCTGGTACATAGAAGAACTCAATCTACCCAGGTACATAAGTGATTTCCCCAGATTTCTTCTCTCATATCTTCTAATGCATCAAGGACCAAGCTTGGAGGACAGAGGTCTTGGGTTCTCTCGCACCATGAGTCAGCATCCTTGTTCTCAGACAACAGGATGCATGGCGGCCCCTCCCCGATTCATCACCTCTGCCTGCGTCTGTGCCGTTTGCTGTTCCTCCCACTGAAGAGGCAGAGTAGTTTCCTCCTCCTTGATGCGGCTTTTGGCCACATGACTTTTTTTTTTTTTTTGAAGATTTTATTTATGTGACAGGTAGAGTTACAGACAGTGAGAGGGAGAGACAGAGAGAAAGGTCTTCCCTCCACTGGCTCACTCCCCAGATGGCTACAACGGCCGGACCTGCGCCAATCCGAAGCCTGGAGCCTCCTTCTGGTCTCCCATGCAGGTGCAGGGGCCCAAGCACTCGGGCCATTCTCCACTACCCTCCCAGGCCACAGCAGAGAGCTGGCCTGGAAGAGGAGCAACCTGAACTAGAACCCAGCGCCCACATGGCGTGGCGGCACTGCAGGTAGAGGATTAACCCACTGCACCATGGAGCCCCCATGGCCACATAACTTCTTTAGATCATGGGACATTAGTGGCTTGAGCAATGCAGGCATGTTTTATATGGGCTTGCACTCTCCGTTTCCCTGCCATTGCCATGAGAAGAGTGTGCCTGTGCTCATCCTCTGGTCCCAGGAGGAAGAAGAAAGATGTACAACAGGGCCATTTGACCCCTAGCCAATCCACACATTAGTGAGAAAAAATGTGACTGTTGTTTTAAGCCATTGAGTTTTGCAGCTATTTGTTGGATGGAACTTTTGGTTTTGGGTCAATAGTTGGCTGACACTAGGTCAATCTTTTTGCTCTTATTTCAAGCCAACTATTGATGCAAACTTTTTCCCCCTATGCCCAAGAAGAGTATGAGGAAAAGAAGAGACACGGAGGAAGAGAGGAGAGCTAAGCATTGGTCCAGAGAGCAAAGCATGCGTTTGCAAAGGGTGAGGGAGAAGACAGAGGGCCAAGGGTTTTGCCTTGCTCCCCAGTCTGGGGCCCCAGGGGGAGGCTGCTAAGTAGGAGGATCCTGCATAACCATGGCGCAGCCCAGCCTCATGGAAAGCAGGGAGACCCATAAGCAGAAGACCCTCTGGTCCTCACAAAGCTCTAATTGTCCTATAACTCTGAGATGACAGCCAATGGTTCTCCTACGGGGGCTCCCCGGGGGGTCCTGACTGTGTGTTATGCGGAGGCTGGAGGCATGACTGAGCCCTGCAGGTGTGTCTCACTTGAGAGCTGAGGGGACAGCAAGTCAAAGGGAAAGGCAGTGAAGGCAGATGCTCTGGGAACTCAGTTCTTCAACCCCAGATGTCAACCTCCAAGGCAGATGCAGGACTCTGGCTGGAGGCCTGAAGATGCCAGACTGTGAAACTTGAGGCCCAGGGTGCATCCAGGACCCTCCCTGTCAAGGTGTCAAGAGAACACTTGGGCTACACTTTGCTTCCCAGCTCCTTCTAACTTCCGTACATCTGATCACCACCTTACAGACAGAAGCACTGGAGGGGAAGGCCAGTTCAGAGACTGTAGAAGGACAAGCAGGGAGGGGTGTAGGGTGGGGAAATACTAAGATGATTAAGTTGTGCTCAGCTTTAAATGAGATTAGACATTTAGGTTATTTGCCCTTGCTATCCAAATGGAATCAGAACTTGTCATAGACAAAAAAAGACATTGCATTTTCTCTGCATATCCAAGTTGTACATGCATTCCAGCATGGAGCTCCGATATAACGATGGCATTTACAACCATAGCAACCTCCAGCATGCATTTTCTACTCTGCAGATGGTGTTATCTGTCTAAAGTATCAATCTGATCAGGCTATTATCCTGATTAAAAACTAATCCTTTCTTGATTCTCTTCCACCCCTGGGATAACTTTGAAACCCTGACATGGCTTAAAAATAAATCTGTGACATGGTAGACACGGTCAGCATCGTGCAGTCACCGGTCATCTTCACAGCCCGTTGGCTCTGAGTCCCCGCTCTCCGTATTTTCCCTGAGCACATTGGGTACAAACACAGGGCGAGTGTGAAGTGGTGGGAACTGCAGGCAAGCCCAAGGTGCCTGGAAGCAGGGCTCACCTGTGCAGGATGGGGAGGAGGTGGAGAGACACCCTGGTTTCCACTGCGCCCCTCTGCTGCTGGGCCCATTCTGGGCTGTCTCCAGGAGTTCCCTTGCGAGAACTGTGCTTCGATTGTCTACTACGATGCACGGCTTGATACTACTCCACCCCTTTTCCTGTTTCATTTCTCTGCTCCCCTACTTGTGTTACTGTACAGCATTGTCCCCCAGAGAGACTTCTTATATCCAAATCCTTGCTTCACGGAGATGGGGGAGAACCCAAGACAAGGCAGGTGATCACACAATCCACCAACCCACACAGGATCACATTTTCAGCGTCCAAGTGAGCACTGCTCGTGTTTGTCCCTGTCCTGGCAGGAGTAAATTGGGACTGTCCTGGGAAAATCAGGACATTGATCCTTGCTTATAAAGCCTGCTTTAGTGGCAGCCCTACTTGCTGGTGTTGCATTTTTATGACTAACCCCACCACATTCTAGTTTGTACCATTCTGAATGAAACTAGTGGTTCCTTAAATTCCCCTCATTGCACACTGTGTTTCCAAAGATGGTCCCCATGCTTCCCACCCTCTTCGTTTCTTTGCAATGTGACCTTACCACTATGCCATGGAGAACAATCTGGAACGTGGGCTGGAGCTTAGATTTTGACCAGTAGCAGGTGGCAACAGTTACAGATGTACATTCTGAGGCTAGGTCTTAAAGAATTCCAGTTCTCACCTCTGCTTTTTTGAGTGTTCCTTCTTGGAGCCCAGTGGCTATGCTGGGAGGTATCCCTAACAGCCATGCTATGGCCCCTGGCTGGCAGCTCCCCCAAACTCCTGGGCAGCCGATACTTGTTACCAGCTATGTGACTCCACTTTGAACTATCCAGCCATCCTTATGCCCCAGCTGAAACCACAAGAAGTGGAATCACAACCTTGTCATAGCACAGCATCGTTAAACATCGTAAGTTGTTGTTTCAAGCCCCATGGTTTCAGATGGATTGCTGTGCAGCCATAGAGAACGGATAAATCCCTCGTCCTGCCCTCCACTTCACCCTGCTCCTTTTCCCAGAGAGTTCCAACTTGTCATCCAGGCATCAGCTGACACGTCCTGTCCCCTGGCACAGCTTCCTTCATTCCTGGACTCAGATGAGCACCCCTGCTACTTCTCCCAAAGTATCTTATCCTCCCATCTTCCATGTGCTCTACTTCTTGCCCCCTACCTCTTTCTTGAAAATTATTTAAAATTTAGTCTAGGGGAGGGGGGGAGAGAGGGAGAGAGGGAGAGAGGGAGAGAGGGAGAGAGGGAGAGAGGGAGAGAGGGAGAGAGAGAGAGAGAGAGAGAAATCTCTTATATCCACTGATTCACTCTTCAAATGCCTGTAACAGTGAAGGGTGGGCCAAGCTGAAGCCAGAATCAGTCTGGGTCTCCCAAGCACTTGAGCCCTGGCTGCCTTCCCAGCACGTACCAGCAGAAATCTCCATCAGAAGCCCAGCGGGAACTTCAACTCAAGCACTCCAACATGGGATACAGGTATCTCAAGTGGTGTCTAAACTATTGTACCAAATACCCATCCCTGCCATTTGTTATCCTTCTTCTAGCTAGAATTGAAGCCCTCCAAAGGCAAAGCTGTGCCTGTGTCAGACAGACTGATAGACCTGTGGCTTCCACAGTGCCTGGCATCTGACATACAAGGAATGCATCTTTATTTCACTGGGATCAAACAAAATCAACTACTGCCTGTTACACACATGCAACATGGTGGATGCTGCGCTGCTTTAAAACATGTATTATTTCAGTGAATCCCATGAAGTAGCAACCATTACGATTCCTGTTTTACACACAAGGAAACAGATACAGAAGGTTTTAAGTAACTTGCTCAAGTCAGGCAGTTGGTAAGCGTTAGAACAAGAGTTCAAGCTCAAGTGGGGGAACACTGATGTATTCTTAACTCCATTCATTGAGATTTTATTATCTTTTTGGTGAAATGAATTTATTTCCAAAGGGCAAAGCACTTAATTTAAACTTAAGTCTGACCTAATCACTTCATCAAAGCCAGCAGGAATTCCAAAATGCCTTCACTTTTACAAACCCTTCCCACAATCTCCCAGGTCCTCTCTCCATGAGGAAAAGGATCTGGTATTTTACTTCTAAATGGCCTTCTCACCTGCAATGTAATCTACAATTTCTTGTGGACGCTTCAGCTTTTCCACATCTACATCGGGGGTTTCAAGCCCAAATTCATCTCCCATGGCCATGATAATCTAAACTTGGTCCAATAACATGGGAATTTACTGAGAGTTTCACGATGTAAGGAACTCGGTCTTTGATGCCCTCTAACGACAAAGGGGGTGCATCTCTACACTGGTGGGGCACAGCTGTGCGACTCTCCCTGGCCCCTGAGTGAGCACAGGGGCCAACTGTGCAACCCTAGCCTTGTACATGTTTTTGTGGGACACAGAACGGTGCTGAGAGAATGGGTGGTGGTCAGCGTGGAGACTCTGGACAGCAGCACGAAGGCTGCGGGCAGGGAGCAGACACAGGCAGACAGGTCAGGAGCTGCCAAGCTCTTAACTGCATTTCATAGATAGCAGTCAGGGAGCTAGGTTGTGCCACGTCAACAAAGTTCCCACAGTCTTTGAGGCTTAGGAAGCAAAGGTTTTTTCTTGGATGCCTCAACTCAACAGGGTTCTCTGTTCATTGTGGTCACAGAGACCCAGGTTGATGGAACACCACTGCCCGAGGCTTGCCAGTCACGATGCTGAAGGGTTGCAAAAGGGCCCCAGAAGGTCTTGCCACAGCAATGAACCCTTCCAGCCCGGCAGCCACACACTTCTCTTCTACTGACAACCTTGATCACACTATCCTACTCAGCAAGCCTCGTAAGGACTCTCACAGCGTATCACTTGACCAACAACTGAAGACCTGAGTGTGCCTTTCCCACTGCATGAAGAAGCTTTGGCAAAACCATAAAGTTTTGGAAAGTTCTAGAATGAGGACTCTCATCAAGAGGAAGGAGTGCTGGGTCATAATAGTCACAATTTGGATTACAATAGAAATCATATAATGGCTACTAGTAGGGACATCTTTCAGAGTTGGATAATGAAACGGTTTGACAGATATTAGGAACTGGGATCAATATGACTCATAAACTACATTAAATTCAAGTAAGTAGTTGTTCACCTTTAATTTTGCCACCCCAGACACAGTCTTTGATAGTGGTCAATAAAGCAACAATTACTCTGCATCTGTATGTAACTTCTTTCTAAGCAGCTTCTCAAATTTGTACAGAGGAGTTATTGCCATTTTATTACAGAAAAGATCTACTTCATTAAGATTTTTTTATTACTATAATTTGTAACAGTGGCATAAATAGTTAATTCGAAGGAAATTAATAAAAGAGGGCTCAGAAATAACTTTGCAGAATTAAAATGAATACCACCATCCTGAAAACAGGGGTGCTTGTTTAGTGACAGAATGCATAGTGAAGTCAGGAGCGGAATAAACTGACATTCTTCTGGGTTCATGTCTCTAATACACACACCACAATGTCTGCTATTAAGGCATCCTGAGCATAACTGTGCCCTTTCTCAAATCAAACAGGAGACCCTCTGTCTTAATACTGCACTTCTCATGCTGTTAATAAAGTACTCCCACCATAAACCTTAAGAGTTCAAGTGCATTCGGGATTTACCTAATCTGGTTTTGCCTAATAAAGAAAAAAAGCCCTCCTCAAAGTACACGACACATTTTCATTTAGCCTTTGTTGAATGCTCTCAGTAATAAAGAGTTTCTACCTCAAAAATTATTATTCTTATTATTATTATGGAGGCAGATAGAGAGCTTTCATCTACTGATTCACTTTCCAAATGTCCACAGTGTCTGGGGCTAGGCCAGGGCCAGGGCCAGAGCTGGGAACTTTATCTGGGCCTCCCACATGGGTGGCAGGAACCCAGTAACTTGAGCCATCACCACTGCCTTCCTGGTCTGTATTAGCAGGAAGCTGGAATAGGGAGCCAGGGTTGGGTACCAAACCGAGCCATTCCAATGCGGGGCGTAGACGTCCTAACCAGTGTCTCAGCCACCAGGCAAACTCCCGCCCCAGACCTTTAATTATTAGGAAGTTCTCTCTTCACAACTCACACTCCCTGGTCGACTTCCATCCTGTCGAGTAAGCCTTGACCAAGGCTAATCTTTCCTTCCTGTAACAGCTGTCAAAGATGAAAACTGGTTCTCTTCTCATATCTTTTTCTGGGAAAATATCCTCAGGTCTTTAGATTTTTCCTTAATGTGCCTGTGTGTATCTGGTTTTCTCAACACATTAATGTCCTTGCTATGGATACACCTTTCCTATTCACGTAGCTCAGTATTTACTTAAGAATCAGTCAGCACAAAACATCGGCTCATATCACACTCTGACAGACCAAACCGAGTTTATTCCCCATGATATTTGGTCTCACATTGTCTCCTCAAGTGCTTGCTTTTTTTTTTAACCCTCGCCCCTGAAATTATATTTCATCTCATTATTTTTATCCCACCTTTCTAGCCTGTCAAGATATTCTCAGGTGTTTTTAATTTTCCAGTATATTAAGCCACCCCTTTCGGCTTTGTCATTTGCAAACATAACGATTATTTGTGTCTTTACCCAAGGTAGTGAGACAAGCTGGAAGAGACACGAGCAAAGAAACGGTCCTAGTTCAGCCTTCAGATGTTTCTCTTTTTGGACCTAAAGATTTCTTGAGAGACTACTCAGGTTGTCGCTGATAACCAGATGTCATTCGTCGTTGCTGTTGGGAAACTGCTTTAAGCAAAAAGCATCCCCATTCTAAGCCTGGGTTCCCACTTCTGTACAAGGAAGGTGACAGCAGTCAGGCAATGCTGGGAGAATTACAGTCTTACACGTGTAGCTGGCAACACAGTGACGGGCCCATAGCTCACGTCAAAAGACAGTAATTATTTTCCGTATGTGTGCATCAGGTATTATGTGGGTAGGCCTAACGTGTTATTAGCTTACTATTGAAAGAGTAGCATGTGTATTCCACAAAATACCTCTGAGCCCTATATGCTAGGCAATAATCTGGCTGCCACAAATGGGTTTGTTAAATAAAGGACAACTAGTCTACCACAGGAAGCACCACCTGTAGTGTTCCCTATTTTGCAGCTAAGAGAACTCAAGCTGGAAGGGGTTAAAGTAGCACCTCCAGGATTTCCACCCAAGGGGAGGCCGGGCCAGAGCAAGTCTAAGCAGCACTGCTCGAATCCTAAGCCTGTGTTTTTTCCTATTCTCTCATTGTCAGATCCTGGCCTCTGTGCTGTGAGGTACGTGAGGATTTTGGACCTCTCCTCCGTGCTGGTCGTATTATGCTGTTATCCACCACTCTCAAGCTGCAGTACCTATCTACAATGATTTCTTTCTTCCCTTCTTCCTCCCTCTCTCTCTTCCTCCCTCTCTCTCTTCCTCTCTCTCTCTCTCTCCCTCTCCCTCTCTCTCTCCCTCCCTCCCCCTCTCTCTCTCTCTCTTCCTCTCTCTCTCTCTTCCTCTCTCTCTTTCTCTCTTTCTTCTACTCCGTGACAATTCGACAAAGACTTGTTATTCTTGTGAGGGTGCAATGGAACTGCAAGACACCATCTTGGTCTGTAGGGCAGCTCACCAGGTGGGGGCGCTGTGAGTCAGTCTCTGCTAGAAGTCGGCGCCCTGAAGATCTGTGGCAGAAGCCTGATCCTCTCCTGTGTGTGCGGTGCCATTTGTCTTGGGATCATGGAGTTCCTTCCAGGCTTCGATTGGTTTTTCCCCAAGTCCGCATCATAGGCAGTTAGTTGATGCGCACAGCAACATTTTCGTTTGGTAGTCAAACAATTCGAGGTGTAACACGCAGGCATCTGAGGCTCACGCTATGCCGTTGGCTCGGCACACGTTGACAGCACAGTAAGTTCTTGCTTGCAGGGGGTTGCCTCTCGGATGTTATTTGCTCGTGGTCTTGAGGTTCCATGCCACATTCTATGCTATAGTTTTGCTGCATTGCAAATTCAGTCAGAGAGCACTGTTCACAGCAAGGAAGTGCCAGCTCCCAACATCTCCAGGAAAATGCCACTCGGTGGGTTTCATGAAGTAATGAAGCCCCCCGTTTCCAGGACGTACGAGTATCACAGCGCAGTGTCCTGAGGGATATCACACCCTCATGGTGTGGAGTTTGTTTCCACGGCCTCCCTGTGGCCCTGAGGGAGCACTTGACGTTTTCAGTTATCCCGGACTGAACTGCAGGAGTGCCCATGTGGCATCTGGGCACTCACCCATGTCTGAGGATGATCTGCACGCCAAGGCCCAACTCCACTCAACAGCCGCTTCGCGTTGCTGATGGTGGCATCAGTCAACTTCCAGCTGCACCTGTATCCTCAGAGCTTGCCATCCCTGACAAACTCTTCTCATCCATTCAGACCAAGGACTCATCACAGAGGCCTAGGCCCAAAGCCCCAACAGATCGGCTGAACGACTTTTGTCACCAAGACCTCCCCACAGCTTCGGTGTCCTCGTCCCTAAGACGGAGATACCACTCGTAGGTTGGTTCCACTGGATTGTTGTGACATGTGGTTGTCACTGTTACACACGTATTATGTGGCGGCACGAGGTCTCTGTCTTCTATTCTTGTTCACAGACAATAAAACTCAGGACAGGACTTTAAAAACGCAGCGACCATGGGAAATACTGGAGAAAATTCCTAGAAGGACACTGTGGTTGGATAACGCGTTGCTAGATTTGAGAGGACATGTGGCTGTAATTTTTAGGATGCAAAGGATTAAGGAGTAGCTGTTTAATTGCTTTTCCATGTGGTGGGGTACCAAGGCCCAGTGATCAAAGCACTCTCATTCTGTTTCCAATGTCCCTCTTTGATTACTTGCCACTGTCTACTGTCTTATGTACTGCTCAGCGGTCTTTTCTTCTGGGCCTTTAAGTAGAGGCCTACTTGTCTTCTGTCTTCCAGATTCCCCCACACATCAACGAGACAGGTGGGTTCCTGGTTCTAATTTCAGGAATACTCTTGTTCTTAGCTGCTTTCTGGCCCCTGCTATAGGCTTCATCCCTCAGCTGGTCTGCCTTAGCACTTACCCAAGGGCACTTCAAAAAGTATGTGGAAAAATGGAATTAAAAAATAAGCTTATTTTGGTGCAAAAAATTTCACAACCCACACATAGTGTTTTCATAATGCATATTTCCATGAGCTCTTTGAAGAGCTCTTGTATCTCTTGCCAGAACCTTCCTCTCTTTCTCAATTCCAAGTTAACCAACACGGAGATTAGAGCAAAGAAGTTACTAGCTACCACGGTTACTGACTGCCTGGCTTCATGTTTTGGTTCTGCCATTTGAATCAGCTGCTCAAGCCACTCAGCTAATAACTCCTTTATGCTTTGGTTTTCTTCTCTATAAACTGGAGACGTGATCATAACTACCTCACGGTATCATTCTGAAGATTCAATGCATTAATATACCTAAAGTGTTTAAAATGAACCTGGCCTACAGGAAGTCCTACACAAGTGCACATTTCCATTATAGGTTCAATCTCTTGTTTCTCGGTCCTCATTTTCTGTCACTCCACACTTCATCTTTTTTAACTTTTTTTTTTTTTTTCAGCGTTAGTACTATTCTGATCACTAATATGCACTGGACAAAGACTGACAGCTCAGCTTGCACAATACCATTGTCTTTCCATTTTGGGTTCACAATATATACAAAAAATAATTCACTGGCTTCACATTGAACACTTAAGTAGCTTTAACTGCTTCCACCTGTCTACTAATTGCCTATAGAGGAGCAGGGTAAAGGTGACTCCCGAGTTCACAGGCACACGTGGGGAAGGGTGGTCTCTCTCCACTGCCTCATTCCTATCCGTCCTCCAATGAGTGAACAGCAGGTAACTTTGTGAGAGGAAGAGAACACGTGATACGCCTAGATAAGTTACGTAACATATTGTTAGCAGGGAGATGTCTTGAAGAAACCAAAGAACAAACTGTACATAAAGAACCCCAGAGCAGAGGCAGGTGTGGTGGCGCTGCTGTTTGGGATGCCCACATCCCATACAGGGGCACCTGGGATCAAGTCCCGCCTCTCCTTCCAATCCAGCTTCCAGCTGACGCCCCTGGGAGGCAGCAGCTGATGACTCCAGTACTTGGGTCCTGACACCCAGGTGGAAGACCGCGATAGAGGCCCTGGCTACTGATTTCAGCCTGGCTCAGCTCTGGCTGTTGTGGGTAACTGGAGAGTGAACCAGTGGATGCAAGATCCCTTTCAATACTTCTTTTTCTCTGTCACTCTGCCTTGTAATTAAATAATAATTCTTAAAAAAAAAAAAAAAAGAACTGCAGAGAGAGTTATGGTCTTTATACCACACATCCAAAGTCACATTGGTTCTATGTTGGCTGAGAAGTCCTCAGACCAATCACAACATGTTTCAAAGGTGAACGGGTGGCTTTAGAATGTATCACATGAACCATTTACCACAGACGATTTGTTAACCCTTCTCCTGTCCATCACTGAGAACAACAGCACAACTTTTCTTGCATGAAGATATTCTGACCCAAGCGAGGGGAATTAACCTGGTACTTTTAGAAAGCAAATTTGTATAATCTAACGTAATTCTGATATAAAACGTATTCTCAACACACACTAATACCCAAAGAACCAAATGCTTACCGATAACTTTTCCAAGGAAGAGCGACTTGGGAGAATTGAAGAGTGTGTCAGATGAACTTGGCAGATGGTAACTCAGTGCAGGATAGTGGTCAAGCTGCAGGAAGAAAACCAGAGACGCTTTTTAGAAGGCTGTAGCTACCCTGCGCTGGATTGCTTAGGTAGGAAGTTGGAAATCAGCTTAGGTGTGAGAGGGGCCCGAGGAAAATGGAGTGCCCACGGAGAGGAACCCAGCGGCCCCTAGCAGCCTCAGAAGCACACCTTGGAAACAAGACAGTATTTCACGCTACAAAGTCCTGCATGCACCCCATGATTTTGTAGGAGGTCCTAGCCTCCCTCCACCCAACCCATGGCAACAAAGTCCCCAGAATTGTCTCTGCCCAGCACCAAGGGGCTACCCAGTCTAATGATACCTTCACAGTCTCCCCCCAAGGAAGGCACACCAGGACAACCCTCTGCCCAGTGCCAAGTGGGCTCTCCAGTCTGCTAAGATCAGGTAATAAAACCTTGGGAGGAATTTTACCTGTTTCACACCCAGCAAACTGCTTGTGGGGGGAGGAGGCTGAGTGGGAGGAACAAACAGCAGGAAGCCCCAGGCTTAAGGCAAACTGTTTCCAGCCCTCTCCCGAGACGCACGCCCGATCTGCAAGGTGCCCTCAGCTCTCAGCCCTTTGCAGACGCCCACCGGATCTACCAGGTGCACTGCCTACAGCTCTCTCGGGTCCTGGGCCTTTGCTGAGATGGCTGCCTAGCGTCATGTTGCTTCCCCGGGCGGAATGGCTGCGCATTGATTCCATCTGGAGAGGCGCCCATCGGTGCTGACGGACACCTGCCCCCACTAAACCCTGTTACTCTGCCCACCACTCATGCCTGGATTCTTTGCTGTGCGAAGACAAGGACCCCTATCCTAGCCGTCTCTGCTAGCAGAATCAGGTCTTCGCTGGGGGATGATGCCAGAACCCCGGTTTTGGGGTATCTCCTTCAGCAGCAGGGACTGTGAAATACCAGCCTGAGAAAAGGGGGGGGGGGCGTCTCCTCCTTCACTGGGGCTCTGAGAACAAGGTGAGCTTAGTAAGTGAAAACTGTGCCAGGGGTTCCCCAGCTGATGCGCATTTTTGGGCTCATTCAGTTGCTGGATAGAGCTCCTCGCCGTAAATGTCGTAAAAGTTGCCTGACTCAATCTTGAGTATTGATCTCTGAGATGGAAAATGGCACAGCTATAGCAACGAGTTTCCTTTTTGTTTTTTTGAAAATTAATTAATTTGAAAAGCAGAGATACAGAGAGAGGGGAAGAGACAGAAAGATCGGCTGTCTGCTGATTCACTCCCCAGGTGGCTGCAACGGCTTGGGCTGGGCCAGGCTGAAGCCAGGAACTTGCAATCCTATCCTGGCCTCCCAGGTGGGAGGCAGGGGCCCTAACACTTGGGCCATCTTCAGCTGTTTTCCCGTTAGCACATTAGCAGGGAGCTGCGTTGGAAGTGGAGCAGCTGGGACTTGAACCGGCCCTCATAGGCAATGCCTGCCTGTGCTCAATGCTGCTCTTAGCAGAGAGTGTTCTTCAAGACCCTCCCCCTGAGCAGTTTTCTCCACTTTGAGGTACGAACCAGCTGACCGCAACATAGCCACTGGATGTACACACACAGACCATGGCACAACACAGTCATGGACAACGCAATGGAAAGTGGAGTGCAAAACTATTGTGAAATCCTTGCAAACAAGGGGTCTTCAAGGGTGTACGGAAAATCATGGACAAGCTGCAGAGATCCCAGAGTTGTCTGCGCCCCAATCAAGATTTTTTTTTTTTTTTTGACAGGCAGAGTGGACAGTGAGAGAGAGAGAGAGAAAGGTCTTCCTTTTTGCCGTTGGTTCACCCACCAATGGCCGCTGCGGCCGGCGCACCGCGCTGATCCAAAGCCAGGAGCCAGGTGCTTCTCCTGGTCTCCCATGGGGTGCAGGGCCCAAGCACTAGGGCCATCCTCCACTGCACTCCCTGGCTACAGCAGAGAGCTGGCCTGGAAGAGGGGCAACCGGGACAGAATCCGGTGCCCCGAAGGGGACTAGAACCCGGTGTGCCGGCGCCGCAACCAATCAAGATCTTTGAATTCCACCTCCTGCTGACCCTCTGGAGGGCCCTGTATACAGGACAGAGGCTGAGATGGGAGTTTCCGGGGCGCTTCTCAACCAGGGTGGTTCCTCCTTACCACGGGCAGGGGGCGGCCGAGGGCGCCGCGGGAGACGAAGGCTGGCGCGGTGGGCGCTCCGCGGGGCTCCAGGGAAGAGCCGCGGATGGGGGTCCGCGTTGCGGACCGCGTCTCCCAGGAACCAAGGGCAACCGTGGTGCCACGGAACCCGCGGCCTGTGAGGCCCTGTGTGCGCCCGCGCCGCGCTCCCGGAGCTGCCCGTCAACAGCAGGTGCAGGCGCGGGGTCCCGGGCCTTTTCTCCGTTCACTCGTGGCCGCTTCGGTTTTCTGGGGTCTCCCACCTGCTCAGGCGCGCGAGGAGGGCCGGCGTGGGCGCCCTCGCGGATGGCCGGGGCCTTAGGAGGCCGGGGCCGCGGTTAGGAGTCCAGGCGCCGGCGCAGCCAGGGACTTGGGAGTCTGACGGGCGCAGCTGGCACTGGGAAGTCTTTGTGCATGAGTGTTTAAGATAAAATCCAGGAGGCGGGGAAGGGGCGCCCGGAAACTTCCGTCTCAGCCTCTGTCCTGTACACAGGGCACGTCAAAGAGTCAGCAGAACATGGAATTCAAAGATATGTTTATTTGAGCACAGAAAATTTTGAAATCTCTGCGGTTTTTCCATAATATTTGCCATACACTTTTCTACATAAACTTTTCATAAACTTTTCTACAAAGTCAAACGCATCAAGACAGAATGCTTCTGTCACCGGAGAACCTTAAATACTTTGCATCTCGCCAATTTCCGTCTGCACAAAGGCGGCTCAGTTTCTGCCGCTGAAGCGCCTCAAGCTGCTTTGGCGCCATCTGGTGGCACACGTGGGTCACTACCGCTCCCTCTCCACTTCAGCCGTGGAATTGGCCAACAGCAAAAGGCCACACTCACCAAGGGCCACCCAGCCGGGCCTGCCTGTGATGGTCTCCTGGAAACCCTCTTATAATTCATGGCCATATTCCTTTGTGTTAAAGAACTTTAAAAGTGAATATATACGACATACTTTCAGGGTAGAAAAAAATAATAGGCATTTGCAGGAATAGAACACTCGTTGATAATTGTCAATTTTGTATGCGTGTTCTTTTAATAAAAAATGGGATGGAATCCAACTAATACATGTTTTCTATTTTTTTAACTTAATGAGGCGCCATGAGCCTCTTTTTGTGTCAATGGAATACAACTGAGTCACCACTTGCCACAGCTGACCAGTGCTCTCTGTTGGATGGATCTGTGGTGTTTACCATGGTATTTAACAAAGTTCTTGTGTTTAGACTTTTAGATGTGTTGTGTCCTCAGGTCCAGCACAGTGCTGCATGTGTGGTGGGCTCTCGGTGAAAACGTGTGGACTTTGCGAATGCCACCAAGCAGTGCCCAGCAGGAATTCGCTGGGGAGTGGGCTGATGGCGGAGCAGCCCCTGTCCCTCGCCTGGATGCTTCCATGGGTTCAGGCCTGGCAGCCATTTTACCTTATTTGTACTGAGCACACAGTAAAATGAAATTCCTCATTTATCTCCTTCCTTCCTAAACCTATGCAGTGAATGGCATGGACCAAAATACTGCCTTTTACATGTATTTATATTAAAATTTTATTCTTGGGGCTGGTGTTGTGGCATAGTAGGTTAAGCCTCTGTCTGTGATGCTGGCATCCCATGTGGGCGCCGGTTCAAGACCCAGCTACATTACTTCCAAACCAGCTCCCTGCTAACATGCCTGGGAAAGCAGTGGAAGATGACCCAAGTCCTTGGGCCCCTGCACCCACGTTAGGAGACCTGGAAGAAGCTCCTGGTTCTTGGCTTCGGATTGGCCTAGCTCTGGCCATTGTAGCCATTTGGGGAGTAAACCAGTGGATGGAAGATCTCTCTCTCTCTCTGTCTCTGTAACTCTGCCTTTCAAATAAAATATAGAATAATCTTTACCAAAAATGTTATTCCTTTTTTTTTGAAACACAATAATGGCTACTCAGTTTTTGATTCTTGATTCTGCCATAAAGTGTGTCAGTGACGTGCTTGGTTTGGACTTATTTAAAAATATGATAAGCATTCCCCATCTTAATTCCTTAATAATTAAGTCATTAATTAAAAAAACCTTGAGTAGGAGTGTAAGTGGGTAATGATATCTAGTTCTAATCTGAATTGTTAGAAAAGTGTTTCTTTTTTTTTTTTTTTGACAGGCAGAGTGGACAGTGAGAGAGAGAGACAGAGAGAAAGGTCTTCCTTTTTGCCGTTGGTTCACCCTCCAATGGCCGCTGCGGCCGGCTCATCGCGCTGATCCGAAGCCAGGAGCCAGGTGCTTCTCCTGGTCTCCCATGGGGTGCAGGGCCCAAGCACTTGGGCCATCCTCCACTGCACTCCCTGGCCACAGCAGAGAGCTGGCCTGGAAGAGGGGCAACCAGGACAGGATCGGTGCCCCGACCGGGACTAGAACCCGGTGTGCCGGCGCCGCTAGGCAGAGGATTAGCCTATTGAGCCGCGGCGCCAGCCAGAAAAGTGTTTCTTAGCAGTTGAAATGGAAAGCATAAGAAATGCCAACGACACACAGAAAGCCTGCAGCAGTCACAGAGCTGAAGCCTGAGAGCACAAAGCAGTTCTACAACACAAGGGGAAACAGTACCACGGAGTGGGCGCTAAGAGGGCAGAGGAGTCCCCCACTTTCCCTGACCTCCGTGCTGCCCCCCTCTCTCCTGCTCCTGCCTGTTTTGTGCCCAAGAAGGAGGGCTGTGACCAGAGAGGGCTAGAGCAGGCTTACGGGGAAAGCTGGTCGAAACGGACAGCGAAGGAAAAAGCAGCTCTAGAGCTGATAATTTGCCTGGTGTCACCACCAGGTGGCGGTGTCCTCTGCCAAAGACAAAGACTAGCAACATCAGACAGGGTCCCTCCACATACGTGGCCAAGAGGGCAGACAACCGCCTGAGTGGAAATGTGGTGGGCCGAACAATGGCCACCCGAAGATATCCGTGTCCTCTTCCCAGGTCGTGGGGGGGGGGTGTCACCTGTCGTGGCCACAGCCACTACAGATGTGAATAGGCAGGGACCTTGAGATGGGAGATGAACCTGGGATTATCTGATGGGTCCTTGCAGGATGCGGGTGGGAGGGGTCAGAGAGAGGAGCAGGAGATCTGAGGTTAGAATCAAGCGGCTGGAGTGACGTGGGGAAGAGATCGAGGAATGAGGCCCCGTCTAGGAGCTGGAAAAGGGACAGAAGCTGCAGCTCCTCCCAGGGGCCCCGAGGAAAGCAGCCCTTGGGACGCCTTGACGTCAGTGGCTTCATGCTGAGCGTGGACTGCTGACCGCCAGAACTGCCAGGTCACACGTATGTGTTGTTTGTGGTTATTTGTGATAGCAGCAGCGAAAGGAAAACAACAGTGCAGGCAATTGCTCATGCAACGTCACCATCACCTTCTCCCAGCAGCTGCTCCGTCTCCCTAGCAGCTCCAGGCTCCTCCATTCTTCCCACCTCCCAGACGCCCAGACTCAGTTTCTGAATTGCCTTGCGAGTCTCTCAAGAAGAGATGCCCCCTTCTTTAAACCCACCCCCGTACCAGCCCAGTTCCTGAAATAAGCCCCTCCTCACTCTCTCTTAAAGTCACCCATGGTGCTTCAAGGTATGTGGGTCCCTTCGTGTCAGTTGTCAACTGAGTGGCTGTGTGTCCCTGCATGCCCACGTGTTCGGAAGGCGTCTCTGCCCGCCCGCACGCCCAGGTGGTCTGCTGCTCCCGCGGCAGCTCCAGGCCAGGGAGGTCTTGCAGGGGTTCCGAGCACGCCTTCCCAACGGCATGCGGACTGTTCTGAGCTAAAGGCACTTGAAAAATAACAGAGGCAAAGTGACCCTGACCTGCCCTTTCCCTGCAGAAATCAGGACAAACAGCAAATCCCAGCTGAGGGACGCCCTCCCCCCCCAGGAAGGAAACAGCATCGCTGGGACCACAGATGTGGCTGGAGGCGCACAGGATTCTGCACAAGCCAGCCTTGTAAGTGCATCTCCGGCCTCCCCGTGTGTGTTAGCCGCTTTGCACAGCTGCTGTGACAGTGTGTCTGCATTTCCCCCGTGAGCCTCCTCTCGTTGGAAACTCCATTCGCAGGGGCAGCTGGAGCCCCTCAGAGGGTACAGGGGAAGTTCTGCCTCCCATGCGGCCAGAGACCCTTGAGTTTGTCCTTCCGTGGACACGCCTTCCCCCCACCCCCCAAGGCGGGTGCCTCCAGGGAATTCTGTAGCGCCTTCCTCTTCCTCCCATCTCACAGGCATACTTCACTGGAGTAAATCCTACATTTGGAATCGTTGCACTCAAAAGATGCAATGCCATCAATCAGATCTGGCCAGAGAGGCTCACTGGGAAGTGCCCAAGGAAACAGCATCTTCTCTGAGCAGAATTCTGCTGGCATAGCCAGGTGGCCATCGTTTCTCAAATGAACCCTGGTGAAGTATAATCATTTCAAGGTAATTTCTTTGGGGTCCAAGTGAGCTATTTTGCTGTACATTTAGCTGGTGGTCATTTCGCCGGCAGTTAAGAGGCAATAAGAGATTGTGTGATTAAAATTAAACACTGTGACTCCATGTGCCCCAGGACAACCTTAAGGGAACACTAATTTGTTCAACATTGGCCATTAAGCCATTAAAAGCATACTGATCCAGGATGGGCCTTGTGTCCTACACACTGAATCGGAAGCTTTAATGAGTGCTCAGGTGTTATTTCGCAATTGCAGTTCACGTCTGTTTTTGAGCCACAGTTTGCGATGGCAGACTTTGAAGGGATTTCGCCAGTCGGCTTCTGTGTGCGGGAGGAAACGCAGAGGAGGGGGAAGGAGTGAAGAAGAACTACTCAGACAGCACGGATGACCTGGGACCAGAGGAGGAGCTGGACCCCACATCCCGAGATGAAGGGACATGGGTCTGGGTTAGGCCCTGCTCTGGCCGAGGCTCCAGACAAAGGCCCAAGTTGTCTTGCCGGGGATGCCCAAAATTAGCTTGGAGATCTTTGCAATTAGAGCACGTCATCCTGATGAGTGTTTTTATTCCGGTTGAAGCCCAGTAGAGGCCGATGTGGACAGAAGTAAGGTAGGAGAAGCAATGATCAGATCAACTCGTGTCTTTCGTCCATGTCTCCCTATCACAGCCAAGCCTGTTGGAGGAGAAGCTGTATCTCTCCCTTCCACCTTCATCTCTAGCCAGGGGTGAGGAGACGAGGGTAGCCCCACATCCAGGGCCATTCGGCACTGAGAGCAGGATGGAGCAGGGCCCAGCCCCAGGGTCAAGGATAAACTCAGCTAAATCTTCTCTGCTTCTTCCTGACTTCCAAGTCACTTTGTTCCCATGAATGAAGAGGACAAAGAATCAAGGCTGGTGGCAGTGGGAGACACAGATCAGGTGCGCTGTGGGTGTGTCACCAGGTCTAGTGCCGCAGCCCTGCCTCCCTCCCCCGGCCAAGAGTGTAACTCAGCGGGGACCGGGAGCAGCTGCCTCTCCAGCCCCAGGAGCTAGCACAGTGCCTGACAGCGAGCAGGACCGTCAGGTGATGCTCAGGGGCTACGCGGGCAGCAGGAAACTGGACCCAGACACCGGAAGCAGGGGGCTGGCACCTCACCACTGGCCTTATGGCTGTCTTCTTCTGCCACATCACTAGTGAATCTCCTGTCCACCTGTGATCCACATGCCACGGCCTATAACATGTCAGGTGCTCACAAATGTTTCATTAAACGAGTCGTCACGAGCTGAGCCACATCGGGGCTTCTGTCTGTGTGTGCGTGTGTGTGAGTGTAACATATGGGAGCCCTAGCTCTTCCTTCCACTAGAACTTCCGTTCTCAGAAGGAGATCTCGCTGTGAAGCACTCAGCTGGCTGAAGCCCCCAGAGATCTGTGTGGCCATCAGGTTTGGGTGAGGTTGACTCCATCCTTGGGGACTACGTGAAGGGGGCCGACTGGGCATTAGTTTTGGACCCTGAACGGGTGTGCCAGGGATACTTCCGACAGCTCTGAGGCCTGAATTCAGCCTCACCGGTTCCTGGGGACCACATGGCTCAGAAGCACAAGCTCACTCTGGTGGGGGCCAGCCAGCCAGCCAGCCATGGCTTTGATTGTCCCTCTGACCCCAAGAGCAACCAAGGATGCCAATGAGGGGTCACCCTCTGGGAGGCTGCCCAGTTAGAAGTCACGCTGCTTTGTACCTTAGCCTGCTTTGGGTCCAGGCTGCTTGTAGATCTGCTGACATACAGAGACACTTCAGGATGATAAAGAGCTCAAGAAACACTCTATCCTGTAGTAGAGCCATGCACCAGATGAGAAACACACAGGCTTTCGTACTTGGTTAGTAATGATGGCATGCCATGGAGGTGTGTGAGCAGTTAAGGGCAAGCTGCAGTTACCTGCACATAGATATGCCGTGGACCTTGGCCTTTGTCAGGAGAGGCACCAGTTCAAGTCCTGGCTGCTCCACTGCCAACCCAGCTCCCTGCTAATGATCTGGGAAAGCAGTGAAGATGGTCCAAGCGCTTGGGCCCCTACACGCACGCGGGAGACTCGGAGGAAGCTCCTGGTTTCCGATTGGCCCAGCTCCAGCCGTTGTCGCCATTTGGGAATGAACCAGCGGATGGAAGACCTCTCTCTCTGTCTCTCCTCCTCTCTATCTGTAACTCTGCCTCGCAAATAAATAATATATTTTAAAAAAGAAAACACCTTATAAATGGGAGCTGGGAGCTCTCTTCAAACATGTATCATCAGTTGTGGGAATGGAAGGAGGAGAAAAAGCGGTTGGTGTTAACATACATTCATCTAGCACAGCTGGCTCCACAGAGACACAGGCAGGACTGTGACCTCTTGCTTTCCTTGCAAGGGTCTTGCAGAGGCTCCTGCAAAGCAGCCTAAGAGTTCCAGCCTCAGAGAGGAGCGATGGTCTGGGGAAGGGAGTGTGGGGCTGGGAGACAGGCCCCGGCTCTGCTGTTGAGTAAGCTATGCCTCCTCCTTGGATTTCAGCCTCCTTGTTCGTAAAGCAAAAAGGTTGGGCCGGGTGATACTGAAGGTTTTGTTGAAGATAAATAAGTAGGATTTTCCCAGGCCTCCAGGACTTTGAGCAGAACCTCCTGCTCAGATCCAGTGTGGAAGACCACTCGTCAGGGGCCCGCCCAGGACACTACTCTGCTGTGGCGTCTCGGGGATGGATGCAGTGGGGAAAGGAGGGTCACTTGCCTTTTAGGGGCAAAATCCTCCCACTCTCAGTTTTGAGACCCAGCTCATATGCCATGTGCTGCTTTTGCCAAGTGCACCCAACCGTCTCAGCAAGTCGGGCTCCTGATGTTTGGCTGTAGGGAGATTCTTTTTTTTTTTTTTTTTTTTTTTTTTTTAAGATAGGAAGAGTGGACAGTGAGAGAGACAGAGAGACAGAGAGAAAGGTCTTCCTTTTGCCGTTGGTTCACCCTCCAATGGCCGCTGCGGCCAGCGCATCATGCTGATCCGAAGCCAGGAGCCAGGTGCTTCTCCTGGTCTCCCATGGGGTGCAGGGCCCAAGCACTTGGGCCATCCTCCACTGCACTCCCTGGCCACAGCAGAGAGCTGGCCTGGAAGAGGGGCAACCGGGACAGAATCCGGTGTCTCGATCGGGACTAGAACCTGGTGTGCTGGCGCCGCATGTAGGGAGATTCTTAAACAACAGTCAGGTTCATCCTTGAGCTTCCACCAAGGAGGGGCCGTAGGGACAGCCAGTTTATCACCTTCGTCTCAAAGACACAGAAGAGGAAATGGGGTCCAGGGCGAGTTAGTGAGTGACCTGCTCAGGTTCCCAGACTAGCAGCGGTGGCATCAGCCTTGTTACACCCACGGGGGGCGCTCTTTTCTAGAAATGCGTAAGACTCAAGAAATAAAGGCTTCATGAGACAGCTATTTCTCTGCTGTACGCAAGCATGACTGTTCTTTCAAAGATGCCAGGAGGTTTCACTTATAGCTTGATAAGCAATTTTAAAATGGGAGGTATTGTAAGTACTTATTACTATTGTCATTATGCTATCATTATTATGGTAATGTAATCAGTACAATATATCTGCCTCTTAAGGTCTAGTGCAATTGAAATCTTTTTGTATTGATGCAATTAAAAGAATTAGTGAACCCATTAGGTGATTTATGTTTTATATCAAAAAATTCTCAAAATAATAGAGAGAAAAATTAACCTTCACCCTCTGATCTACTTCCTCTAGTCTAATACTCCACCTACTGGAAAAGCACTGAACATTACTGACAGCATGATGTGTTTAAAGAAAAAGCAAAAAAAAAAAAAAAAAAAATCAAGACATTATGATGTGTCCACTAAAAAAATAAGTAAAAAGCAGACAAGTAAGAAAAGAAACAAGAAAACTAGAAAACTGCTTTTGTATCAGTCAATCTGTATTTTTTTTAAACATTAATGAATGGGAGGAGAAATTCTCATTTTACAGCTGATATAGCATTTCTTTAATAGCATTAATTTCAAAGACATTTATAGCATGCTGGCCCAATTCCTACATAATTGTTTCCAAGGATCTGGTTAGAAAAAATTTAGCACTTTTCCGGTTTGTGTCTTTGACTTGCAAATGAAAATTCACAAGATACATATAAAGCTTTAAAAGACAATGTCTGGGGGCTGGTGCTGTGGTGTAGCAGGTAAAGCCACTGCCTGCAGTGCCGGCATCCCATATGGATTCTGGTTTGATTCCTGGCTGCTCCATTTCTGATCCAGCTTTCTGCTACGGCCTGGAAATAGTAGAAGATGGCCCAGGTCCTTGGGCCCCTGCAGCCATGTGGGAGACCTGGAAGAAGCTCCTGGCTCCTGGCTTTGAATTGGGCCATCTCCGGCTGTTGCGGCCATCTGGGGAGTGAACCAGCAGATGGAAGACCTCTCTCTGCCTCTGCCTCTCTATAACTCTACCTTTCAAAAAATAAATAAATCTTTTTTAAAAAGAGACAATGTCTAAACTAGTATCTAGGAATTTGATCTCATATTTTCTTCTTAGAGATCTAGTGTTAGAATAGTTCATGGTTTTGATACACTTTAGTATTTATAATCATCTTAATAATCATCAACTTTAGTCCTAACACATGGGGCTACTGTGGAAAATAATTTACACAATAAGCACATTTTGATAACTTGCAAAAAGGCTTCCCAGGGGTAAGAATAAAATAGATACATGTGTGGGGGAAAGGAAGGAAGAAAACATAGAGGAATGAAAAACAAAATTAGGAGGAATCCATTTTGAGAATCGATATTAACACATACTGCTGAAATTGCAATATTATTATGGCTATTTTAACTGACAACATAAGGAAACTTGAATAGGAAGAGTTGTCAGAAACAGCATAGAGGAGGCAAGATCATTGAGGTCTTTGTGATTCTATTCTTTCTTTGCCTCTGTAATCTTGAAGTGTCAAGCACATTTCCAGGGGTTATTGAGTTTGGTTCCTGGTGAATTCCTGGGTGAGCTTTATGGGAGAAGTTTCATAAAGCCCTCGACAAAATTGAAACTGTGGGTAGGGAACTGTTTTGCCTGGTGAGGCGAATGCTGTTGATGGTGTTGACCTGCTGAGGTTGGGACAGTCAGTGTTCCAGGGGGTGACCCCTCTGTACCCTTCCTAAAGCAAGGTGCTCACTGAGACTGGCCCAGATGCAGGACTCCCTTTGCAGATGAACCCTCAAAGAAGTACATGGTGATTCAAACATGGAGCAGTGAGCAGCTCATAGCCGCAGCTGTGGGCACTACTGCGCACTGTCCTGAGACAGTTACCTCTGCCCAGCAATGCACCACCCCATAGGCCACCAGGGCCTGAGTGATCTGACCACAGAAGGTCAGACCCCCTGCAGGAAGAGGAGAACCTCAGTGTAAGGCCCAGGGACCTGACCACACCCACTTCCAATCCACCACGTGACTCCTAGAACCCCTTCCTGCCAAGCAGGGATTTTCCCAAGATTCCGCTCTCTGGCTGCCTGTGCCCTGGGACTGGACTTCAGCTGAGATGACCCTTAGGAGGTGTTTGCAGCTGGGTTCAAAGGCTATGCTTTCATGTTGGAGAAATGTGATTTATAAAACAACTAGGGAATAACATTAGAACACAATACATGAAAACAAAATATAAAATGTTACCCCAAATTCTTAAATGTATAATATAGAGGATGATTGTCACCCTGGTTCAGTTTTTTTTTTTGGACAGGCAGAGTGGACAGTGAGAGAGAGAGAAAGGTCTTCCTTTGCCGTTGGTTCACCCTTCAATGGCCGCTGCGGCCGGCGCACTGCATTGATCCGAAGGTAGGAGCCAGGTGTTTCTCCTGGTCTCCCATGGGGTGCAGGGCCCAAGCACTTGGGCCATCTTCCACTGCACTCCTGGGCCACAGCAGAGAGCTGGACAGGAAGAGGGGCAACCAGGACAGAGTCCAGTGCCCTGACTGGTACTAGAACCCGGTGTGCCAGCACCGCAGGCGGAGGATTAGCCTATTGAGCCACGGCGCCAGCCTCCTGGTTCAGTTCTTAATGGAGGCATTTAGAAGGAGTGATTAATAAACTGATTCTCTCTGAGCTCTTGTGGTCTCCAGTCTCAATGGTCCTTAGGATGTGTTTTGGAAAGAAATGGTAGAAGACAAGGGGAGGTAAACGGAAGATAGATTGTAGAGGACTTCGAATACCAGGATGCAAAGTTTGGATTTGATCCATACATGGATCAGGCTAGTTCCCCCCCTCCTTTCCTCCACTCCTCTCCCTGCCTTCCTTCTTTTCTCCCCCTTTTCCTCTCTCTCTCTTCCTCCCTCCCCCTTCCTTGTTTCCTTCCTTTCTTCCTCTCTATCCTGTCTGTGTGTGTATGTATGTATGTATCTATCTATCTATCTATCTATCTATCTATTGCACCACTCCAGAGGTTTATTGTTGTTGATGCGATTTGTAACCACAGCTTCCTTATAAAGAGATCAAATTCAGGGTTTGGTGTCTGCTGAGCCCCTGCTTGCTCTGGGCCTGCAATGTTGGAGACTATCCTGGTAGAGCCGACGTGCTGCCCTTAGCAGTGGGGGAGGTGGTGGTGAGACAAGCAGAAGGAATCCGAAAGCAGAAAGCCCAGCAGTGCAGGGGAGAAGCCTTTAACAAAGCTGACAGAACTACTGAGGGCGAGACTGTCTCATACACGGTGCTCAGTGATTTGTCCTTCAGTACGCTGTGTTCTCCCCATGACTCTGAATTGTTCTGGCAAGGCGACAACTCAGTGAATGCTTTAGTCTCAGGCGATTGTCTGTCTCATAGCTCACAGAAGTGCCGCTACATTTTGGGAGGCTATGTTGTGGATCAGAGAGTATCCACAGAGGAAATAGCCAAGAAGTAGAAGGGCCTTTGGAAATCCTGGGGGGGGGGGTTAGATTTCCACCAGACAGGAAAGACTGTGGCCCAACATGATCTGATCGAGACCCCGGGGAGCCTGAGACCTGGAGTTCACTCATGGGTATGGCTGGAGGAATCCCAGGAGCTTGAGAATATGAGGCTGATGAGAGGACCTGGGTATGGAAAATGCGTTCTAAGACTGGGGCAAGAGTAGGATGATCTTAGGCAGGAGCAGGAGGCAACTAATGCTGAATTCCCAAATTAGATGTCTGCTCAGCCACAAGGCCTGCCAACTAGCAACAGCAGCAAACATGGATAGGGGAGGATGTGTTACAGAGAGAAACTCTGACAAGGTGTCTGGGGAAGAACTTGACTGCACTGTTGATCCCAACAGGTGAAGATGGGCCCTGCCCATGCCCCTCAGACCCCTGTGTTGGTGGCTGTGGAAGGCTTGGGTCTGCAGCAGGGTTGGGGACCTCTGCAGGCTGGGGCAACTTGATAATGCAACATAGGGGCATTGAGGCAGAATTCAGGCAGCATACAGGATTTAGACTGATGCTTAGAAGTGAACACATCCAGGAATAGGGAACTGGTTGAAGCTAACGTGTCTACGCTGGGCTAAAAGAAATCCAGAGAGAAGAGTGGTTAGACCCAGGAGAGAAGGGCTATCTTATCAGGTCCTCATGTAAGAATGTGTCTGTCTTTTCATCAAACATGGGATTAAAGTGTTGGAGCTTTAAGCTTGACCTCCAGAGAAGGCAGAGGGGCTGGAGGTCAGCAATGATTCAATCAGTCATGCCTACATGATGAAACCACTATAAAACTCTGGACCATGAAGGTCAGGAAAGCTTCCCTCGTTTGTGATACTCTGTATATTGCTGCATGTTGCGTGTTGTGTGTTGATGCGTGTCCTGAGGACAAGGAAGCCTTTGCACTTGGAACCCTTTCAAATCTTGTTTCCAGCATCTCTCCCTTTGGGATACCTCCTTACATCCTTTGTAACAAAACTGTGATAGTAAGCATCATGCTCTCCCAAATCCTGAGTCCTGAAAATCATTGGATGTGATGGGGTACAGGGAAGACTTTGTAGCCAGCTGGTCGGAAGTGAAGCTGGCCTGGGGACCCCTGAGCTTGCAGGGGTGAGGCAGTCTTATGGAGAGTGTGCCCTCCACCCGTGAAGGGTGGCCCAACTCTTGGCAGTTGGTTCTGGACGTCTTTTCAGGGGATGAGTTAATGACAGAACAAGGGTTAAAAAATTACAAACTGATTAGAAGCTGTGGCTGGAGTGAATGCAATGAGAGTCAACAGAATCTTGATAGGGCTGGGTTTAGGTTTAAGACAATCATGGCGTGTCAGTCATGGTCATCACAGGGAGATGGTTCACCCAAACCCTGTCAAGTGGAAGGTGACTAGTGGAGGAAGTGTCTATCAAGAAACAGGCAGGGGTAAGGGGCTGTCTGAGGGAATGTGAGCACCCAGGGACTCCCACTGGCAGGAAGGTGTTATCATCCCTAGACCTGAGAGACCGGAGGATGGAGCTGTAAGGTTGGGGCTGGGGATGAGAAGAAGCAGTGTCTGCAAGCAGAGGGCTAGAGTCGGGCATAGACAGAAAGGAAACAGGAGAGATAAGGGGACAACACTGAGCCGGGTCTCTCCTGTCTGCTGCTTTCATCTTCCTGGCAGAGCCTCACTGCCAAACCCAACCAGGAGCCAGTTGCCAGGGAACCAAAGACAATGGCCTCCATGGCCAGAGAGTCAGGACGACAGAGCAGGACCATTGCAGGGATGGGAGAAAATTTGCTTGAGAGCTTATCATGTGAGAAGGAATCCCTAGTCATACCGTAGGTTCATTTTTTCCCTTAACACGTCTTTATTAAGTACCTATTACGTGCTGTGCACTGTCCCAGGTACTTGAGATGCATCAGAGCTACAGTTTGGATGTTAGCTTTTGTGTCCCCCAGAGGCGCGTGTGTTAAAGGATCAGGCTCCGTGTGGCACTCCTGTGAGAGTGTGAACACCTGCTCCAATTAGGGTGCTTCGGAGCTGGCCTAGTGAACACCCTTGGGTCACTGGAGGTTTGTCCCCAGAAGGTGGGTTTTATAAGAAGGTTGGTTGTATAAGCTGGAGCTGGGCTCAGTTGTTCTGACTGCTTGATGGCTCACCATGGGATCTTCCCTCTGCACACGTTCTGCTATCCACTGCCCTCATCAGAAACTGCACCAACGGGGCTGCCGGTCTCAGACTGTGAACCTCCAAAACTGTGAACCAAGATAAAACGTTCCCTCACAAGTAGCTTCTCTCAGGTATTTGTTACAGTGGTGGAAAGCTGACTAATACAATCAAGGAACAACAACAACAATAACACCACCAGAAAATAAAAATCCTCGGTCTCATGTAGCTTTCTTTTGAACTTGAGGCAACATCGGAAAAAAGGTGAATATCCACCGTACTAGAAAGTGATAAAACTTCGCCTTTCCCCTCAGCTTAGAGCATTGTCAGAGGGACTGGACTTGAAGAGAGGGGTGGCTCAGATTGTAGTGTTATACAAGGTGGTCAGAGTAGCCTTCTTGAAAAAGGAGATTTGAGCAGGGTCTTTATGCAAGGAGCTAGCTCTGCAGATGCCCAGAGCACTCTGGGTACAAGTGCCCTGAAGGTGGGAGACTTCCTGGCATGAAGCCAGAGGGAATAACAAGGAGAAGAGCTGTACAAGGTGAGGTCAGAGAGAGGACCGCAGGCTAACTCATGTGGGGTCTTGGAGGCCATTGCAAAGACTTGGGCTTTTCCTGGGAGAAATGAGAACTATGAGAGGGTTTTGAGTGGAGGAGTAACATAATCTGACTCAAGTTTAAAAGAATGGGTAATTGATGAGTAGAGACACACATGCAAGGGCCACAGAGAAAGTTCAGAGCCTGTTAGTTGACTACTTATTGAATATGGTGGTGCAGGCTCATGCAACAGCTGGGCAAGGGGGGAGACTGGTCAGAATTGGGGTGTTTTCAGAGTAGAGCCAATCTGACAGATGGGGTATGGCACGTGAGAGGAAGTGAGGGATATTCCAGGGTATTTCAAGGTACGAGAGCTGAGGTATTGGAAGGATGGAGCACCTGTCAACTACAATTGGAAAAATTAACAGATAAGGCAGGTTATGGGGACGGGACAGATTGGGATATCAGATTTGGGACTTTTAAACAAATTGCTAAATAATTTAAACAAACTAAGTTAGAAGTACTCTAAAATTAAACAAATCTTGTGACATGTAAATATATGGCCATATTCCTGAAACAGATGTTAACACCTAATAACAGCTAATGATGGCTTGTTGGAAAAGCTGTCCATTAACAAGGCCAATCTTCAGCAAAACTAGAAACATTTTTTTCCAAGCTTTCTTAGTCTGACAATGCTACACCATCACAATACAATCAAACAATGAAGACAACACAGGTGGATGCATCAATATCATTGGTTACGGTAGTTAACTATTTCATCCCTGGTGCCACATGAAAATAATTAAGCCAGGCACATCAAGATTTGAAGATGTTGTGTTTGAAAGATTTAATAGCTATCAAGTTGTCCACTAGAAATCCAGTAGCCAGTTTGGTGTATGAATCTGGACTTCATGGAGAAGTTTGGGTTGAGTTAATCATTTGGGAGTTTGGGACATATAAATAAGATGTGAGAATGTACACTGGACGAGATCACCAAGGGACTGAACAGGATAGAAGACAGATTACCGAGCCCAGAAGTCCGCCAAGGGAAGACGGTAAGGATGAAGTGGAGCAGGCAAAGGGGACTGAGCAAAAGCAATGTTTAGGTAGAAAGAGGCAGGAGGAGCTGGTGCTCTCGAAGTCACGGGGTCATCTGCGCCTTTACCCAGGGTAATACAAGGCTGCGAATCAGCAACAGAGTTTAGTAGGGATCTTGCTGACCAGAGCTTTAGGGGAGTGCAGCGCATAGCTGGAGAGGGAGAAGATATCAGGGAAAATGGAGGAGAAATTCTTCATGATACACGCATCTGGCAAAGGAATTGTACCCAGGATCTATACAAATCTCTTAACACTTGGGAAAAGGACAATCCATAACCCATCTGGACAATCCAATAGAAGGCAGGTGAGAGAACAAGACAGACTTGGACAGACTCCATGAAGGGAGATTTACCAATGGTCAATTAGTACAAGAAAATTTGCTCAACATCAGTGGTCAGCAGCAAACTGAAAATTAAAACCCAAATGAGATACTACTATTGACACACTTGGATAATTATCATTAAATAGACCAACAGTGTCACGTGCTGGGAGACACGTGGAGCAACCGGAATTCTGCTTTGCTGGAAAGAATTCCTTTCCTAGACAATAACCCCACAGAAATGAAAAAATAAAAAGGTCAAAATTTACTTATGTACACAAATGTTTACAACAATCTTATTCATGATGTCTCCAAAGCGGAAAGGCTCGTCCATCTATGCAAACGTGAATGGAGTAAGCAGATGACGGTATAGTTGTAACCACACTCAGCAGCTGAGACAAGTGCAGGCACTCAGAGGAAGGACGACTCTCAGAATCATTAGGCACAGGGAAAGGAGCCAGGCGGAAGACTACAGACCCTGCAGTCCCATGTGTGTGAAGTTGTGGAACACGCAGGACTGATCTGTGGTCTTATAGGAATAGAGATAGAGACTTGCTCAGTGGTTGCTTGCAGGAATGGTTGGAAGGGGCTGAAGGAAACTCTCTCTGGAATTGGAAATGTTTTATATTTGGCCTGTGGTGGTGGTTCCATGGGTATGTATGTTTGTCAAACCCCTCCACCTGCATAAAGTGTGTATGTTTCACTGAATGCAATTTGCACTTCAACAAAATTAAAGAGAGAGAATGGGAGAAGCTGACAGCAGGCATAGGTCACTATTTCCAGGTCAGGAGGGAATTTCATTTTAAGGCAAAAGAAAACGCCTGCATGGGAACAAACCAGAAGAGAGTGAGGACAGAGCACTGTAGTAGCGATGTCCCTAGTAGGTGACATGGATTTACTGAAAGAATGGATGGCCTGGCTTTCAATGGGAGTGTCAAATAAACAATTTTCCTTTGTGTTCTTTCCTGACTTGTTATAGTAAGTACATTTAATTTTGTACTTAGAAAAAACAATAAATCATGTTTGACAAGAAGAGGGATCTGTGTTTGACATAGCGGTGATGACACCACTTGGGATGGCGATATCCTATATCCAAGTGCCTGGGTTTGAGTCTTGGCTCCACTTCAGATTCCAGCTTCCTGCCAACACACACTGTGGGAAGTGGCAGTGATGCCTCAAGTACTTGTGTTCCTGCCATCCACATGGGAGAGCCAGAAGTACTTCCTGCCTCTGGCTTTGGCCTGGCCCAGCCCTGGCTCGTGCAGTCCTTTGTGGAATGAACCAGTGGATGGAAGATCTCTGTTTCTGTCTTGCTGTCTGCATTGAAAATTTAAAAAATGAAAATTTAAAAAAGGAGAAAAATCATGTGTTTCCCATATCCTGGTGATAGAGGCAGGGGCCTGACTCACGGCCAGTAAAGACCATGCTGACCTGAACATTTTTCTAAGAAGACATTAAGATGACAGTCTGCAAATTACATTGTAGTTTTTAGGAAAGGACTCGAAGAGGTTTGTGCCAATCATCTGTATTCTCATAGTCAGGCAAGGAGATAGAAAAGGATGTTCTCATATTCAGGTTTGGTGACCCTGATGCACATAGAAGTTTTATATACTCCAGGCCGCAGGAGGCAGAAGTAAATATTCTCTTTAATAATCTCTGAGTGAGATACCCCAGTAACTGTCATGAAAAAGAAACGTCCTGACCCCTGCCCCCCGTCAGTCTCGACTCCCCTCACTGTGTCCGAATCTGTGCTGCTTATTTTTATAGATGTGAAGCTGTGCTTTCTATCACCCTCATTCCCCTAACTCAGGGACCTAGTGGTTTCCCCAGGTGAATGGTATTCATGATCAGTGAGTCTTTGTTTGAAGATGTAAAATACTGGGAGAAAACGGAAACGTAGTATCTCTGATCAGACTAAAGTTAAGGGCCATACACTTCTAAACATATTTCATGTTCTTCTTTATTGGCTAATCTTATAGGTTTGTAGGTTTGCTCAAATCATAGTTACGAAATGTTCTCCTATGTGGAGTGCTTAAGTAAAGCGACCCTGGGTGCTTTTACTTTATTGATCTTTTTAATGTACTGGTGTCAGTATTTAAATGACTTTGAGTTTGTTTCTTTCATGGTCTCTCAATGAAGCGTAAGTTGACCCGGCTCCTCTTATAATCATGACACTATAATGGCAGAAAGAGACTAATAATAAAAATGAATTCATTTTATGTGGTTTAAAAGGTTACATTCCTATTGATTTTAACTATAATATAGCTAAAGTCCTTGATACAGAAAAGCAACTCAGCAAACACATCCATTTTAGTGTATTGACTCTATCAATATTACTTTGCCAGTAGGTTTTGGCAGCAATAGGGATATTCAGGCTGGAGTCGAAGCTGGCATCATCTGAGGACTGATAACCTCCATATTATGTTCCAGGTGAGAGAGCAGAAAGGTGTACCAGGAAAATCATCTTAGAGAGAGTCACTTCAGAATACGGAGGACATGCCATGGGCCTGAAGGCTCGACTTGATGCCCAGATCTGCTGACTTACAGAGATCAGCAGAGCTCAGCTCCCTCAGAACATCAATGCCTTTTAACACTGCCCTTGGAGCCTGTTCCTAGCAGCAGAACGTGGGGAGGGCTGGGAGAATTCAGGAGACATGGTGAGGAGTGGGAAACAGAGAGGCAGGAGAAGGGCATCTGTTCACGTGTCTTGGGACTCGGCCCTGTGCGAGTGTGTACTGTGTGTGTGCACACGCATGTTAAAGCTGTCACAAGACGGGCTTCTCAGCCTGGAAGCCTGGTCGGAGCCCACCGTAGGGACTTCACACATACTATTACAATATTCCTGCACACATGTCTTGGGCACATATTCTAGTTACAGTTGAGGAAGCCGAGGCCCAGCGATCAGGTTGCATTGTGGAAGAGGACACTCAGCTACCGAGCAGGATGGCCCAGGGGCCTGGGAGTGTGCAGAGGCCAGGCTTCTTCACTGTGTTCCTCGGGTCCTGTGCCACCAAGAGCTCGGCTGCCATAGTGCCCAGCGCTTTCACAGACAGTCCTGGGCGGGAGTGGAGCGTGGGGCACCTCCCCTCTCCCACTGGGACCCCATCTCCCTCGATGTCTTCTCTGATCTCTGTGGCTCCTATTCCCCTTTGCATCCATCCCATTTGCAGGACACATTTTCAGAGATTTCCTGGGTGTCAGAGGCTACCGACACCTGTCGACTACTTCCTGGTGACCCCACTGTGCATCTGCGAGGTGCACCTGTTGGGGTTAATGCACATGAGCAATGGTAGATGCAATGGGGCTGTAACCCAGGTCCTTCAGACACTTCACAGAGCATCGCAGTCAAGCTGGCTGAGCAGGCTGATTTCCCCTGCCCTTTCTCACAGTTTAGCTCCTGCTGGTGGCCCTGGGTGGCAATCCTGGGGGAGGGGGGATGCTCGCTTGGGGCTGCAGGCATTTATTCAACAGTTGTATTGAGTCTTTTACTTCCACTTCCTTTGGGATGTCCTTTCTCCTCTTCTCTTTTGAACCACCAGCCCCAGACTCTGCCTTCCACCCATACAGGGGGCTTCCACTACCACGCTCTCCAACATTACAATCATACTTCCTCATCTCAAAGATATCAGAGAAGGGTGAATTCTTTTAGCTCGCTTGGCGATAAGTGGGGAAGACTGGAAAGCAAATATCTCTCAGAAAGCAGATGGACTCTCTGCTCCCTCAGACAGGCCAAGCTCATGACTGTGCACAGCATCTCTGATTTAGAAACTGGACTCATTTATTTAGTCAGTCACTCAGCAAACACTTCTTGAGGCTCTCCTGTGTATTCAGAGCTCAGAGATAGAGAAATGAGATGAGTAAGTGTAAGAAAAAAATCCTTGTACCCTTTGAACACAATCGTGAACTTTCATTTGTTTAGGCAATGCCAAGTCCCGCTGCCACCACAATATTATAAGTTAGATGCTTAACAATGCACTGTAACCTATGACTCTGGGATAGATAAGTGTTGGTTCAAAATCACATCCAGGCTAGCTTCACCAGGCAGGTTCCACTCTCCACGCTCACTGGTTATAGCTACTGACCACTAGAGGGCATTTTAACACTAGCTCCAGAGTTGCTCCAGGCAGGATACTGTCCATCAAAATCCTCACACTCAATACCATTGCTGACTTCTCCCTCCCCTGAGTGGAAGGGCACTGCACAACCCTTCAGAACCGCAGACCACATGTTGAGTTACATTTACTTTTCAGAGGGAAGATAAATTTATGTGAGATAGGAACCTGCTTTCAGTTACCCGTGCATAAGAAACAACCTGCTCTGTCTATTGTACTAAAAAATAGCTTTGAGAATTACAGTCTTTGAGAGTGATTTGAGTGCACTGCAGATGGCTATAACAATATAATGCCTCCCAGACTGGACTTCAGTTTTTACTCTAGACAAAATAGAAATCCAAGAACCTTATCTTCTTTCTTGAGAGATGACTTATGTACTTAATGTGCTTGGCAAAATAAATTAAAAAAAAATAAAAAATAAAAAGTGAACTCCCAACATTGGACTTAGAAGCATTGGGTGTAAACTGGAAAAAGGTAAACTGGAAAAGGAGAGAGAGCAGAGAGTGAGAGTGAGAGAGCGAGAGAGAGAGCTGACATCTCAAACTCTAAACTGGATCAGATATTACACTACAACTGCCTTCCCACTGAGCTGTAAGAAATGTAAAGTGAAGTAAACATATTTTTGCAAAGAGTAGGAATGGGGGTCCTAGCCAGCACTGGAGTATGTAATTCATTTGCAGATGAAATTGCTTTAGAAAACAGATGAGAAACTTGGACGTGTTGACATACTCATTATGAGTCTTTTTCTGCTTCAGATCAGATGGGTTTGATGGGTTAGGACTTTTTTTCCCCCTGATCTTCTGTATATTTTTTATGAATGCCTTAAAAGCAAATATCAAATCCCTGTAGTGAAAAACAGATAAGACAATGTGCTCTTCCCAGTGGCCCATGGAAAATCTCTGAGGTGCAGCTCAAATACCACTGTGCATCTGCTCGATTCCTCCTTCCCCAGGGTGACTCGTTCCCCCCTTTTCCCTGCTTCCACAGCACAAGCTCATCCTTCGACTGGCACTTGGTACGTATCTGTGTGATTGATAGCCTCTTCTGCAGGGGGCTCATGGAGGCAACAGCCATGCTGCACACTGCGAACAGACAGGTGCTGAGCACACACTTAATGGTTTGAACTGCGAATCAGTGGCAAGAAACCTTAGTCCTAAAGACCTTGTTGATGATGGCCCTGACAGTTGTTTCTTATTCTTTTGCTTTCTAAGACAGAAAAGGGAATTGGGAAGGAAGCTAGCATTTTATTGGACCATAGATTGCTGGATATTTTTTTCATATATATTTTTACTTGACACACATGCACACATACCTCATTAAAATAGATGGACTTATTTTTATTTTAGAAATAAAAAAGCATATTTCAGTAACTTGCTAGGAAACATAGAGCTATTAAGTGGAGGGCATGGGTAATAAGAATTCCTTTTTATTTTTATGTCTTAGTACGAACTTTTGAATTCCACAATCTCAACATTCAGGGGTTTCTTAGATCACCCTCAAAGGGAAATCTTGCTTTATGGGCTATAGCTTTATTGTTAACCCAAACTGCTAATATTTTCTACTGCTCTATCCCCTTTGTATTATGTACACATTGAAGGGGAAACCAACTTATTTAAGTCTTTGCTAAAGGAGAATTAGGTGGAATAGGTTTTTACTATCTGAAGTAATACGTTTGTATGTCTACCACCTTTCTCTTCTTCCAAAAAATAAGCTCCTTGAAGGAAAAAAGCACACCAATTCATCATTGTCTACCCAAACTTCTTTCATATGGTAGATACTCAGTACATATTTATTGCCCTCAAACTTATTTTGGTTACGGTTGAACCAGTTTCAATTGTGCTCCCATCATTAAGTGAGCTTATGGAATGGGAGATGGGACCACCTGATTTCACTGTCAGGCTTAAGCCTCTTGCACCTTTCCCACCAAGCTGTGGGCAAAGACAAGAGATAATGTCCATTGGATGTCACCGTGTTAAATTCTTAGTGGCCCTTACATGGCTTTAAGTAGAAGGAAAGTGCATTGTGAAGGGAACAGTCTTAAATCCTCTTGAAGACTTTTTCCTTAGGTGGGTTCTTTAGCACACACTTCTACCGCACTCCGAGGAACCAGGCCCTTACATAAGAGCTGCCTGGACTCGGAAGGTAGTGGTGGGCTGAGTGCTGAGCTACAGGCAGGCTTGAAGACAATGGTAAGTATGAGGACTAGGAGGCTTTGATATTTTATTTCTACTTTTTTTTTTTGGCAACAACTCAAATATCCCTGCTTTTTGCTCAAAATCAAATAATGAAAACCTTCTAAAATACATTTCCAAAGGTCAATGTCTCATAGCCTGACCTAAAAACCAGAGGAGAGATTGCAAAAGCTAATGAGTTAATGAGATTTTGATGTGTATACCAATGGCTTCTCTGGATACATGGGATTGTGAAAGAAAAAGACAAAATACAACTCAACCCTGACTCATAACAGATCAAATTCATGGGCAAGTTTCCAAAATATGGAGGCCTCTCCTCCACTCACATACTTTCAAGAAATCAAAGCATTGCAATGATATATTGACCTATACTCTTCATAGAAGTAAGCATAAGCTGGTCTTCCATTAAAGTGGAAATTTAGGCCATAATCAAATTGCTGAGAATCCAGTAGAGAGCCTGTGAATGGGCAAAGAGGTTCTGGGAGGGAAGGTGCTGGAGAGATCAAATGGCTCATCATCATTCTTGTGATGGCCTCCCCTCTGTGGAGTGTGCTTGCAGTGCACAGCCAAGACTGAGTTCATCACCCAGCGTGTATGAAAACCCAATTAGCCAAAGGGAAGAAGTTACAGTAGATGCAATTTCAAGAGCAGGGCCCTAGGCTAGTGAGGTCAACTTTCTTTATTTGTTCTGACATCCCTAAAAAGAGTTAATGCTTCCCAACAGTGTTCTCTTTAATAAAGGCTTGAACAACCTCTGATATTAAAAATTTCAGGAGTGTTTACATCTAGATGCTTTTTCAGATTACTCTTTATTGGCAGAAAGTTCAAGGGTAATAAAGACACACACTTTTAAATAATTCATCTGTGCTTCAGTGAATTTCAGACTGGGCTCCATGTTACCGCAGGGAAGGATGATAAAACAGAAAGACAGGAGGTTGTGCTCATATTTACTTAAAGAATATAAGGGGAACTTTCACTGGTGTATGATAGTGTGTGCTCCAAAAAATACTGGGTTTCAAGTTGGACCTCTTAGTTCTCTTTGATTACAAAAGTAAGGATTTCATGACACCCAGGAAATGCCATTGGGTCATGTAAAAAATGAGTGTTTTCCAACGGCAAAGGAAGACCTTTCTCTCTCTCTCTCTCTCTCACTGTCCACTCTGCCTGTCAAAAAAAAAAGTGTTTTCTCCCCAGAACATTCCATTTTTTTTTCCCTAAGGAGACTATCATCTTATGTGATGTTTCAAAAATGAATGTAACTTTTCTCAAAATTGCAGTAGGTTATGTGTTTTGATTCCTGTTTGGCATAACTCTATCCATAGTTTTTTTTAAAGGCTTTGCATCACAGGTTTTGTAAATCTGAGATCACATACATGGCATACACTTTACTTTCTGCACCTTTCATGTGTTCGCTAACAAGATGTTGTAGAAACCCGGCTTAGTTTTCCAACTCCACTTTCTATGTAAGATGGTGTACTGGCTTATTTGAGGAAGGAGTCTCTGTGGCATCTGACCAGACCAACTAATCCATGTTCTATTTAAAGCCAGTTCTAGTACAGTGTTAAAAAGTATGGGCTTGGGAATCATGTAGACATGGGTTTATATGTCAACTGTATTTCTTATTGATCTCTCTGTCTCTGCTTTATCACACAGGGGTGTTTTTTGCATAAGTTACAGCCTGTAAAATACTACAAAGGGGCAGTGGAATAGTGCAATATGTTAATCTGCTGCTTGTGACACTGGCATCCCATATGGCAATGTTAGGCTGCTCTGCTTCCAATCCACTCCCTTCCAATCCACCTGTGAAAGCGATGGGAGAAGGCCCAAGTGCTTGGGCCCCTGCCACCCATCTTGGAGACCTGGATGGAGCTCCAAGTTCCCAGCCTCAACCTGAACAGCCGTGGTCATTGTGGCCATCTGGGGAGTGAACCCGTGGATGGAAGACCTCTCTCTCCCTCCTTCCCTCCTTTTCTCTCTCTCTGTAGGTCAGTCTTCCTTTCAAATAAATAAATAAGTCTTTTTAAAAAGCACTAGAAAAGAGACTGGTGCATGGGACAACCAAGAAATAGTGATTGCTTTTCCTACTACTACTAGTACTGTCAATAGGATAATCATTATTATTGCCTTAGTGGGGTTGTTCTGCATTGAGTTGAAGTGGATTTTCTGTCATCTTTATTCATATTATTTAGAAAAATTTTAGACAAAAGAATCTTTATTTGATCTAACAATTCTTAAAAAAAAAAAAAAAAAAGCTACTCTACCAACTTGTTTTCCTAGATGTTTCACATGCAATTTTTAACTTCTACCCATAGGGGGCATTCCCAGAGCAGTGTCTTATCTCCTTCTAGGTTGATTTCATCATCCTTCCTGTCTCTAAACAAAACAAACATCAAAATAGTTTATCAGTGCCAGCATATTAGTATCTCCCACTGCTGTTCTAATTAGACTACAAAGAAAACACTGACCCCCAAAGGACTCAGTTTTGTATAAATCTTTTTTGTATAAAAATTTTCACAAGTTTCTAAGGCAATCTTGTAGAAAGGAGCTTGATTCTCTTGCCTGCTTGCCAAGACAGGAGAAGAGGCTACTGCGGGAGTGAGGGCTCCCTGGGGAACATGCCACCTGGGTTGTAGGTCAGACCTTGTGTTCTCTGAGTGCTGGGGACCTTATCAGTCACCTGCGCGTCTTAATCCCTGTTTTCTGTTCCATGTAATGGGGCTAATAGCACCAGTCTTTCCCGACCCCTAAGCTTGACAGGGTGACTGGAACAAAGTATTTTGATATGCATGAAGGTATTTTGAGCACCACATAACTAGATTACTAAGGCCCTCCCAAAGGGGAAAAAAATTTTTTTTTCTGGGCTTGAGGTTTCTTCAAATTCCTTGTAATTGAACACTTTTCCATATACAGAAAGTGGTGACGTTCCCTCCCACCCCTCAATGTTTCACGTCAATTAACAGCTACAGCTGCCCTCTAAGTCTGCAGTTGAATTAGTTTTCAACTTATTGCTAATAAAATCCCTGCAACCACTTTTGACAGAACTCTGCATGCACCCCAGATGATTGATTTTACTGCATCTGATCTGTATAGCAGCCGCACAGGACTTCAGATCGTAGGATGTTACCTGTTTCAGAGTTAGTATTTCTACAGGAAATAGTTTTTACTGAGTCTTCTCCAGTGGGGGTTTTTTAATTCATGGGCTAGAGAGAGAATTAAGCCTACAAGGCATTCACTCCCCTAGTGTCTTCATTTACCTTTATGTCCTCTCTCAGACACACAGAATCTGTCCCCCATAATAAATATTCCCCCATCTCCTCCTTTGCCCCCTCCCCACTGTGAACATCCTACACATCCTTCAAGACCTTGAAATAATAATACCTCATGACTCCAGCATTTGTTATGAACAACCTTTTGTCACTCTATTTACATATCATGCACAACTTCTTTCATTAGTCCCAGAGATAACACCAGTGGGTGGAGGGCTCTTTCCTCCAGTTTGGAACATTTGTGTTGTACTGTGCCATGGGTGAACAAGAAAGCTATCTGCATAAGCCCTGCTGTTTTTTGTTGAAGCAGTTAATATAACGCCAACTACTGCCTAAGCTGATACTCTGAAATAGGGTGCTGCTACCACAGAAACATCAAATACACAGCACTGGCTTTGTGGCCAGGTAGTAGGTAGTGCAGACATGGGTATGAGAGGCAGGAAAGATGAAACACAGTGGTACGGTATCATCCCCTATCTGTGGTTTTGCTGTCTTCAGTTTCAATTATCTGTAGTCAACCATGGTCTGAAAAGATTAAATGGAAAATTCCAGAAATAAATAGCTGATGAGTTTTAATTCATGCTGCCCTGACTAGTGTGATGAATTCTGCATCATCCTACTCCATCCCACCCAGGATGTGAGTCATCCCCTTGTCTGGTGTACCCAGGTGGTACATGCTGCCCACCTGCTAGTCACTTAGTAGCTGTCTTGGTTATCAGATCTTCAGAGTATTACAGTACATGTGTTCAAACAAGCCTTAGGTAGTAGGCTATTGTGTCACCATGCATGTATCATTCATCTTACTTCATTCCACCACATAAGTATCGATCATCTTACATCATCACAAAAGAAGGGTGATGATAGGATGATCAAATATTAGGGGGGGGGGAAGAAAGATTACTCCCATCTGCTTATTAACTTCCCGAATGCCTGAAATAGTTAGGGCTGGGCAAGGCCAAAGTGGGGAGCTGGCAACTCAATTCAGGTCTCCAATGTGGATGTCAGGAGCTAAATTACTTGAGCCTTCACTGCTGTCTCCCAGTGTTTGCTTTAGGAGGAAGCTGGAGTCAAGAGCTGGAGCCAGGAATCAACCCAGATACTCAACTATGGGATGCAGGCATCCTGACTGGCCTCTTGACCACTAGGCTAAATCTCCATCCCATAATTGTTTTATATTAGCAGTAGTCATTGTTGTCATTCTCTTACTTGACTAATTTATAAACTAAAGTTTGTCATAAGTATAGGAAAAAAATAGTAGTATATGTAGGGTTTGGTACCACCCATGGTCTCAGCCATCCACTAGGGTCATGGAGTGTGTCCCACATGGATAAGGAGGGACTACTTCATGCAATAAAATATTTTGTAAATTGCCACCTCATATGTGACCTGGAAGGCAGAATAACTGTTCATGATCCATGGCTTTAGGGAAAATGCTTTGAAAACAATGGAATGGTCATGGATACCAGTTGCTTCTTGATGCCCAGATCAAGGAGTAGACGAATTCAGGAAAGAGCTAACCAGTTGCCAAACATCAATGAAAGGGAATAGAGAGAAGCTTAGAAATTTAGAGCCTTGGACCAGCATAGGAAGTAAGCCTGATAAAAGCTGTGACCAGGGCCATAGTGGGTAAAGCTGCCGCCTGCAGTGCTGGCATCTCATATGGGCATCAGTTCGAGACCTGGCTGCTCCACTTCTTATCCAGCTCTTTGCTATGGCCTGGGAAAGCAGTAGATGGCCCAAGTCCTTGGGCCCCTGCACCCACATGGGAGACCCGGAAGAAGCTCCTGGCTTCGATTTGGCGCAGCTCTTGCCATTGCAGCCATTTGGGGAGTGAACCAGTGGATGGAAGATCTCTCTTTCTCTGTTTCCTGCCTCTTCTTCTTTGTAACTCTGACTAAATCTTTGAGAAATTAAAAAAAAAAAATCTGACCAACAAAGCTTGCTGAAATAAGTATATATGCAAACTGCCTCTGCACCCTGGGCAAAGTCCAAATGACGGATCTTTACTTCCCATCCAGTCCTTTTGTCCATGGGCAGTCAGCAGCAAATGATTAAGTCAGTCCAAGGTTTATGTGTGGATGGCAGGTGTTGCGGAAATGGATGTGAAAGGAGGCTGAAAGAAGTCTAAGTGCGTAGGGTGTCGGCACATGAAATGGAGCAGAAGCTAATATATCAGAAGCCCACTCGGGTTTTGAGGGAACTGTATTGGTGAAGGCTTATTAAACTGAAACGATTCTTCGCAGTGGCAGGAAATGGACCCCAAAGCTGCGCAGCTGCAAGCATGACGTTATCCTCAGTGCTTAATTCAGAGGTGGCTGTGGCGGACCACACACAGGAAGGGCCTCCCAAACCGTGGGACCGTGAAGGGCCCTGGTGATGGTGGCCACGGATTTGGCTGAATCAAGGGAGTCCTCTATTGGCAAAGGCAGAGGAAATTAGGGGTTGAGGGCAATGGTGGGTTCCTAATTCCTACCCAGAGTGATTTCATCACCGCTAGAGTCCATGGGGCTTTTCTTTCTAATAATATATCTGATGCAAAATGGACTTATTTAGTTAAGAAACAGATTTTGAGTTTAATTTATATGGCAACTGGAGCTATCTCGTTATTTGCAATGCTCACTCTAAACTTAGCATTTAGCACATATCACTTGTTGCTAGCTGTTTTTTTTTTTTAACCCTTCACTGACAATTTTGGGGATGCGCATTCAATAAATAATTCAATTATCCATTGATGCAATTTGGCTGAAATCTGATTAATAGCATTTAAGAAACATAATTTTAGGAAACATAATTCAGTGATTTTAGGAAACATAATTCAGTGATTTTCTTTTGGAACACTTGTTTAAAAAATAATTGGAGTCATGATCTTTGAGGTACAAGAGCTTGGGGGCTAATCATCGTTTGTTTCAGAGGACTCAGAATTATTTTTTAAGGAAGGCTTTATTTTGCTTATAGGAATTCTGTTGGCGTCTTCTTGGCAAAGATAGGTTGGCCCTTCAGTTAGATGAAAGCCAAAATGATACATCCTTACCATCTGTTCATCTGATTCTTGGAATATGGCTTCTGAGCGAGTGTGCCAGAGACTATATCCTGGAACTGTCTGTTGCCTACGTTCCATCAAAACTCAAAAATACATGGTAGTTAAAGACCATTGTTCAAAGAACATGTAGCTCATCCACCTTGGTCTTCTTGCTAGTTTTATCCTTGGCCCAGCCCAGAAAACCAGACAGCGCCTCATTTTAGCCCTGGTCCCTTTCAGCGGTCTATCGTGTCTTCTACCCCATGCTCTGCAGGCTTGTTTGGGCTGAGTTCCATTTTGAAGTCAGGCTTGACTTTCCTAAGAAAATGCTATATAAAACAGTATGTAAAAAATACTTTTATTGCAGAAATGCTGTGGAAGTCATTGCCAAATGCTTTTCTCAGGGCTTACTATATAACAAGGAGGACCATGGGCCTTTAACTCTACCTGTGTTAAGAAAATAAAAAAGCCTAAAGAAATATAGAAACATGAAAATCTGTAATGTTTGGATGGCAGGTGCATAGTTACATGTTTTATTAGTGTCTGTGCTTTTGCACTTTTTGGATTGTTTTATAACAATACTCAATACAACTCAATTTCTTACCGGAATTGTCTACTTGCTAAATTTTGTGAATCTGTTTCCAGACATCTCTTTATTAAATAATGGTGAGAGTGTGTATAAACACTAAAGTGCGAGAGGCCTTGGTTCAACTACGCTTTCATTACTTCCTGTTTTCTGACTTTGGGTGGGTTACATCACACTTTCTAAACAACTGGGAATAGCAGTGGTGCACACGTTTTGTGAGGGTTAAGTGAGCAGATGTGTGTACAGGGCTTAGCACAGTGCCTACAGCACAGGATGCATCAATGCCTGTGAGCTGTCATGGAGGTAATGCGTAAGTGGACCATGCTGTGGGCATGTTCTGAAAACAAATATGCACAGCGTTAAACAAAATGATGCTACAGTAACAACCGTCTCAATTTTCTGGGGGAATAGGTGTATTTTATCCTATGGCCTGACTGTTTCTTTCTATAGTGAAGCTTCCAAGAAGATCAAAGCAGGGGCAGGCATTTGGTGCAGCAGGTAAGACGCCTCTTGGGATGCCCATGTCTCATATTGGATTAAGTCCTAGCTCTGCTTCCGATGCCAGCTTCCTACTAAGGCTCCAACCCTGGGAGGCGGTCGGTCACAACTCAGGTGCCTGGGTCCCAGATACACATGTGGGAGACTGGACTGAGTTCCCAGGCTCCTGCCTTTGGCCAGGCCCAGAGAGCGCTGTTGTGGGCACTTGGGGAGTGAAGCAGAAGATGGGAGCTATCCTTCTTTGCCTTTGTCTCTCTAGCTCTCCAATAAATAAAATGAATGAAGAAAACATTAAAAGTTCAGAGCCAAATTTATGCTCGTGTGTAAGGCATTATAATCTCTCCTGAATTTCCTGCTACATTCGGTGGACCCCTGGGAGTCCCCTCAGGTCCTTCATGCCCTGTGGTTGGGATAATAGAAAGCAAAGAAGTTGTAAGAAAAAAAAAAAAAACATGGATGACAGGAGGGAAGGAAAGAGGAATCAGTCACAAGAGACTCTGGAATTATTGAGCATCATGTTCAGTTTCTGGATTTATGCTAATTGGCATGAGTCTCATCCCATCTAGGACTTGTTCGGGTGCTCCGTGCCTGCATGCAGTGTGTTTGCATTTTGACTGGCATTAAGCCTCAAGCTATCATCTCTGATGCTACTGTGAGTTTTCCTAAATGACACCACTTGAGGGTTGTCACGGGCTCTGGTTCACTCGGGTGTCTGATGAGCGCTACAGTCAGTTCTTCATTATCTACGTGGAGACTGGGCACTTTGTTTTTTGGCAGCAAATGTTTCATCCAAGGTCAATTTCCCTCAAGTGCTCAGCACCGTTTCAGACGGTGTGTGCTCAGGGAATGCAAATTAATTTAATGTTAGCTTTAGCCAAACCTAGCTAGGAAGGTAAACCTGCTCTTAAAAACACCATAAACACTGATAAACATCATCCAAATTGTATGATGTTTGAGCTTGTATAAATGCATAAAATTTCCTCTTAATTCCAAAGGCATTATTCCATGGCACTTTTCAACTCATCTTTGAATAAGCTTTATTTTTGTTCTTTGCTTTTAAGTAAATTTTAAATTGAAATTATTTTCCATTATATTTTATTATAAGTGGGGAGGATAAGAATAGGTTGAGGATATATGTATATTTCATATTTCTGTTCCATTATAAAAATGCAATGCATGCTTATAACAGAAAATGAAGAAATAGAGAAAACTCTAGAGGAAAGCAAACCATTTATAATCCCTTCAGACAGAAACAAGCACTATGAATGTTTTTGCCGTATTTCTTTCCACGTGGGGTTGAGGCTGTAGAAGTTCTCAGAATGGATGGGTTGATCATTTTGAGTGTGTCCTGGGTTCTAAAGCTACCCTCAGAATTACTGCCTTGCTCTGCAGGGTCTCCCTGCCTGAAGACAAAGCAGGGCAAGAGGACCTGCAGGGTTGGGAGCCATTTTTCCATCAGGAGCAGTCACATCCTTTCTTCTTCTGCCTCCCTCTACTTTACTCCCTTCTCCCATCAGACGAGGGTAAGGCTGCTGGGAAGACCCTGGACTGCTGGGAGAGGCTGGATTGAGAAAGACAAGAGCACCCCAGACCCTCAAGGCTCTCCCAGCTGTACCAGAGCGGGCTGAGGCATCTGGCTTCCTAGACATGTCCAGAAATCTCAGCACCGTTGCATTGCACTGACAGAAGACAGGGACCGGGTTTCCAGCCCCTGTGGGTGGAGTTCTCAGGGCAGCCATTCTCCTCGCTTGTGGCAGTGTTTCCCATGACTGCCTTTTCCTTCTCCCTCGGAGCCTCACACACTTAATGCCTCTTATACCCAACCTGTCTCCCTCCTTTTCCTGGAGCTGGGTCCCATTGCCCCTTTTAGGGGGTGTTTAACCAATTCTCCACTGCACTGTAAGATGGACTGGGGATTAAGGGCCAGTGTTCCCTCTCCCCCTGAATGGCCAATCAGAGAAGCTCTGGGAGGATAAAATGAGGATCAAGAAACTAGGACCCTCCCTCCTGATAGCAAAGCCGGGAAGACTTGAGCTCAGTAGTCAAGCCCCTGTGTCCCGTGACAGTGGAAGGTGGAGCTGAAGATAATCACCCAGTCCTCAGATCGGTGGAGAAGCAGAGATGAGAAAGGATCAGTGGGTCATTCAGGGAGGGACAGAGAATGAGAGAGAGAGAGAGACTCAATAGTATTGTTGTCCATAGTTTTAACTCTCCAAAGTTCCTTGGCTTTCCTTCTGAATTTGGCTTTATCTCTCTTAAATTCTGTAGTGCTATGACCTACCCTAGGAATTTTCCCCAACGGATTAGCTCTGAACTGATTTTCTGTCATTGGTAACCCAAAGAACCCAGATCAACAGAGCAAGACTTCACCCCAACCCTCCTGCGTCCCCTCGGTTCTCTGCCCATCTCTCGGGATCTCTGGCTGTCTGCAGTGCAAAGGCCCAAGCACATCGGAGAGCTCAGCCCCACCCCTTCTTCAGATAAATATTCCGTACGTTGTGGCAGAGTCAGGGTTAATCCTCAAGGTTCTACGGCTCCAGTGGGTCTCTTACTATACTGTCATTAGAAACAATTGTTTAGCCTTTGTAACTTCTGATATTATTTTGCCATGGTGAAATAACAGCACAAGTCATTTTCTTTAAAAGAGGCAACAGATTGGGTGGTTGAAAACAAGACGTCTTATCAAAAGCGAATGGCCACATTGGCAAAAAATGGTATGAAACCTTCCAGCTCCTGGACTTGCTTCCTTTCTGAAAAAAACCTGAGTCATGGTTACAGATGGGCGTGGCTTACTCAACATGTGGTTGGTGGCCCAGTACTGTGCTGGGCCCAGGCACAGTCAGTCCCTGAACAGGAGCCTTCTGTTCCCCACCTCCGAGGGATGGGACGATGAGCTGCGGCAGCACACTGTCATTTTCCTAGGAAAGATCTCTCCTTAAAATGCCCCGTGGCATTTGTTGCTAAAGGCCATGTGCGAACTCCATATCAAGTTATGAATCTGACATCCACCAGTGCTCAAAAGAGACAGGGCCTTTTCTGTGCAACCTGAACATCCCACAGCAACCAGCCGAATCCAGATGAGGTCTGGGAGGCAGCTGAGCTCCTGCCAAACGCCATTCCACTCCACTGACAAAGCAGCATCCTCCTGCTGCTGCTGGTCCTGACAGGTATCTATTCTGAACTCCTAGAGAAGCCACTGACAGCTCCCAGCCTTGATCGTCTGGCTTAGTTCCCAGGGAGACCTCCCCACCTCATGTTTTATTCATGGTGTCTCCCGGGCTGCCTTCTTCATTGTGAATATTGGTGGTAGGGGGTAGGGGCAATAAATGAACTTGAAATGAAACTCGAGTGTCATAATCAAACCATCCCCAGGTATTGGGAAAGCCTGCAACCGGAGCCTGAGATTCTGGGGAAAGACTGTTTTGAGGGTACTTAAGGCAAAGCCTGTGCAGAGCAGAAAAATACAGTTATTCATATTGTGCCGGAGCAGTGGAAGAAGTAGGTCAGATGGACAGAAATAACCTTTGCTGGGAGAGAAGCTTTGGGCCTCTGTGAGTGTGGCAGAGAAGTACGGTGTGATGGTTGAAAGTGGAGGACTCAGAGATCCCAGTCCCTAAGACTAGGGAAGCTACTGGGAAGATCCAGAATAAACAGTTTTCCAACTCTTCCTAACAAATTTCTTCACCAGCACCTCTGTCATTTATTTTCTTGTGTGAATTACAGTCGGCTCTCCGTGTTCTGCAAAGCTCAGGATCAACCAGCCACAGATGGAAACCATTGGAGAAGGAAACCACATCTGTAGTGAATACATGAGGATCTTTCTCCGCCTGTCAGTCATCCCCTGAGGATGCAGCATAACCACTGTTCACACAGCATGTATGTTACATTAGGTATTGTAAGTGGTCTGGAGATGATTTAAAATATACAGAGAGGGGAGGAAACGCCCCGTTTTATGCAAGGGCTCCCCAACAAGTTCGTGGAAAATGCACATCATTTTAAAATTTCACTTGCCCATGATTGTTTTTTTAAGAAATCTTGCATAAGGGACCTGAGCATCCTCTGAGGCTGGTATCTGTGGAGGTCCTGCAACCACTCCTTCAAGGAAACCCAAGGACGATGGTTCCCTGTCTTTCTGCTCCACTAGTTAAGCACTTGTGTGGGTATCGGTATCCCTTTCGCCTGCCCCAACCCGCAAAAGCAAATCTGCAGCATAGACATCATAACACTATACCATGGAAAATGGATCTAAACACAAGTGCATACCTTGAGAATGATGGTCTTCTCACGACGGGTGATATTCACACTGTGGGGCTGCCCATTGGCCATGTTCCTGTGGTCTGGGTCAATGTTATAGGGCTCTTTGGTGCCTCCCAGGTTGTACCGAATCTGTAAGCTTCCTGTATAAGGAGAACAGAAACTCGTCATTTCCTTGCTTCAGGTTCTGTAAACACCACTGCACTCGGACCAGCCTTGCTTCAGGTTCTGCTTTATTGGTACTCTCCCTCCCCTCCCCCCAACTCTGCAGCTTGGGTTTCCTTTAAGCTCTGCTCCCTGCCTCGATGTCCTTACACACCATTCTAGCTTTGAATTCAGATTCATGAGCTCAGGGGCATACTAATTCATAAGGGTTTACAACACCAGGCCCACAAATATTCACAATCTGCTAACCATGAACTTCAGTGACCATCATCTCAAAGTGCAAGTAGCAAATGGTATAAACGGTCCAAGTCGGGACTGTGGCTGAAAATGCAGAATGAGAACATACATGATGCAGGACGGTGGAGATGCCTAAAGGCCCACAGAATATTACATGAAATAAAAAATAAATCAGAGAGCAGCAATGGTCTCACTCCATCAGTGAAGTGCGACATTCGGCATAGCATAGAAACACGAGCATACAATATTAAAAATAAACATAATTTACCAAAGACAAAGACATGGGATTTTTGGTGGCTCAATGAGACTAAAAAAACAGAACAAGAAATTTTATTTCCAAATGAAAATTAAAGGCAAAGGTGGGGTTCCCAAGTCTCCTGAGTCTACTCCATGATAGCTCACTTTGCCTTCCCAACTTCCCAACTTGTTTTTGTTCTTCCTCTTCTTTTTTGTTTTTGTTTTTGTTTTTGCTCCTTGCTTCTTCCTAAGAATGACAAACAACATTTAATAGACTAACATGGGGCTGGCACTGTGGCCTAGTAGGCTAAGCTTCTGCCTATGGCACCAGCATCCTGTACGGGTGCTGCTTTGTGTCCCAGATGCTCCTTTTCTGATCCAGCTCTCTGCTGATAGCCTGGGAAAACAGCGGAAGATGGCCCAAGTTCTTGGGCCCCTGCACCCACGTGGGAGACCCGAGTGAAGATCTTGGCTCCTAGCTTCAGCCTGGCCCAGTCCCGGCTGAGGCCATTTGGGGAGTGAACCAGCAGATGGAAGACCTTTCTCTCTGTCTCTCTTTTCGTCTGTAACTCTGCCTCTCAAATAAATAACAAAAACATCTTCAAAAAAACCCCCAATATGACATGTAGAGACTGCTTTTAGTTAATGTGCACAGCAAGCATAACTTTTATTTCTTATTTATGATTTGAAAGGCATCAATTTTTTATCTCATTTTTTACTCAAATTGGAGTCTTGGTTTTGTTAATAGGCTTTGGCATCTCAGAGCTTCAAAATGGAGCTAGCAATCTTGCAAGAGTTTGACCAGCCATAAATAACCCAGTAGATTCTGTATTGCCTCTTTCTTTTTCCTTCCAGAGGAACAAAATTGATGCTCTGATTTTTAAGTTACAAAATAAAACATGATAGCTAAAGCCTAGAAAGTAAACAAAAACAGAGTCATCTGAAATCTCTCCATGCAGAGATAACTAGTCGAAGTATCTTGGCAGGATCTCCTTCCAGACATGTGTATAGCTATATGTATAGATATGCGTGAACACACACATGTAAATAAATGCAGTAGTTCAGAAACGTTGCCCTTCTTTATTTAGGCATTCCAGCATGAAGATGGCATTTGAAACGTAGCAGCATGTGCCTGGCCTTGAAAGACAAATTTGTTACCATAATTGAGAGTTCGTTACACGTCCTATCCTTCCTTTCTTCCTTTCTTTCATTCGTTCTTTATTTTTAAGATTTTGATTTTCTTTCTTTCTTTCTTTTTTTTTTTTTTTTTTGACAGGCAGAGTGGACAGTGAGAGAGAGACAGAGAGAAAGGTCTTCCTTTTGCCGTTGGTTCACCCTCCAATGGCCGCCGCGGTAGCGCACTGCGGCCGGGCACACCGCGCTGATCCGATGGCAGGAGCCAGGTGCTTCTCCTGGTCTCCCATGGGGTGCAGGACCCAAGGACTTGGGCCATCCTCCACTGCACTCCCTGGCCACAGCAGAGAGCTGGCCTGGAAGAGGAGCAACTGGGACAGGATCGGTACCCCGACCAGGACTAGAACCTGGTGTGCCGGCGCCGCTAGGCGGAGGATTAGCCTATTGAGCCATGGCGCCGGAGTAGAGTTACAGACGGAGAGAGGGAGAGACAGAGAAAGGTCTTCCATCTGCTGGTTCACTTCCCAGATGGCTGCAAAGGCCGGAACTGAGCCTATCCCAAGCTAGGAGCCAGGAGCTTCCTCCAGGTCTCCTGCATGGGTGCAGGGGCCCAAGCAATTGGGCCATCTTCCAGGCCATCAGCAGAGAGCTGGATCGGAAGTGGAGCAGCCAGGACTTCAACCAGTGCCCATAAATGACAGCAGCACCGCAGGTGGAGGATTAGCTCATCATACGCAGTGCCAGCCCCTGTTCTCGCTTTTGAATGAAACTGGACAAAGCTTCGCTCCACCAGTCGTCTCCTGGAACGTCCACTTGGATGTCTTCTTGGCATCTCAAACATGACAGATGCAGCACAGCACTGGGCTTCTCTCTAAAAGAGGATTCCATGGCGGTTTTCCACATTTTTGGAAGCAGTCAATAATTCTCCCATTCTTGCCCAAAGCTTCGACTCTCCTCTTTCTCCTATAGTTCCCGTGTGAGCTGTCAGCAAATCTTCTTGGCTTGACTTTCAAAATATGCTCTGAATAGTACGGCTTTTCAGCTCCTCCATCTCGACCATCTGTTGCCTGAATTGCTGTATCAGCCTTCACGTTTACCTCTTGCTTCCGCTCCCACCTCAACCTCTCCCAACTCCAGCTTTGCCTCTGCCCCTCCGGCATGCTGTCGCCCCTCCCCAAGGTGGCCAGAGTGAGCCTCTGTGCAGAATCCTCCACGGCCTTACTATCTCATTCAAGGTGAAAAAGCTGAGTCCGTACAGCAGTCCACCAGGCCCTGCAGGATCTCCCATCTTCTCGGCCCCGCTTCTTGTTGTTCTCCTCCTTGTGTCCTCCTCACCAGCCCACCTTGGCCTCCTTGGAAGGGAGCAGGTGCCTGCCCCAGGACCTTCACACGTGCTGGTTCTTCCATCTAGGATGCTCTTCCCCTGTTGCCTGCGTGGCTTGGCACTTACGCCTTCGGGTCTTTGTTCTGATGTCTACTTCTTGGTGGTCTTTTTCTCTGTGACTTTCTCAGTGAAAGTGGAATTTACTCACTCCTTTAGCCAGGCCCTCCCTTTGTTGCCTTATATTTTCTCCCATAACAGTTCTTACCAAACAAAATTCTACTGATTGTACTTAATTTGTTTATTGTCTCTCTTCTGCTCAAAGCAAGCCCAAGACAGCAAGGACTTCTTATATCTACGTTCACAGTGGTGCCTGAGCCACAGAAGGCACCTAGTGTTAGGAGTTGCTAGGCTCTTGGAACCCAAAAGGCCAACTCAGCATCTGGTAAAATTGAACCCAAGCACAATGCCCCTGGAAGATGGCATGATGGTATTCCATTGGCTGATTCTTCTGGCTTCACCGTGAGTTTTACAGTTCCTTGCCAGTGACCTTCTGGGCTGATAAAACCACACAATGTACATGGTTGACCCTGATAAACACCTGCCAAGGTGGCTTTTTGCTCATCCAGGCCTAATTCATCATGGTGCATGTGAGTCTTTGTGAATACACGGCCCTTTCCCAGGCAAAGGTCATACAGAGACAAGTGCCTGGGGAGAGGATGGAAGGGGAGGGGAGGGGAGAGGAGGGAAGAAGAAGGGAGGAGTGGGGTGGAGTGGCTGAGCACTCAGCCTCCCTGTGCCTTGCAGGTGGCTTATAATCTCACCTCAAAATCTACTGTGCTGTCCTCCTAATTTAACTGGCTATCTCCTCATTGCCTTTGAACCCCCAAATCCTAAAACCTAACACACGTACTATTTGTTGATTGAATGCTCCTCTGCTTTCTACTTCCAAATGCTCTTTCAAAATGCATGACTGATTATTTCACTCACTCATTTAAAACCCACCAAAACCTTCCAGTGTATTGGATAAAAATGTATATTCTGGACTGGGTGCTTGGCCTAGCAGTTAAGATGTTGAGTGCCTGGGTTCGATTCCTGGCTCCAGCTTCCTGCTACTGTAGACCTGGGAGGCAGCAGGTGGTTGCTCAAGCAGCTGGGTCTTTGCCAGAGACATGGGAGACCTGCACTGAGTTCCTGACTCCAAGCTTTGGCTTGGCCTAGTCTTGGCTGTTGTGGACAACTGAGGAATGGATGGAGCTTTATTCATCTGTCTGCCTACCCCCCGCCTCTTGAATTAAAATGTATATTCTTAACATAGCCTGTGATACTGAGTTGACTTCTGCTTAATACCTTATTTTCAAATCATACCACCTGCCATCTCACTTTTTACATTCAAGCTACCTTAGACTTCTCTTATTGCCTAGACATGCAATTCTCTTCCCTTCCTCCCTCAAGACCTCTGAATGTGCTGCTGCTTCTTCCGGAGCCATCTCTCTCCCCACCCCTCGCTATTGTGTCTCTTTACCCTAATAACATTAAAAATAATCCTTGTTTGGAGCCAGCGCCGTGGCTCAACAGGCTAGTCCTTCGCTTTGCGGCGCTGGCACACTGGGTTCTAGTCCTGGTCGGGGCACTGGATTCTGTCCCGGTTGCCCCTCTTCCAGGCCAGCTCTCTGCTGTGGCCAGGGAGTGCAGTGGAGGATGGCCCAAGTCCTTGGGCCCTGCACCCCATGGGAGACCAGGAGAAGCACCTGGCTCCTGGCTTCGGATCAGCGCGGTGCGCCGGCTGCAGCACACTGGCCGCAGCGGCCATTCAAGGGTGAACCAACGGCAAAAAGGAAGACCTTTCTCTCTGTCTCTCTCTCTCACTGTCCACTCTGCCTGTCCAAAAAAAAAAAAAAAAATCCTTGTTTGGAAATGAAGGAGATGATCAGGCGATTGTTTGGCAACATGCACAAACAAGTGCCTGCCTTCAGTTTTGATTTTCTGCTTCACTTTTGGTGCTTGGACTTCACGTGCAATCACAGCTAGTTTTCTTATACATATAGCTGCACTGATTCATCATTTATTAATTTCTTCTTAGTAGGTTTATTTAGTTTCTGTGCAAAGCACAGCTTTTTCTCAAAGACTGAAAGTGGGCTGGCTGGCTGGTTACAAGTGTGAGGCCCACTTCTAACACCTACAACCATCCCAGTCCATGCTGTGCTGGGATCTGGGCACACGAAGACAAGAAAGAGAGGGCTAGTGGTCAGAGGAACAGGTCATTATTCAGAAACCTGTCATTATCCTCCCTACCTTCTCTTTGTCATTGACCTTTTGTGGTCGCCAGTTCTGAATAGATCACCTTTAAGTTGTTTTCATTGTTTCTTCCCTCTTCCAGCTTTCTTGGACTTCATAAACATGATTTAAATTCCTATAGGTGTTTCACTTCATGGTAGCAAAAATCATTTGCTTTGAGAAAAAATAAGAGTTGAAACTATAAATTTATATCTACTGAATATATATATGTATAAACACTTATGAAAATATTCCTGAAAAATAAAATTTAAATGGTATATTTATTCCTTTCAAATAATAGCAGAAGAGGATCATTAAATGATGATAGGGATAATGTTATTATTTGTCCATGAAAGCAAACTACTACTCAAATGGAGAGATACTCCACTTCCTCTATCTCATGCTCATCTCCCAGGTTGATTAAGGCTGTTATGAGGGACCACTTTTTTATTGGCTGCAGCAAATAATGCGCTGAGCAGATTTATCGTGTCCTGGTCCTCATCATTATCATCAGCAAGCACTTCCAGGGCACCTATTGTAGGCGAGAGATGTGCTTGGAGCTTTTCATTTCTCTGGGGAGACAGGGCATATTTATAACAGAGACAGATAACTCTACAGTACAGTCAGTGCCAAACAAATGACATGGAAAATAAGGGTAACAGGACTTCAAAGCAAGGCGTGATCCGGGCCTGGGATGGAAGGCAAGTGCCAGGCTGGAGGAGAAGGTGGAGCCTTCCCAGCTAAGGCAGCTCCGTGGGCATCAGGTTAGGGGCACAGGTTCCACGGAGGGATGGGGAGTACTGAGTTTTCCAAAAATGAAGAGTAGGGGCTGCTGAGTATGTGGCAACAAGTGGATTACATCACTGGATTCTGGGTAGTGATTACAGCTAACACTTATATGCTGTCATTATGGACTCATATTATCTATGCACAATTGTGCATTGCTCATGCACAGTTGTTCCCTGTCTTTCAGCGATGTTGCCAGTGTGCAAGCATCCTAGAGTGCTTATACACACTCAGAGGCTGCAGCATCACTAGAGGATGTAATCTTACCAGATCACCTTCTTATAAGCAATCTAGCATTAACTGAAGCACTGGTATGCAACACAGGACTGTCTGTATTACACACTGCTTTAGACCTATTGACATATATGATTTTTCACGATGCTGTTAGGAGGGAGACACTATCCTGGGTGAGCAACCGAGGTACGGAGCCTCTGATTGCCCGAGGCAACTGGTAAGATGCAGAACCCGAATCCACACTTGGGCAGTCCAAGCGCCTACACAGGAAGCTGGTAGCTTTTGATTGCAGAATTAGGGGCTTAGAGATCTCTCCTCTTTTAACTGTGGGGTAGGGGCCTTGTGGGGGTGTTTAACAGGGATGTTATATATTATCCCCACGAAGGAGGACAGCTCTGGCTGTGATGGGAAAGGCTGGAGTGGCAGCAACTGGAAGCAGTGAGACAACTGGGCAGAACTTCCCAGTGATGTGCAGAGGTGCACAGCTGTTGCCCTACCAGGGTCACGAGAATGTCAAGGACACAGCTCCCCTCAGACCTCGGCAGACCTACAGGAGACAGGGCAAGTGGAGTGACCAGGCAAGGGGCCTTGAAATACAGCCACATCTACCCACGTGCTATTCAAATTCAACAGCTCTCTGTGGGTGCCATGCCATGGACATTGCTGATAAGCACTAGATTAGAAAGATGTTTGTCTTACAGAGCAGCAGCAGTTAGGCAAAGTACAGGCCGAGACTAGACTCTGCAGGGCTTCTTGGCCTGGATGGTGCCAATAAGGGGAAAGGTGGGGTGTTCAGGAATGACTCTTGGAAAGGCAAGGAACAGAGAGGAGGTGGTGGCTCTGTGAGGGCAAGGAGGGCCTAGGGTGGTTGGCTCTGGGGAACAGGAACAACAGCTGTCAGTCTGTGAAGTTGGAGGGACACTAGGGCTTTTACTCAAGACTGTCTTGTGTTTTTGTGTGTTCCCTGATATTCTGGTGTAGACTTTACTAGATGTTTACTTCTTGAATGAATCCTATTGGAATTAATAATTTAATTATTAATTTAAAGCTAGAAAACAATGAATTAAAGAAATCCAGTTTCTGAGACTGAATTTTTCCTAGCAGTAATGATGATAGCCTTGCAATAACTAGAAAGAAACTGCCTGGTCTGGTTTTCCAAATGCACTGAGAGTGTTCCAGGGTTGCCTGTAGTAGAGACAACGGCTGGCTGAGAGCTCGGATACCTGGGCTTAGAAATCTTAGATCTGCCCGTCACCAGCTGAGTGTACAAGTCATTTATCCACTCTGCACTCCAGTTTTTCCATCTGTAGAAGGGAGATGAGAGTATCTACCATGTGGAGTTGTGTGGCTGTTAGGAATTAATGCATATAGAGCACTTAGTACTGTGTTGAGTACAAAGTGAGCATCGTTACATGTTGGCTGTAACTATGGAATTGATTAGTCAAAGCCCTGGCACACATGGACTGCCTACACACATGTACACCTGAATGCATGCAACACGGGACGTGGGCAGTGGGCAGTGGGCATGTGGGCTGCTGAATATGGCCGGGACCAAATGCTAGCGTGGCACATAGCAAGGCACCCTGGGGGCACTCTTGTCAAATTCATGACCATATCAAGGGGAAACTGTCCTTCTGTGGAGGAATGGGAGAAGAAAGGAGAGGGCATCCATCCACTGTGAGGTTGGTGCATGTGGGTGGAGAGCACCCATGGATTAAGAACCATCTGCATCTGATCCAGGAGAAATAAACTGGTAAGCTTCTGAAAAGTAGGGGAAACCTCTTCTTCCCTGTGCCCTTACTTCCTGTCTTTACCTACTTTGTTTTCTGATTAAAAAGGGACAATTGCTCAGTGTGAGCATCTGACATGTATAGAAGACTCTGCTTGGAGAAACCAATCCGCCTGAATCCAGCCAAGCATCGTGAGCTCACATTATTTTTTTTTCTATCCCTAGTTGTTTTGCAGAACTAAGCTGATATAAATTTAAGGCTGTATCTTGCATTTTTGTTTGTTTAGCATTATATTACGTATGATTTCTCCCTGTCATCACTCTGTGATTATTTTAATGCATACAGAATATCCAGAAAAATGATGACTCCCTCTTACTAAAATAGAACTTTTAGGTTCTTTCCAATTATTTCCAATCTTTTTCAATAATTATTATTTATTTGAAAGAGTTACAGAAAATGGAAGATACAGACAGTAAAAGAGACATCTTCCATCTGCTGCTTCACTCCCTCCCCAAATGGCTTTGATGGCTTGGGCTGTGCCAGGCTGAAGCTAGGAGCCCAGAGTTTCTTCCAGGTCTTTCATGTGGGTGCAGGGTCAAGCACTTGGGCCATTTTCCTTTGCTTTCTCAGGTGCACCAGTAGGGAGCTGGATCTGTAGTGAAGCAGCTGGGTCTCTAACTGGCGCCCATATGTGATGCTGGCTTCATAGGAGGTGGGTTAACATGTTATGCCACAATGCCAGTCCCTTTTAAAATTTTTTAAAAATATTTATTTATTCATTTGAAAAGTCAGAGTTGCAGAGAGAGGGAGAAGGAGAGGAAGAAGAAGAAGAGAGAGAAGGAGGGTGAGAGTGAGAGAGTGAGAGAGACTGACTGACCGTCTGCTGGTTCACTCCCCAGAAGGTTGCAATGGCCAGGGCTGAGCCAGGCTGAAGCCAGGAGCCAGGAGCTTCAATATGGGCCTCCCATTTGGATGGCAGGAATGCAAACCATTGGACCATCTTCCATGGCTTTTCCCAGGCCATTGGTAGGGAGCTGGATAGGAAGTGGGGCAGCCAGGACTTGAAGCAGCACCCATATGGGATGCTGGCACTGCAGGTGGCGGCTTCACCTGCTTCGCCACAACGCCAGACCCCCGATGCTTATTTTCATAAATGACACTATGATGGACATTTTCAGGTAGGATCTTTCTCTAATTTTTGGCTTATTTCATTAGGAATAATTTCTGAAAGAGGAAATCTTAGTGAACATATTTTCTTCCCCATCTTTTTCACCAGCCACGCACTACCCACAGACAGAGTTGGAATTCGAGCTTTCAGAGAGGAAATGGACTCCTTGGCACGTTTACACACTTCAGGGCAGTGTAGACTTCCAGTCCATGTCACCCTTGAAGGGTCATAAGGCCAGTTGAATATCCCCACCATGATGGTCCCTCCCCGCCCCATTCACATGCATTTACATTGACACTGGCTCAATGCATAGCTGATGCTCAAGATGCCCTAGGGTCATCTTCATTTTACAGGTGAAAATGCACCCCTGCTTTAACATAACCCTTACACCGGGGATATATTTTGTGAATGGGGAATTGTTAGAGAGTTTAGCTATGACTACATCTCTGATTTTGTATTCTACTGAAAGCTCATATATGATGTGTTGCCATAAATCAGGATAATTCACTGATTTACATAGTTAATTTTAGTACTTCAAGGCCATCTCTATTTAGGACAGTAGTAATAGGAATAAAAAATAACCATTATACCGAGAAAAATGCCTCACATTCATATGATACTGTTCTTGCACAGAAATCGACACACCCCGTCAATGTTATTGGTACAGCACACTGCTATAAAGCACTCAGCTGAGAAGTTCTTCACCTGACTTTTGGAGAAATGAGTTAAGAAGTTATGTGACTTGCCCAACACCCTTAGGGGAACTAAAGACAAGCCAAAACCACCCAGGCCCCTCCTAGCACATCCTGTGCACCCAGTGTTAAAGAGCAGGAGGCGAGGTATCTGGTTCCTTACCAGTGGGTTTGACAACAACTGCCAGGAAGTCGGTGGTGAGGGAGCTGACATAGAGGAGGATGCAGGGCGCCTTGGTGGTGCTGAAGCTGAAGCGGATCTCCTCCTGGGCCAGGTCCGGGGGCGAGTTCTGCTGCTCCAGAGAGTTCTCGGCCCGGCTGCCTGAGTCTCTCGCGCTGACCACTGGGGCCTGGAAGTTATACCGCAGCCACATCCCTTCTTCAAAAAATGCACCAACATCTGTCGGAGAGGAGAGAGTTGAAGATTAAGGGGCTGGGGTCCCGATGCTGATACCGGCAACATTTTAAACTTGAGTGGACTGTTGATTCCATGATGACCTCTCAAGCAGTCCATGGAAGGCAGACACTGGCCCAGGAAGGGGACCAATCAGACTGAGTAAACTTCTCTGCAGGTGGATGTCATTTCAACAACACAACACTATCAAGAAAAAAAGAGTGTGCAATAGAGTGTGGAAATCTGTAACACTAAACCAATAGTAAAAATTAAGAAACTTAAATCAGCAGGAAAAAACATGTACATCTCTCAGACCCAGTAACAGATTTTTAGATTAGAGAGATACACTGAAAATGAAGGCAATGTTATAACATAAACCCCTGATTTAAGGAGTTCATAGCTACATCCTTTTGAGAATGGATTTGCTGTGGACATTCACACAGGAAAGCCTTTGATAAACTCTGCGTCTTTGATGCTTTGGGAAATCATAAAAGGTGAAGTTAGAGAATTCGGTTCAAAATTTGCCTCTGCTATTCATTAGTTGTGTGGCCTTTGGGGGGAGTTTCTTAGCTTTTCTCATCTCTAGCTTTCAGAATTTCAACTATGGAGAGAAATTAGCACTCAAAAAATAGTCCCTATTATTTTTATTATTATTATTAAATGATCAGAGATATACATATATCTATGGTTAAACAGAATTTCTAAAAAAACATCAAAGGTAGCTATTTGATGTGATGGATATATTGAAGATTTTTGTTTCGTTTTTAGATTTATTTATTTGCAAGGCAGAGTTACAGAGGGAGGGAGGGAGGGAGGGGGAGAGAGATATCTTCCATCTGCTTATTCACTTCCCAAATGGCTGCAACAGCTGGGGCTGGGCCAGGCCGAAGCAGAGAGCTTCATTCCGTCTTCCTTGTGAGTGCAGGGTCCCAAGGCACTTGGGCTATCCCAGGCACATTAGCAAGGAGCTGGGTTGGAAACGGAGCAGCTGGGATTCAAACTGGTGCCTATATGGGATGCTGGTGTCACAGGCAGTGTCATAATCCACTGCGCCACAACGCTGGCCCCTAACATATGTTAACTGTCTTTATTTTGGCAATCATATCACATTGTACAACTATATCAAGACATCAAATCATACACCTTACATATAAACAGATTTTATTTTGTCAGTTATACAACAGAGAGAGAGCAGAATCTAGGCCATGAACACTTTCTCCATACCTTTTTCCTATGCCTACTCAGTGCTAACTGGCTTTCATCATTGCCTGGCAAACACATTCTCGCTGTAGGTCCCCACTGTGTGCTCACCAGTCATGCCCTGACTCTCTCTGAAAGGCAAGTCTCCCTGTAAAGATGTGCTTGGTCTTCACGGTCACTGCTTCACAGCCTTCAGCAGGTGCCTTTCCGGAAGCATTTCTCAAACTTCATTGCCCATGGAAGTTGTTACTCTCGTAACACTTGGCATCCCGCTAAATGAACATTATGCAGGATACAGTTTGTGAAGCACTGCTCTACATTATAATTAGTAGGAGAGCCCAGCTGCTAATAGGATTCTTTCATCTGGGGACTTCAACATTTGTTCTTGTTAAGCAAGTTGGCTTGGAGTAGTGGTGTCCAATGCCTGGGGCTGAATTTTGGCCTTACCTTACCAATATCTAACCATGCTCTTTTGAACCATCAATGGCTTACAACTGTCTTATTCCATTTCTTCCTCTGAAAAATGGGGCCTCACAGGTGGTTTTGAGGATTAAGCAACTTATGTATACAACACCTAGCCTAGTGCTCGGAATATAAGAGATGACTCAACCATTATTACAAAGGCAGGTTACCATTATCTACTGAGGGTGACAGATGCCGCCTTCTAGTGCCACGCCACAACCCACATGTGAAACTTCAGTAATTCACCATGGTACTGATACAGAGTCCTGTGCTTCTCAATGAGTGTGGTGAACGGAGTTCAGTTAACTGCAGGTTCTCAGCTATGGGCAATTCTATTTCCCTCCTGTGCCTCTCAGCACAAGGACATTTGCAAACGTATGTTTTCTATGTGGGGTGGGGGTTGGTTGTCCAGATGATCGGCTGGGTTCTGATGGCATTTAGTGGGTAGGGTGAGGACAGCTGAGTGTCTTGCAATGTGTCAGGCTGTCTTACACAACTGGGAATGTCCTTCGGTATGGGCATTGTGGCACAATGAGTTAAGCCACTGCCTGGGTTGCCCACATTCCATATTGAAGTGCCAGTTTGAATCCCAGATCCTCCACATCTGATCCAGCTTCCTGCCAATGGACATCCGGGAGGCAGTAGGGGATGGCTCAAGTGCTTGGGTCCTGGCTGGGAGGCTTAGATGCAGTTCTTGGCTCCTGGCTTCAGCCTAGCCCAGTCCTGGCTGTTGTGGCCTTGTGGGGAATGAACTAGTGGATGGAAAATATCATATATATGTGTGTGTGTGTGTGTGTGTGTCACTTTGCCTTTCAAGTGGATGAAAGTCAGTAGATAAACTTTTTATATAAAATGAATTACCCTTGTTAGGTAGGAAGTCAGTTATGAGCTTATGTGTGTGTGACAGGCCTAAAGAGAAGACATCTATATGCATCTGCATCTCAAAGTCATCCTAATGACTAATGTTTCAGGGGAAGCCCAGATTTCGCATCCTGCCTGCCCTGCCCCCTTTTACCTGATAACCTGCCAGGTGGAGGCCCTCACCCCTCCTGCTTCCTGCCTGATAAATCTTCCACAATCTCCCAGGTGCAGCCCAGTATCTGCATGTCAAACACCCTGCTCCCTTCCTCAGGTCTGATAACATTTGCATCCATAAAGTCCTTTGTTTCAGACCTTCAAGAGAAGTTTTTCTATTTACATCCAAAAAGCCCTTTGTTCCAAGAGGAGCAGAGGTGGGGAAGCAAGACCCATCTCCTTAAAACCCCCAGCCTCAACTGGACTGCGCGCTCAGCTCTCTGCATCTTTGCTGAGCCGCCCGCCTGGCCTGGCCGGGTGTACTCTCCACTCACCCATGCAGCCCCGCTCTCCCCCAGTCTGAGGGACTGGGCACTCTCTCTCAGGCCCTGTCTGGAGAGGTGCCCATCCGTCCTTACAGATGTTCCTTCTTAATAAACCTTGCTATTTTACCTCCCCCTGCTCTCTGTCTCACGCCTGAATTCTTTCTTGCGCGAAGACAAGAACCCTGCAATTTCTCCGGTAACACCCTGATCCAAGTGCCAGAACAGAACGACCCTTTGGTGGAAGCACAGGACTGAACAAACACTGAATCCAGGCTTCTGCTTCACTTCCTGGAATGTGCAGATGAAGAAAATTCACTTCCTGCTGTGAGGAATTAAATTCCTCTGGAGTGCAGGGAGGTGGCCTGCCCACCATCTGAGGACAGCATGGGGAGGGCTGTGGTGCTCACTCATCAGGGACGGGACCAGGCCCTCACCTCACTGCCTGAATAACCCGAGTTAGCTTCCCAGGCTTGCAGCAGGGAAAGCTCCGGACAAAACGCTGGGCACAGGGAGCACAGCCGGCTCACCTGCAGCTCTGCAGTAAGGGGCCACTTTTTTTTTTTTTTTTTTGGTGATTCTTAAAAAAGATTTATTATTTGAAAGAATTACAGAGGGAGAGGGAGAGAGAGAGGGAAAGGTGGAGGGGGAGAGGGAGAGAAGGGGAGAGGGGGAGAGGGGGAGAGGGGGAGAGGGGGAGAGGGGAGAGGGAGAGGGAGAGGGGGAGAGGGGGAAAGGGGGAGAGGGAGAGGGGGAGAGGGGGAGAGGGGGAGAGGGCCTTCCTTTCACTGGTTCACTCCCCAGATGGCTGTAATGATCAGGGCTGAGCCAGACTGAAGCCAGGAGTCAGGAGCCTCATCAGGTCTCCCACATGGGTGCAGGGGCCCAAGCACTCAGGCCATCTTCTGTTGCTTTTCTCAGGCCATTAACAGAGAGCTGGATCAGAAGTGAGGCAGCCGGGACTCGAACTGGTGCCCTTAAGGAATCCTGGCATCCCAGGCGATGGCTGTACCAGATACACCACAGTGTCAGCTATGGGTCCACTTTGTCACAGAGATGTTCTACCAGAGTATGTAGGGGCCATTTTCTAAGAAAGAAGAGGTCAAATTGGGTCTTGTAGGAAGAGTGAGAGGGAGGCTAGAGATCAAGGTCAGAGAACTCAAGCCAATCAGGTGTTAGCAGACAGGGACATTGCGCAGGAACAGACAAGCACACCAGGCACTTGAAGTTCAAGAGTGAGGAGAAATGAGGGAGCAAGTCCTAGATCGCTTGCTGACAATAGCAATATTACATGAATACTTAGCAAACCGTTTCAACCATTAGATAACAACTTAAGAAAACATTTACCAGAAGGTCCAATGCCTTCTATAAATTTTAAGAATCATGTATTTGAAAACATCTCTTAAATATCTAACATGGTGTAGTTTGTTTAGCCAGTAAACTTAAGCACAACCATCTAAAATGTTTTTAGTTTCTTTCTACCAACACATTTAAAACATATGATACACAGATTCAGGTCACACAAATTAAAATGTATCTTTGATTGATTTTAGCAACTTAAATTTATGGATAATCTTATCTATAAGCCATTTCAAATAAAACTCTTATTAAAATTTCCCCATGTGGACATACAATATGTACACACATATAACATAGCATAATAGACCAATATAGGCGGAGGATTAGCCTATTGAGCCACGGCGCCGGCCACAATTTAATCTTTAGACCTTATAAAAGAGATGGCTAACATTTTTCTGTAATAGCATAGCCAAAATAAGAACTTAAATAATAATCTCATAGCTAGATTTACTTCGTCATCAGTGAAGTATACAGTAAGTAGAAAAAACCTCCCTTTCAGACCAAAGGGAAAGAAAGTTTTAAAGTGAGAATATAATTTTCCTCATGGGCATTGTCTACCTTAGAAAAACTACTACAGAACATGCCTGTGACTATAGGCTTGTAGTTCAGGCCACTGAAGATGTGAGATGGGACACGGGCACTCCCTTGACTTGCATCCTCTGGTCTGCTTTAACACAAACCAGGAGGAAAAGAAAGCTCGGCATCAGAAGCAATGGGTGGCAGGCCTATTAATGGCTGATCTGTACAGTGATCTGCCCTCAAGGAGACCCAACAGGCCAGTCCACTGCAGTGGCTTTCAAAGTGGTAAGCCTGGGCTTCAGCAGAAGTCAGCTTGTGAAGAGCCCTGGCAGCTCTGCCAAGAGTTGGATCACTGGAAATGGACCTGGCCTGGAGTCGAAGGATGCCCAGGTCAGAGCCACAGATCTTATTGGCTCTAAGCTGAAAAGCCCTTCACTCAGCCCAACTTCCAAAGTGACCACTGCAGCTGAGGGGATGGTCAAGCAGGGTCAGCAACATTGCAGGCAGAACTGTAAATTTCTTGTTAGAGATGCCCCCTGCCTTTACCTGGCCAGCTCTCCTCCCAGGCCAGCCAAGTAATGAAAGTCAACAGAGTGCCTTCCCCTAGGAGGTTCACACCTCCCTTAGGATATACCCCATGTGAAGAGATAGATAGGTCTGGGCCTCTGAATTTACAAGGCCTAAAGCCCACCAGATTATTATCAAGCCCCTTCTATCAGGTTCTATTTGCCTCTCAATCAGAAAAATTACTTGTAGCTTAGACAGCACCTTTCTTAGCTCCTCTAATAATGACTCTGTCCTTTGTTCTAGGCCCTGTCTAGTGCACTTGGGCCTCATTCCTTTGTAATCATAACCTCTACTCTACCACCAATGGCTCTACTCCCAACCTGTGTGTACTGATGGTCCTCTTCCCCACTTAATGCTGTATAATTGTTCAAACCTGGTAAATGCCACTCTTAGGATCATTGGTTACTATCCTCACTCTGTCTTTTATGACCTTGTCTAAATATGATCAGAGTCGGCAAACTTGGAAGGCTTCCATAGCTTTGGCAACTCATGACGACAGCCTAGGATGGTTACTGGCGCCATAAACTAGAGTGTCAATTTGTTGGGTCAACAACAGGAGCCACTGTGCACTTGCTCCTCATGTGGGATCTCTGTCCTTAATGTGCTGTACATTGTGATTTAATGCTATAACTAGTACTCAAACAGTATGTTTCACTTTGTGTTTCTATGTGGGTGCAAACTGTTGAAATCTTTATACTAAACTGATCTTCTGTATATAAAGAGAATTGAAAATGAATCTTGATGCAAATGGAAGGGGAGAGGGAGCAGGAGAGGGGAGGGTTGCGGGTGGGAGGGAAGTTATGGGAGGGGGAAGCCATTGTAATCCATAAGCTGTACACTGGAAATTTATATTCATTAAATAAAAGTTAAAAAAAAAAAAGAGTGAGGAGCACAGAACTGGGGCCCAGACAGGAGCACGGAAGAGGCCTCTAGGCAGTGGAAGCTCTGAAGCATCTGAGTTTCACGGACAGTGTAACACCAGCGTTTCCCATAGATTATGCTCTCTCTGTAGTCAGAGAGTGAACAGAACTGAATCCCGCACATCAATTTTTTAAAAGATCTATTTATTTACTTGAAAGACAGAGTTAGAGTTAGAGAGAGTTAGAGAGTTAGAGAGTTAGAGAGAGAGAGAGAGAGAGAGATCTTTCATCTGCTGGTTCACTCCACAAATGGCCACAATGGCTGGAGATGGGCTGGTCTGCAGCCAGGAGCCAGGACCTTCTTCCAGGTTTCCTACCTGGGTATGGGGACCCAAGGACTTGGGCCATCTTCCACTGCTTTCCCAGGTGCATTAGCAGGGGCCTGAATTGGAAGTAGAGCAGCCAGGATTTGAACCAGTGCCCATATGGGATGCTGGCATCATGGGCTGCAGCTTTATCTGGTACACCACATACAACGCTACACCCTCTCTCCCCGACACCATTTTCAGACCACCTGCTTGGAAGCCTGTTAAGATCCTGGTTCTCAGACCCGCCCTAGAACTGAGTTTGGAGGTCTGAATCAGTCTCTTGGGAACCAGCATTTTGAATGGGCTCCCAGGTGTTGTGTAACAGGAGGATGTGAGATCTGAGAGTTGGAGCTGAGGCGGGATGTGGTACTAACTAGAGCCTCATGGAGTGAGTAACTGAATGGTCCCTATCACAGTGAGAGATTGTGTTTATCAGCTGAACCAGAGACAGCCATTCCAAGGCAGAACATGAAGGGAAATTCAGAAATCTAAGGATTTTAGATAAACAATCCAAAAATATGCCTTGGAGAATCCTTTTGTTGTGTTTTAGAGTTGTCATTAAAAAGCTTTACGGATTTATGTTGGTTTTGGAGGGAGGGATACGCCATGCTTAAACGTGTTATTCTGAAACTGCATCATAAACCAACTGTTAAAGCAAGGCCTGGGAGTGATGCGAATCATTTAAAGTTCCAAGTGGCAGATTTATAGCTGTCATTTCACTGTTTCAGATCATTTTAAGGAAATGCCAAATCAGGGTACTGGAATATCTTTTAGGGAAGTAACACTTTCATCTCTTCTGAATGAATAACTAAACACTAATTTAACAAGCACCAGATAACATCATTTCCTTCATTAAATTATCAAAAAGTACTAATGTAGAATACTTAAGATTTTATACTAATAATAGTCCAAGTTTTATAATATTCATTTTTAATAGAAAATGATATTTTGGGTTTAGCTACTCTAAGCTGTATTATAAAAGAGACCTATTGAACTATATTATGTTTCTAAAAATTTTGAAACACATTATTCTATCGAAAGTCTTAAGTTCATAAAGGAGGCGGTAACCCTGAATAAGTGACCTGGATAGATCTCCAACGTAGATCATAGGTAAATTATTCCTGATGGACAAAAAGAAGCTGGCAAATGTTTGGAATAAAATCAACAAATCATTCATTTCAGAATAATACCCGGAAGTTATTCATCCACTCCCTTCTCTATCCAAAGTCCTGAAGTTTACGACAGTGGGGGAAATACCCTACCAATAAAAACCAAAACCAAACAGTTGGCACTTACCACATTATTAAATTGTGCTTCTTGTTTTTCTTCTCCAAGGTAAATAATTCTAGTCCTTTTGCCTTCTCATTTATGATATATTTTAACATATACTTTTAAAAGCCAACACGATTCTTTTTGTTCTCTAACTTTCCTATGAGGACACAGAATTGAAAGTCCCCAACTTAAACATTTTTTCCCCCAAAGATTTATTTGCAAGTCAGAAACTTACAACTTGGAAATATTTCCCCACAGAAATGATGGCAAGCTTGCCAGTAGAATCCACAAATGCTGAGCCACACTAGATAGAGAACAAAAGGGGTGCCACTGTGTATTTATAATTAAAACAGAAATGCTGTGGTCAAGGTGCCAGAGAGGTTGCCTATGTCTCTTGCTGGAGTGAGTCTGACAGCGGGCTGTGGCTCTTGGCTCCAGCGTCCTGTTAATGCTGACCCTGGGAGGCATCCATGATGGTTCAAGTAACTGAGTCCCTGCCACCCAAGTAGGAGACCTGGATTGAGTCCTGGGCTCCTGGTTTCATCCCAGCCCAGCCCTGGCCATTGCAGGCATTTGGGGAGCAGCCAGCAGATGGGAAGTCTCTTTCTCTCTCTGCCTCTCAAAAAAAAAAAAAAAAATCCTATGAGAGTGTCTGGGAGCAACGTCTATATTTGAGAAAGCACAGGCCTGAGCCACAGCCTTAGGGTCGTTAACCTCTTCCATGGCTGAATTCCATTGCCCAGAATAATCATTCTCATTAACTGCTTTTTAATTAGTCATCTAGGGAAGGAGTTAAGTGAATTTCATGCAGTTCTGCTCCAGGAGACCTGGGCCATCACCCTCTGCGAGCATCATGATTCTGCATTAGACTTGGTTCGTCCAGGGCACTGTGCACAGCACAGCTCTGTTTAAGCTCATTTCCAGTGGTTCTCCCAAGGCCATGCTACTCTGAAACACAACCGCTTCTCTCCTGACTTTACACTGTTAAAATCTGCTTTTTCTCCCCAAGTGTGCTACTCAATTTCCCTCCTGAATGTTTTATTCTGCTTGTTTGATGTTGTCTTCAATTTACTATAATCATTTTGGACTAACAACATTGGACCTGGGATGGGTTAATGTCTCCCTCAACTAGTTTTGTTTCTCCAGGTAGATATGTATCTATTGTAACCAATTTCCCACCATGCTCTCTAAGGGCCTGGTCACTTCCAGGTCAGTTTCTATATAATAAAAATCTATATGATGGAGAAAAAAATATCCAAGAAAAATCTCTTCAGTTTAGCCTGAACAGCACGTCCTGCCCATGAGACAAGTTGAAGGATATTACTTTAAACACATCAATAGGCTATGACTTAACTGTGGAGGAGCCAGGGAGCCTTCCTGGTTAAAGTTTGAGTAACTTTACCAGGATCTTAACATGAAGATAGTTTGCATTTACTATTTCCAAAGCCATTATCCTGAAGCTGTGTTATGTATAAATGGCATGGCCAGCGCTGCGGCTCACTAGGCTAATCTTCTGCCTGTGGTGCCATCACCCCAGGTTCTAGTCCCAGCTGGGGTGCCGGATTCTGTCCTGGTTGCTCCTCTTCCAGGCCAGCTCTCTGCTGTGGCCCGGGAAGGTAGTGGAGGATGGCCCAAGTCCTTGGGCCCTGCACCTGCATGGGAGACCAGGAGGAAGCACCTGGCTCCTGGCTTTGGATCGGCACAGCGCGCCGGCTGTAGCGGCCATTGGAGGGTGGTGAACCAACGGAAGGAAGACCTTTCTCTCTGTCTAACTCTGCCTGTCAAAAAAAATTAAATAAAAAAAAAATAAAAAGTATAAATGGCACATGAAGGAACTTCAAAAGCTTCATGGAAAAGTGAAATTAAATGATAAAATTTATAAACTTTCTCAATATTGGCTTCATCAAGTTTAAGACAATTTTGTAAGTGATGGTGCCAGCCATTTAGTCCATGCCTAAGGAACTGAGGGTCCTGAGAATGGAACCCTGTCAATGCAGTCTTTATTACATAGTAACTGGAGAAAGGTGAGCTCTCTTCTATAAGGTAAGCACACAAAAAGAAGTCAGCAGGAGCCACGGCTGTTGGGTGGATGCCTAGTGACTTCCCATAAAACTCACAAAATTGCCTTTTTTTGGAGAGGAGTGAGCAGGAGCATGGTGTTGGAGGGGAACCATTCCGGAGAAGCTTCCCTGGGTGTTTTTTTTCCCCTGCTGCTTTGGTTAACTTTCTCAAAACCCTCTCATAATAAGCGGATGCTGTCATTCTTTGGTCCTCCACCACATCAGCTTGAGAAACGTCTTGAGCATCCCCAAAACTGCTGCCTTGACCTTTATTCTTGACCAATTTTCACTTTGACCGGACCACTTTCACTTCTTGGTTGCTCTTGACTTGATTGTTTTTTCTTCAACATCCTACTGGACAAGCTTTGTTTCTTCTCTTGTTGCCATTCTTCAAATACATGCTTCAGGATCTTGATCCCAATTGTGGAAAACTCCTATTGGAAGCTCTGCTCCTCTCTGCAGCTGGTCTGGGCACAGCAATTTTAAGACCCATTGAGCAGAAACTTCCCGCCACTTTAAATTTTCAGTCATAATTGTGTAAGTGGAAATACTGTGTGGTATTGGTTATTATTTCTTCTGTTAATCATCAGTTCTCATTTAGGGCATGAACAAGATCAACCTTTCCTTGCAAAGTTACGTGAAAAGCCTGCTGCCATGGGTTCCCTCTTCAACACTGTCACATCTCTTCTTAGAAATTAGTTATTAATTTGTAAACTGCTCATTTGTTTGGGGCAGGTCCCCATCAACTTTTCATAAAGCATCAATGAGTTCATTATTCTTCCACACAAGTTTCATGATAAATTTGATGTTTGTTCTTGCTTCAATTGTCTTTTAAATTTTTTAAAGATTTATTTTATTTATTTGAAAGAAAGAGTTACAGATACTGGCAGAACGAGGGGGGGGGGGGAACGGTCTTCTATCCACTGGTTCATTTTCCAAATGGCTGTAATGGCCAGAGTTGTGCCGATCCAAAGCCAGGAGCCAGGAGCTTCTTCTGGGTCTCCCATGCACATGCAGGGGCCTAAGCACTTGGGCCATCTTCTACTGCTTTCCCAGGCCATAGCAGAGACCTGGATCATAAGTGGAGCAGCTGGGACTTGAACTGGCATCCATATAGGATGCTGGCACTGCAGGCCGGGGCTTTAACCTGCTGTACCATAGCGCCAGCCTCTCTTGCTTCAATTTTAACATAATTCATGTTGCTTAGACATGATTTTTTTTTTGATATCTTATCCTTCATAGTGTCTCAAACCAAGTCCCTTCAGACATGTCATAACAAGTCAGTTCAAGTTTATTCCAGTGCTAAACATTTTTGAAATACATGCATGGTGCTTTTTATGATACACATTTTCCATGAACTTTCTGAAGACCACTTATCTACAGCAGTGAAATGAAGGCTTCATTAGAGCAGATTCATTTGAGAAGTATAACAAAGGATTAATGTGGTGCATGGAGGCAGAAATTAAAAGATGTGGGCTTTAGCCTGGCTTTGCCAACAACTAGTTGTGTGACGTTGGTCAGGAATATCATCATTCCCAGACCAAAGACACCTGTATCTTCCTCTGTGTAGTACTTAGCCTTTTTCATATATACTCTCAAATATTTTATAAGTGTCTTCTATGAGCTGTTACCGATTTAGCAGGGAGTAAACTACATCTAAGTTAATAACTGAAGGTAAGAGAATTTCAAGTAGCATTTGGAGTAGAGAAGGTATTCTGGGTAGGGAAGAGACAGGAAGGCTCTGAGGAGAGAGACAATATTGAGGCCATGCAAGGAAGGCCATGGTAGCTAGAATTCAGGGGAAATGGGAGGAAGTGAGGCGAGGGAGAAAGACAGTGACATATTGAGAATTTTATTCTTTATACAGAAAGCCATGGCTAACCTCTGAAGGGTTTTGAGCAAAGATGACCGAATCTGATTTTCAGTTTCCCAAGATCATTCTGGCTGCAGTTTGGTGAATAAATTAGAGGGAGAGGAGAGATGATAGAGACAGATCACCGAAGAGGCCATTGCAATGGGGCAAAGTACGACTTGGGCTAGTGGTTAGAAGATAGAGACATTTAAAGGAAAAACTGGGGGCTCTGACAAAACCTCAGGAGTGGGGAGGTGAAGAAGATTCCTGCCATCTGGATGGATGGCGGTGATAACCTCCGATGCTGGGAACACAGAGGTGGCCCTGGTGGGGTTGGGGTTTAGCAGGTATCAGGAGTTTAGCTCTGAACAAGCAAAGTTTGAGGTGCCTTTTAGTTGAAGAAGTGACGTCAAAGAGGTCTGGGCCAGAACGAACCATTTCAGATCATTGTTAGAGGAGGTGTCGAACTCCTCCAACACGGGCTCCCCTAGGGGAAGTGTACAGAGAGAGAAGAAAGGTTAACTCAGGACTGAGCTTGGAGAATTCAGTGACATTGTTCAAGGAGGGCAGAACCACCGGGGGAGCAACAAAACCACGAGGAACGAATGAAGCCGATTCTGTTGTTTTAAGAAAGAGGAACTGGTCAACAGGCCAGGATGCTGCTTAGAGATCCAGTTGGCTTTTCCCTCAGAAGGAAAACCCTAGAAGCCTTTCACCTCTGCACTTTCACTTGCCAGGTCAATGGCTTCAGCCTGGCTTCCCTTCACTGATGTTGCTGTCACTGAGGTCACCGCGAGCTTCCTAGTTACGGTAAGTGGACAACTGCTACCCTTCTTTCTGACTTTTCACTCTCTGGTTTTCCTTTCACCTCTTTCCACGTTGCCTTGTCCATGGCCTTTTTCTCTTCGGTGTATCCTGAAAGCACTGGGGCCTTGCCTTCAGCCTCTTCCACATCACTGAACCCACTCCTGAGAAAGCCTTATCCTCATTGCTCCCAACATGCAACTTCCCGTAGGAAGACTCCACCTGGTTCTCCTGGGAGACTCAAACTCAAGACACACACAATGCATTGTATCATTTCCTGCTAGTTGGTCCCTCTCCCTGAATTTTCTAGTTTGACAAACAACACCCCATCTGTATGGGTCACTCATAGACAAAAATTCCAGTCACCCTGAGCTGCCTGTCTCCACTGCCTCATAACCATCTCTGGTCTCTGCCCAGCATCTCCCTGTTGTGCCTCAAGTTTAGGCACCGAGGTTTCACACAATGACTTCTTAAGGGGTATCCTCTGATGGGATCCTATGATCCATTCTTTATCATCCTCCTTTCTCATGCACTAGAATGAACATGTCACTCCTAATCCGAAAACGTAACTCTTTTTTTAGAAGTTGGCAGGGGGGCTGCGGTCACCTGATGCATGTCAGAGAATCTGTAAATATGCTGAAATTTCAGGCAAAAATAAGTACATCTGCATTTTTCAAGGGAGAGGGAGATGGTTAGTAGTTATAGTCAGATTCCATGATCCCCTCTCCCTATCAAATTTTAAGGAAAAAGAAGAAAAGTTAACTCATTCACTATTCCTTTAAAACAGATTCACTGAGAATCTACTGCGTGCTAAAACTGTGCTAGGTGCTGACTCTACTGCCAGAATGACCGAAGGTCCTCGTCATCTTCATTAGTGGACTTGCTCCTTTCTCAGCCCCCTGTCTCCACGGCGCACTCTGCACATGGTCTAGCCAGATAGGGCTGCTGGCTTACCCCAATGCTCCATCCTTCCCTGCTCTCACTGGCCCTTCCCTGCTCCCCTTTATTCACTCTTTGATTTGATGTAAGCTCCATCTCCTTCCCTACATGCATATGTAGTGTCACGAGCTCCTCCTTAAGTACCCCCATAGCTCCTTGTTATAACTTTATTCTAACAAGCATAACCTTGTTTGCATTTAATTTAGTAACTAGCATTTCTTGAAAGCCTACTCTATGCGAGGCCCATACTGATAACAAAAGCAAACACAATGAGGACTTCTCCCTAAAGGAGTTCCTAGTTGGTTGGGGGATAGAGTAAACACATCATTACAGTAGCTTGTGAGATCTGTAGTCAGAAAGGACGTAGAAATAAGTCACAAGAGGAGAGAAGGAGCGGCTCTTGCTGTGGGTGAGGTGTGGGATGCCTGGACTGCTTCACTAAGAAAATGACGTCTGAGTCAGGCAATGACAAATGAATAGGTTTCTGCAAGACAGACGAGGTGGATAAGGGCACTCCACGCATGGAAAATAGCATGGACAAGTGCAAGGAGAAGTGAAACAGCATGGATTTCTGGAAATTACAATTCTTGATCCTGGCTGGTGCAAACTCCCAGAGATTCTGATTGAAATGGTCTGGGGAAAAGTCTGCCTACTGGTATATTGTAACGTTTCCTTAGATAAATCCAATGTACAGCGAGGGTTGAGAACTTGTGCAATGGCTAAGGGATCATGACTTGCCATCAAGCATGGGAGTGACACAGAGCAGAAGGTCCTGCTGGAAGTTGAGGCAGGACTGATATCATGAAGAGTCTGGAAATCCTTGTTTCTTGAATTTTTAGAAGAATAAAAGATTTGGAAATCATACAGAATTTTAAAAGTGGCAAGAATAGTATATATAACACTTATACCTAGATTCCCTAACTTACAACATTTCACCATATTTTTTTTCTTTTATATTAAATATGAGAAAATCTGAAAAAGTTCATGTATACATGGAATTAAAGTCTATTTTGGTGCAAAAAACTTTAAAATCCATGCATAATTTCTCATATATTTTCCATGAGGTTCTTAAAACATTCTTGTATGTTATATTTAATATATATTACATTAATATTATATTGATTAATAAATTATTAATGAAAAAGATATAAAATTCCCAAATCATTTGTCAGGAAACCAATGTTAACACAACATTATTGTCCATTCTAGAAGGAAATACATAAACAAATATTTCATACCTCTAAAATAATTTTGGAACATTTTAAGGCTATATGCATATATATGTGTGTATATATATGTATACATATATATATATGTGTATACACACACATACATATATATATTTCCATGTAGGAAGACTTATGCAAATAAGCAGGCAATACAGAGTGCCCACCATCAACTGTCCCATGTTGGGAATGGAAAGGAAGACACAGGAGCAGACAAGGATGTTGGGAATCGAACACTTTCTTCATGTATCCGGTCTATGAGACTGAACTCCTAAGGGGAAGAACCATCTTGTAACTTCAGCCAGCCCCTGAATGCCAGCAGGTACTAAGAAATGTTCAGTTGAGCTGAATAATAGCAACAGTACATTCTTCAACTAGTAGGTTCACGTTGACCTTTGTTTGTTGTAACTTTTGGCTTCATTCCCTTTGTAAAATGGGCTTCCAACAACTGAGACATCATCATTAATTGAAAGAGCAGTTTACTCATGGAAATGGTCTAAGATCCATTTAGAACAATCTATCCAAAAGAATGAAACACTTTACAGTTGAACAGATGTTCTTGATTTTCATTGCTTTCTCTGTTGGCTTATTAAGGTGGAATATACTTAGAGGTTGGTCAGTTGCTTCAACACCTTTAACAAGTGAAATCATCCCAATCCAGTGTGTCTGCCTCATTTTACCTCTGATCTACAGACCTTACCGTTTGCTTCAAAGCTACTGCTTTTGGGAATTATGTTGTTTGTTTATTTATTCATAGACTTATCTCATGACTTAATTTGTGCCTGTTCCACATTCCAGGCTGCTTCTCTCCATTCTGGTATTAAGTAGCAAAGATGCTTATGTGCTCCATTCTTAGCATTTCAGTATTACAGATTTTCTCTCTTGCTCAGAAGATCTGCCAGAAGCAAACAGAATTCTTGACCATAAGAATTCCTGAGGACAAGCACCAACTTTAATTCTCTGCTGTAGCCCCAGCCCAGTAGAAGGGGAGTTTGTAGAGTCAGTGAGGACACTTTGGAAGCAAAGCCAGATAACACATTTATACTTCACTTGGACAGGGGTTGCTGTTGAATTTCTGCTGTGTCTGTCTCAATAGGCACTTTTCACGTGTTTTCTTACTGAACTACTCACGGCAATACTTTGAAGCAGGCGTTATCATTCCTAATATATAGACGCGATAATGGAGGCTTGTGGTAATCATTTGCCCAAGGTTATCCCACTAGTCTGAAAGCTAAGAATCAGATGCAGGTCTCTCCTCCCTCTAGGCTGTGCTTGAGGATGTTCCAATGCTTTCACAGAAGCCCCCAAAGTCATTTGTTTACCGGTTATTCTGTGGAAATTAAAACTAGGTCCCAGGCCATCTCTGATTGCTTATTACCCCTAAACTTAAAAACACGGTCGCTTCTTTAAGTGATAAAATTCTACTTTCTCCACCAGCAAAGATTTTAATAGGAAAGAGTACCAGAAAAATTCACAAATATCTTATTACTTATAAGCTTTTGTTAATATTAAAATGATTCATCTTCTGATAAAAAAATCACTGCTAAAAATCATGATAGACTGCAAGATTTGAGATATTCACTGGGATTCTCTAAGATCCAAAGTCATTTTCATTGGCTGATGATTATAATTATAGCAGGTAAATCTTTTGAAATAAGAACTATGGATTATAAGTTTACTTGTTAATTCTTTCATTTTGTCTATGTGCCTACTTTATTTAGGATATAAGCTAAGCCTTGTGATTTGTTGAAATGTTCAAACTCAGCATTGAACAGTTCTTCAATCAACACAAATGGATCTCAAGGCTGTCAGCTTTGAAGGATATACCACACTGTACAGGTAGTTTTCATGTTGATACATGATCACAACTGAGTTCCTACCCATTGAATGGGAGACGGACTTCAGCTGGGCAGTTTTGATAGTTCCATGATTTAAAGAAATTCTCCAGAGTTGCTGTCTTGAGTGGGGCATGAATGCAGGCGTATTAGAAGATAATGGCATTCTACATCATGCAACTCAGAGACTTGGTGACTGCCCAGGAAAGTTACCTGAGGCCCCACACAATTTTATACTCTGGTATGTAGTTCTTTGCTATACCTTTTGAAAAAAAAAATCGTTGACTGAAAGCTGTTTTAGATGCCAACTGGGTTCGAGAAGTGGCCAGGCCAGAGGACACTGGGCTCCCCCAGACCAGGAGCAGTCCTCACACTGAGCCCACATATCCCAGCACTGGATTTTACATTGGCAATGACCTTCATGCCTTAGTTTGGCACAGGACATCACTTATTTCTGTGACAACTACATTTAAACATCCATTTTTCTATGAAATAAATTCAAATGATAATAATACCTCCAGCGACTTTCTCAGGCTGAACTGCAATTAGGAGTTTCTACACCCATATACTGAAGAGCACAGGTTCCTGGGAGCAAACTCTGTAGGTTGTTTGATTTTCTATCTCCAGTTTTCTATGCAACTTCTGGCAGATATTGGGCATTTCATGTATGCTTCTTGAATCGGTGAACAGGTAATGGCATATGGCCACATTAGTATTTTTTCAGACTGTACACCCCTGTGGAGGCGGGGGGTGGAGGGGACTGGATCCAAGACATGTTTGGTGATACGTTTCTATCACCATTTTGGATGGGGGAAATGATGTAGGCAGGCAGGTAGTGAGGAGCTGAGCACTGCTAGCAACACCTGCAGCAACTGCCCTGCATCACCAAGCCTCACCCCCTCCCCAGCCTTCTTGCCAGTGGCAGCAGCCAGGGTTTTGCTGCTTCATAGCTGGTGCTGGCTAGAAACATCCAACATGGCTGCAGGCTCTGTGCATCCATTCCCCACGATGCACCGGCTGTGACACTGGATTTCAACACGTGAGCTTCAACCCTTTGTACACCAGCTCTGAGATTTCCAAAAAGGGGCATGGAAATGGGTGGCACTCAAGCCCCGTCTCACTTGGGTATTCAATTAAGCCCTGCCACAGACTCCACCCCCTACCCAAACTTTGTTAAGTGAAGCTCTTTCCATCCTGAGTTTGCTTTCCCATGGTCTTTAAACAAATCTTGATTTCCTGCTCATCTTCATCTGGGGCTCCTTGAATTCTTTCACACATGGAGATAAGAGCCTGGACCCAACCTAGCCAGAGGTCTCCCCCAAAACATAAATTGTGAGAATCTGAACCAAGTCTAGATGGGGGTCTCCTCCACAAGAGTTTCTTCAAAGATCAAATATGGGGTAAAAACTAAAGATTCACCTCAAAGAAATCAAGAAATAATTGCCCATCAGCACATTTCCCCAAAAAGTTCAAAATTATTTTATATTCACAAAATAAAGGATGGAATAAAGTTCAGGGGAAAATAAGTTCAGGCTTATGAATTATTCAGAGTTCTTGAAAATGAAGCTGTCATTAAAGTTATATGTTGTCTGTCTTTTGGTGGAGGAAGGAGAAAAGGGGTAAAAATGAGAAGAGAAAGAGAAAAGCAGAAAAGGAAAGAATCAGGCTTCTCCTTCACTCCATCACTGCACATGGCCTTGAACAACGCAACTCTCTGCACCCCCAGCCCAGCGAGAACCTCTTGTAATCACCGTGGAATCCAACACACTGCAGTATTGGCCTGATCTCCGCTTCCTTCTACTTCAAAGAAAACATTATTTCTGAGTGGAGACACAGCTTAAGGTACAAAAGTGACAACTAAGAGTTTACTTGATTTTTTTCCCTGTATATTTAGAAGGTTTTTCTCTTTGTACACTCCTCAAGTATGCCCTTTGCCATCCCATCTGTGGGAAAAGGATAGATTTATTCACTGCTGTGTGAAATAAATTCATCATCTATGAAATACATTAAAAACACTTGCAAAAATTTTTCTGTGTGGATATATAGTGTTCTCTCTTTCCACAAACATAAAATTAACTTTAAAATGGTTTTCTGGAAAATGTGTATGGTTTTCAGAAAATGTGTATATACATGTGTAAATATTTTTCTCCAGAAATTAGATATAGGTCGAGTATCCCCTATCTGAAATGCTAGGGACCAGAAATGTTTTCGATCTCAGATGGACACGTTTGGTCTATTTGTGTGTACATAATGAGATATCTTGGGGATGAGACCTGGAGTAAACATGAAATTCATTTGCTTCATATAGTCCTTAAACGTTTGGCTGGAATTTTCCACTTGTGACAACATGTTAATGCTTAAAAAGCTTCTAATTTGGGTGCACTTGGTGTTTTGGATTTTTGGATTAGGGAGGCTGAACCAGTCTGTCTGTCTGTCTGTCTGTCTCCCTCCCTCCCTCCCTCACACACCCCTTTCTGGAACATTTCTGAATGGCTTTTCAGAAAGCATCTGTTTCTGATTGATGTGCCACACTCAAATTGCCCAAGGGTTTGTACTCTCACCTGTCCTTTGACACCAAAGAACTGCAAAAGCAAAATCAGTGGGCAGAGCGAGGCCAATCCAGGGGAGGCCGGAATACATAGGGGATTCTCCCAGAAGCTCCTATGTTCAGCACCCAGGCCAATCATTCCAAGAAACAATCTGAAGCCACAATTCTAGTATTTCAAGGCTTGGTCTTATGTGTAATATAACGGCTCCTGGCTCAGAAAACAAGATTGTCCTCAACTTACTCATTTGTCTTTCCTTGTAGCATTCTCTTCACATACATAGCTTAACAACTGCATACATCAATTTTTTTTCTACCATGTTTCCCTGCCTGTTTTTATTTCTTGTGTTCCATAGTTTATGAAAGGAAAGTTTAAAACATTCACTGCCTTATAATTTGTCAGTTTTCTTCAGCCTAAAGCAGGGGTGGGGAACGTCTGGTCTGGGGGTGATGTAAGTTCCATGAAAATGTTCGGCCTGGTACTGCAAGGCAACCACAGGTGGCACTCAAAATTCAATAAATCTACAGCAGGCTAATTTTTAAGTTGATAATTTTGTACAGCCTGCGAATGATGTGATAAATATCCAAATGGCCCTTGGCTGAAAAAAAAAAAAAAAAGGTTCCCCACCCTTGGTAAAGTATAAAGAAATGTCTGTAAAGAATCCCTTTTCTGATGGTGTCCATGGATGGAGATTTAACATGCAGGCAGCCTGCCCATCCCCGATCTCATCCTAATTGGCGACCCATCAGAGGGGCTGTGAAGCCTGGCAACATATGCTCCAGCTTCGGCTGAAGTGGTTTGTCTCCTGAGAATTAGGGAAACCAACCATGTGAGTCTTCCCACGTCTATGGAAAAAGCAAAATCTTTGAAGACAAACTGGTATAATGAATTCAGTTGTAAAGTTGAAAAAAGTTAAGTTTTGTGCATGGCAATTGATAGTGAAAAATTTTGAAGCTAATAAGCAGTATCAAGCCAAGGTTATGAGGTCACAGATGTTAAAACTGAAGGTTAGGCATAAGAGGCAAGTTAAGGCAAACTCGCAAATGTTCCACTGGAGCAGCAGGTGTTTTGAGGCTCATGGCCACCTCTTCACTTTCTTGCCTTCTTGGCAAATATTTGCGTGCCTTTCACTTTTAGTTAGCACATTTTGCAAAGGTACAAGGGCAGCTAAGGTTCTGACCACCAAACACGCCTTCCCCAAATGACACCTTGCTTTTGTAATTGTTTGGATTCTGATTTCCGGATATGAATCCGGTATTCTGAGACCCAGTGATGGAATTGTAATGTAAAGAAGAATCAGCAGCCATTGGGCAGGTGATGAATTTGTCCATCTCTCTTTACGCACAGGAACTGGGACGTTACTGTTGGCACCAAATCACCTCACGGCAATCCAAGGTGCCTCCCCACTTTCTCAAAGCTTGGTGTCAATTATGAGACGTATATCTTGTCTGGAGCATCAGAGGCTATGTTATTTAGCCTTACAACACTATGAGGTACGTGTTAGTAATCGCATGTTGTAGATGAGGAAACAGAGACTCAGAGTAGGTGAATAACTGGCTTACAGCCCCATACCTAGCAAGCTCCTTCTGCTAAATGTTATTTGCATTGCCTTACAATGCTTTCTTTCTATACCTTCCCCGGAACAAAGAGCCAACATAGCAATTTAGCATTTTTATTAAAAAAAAATTACCTTGGAGAAAAGTTGCATGGTGGTATATTTTGAAGGTTTGGGAGACAGAGGACTACAGTTCCTAACTAAGATGAGCCTTCGAAACATTCTACTTCAGTGCTATTTAGTAGAAATATAATGTGAGCCCCATCTGGAATTTTAAACTGTCTTGTAGCCACATTAAAAATGTTTAAAATTGTGGTGGAATAGACTAAGCCTCTGCCTGTGGTGCTGGCATCACTTACGTGCTCTGGTTCATGTCCTGGCTGCTCCATTTCTTATCCAAGTCTCTGATATGGCCTGGGATATAAGTAGATGATGGTCCAAGTGCTTGGAACCCTGTACCCATGTGGGAGACCTGGAAGAAGCTCCTGGTTCCTGGCTTTGGATCAGCCCAGCTCAGGCCATTGTGGCCGTAAGGGGAGTGACCCAGCAGATGGAAGACCTTTCTCTATGTCTCTTCCTCTCTCTGTCTGTAAATCTACCTTCCAAATAAATAAATGCAATCTTAAAGAATGTTTAAAAAAGTGAAATAAATTTTAACAAGATGTTATATTTGATTTAGTACATCCAGTATATTAAATGTTAACGTTACTAATGAGACATTGAACACCATGATGGTCTTTTATGTGTCAACTTGGCTGAGCTAGGGGATACCCAGATAGCTGGGAGGACATTATTCCTGGGTGTGTCTGTGAGGGCATTTTTGGGAGAGATTGGCATTTGAATCAGAAGTATGAGTCAGCAGGATCTCCAGTGTGGGCAGACATTGTCCAATCTGGGAATGCAATGGCAGTATAACAAGGTAGAGGAAGGGTGAATTTGTTCTTACTCTGTCAGATGGGACATCATCTTCTTCTGCCCACAGACATCAGTGGTGCTGGATTTTAGGTCTCTGACATCAGATTGAAGTACATCACTGGCTTTCCTATTCTCTAGCTGCAAATGGTACATCATGGAACTTCTCAGCCCCCAAAACCTTGTGAGCCAATTTCCATAACACATCCTCTCTATCTACCTCTTTTTATGTATGTACCTCATTAGGTCTGTTTCTTTGGAGAACACTGATTGATACATATATTTATTGTTACCTCCTAAGTATTTAAAATTTATTGTTTTGCTTATAGTAAATTTCAATTTGAACTAGTCCCATTTCAAGGGCTCAATGGCCACAGATAGCTAGTGGCTGCCATATTGGACAGTGAAGATATGCAGAATAAAAGAAAGAAAAAATAAATGCACTTGCCAGTGTCAGTTGTTTTAGCTAGCCTCGGTAAAGGTAGTTTCTATGTGGGCACTGGCATCATTCTAGAATGGTTAACACTCTAGATGGATGCCTATATTCCATCCTGAGTGACTACACTGGAATTTTGGAGAATGGCCTCTGGACACCCCTAAGGCACAGAAGGATTTGAAACTTCATGTGTTCAGTTCAACTCTCTTAGAATAAAAACCAACATGAACTTGTTTGAAATACGCTTCTATGTATCTCTATCATGAATCTAGGATATGACATACAGAAGATGTTTTTGGTCATGTAGGATCCTAGCCATTTCTTTTCAGCAGACATTTGGGTAAGGGCTTGGGAAATCATTTCTTGTTTTGAAGTTTTCTACATTTAAGTTTATGTGGTACAATGACAAAAGAAATTAATTTAACTCAGTGATCATTTTATAATGTATGTTATATGGTAGTGTTCCTTTGCTAAACACCCTTCAAACATATCTTCATCTCCGTTTGAGCAAAAGCCCAGCTCTGACCATGGCTCACCATGCTCACAATCTGGGACACTTGTCTCCATTCCCCACCATGGGATTTCTTTTTTTTTTTTTTTTTTTTTATTTGACAGGTAGAGTTATAGACAGTGAAATAGAGAGACACAGAGAAAGGTTTTCCTTCTGTTGGTTTACTCCCCAAATGGCCGCTACGGCCGGCGCTGCGCTGATCTGAAGCCAGGAGCCAGGTGCTTCCTCCTGGAATCCCATGTGGGTGCAGGGGCCCACGCACTTGGCCATCCTCCACTGCCTTCCCAGGCCACAGCAGAGAGCTGGACTGGAATAGGAGCAACTGGGACTAGAACCGGTGCCCATATGGGATGCTGGTGCCGCAGGCGGAGGATTAACCAAGTGAGCCACGGCGCCGGCCCCACACCATGTGATTTCTCTCAACTCGTTTTTTCCTCTTCTTCCAATTGCTGCTCTTTCCACTCTACCCTCAATGACCTCTCTGCGTTCTCTGAACATGCACATCAGACCAATTTTTATCAAGACCAATTTTTAGCAATACTTTTAAAAAGTTCTATCTAGGCCGGCGCTGCGGCTCAATAGGCTAATCCTCCGCCTGCGGCGCCGGCACACGGAGTTCTAGTCCCAGTCAGGGCACTGGATTCTGTCCCGGCTGCCCCTCTTCCAGGCCAGCTCTCTGCTATGGCCCGGGAGTGCAGTGGAGGATGGCCCAAGCGCTTGGGCCCTGCACCCGCATGGGAGACCAGGAGAAGTACCTGGCTCCTGCCTTCGGATCAGCGCAGTGCACCGGCCGCAGCATTGGAGGGTGAACCAACGGCAAAAAAGGAAGACCTTTCTCTCTCTCTCTCTCTCTCTCTCTCTCTCTATCCACTCTTCCTGTTTAAAAAAAAAAAAAAAGTTCTATCTACCAGAATGAGAAACACTCATGCAGGAAATACGCACATTCCTTCCTCTCCAAATCTGGTTTCTCTCAATTGAGCTTCTGCTCAGCACTAAACAGCTATGAGTTCAAGATCACATTTTCTGACTAGCACCTTGGAAACAACACTCTGGGGAGTTGTAGCCATCTAGGAATACAAAGCTTGGGTTGAAACATGCCTGTGACAGTTCAAGTGCCTACCAAGGACATATCTGCAAAGATGACCATGTTTGAAAGAACACATCTGAAACAATGGCCTAGGAACAGAGTAAAAGAAGAACAAAACAAAACGTGCCCCCAAACTTCAGATGTGCTACCACCCGGGGAGGACACAGGTGGTCCTGGTCCTGAGAGCCATGAGCAGGGATGCCATTGTCTCAGCCTGGGAGATTTTAAAGGGGCTGAGGTAGACATCTGCTTACACCAGCCATTAGGAAAACATCACACTAAGGCACTTCGAGCATTTCAGAGAATTAATAATCTCTATTAGAAACTTGGTGAGTTAAGAACCCCACAGGTCTCATATTCACAATCAGAAGAATCCTTTGTAAAACATTTTGCAGATTTTCTACTTCCTGGATCAGGCCCTATCGCCCCAAACCTTTCACCCTAAAGACCCATTGCTGCATGCTGCCCATCCCTAACCTGAAGCTTCAAAGAACCAGAACAGAGGCTGTGGCTGCCCCTCAGGGGCGGAGGCTCTGTGTAGCAGACAGAAGCCTTGATTGCTACAGGCTTGGGTCAATCCCTTTGGATCCAACCACCATCAATCTTCTCCAACTTGATAGTGTTCTCTTTATGTGGAAGTCGGGAGTCTCATTTTACAGTTTCTCTCAGGGGCGGGATCTGTGGATTCCGGCTCCAGTGACCTGAGCTGAAAATAACCTTTCTGACTTTGCAGAGCTTCAGGGAAATCTCAGGTGAAGCCCACACAAATGGAACTTGAAGAACTGATCTCTCCTGGGCAGGATGAGGGGAACCTTTGAGACGTGGCTGACAGGGATTCTGGGTTAGAGCAGGTTTGAAGGCGAGATGTTCCGGCAGCTTCGCCAATTCCCCCTCTTTCCATTAGAGAAGGTTTCAAGGGGGCAGTGGCTTTAACACTGTGATGGCCGGTGGAAGGCAAGGAGCTGGCAGAGGGCCTGTCAGCTTTGCTGAAGTGCTTTCTTTTAATTTTTCTTTCTGTATATGTGTGTGTGTGTTTTGGCTGTCACCAGAAAACCAAATCTTTGCCCTGAATGAGACATACTCTGTCACCACAGTGGCTTAGAGTCTTTGAACTCCATGCCTTATTTTATACATTGGCTGTTGTGTGTTTGTGAAAAATGTTAAGAAGAATGGATCAACACTTTGGCTTTGTTCCTGGCATTTAAAGGAATTATTCTAGAGAGAATTTTTCTTTGGGTGACCTTTTTAGTGGGGAGGGGGTATTGCTGCAAGCTTTTTAAAAGGCTATTTATTTTGTTTGTGTTTAATGTAGAGTTTCAGGGTTACATATCAAGGATCGTGCTTTGCATTTTTTCATGTGATCATAAAAACACATAATGGACAAATAATTTTAAACAACTAGGCAATGACTCTCAGAAACTTGAGGTCTAGATCAAGAAATTCTGATAAAGTTCTAAGTAAAGCCAGATCTACCTTATTAAACATTTTTTTTTGGCCAGGGACACACATTCCCACTGCTAGTATGAATGAATGCTATTTGAAGTGAATTCACAGTGAACTTTTGGTATAAACGAATGGTTTTCTTCCCTTCCTTGGTGTATATTTTATGATGTACATTAATGCGCTAGCATACATACACATTGTAACTGAATCTATAAAGGTTCACAAATTGGGACTTGGGTTCAACATTTTTCTTTCCCTTTAGGAACGCACAGATAGGGAGTTAGGGAAGCAGAGTCTGGGAAGAGGCAGTCCCAGGGGCAGAGGTTGCTTGTTCCCCAATTCCCTCCCTGGAGCCCAATCCTGGTGCAAGTGTTGGAGCTCCTGAAAGGACCGATGTCTGATGTCTCTCCGAATGTGCTGATGGCCGATTGCTGGCTCTCCCATCCCCTCTGTCCTGCTGCCTGAAAGGGAAGGTCAGCACCTCCCGGGAGGACCACCACTCAGTGGTTAAGGTGATGGGTGTCAGCAGGGAATTGTCGATGTTCATATTCTAACTTTGCCACTTGGATGGATCACTTTGGACAAGCTACTTATTTTCTGTAGGCCTCAGTTTTCATGTTAGCAAAATGGGTCTCGTACAACTCTCTCATTGGACTATTATGTGCGTCAAGGAGTTAATTAACGCACCTAGAATGCTTAGGAAAGTGCCAGGAGCTCTGGGAGACTTCCCTGACCCCAGCCTAAAGCCTGCCAACCATCACTCTGTGCCTAACCCAGCTTCCTCCTCCTTCTGCTACAGCTTTGGGGCAAACTCCCCTCCTCGTCCCCTGCCCCAATCTCCTGATAGGGTGAATTTCTAGACCCAGCTCTCCTAGTTCATCCTACTCCTGCAGCAGTGGACTCTTCCATGCCCTGCCTACGCTGAGTAGAAATGTCTAACTGATGGTTGATTTATTCCAGTTGAGATTAAGAAATGAGACATTTGAACTGTACCTTCAAGAGACAGTTTTCCTTGCTGGATCTTGATGTCCCCCCCCCCCCCCCTTTTTTTTATGATTGCTCCTTGGGATCAGTGATCAATTGATCCTGCAATCGGTGAGCTCTGAGGAAAATTAATCTTAAAAAGCGTGTGCAAATGGGATGTTCTCCTAGAAGCTCTTTAAAAATGCTGTTTCTGCTTTTTGCTTTGAACTGGTGTTTGCAAAGCTAACAGTGACCTGGTGCAATGATCAAAATAAAACTGATTGGATTTGGCAGGTCAAATATTGACTTGGATCTGTGTTTTGTAGGCATTTCTTAACTCCCACTAACATTCTTCAGGTCAGTGGGATGATTGGTGAGGATGCGTGCTCTGAATGCCTGAGCAGACACTTGTTTCTCTCCCATGGTCTTTGTTGTGGTTCGATTGCTCAGGAAATATTAGTGATTTCTCAGAAAGGAGGTGCTTGAGACACCAACAAAATGGAAAAATAAGTGATCTCCGGGTGCTCAGAATAATTTTAGAAGAGTGTCAGTTATAGGATATATTAAATTCTCAATGAATATTTGATAGATATGACAGTAATGAAGTCATCCTGTCATTGTGTATTTTAAAATTCATTACAAAAATTTAAAACACACAGGGCTGACGCTGTGGCGCAGCAGGTTAAGCTGCCATCTACAGTGTCAGCATCCCATATGGGTGCTGATTTGAGTCCTGCCTGCTCCACTTCCAAACTCTCTGCTAGTGCACCTGGGAAAGTAGCAGAAGATGGCCCAGGTGCTTGGACTCCTGCACCTGCATGGGAGACCCAGAAAAAGTTCTTGGCTCCTGGCTTTGGCCTGGCCAAGCCCAGGCCCTTGCAGCCATTTGGGGAATGAACCAACAGATGGAAGATCTCTCTCTCTCTCTCTCTGTCCCTCCCTCCCTCCCTCCCTATCTCCCTCCTTCCCTCCCTCTCTTTCTCATTCTTTCAAATAAATAAAAAAAATTTAAAACAGTATCAGAGTAAAAGGTAGAAGTCTGCAGTATTTAATTTCCCACAGACACACAGTGAACAGAGATCTGCTGCATTTTAGTGGGATGCTTGTCCAGTTTGGAAAGCTAGTAACAGTTTAGGGTGTGGATGAAATGCTACAGGGAAGGAATTTAATGCCATGGGAAAGGCCACCAAAAATTTGATAGAAATAACGTTCACCAATTTCATTCTGTTTTTAAGTTTGCTTCATGTGGGTTTTTTCCCCTGTTATTTTTCCAGGCATGGGAAATTCACAGTAAAAATAGACATCTCTAGAACTAAGAAATCCCATTTAAAAGCTGGTTCCTAGAAATGCTCATTTATCAAATATTTACTTAACACAACTTGGTACCAGGCACTGTGCTGAGGTCTGGGGGTACAGAGATGAGACAACACCAGCAGCCCTGCCTAGAAGGAGCTGACAGTCAGTGTCTGACCACAGAAGCTACAAATATGAGAGAGAGAAAGGCAGTCAAATCTATCACAGGGACCCAGGAAAAGCTGTGGTTGACTTTATCACTATAGGGAGAGCTGTCAGAGACTCCTCCCATCTGTGTGTTTTTTTTTTAAAGACTTATTTCTATTGACTTGAAAGGCATTGCAGCAGAGAAAGAGAAGGACTGATTGATCTTCCATTCACTGATTCATTCCTTAAATGGCCAAAATGGCCACAGAGGACCAGGTTGAAGCCAGGAGCCAGAACTCCACCCAGGTCTCACATAACGGCTGACAGGGGTCTAGGTACTTGAGCCATCTTCCACTGTTTTCCCAGGCACGTGAGCAAGGAGCTGGATTGGAACTGGAGCAGCTGGAACTGCAGTTGGTGCTCTGATATGGGAATACTGGTGCCATTGTCGCGGGCATCATGCCACAACAGTGGCCCTCCAATGGTTGTCTATTGAGCATTCATCATATGGTCAGTGAGGATGTAAAGTATGGTCTCTGTGATGTTCAATCTTTTGCATCAACTTGGCTGGCATAAGGGATGCCCAGGCAACTCACACTACATTGTTTTTGAGTGTGTTGGTTAGAGCATTTCTGGAAGGGATCCACACCTGAATCTGTAGACTAAGTAAAGAAGATCCATCTTCACCAGTGTGGGCAGGCATCATGCAGACACTGGGGGCCCAGATAGGATAAAAAGATGGAAGAAGGGTGAATTCTCTGACTTCCTGAGCTGGGACATCTTCCTTCTCATGCTCTGGAACCCCCTCCAACCCTCTCCTCATATTCTCAGGCCTCTGACCTTGGATAGGAGTTACACCATTAGCGGTCCTGTTTCTCAGGCTCAATTACACTACTGGCTTTCCTGGGTGTCCAGCTTGCAGAGGGCAGATCATGGGGCTTCCCGGCCTCTCTAACTGCATGAGCTATGTCCTATAATATTTCCACTCATGTGTCCATATATATGCTACTGATGTTGCCTCTGTAAATAACCTTGACTGGCACAGCTTCAGCCTCCAAGACCCTAAAAGGTAGTTGAGGAGAGAAAACTAAAATATATGAAGTGAGTAAGAATCAAATAAGATAGTTTGTCATTAAATGGAAAATGCTTTTACACATAGCACAGAGCACTCAAGGATAGAGTAAGTCGTCTTAATGACAGCTTGAGAAAGGAAGCCCTGGGACAGAGCCCCTGGAGGTGAAGTTGCCCTTGAGTGGGTAGGAGGAAATGGGGAGGATACGCCACAAGGGAAGAGTGGTAGGAATAAGAATAGAGCAGAGAATAAACAGTACTGGGCTTAGAACAATGAGAGGGTTGATTGGTCTGGGTTGGAGCATGGTTGCGATGAATCATGGGAAATAAGGCTATGACAATTTAGGCAGAGCAGAAGATACATCTTGACTAATAGCAAGAGTCATGGTTGATGGAGAGTATGGGCCAGATGAGGAAAGCATGGAACAGCTGAGCAAAGACTGGCTTGGTAGGAAATGCTGTGGAGTAGAAGACCTGAGTTTCGGGTCCTGCCTCTGCCACCAGGTCTTTGCAGGTCCCAGAATCCTCATTAGGGCCATACTAAGATGTTCTTGGACCCTAGGCACAGCTGTCTTTGTGGCCCCTTTTCTCCATAAAAAATTTGTGAAGTATTATATCTTATAACTTTGTTGGTACAAAAAGGAATATATTAATGACATATAATAATATTTTATTTGACCCCAAAGTTCATTCTTTTTTTTTTTTTTTGATTTTTAAGGAAATTTCATACTCATTTTTGTGGGCGTTGTTTCCTTCCTCTCTGTTGGCTAATTTGGCCCAGATCCTCATCTGTGCCATTAGGGGGCAGAGTGGAATTGGACTCTAATGCGTTTACCTTCTAAAATTCTGTAATTCAGTTCCAAATCTCTCAATCTGTACAGTGTAGTTAGGATGGTATTTTCAATATATTAATATTGTATCTAAAAACTGTAGCATGGGAAAGTATTCACAAATAAGGAAAGAAAATGACTTTTTTATAATATTAGAATACAGGGTGAAAATTCTCATACCCCCAAAATGTGCTCATTTAAAAAAAATTTAAAGAAAAATAGATCAATTTTTTAAAAGACATTATAAGACTTATTATAAACCTTACAAACTGCACTAGTGGATGCAAAGAATTCAGAATCTACAGTAATGCTATACAGGAGAAAGATAAAGTAACCTTTCACAAGAAAATAATAGGAAGAAGAAATTAAAAAAGAAGTAAAGAAATTGCTGGGCTTTTAGCCAAATAGAGTTGAGAAAACTTTTTACTTCTCCCTCTTCTCATTCTAATCCAAATTTCAAAGCAGTTAGCAGGTATCTTTCCTGATGTGTGGTTTGTAGCCATGAGGATGTTCCATGTTGCACTAAAGAGGAATTCATTTTGTGTTCCATTTCCTCTTTTTGATAACAGTTGGCTTTGGAGGAGGGGAATAAACTTCATTCTACCATATTGCATTTTCTTTTAAAATTTTATTTAAAAAGTTAATTTTATTTATGTTAAAGGCAGGGAGGGGTGGAGCAAGAGAGAGAGAGAGACAGACAGACAGACATCTTCCACCTCTGGTTCAATCCCCAAGTGAATGCAACAGCTGGAGCTGTGCCATGCTAAAGTCAAGAGCCAGGAATTCCACCCTGGCATCCTGGTTTCCCATGTGGATGTCAGGGGCCCGAGTTTTGGGCCATAATTGGCTGCCTTCCAGGGGTCATTAGTGGGAAGCTGGATGGGAAGTGGAGTAGCCGCAATGTTAGATATGCTGGTTAGATATGGAATACTAGCATTACAAAAAGTGGCTTAATGTGCTGCACCACAATGCCCAACTCAATATATTTATCTCTGAAGGGGTATTTATTAGGGAAATTGGCTCATGTGGTTCTGGGGACTGCAAAGTTCCACTGAAGGCTGTCTTGTAGCTGGAAAACCAGGGAAGTTGGTTCACAGCTCAGTCCAGGATCAAAGAAACAAGGAAGCCTGTTGTGTAACTGTCAGCCCAAGGCTGAAGGCCTGAGAAAATAATAGGCTATCGTGCAAGTCTTAGAGTTCAGAGATGAATCTGGAGCTCTGATGTCCAAGGGGGGAGAAGATGGGCAAATTCAGGCCAGTGGCGGTGTGGGGGGGTAACCTTTCCTCTTTGATTTATCTGAGCTCTCAGTCTACTGGAGGTGCCTGCCCACATTGGTGAGGGTGGATCTTCCTTATTCAGTCTACTGATTCCAATGCCAGTGTCTTCTGGAAACATCTTCACAGACATGCCCAGAATTATTGATTCCTCAGCTGCCTGGGTTGCCTTTAATCCAGTCAAGCTGACATCTAAAAATGGCCTTTTTGTGTATTTTGTCTTTGTTATTTTAGAGACTTGAATCAAATGACCAGTGATGCGTGAGAGTGAAGCATTATATTTTGATCAGAAACCTGCTAATAAATGGGGAGCTTTCACAGTATGGTGATGGGACCTGTTCATGTGCATCTGCTGGTCTTCTTTCTAGGGATGACAATTTTTCCCAAAGGGGAATCTAGATTCTTTCTCTCAGGAAAGTTCCAGCCAGGACTCTATAACCCTGTAGGAAAACTTGCACTGAATTTCCACAGCATTTATAGGACATTCCCACTGTGGGTTGTCCTGAAGGCTAGTCCTTTTGAAAAGTAAGTCTCTGGTCTTCTGCCCTATTTGGCATTGGGGCAGTTTCCCAATGGGGTGGGGGAGAAGACAGGCTTCTTAGAGGAACTTCTAGCTGACACTCCTGTTTTCACCTTCATCTTTCTGAGGTGCCAACAGCCTCCCACTTCTGAGCCTTCTAAGGGAAAGAAGCACTAATTGGCTTGCTCACCAGCTTCACCTTCAGCTGGTTTAGGGTTCCTGGTTTCCCTTAGTCTACTAAAGGTGTTACTCCTCCCTTTGTTTGCTGCCTTGTTCTAAATGTTGCTGTCCTCTTTGTTCAGGTTGACTTGCATATTTAAAAAAAATAAGGGGTGGGTGTTCAGCACAGCAGTTAAGACACCACTTTGGGTGCCCACATCCTATATCAGAAGCCTGGGTTTGCACCCTGGCTTTGCTCCTGATTCTAGCTTCTTGCTAACGCACATCCTAGGAGGCAGCAGGTGATGGCTTCAGTAACTGGGTCCCTGCCACCCACATGGGAGACCATGATTGAGTTCCTGTCACCTGACTGTGGCCTCCCTGCTATTGTGGCCATTGGCAATTATACCAGAGATGCGATACTTCTTTCCTTCCCTCTTTCTCTGCCATTTACATAAATGAAATTAATTAATTAATAAAATAAAATTCTTTCCAGGTATTTTGGAGAAAGTAAAAGTAAATGGGATGATTCATCTGTCATGTTTAACTGAAATTGGAACTTCTGATATCTTCATGAGCCAATAGATCATAAAACATATGTGGTCAATGAGCTTAAGTGGATAATTTATGAAAGATCCATTGAAAATAATAAAGAAATTGAAAATTGTTCAATTTTATCTTCATTTGATGTAGTAAGGAACAGGTGAAGTATCCAACTCCTTTCTTCATTTTGGAATGGGACAATAATGACCTCTGAAAGCTAAAATACGCCTATTCTTTCTACTTTTGCTTTCAAAAACCTCCCATGTTTATTGTAAAAAGCAAACAAACCAAAACTTTTATAGAGTACAATGTCAAAATTATTCCTTTTACTGTTTTCTAACCTATAATACTATCCTCTAAAATAACAGTGCTGATAGTTTACAAAATCATACAAAAAAAGACTGAAAGGATTATCTGCATACTTGATTACATATTCAATGCTATTCCTTTTACGCTGAAAATAATCCTGTTTTGGGGCCAGCATTGTGGCAAAGCAGATTAAGGTGCCCCCTGCAATGTCGGCATCCCTTATGAATGCAAGTTCAAGTTCCTGCCACTATGCTATGCTTCTGATTCAGTTCCCTGCTGATGAGCCTGAGAAGGCAGCAGCAGATGGCCCAAGTATTTTAGCCCTACAACCCATGTGGGAGACCCAGATGGAGTAACTTCTTGGGTTTAGCCTGGCCCAGCCCTGGCCAATGTGGCCATCTGGGGAGTGATTCTGTAGATAGAAGATTCTCTCTCTCTGTTTCTCTCTGTCTCTCTCTCTCTCTCTGACTGTGCCTTTCAAATAAAATAAATAAATCTTAATAAATAAATAAATAACCCTATTTTGTGTGTGTATGATGTATTTTATAACACAGGCATATATGCACTGGTTTTAATTAGACAAATCATATTTTGCATGCTATTCTGCTTTCTTAAGCTTAATGATCCATCATAGAAAAATGAATAAATGTCTTTTTTTCTAATGCTTAAATAGTACAATTAAGCAGTAATTCCTCTTTTAAAAGATATTTAGTTTTTCCCCTACATTTCATCATCATACAAAAAATTCTTGTGCATATATACATATTCCTCTAATACTAGTATTTCTCTAAGATAGATTTCTTGAGTATAATAATTGGGCTAAATAGCACTCACATAGTTTACATTTTCATTACATACATATTCAGCTGACCTCTGGAAGTTCATTTTTACACAATTGCTTATGAAATTTGTTAGTCTCAGTTAACAGTCTCCATTTCTGTCCACACTGTGATGTCAGCAAGTGGAACTTTTGAAGTTAGAAGGTGATTTCACCATTACACATGTGCCTCCTGGGAGAGCTCTTGGCAATGCTTGAGTGGACTTTTCCTAGCAACACATCAATCTTACCAGAACTTTTTCTTTTAATTCTTTTTTTCCCCCCTCTGTAATTGAAAAGCACAAATCCAAATGGTAAAGAACCATTTTTTTTTTGCCTATTTTTTCACAATAATTAAACAAGGGAAAGCATTGCTGATAGCGTTCAGAGAGGCAGGCATTCTTACCGTATACTCCCTGAGTGCCGGCATTGTGTTTTAGGTGATGGATGGACTTGAGGTATGAATGACCATAGGCATTTTTTCCCCTCAACTCTGCCTCTCCACGTACAGCAATCTAGCCTAAGCAAGTAATGTGCAATATTGAAGTGCCATTTGCAGAAAACATTTACTGCAGTATTTGTTACGATAAAAAAAAATTGGAAACCATTTCAAGAACAGAAATTGAAGTCACCATTTCCCTTTTGTGAGATATTTAGGTTAAATAAATTCTGGTAAGCCCACTGGTTAGAATATTAAGCAGCATGTTTAATGATGGGAATGAAAACCAAGTATTTCAAGGAAAAATGTTCATGCTATATATGCTAATACTATATACATAACGATGCATAGTATATTATAATAATATAAATTGATTTTAGGAACTCAGAATACATTTTTCTACAGTACAATTATTCTCATGTGGATCAATAACTAAAGATGGTTTATTTGGTAATGTAGCTAAGTTACAGCACTAATACAGTTAGCTTGGATTCTGCATCTTAGAGCATGGGAAACTGCCAGAAAGAGAAAGGAAAAAGTTTCCTCTCTCTCTTGCCAGCATAGGGATGGCCTCAGACAAGATCATGCAAGACAGTGGGCAGCTTGGATTGCCTTCTCTTTCCTTGGATGGCCCCTCCAGACTCTTACTAAAGAGTTTCAACTCTACTCACCAATATCCCCTTGGCCCCTCCTCAGATCTTGTCCAGCAGCTTCCTCTCTCCCAAATGACACCTGACTCCTCCCTTCAACCACAACACCCCTTCTTCAGAACTGTGCACCCTCCCCTACTCAACCCTCCCTCAGGTATCAAGGAGAACTGCTCCTGCTAACCCAGAGGAAGCTCTAAGTGTGTGATAACAGGTCACGGGAAATAAGGTGAGCAAGTCAGGTGACTCAAAGGAAAGCATTGTGGGTGGAGAGTGCCTGACCTTCAAGTACCTTTCATTTTTTTTTTTTGACAGGCAGAGTGGACAGTGAGAGAGAGAGACAGAGAGATCAAGTACATTTATTTTTTTATTTTTTTAAAGATTTATTTATTTGACAGGTAGAGTTACAGAGAGAGAGGGAGAGAGAGAGAGAGAAAGAAAGATCTTCCTTCCGTTGGTTCACCCCCAAATGGCCACTGCGGCTGGCACTGTGCCGATCTGAAGGCAGGAGCCAGGTGCCTCCCCCTGGTCTCCCATGCCGGTGCAGGGCCCAAGCACCTGGGCCATCCTCTACTGCCCTCCCGGGCCACAGCAGAGAGCTGGACTGGAAGAGGAGCAACCGGGACTAGAACCCAGCGCCCATATGGGATACTGGAACTGCAGGTGGAGGACTAGCCAAGTGAGCCACGGTGCCAGGCCCTCAAGTACCTTTCTTAAACCATTCCTACACCACTACAGTTTCTTCCATGTGAACTCTTAGATACTCCAAATGTTAATTTAAAGATATCAACACAGACATTTGGCCTAGTGCTTAAAATGACAGGTAGGATACCCGTAACCTACTTCAGGATGCCTGGGTTCAGTGTCAAGATTCAGGCTTTTGATTCTAGCTTCCTTCCAATGGAGACTCTTGGGGAAGGCAACAAGTGATGGCTCAAGTATTTGGCTCCCGGGTGTTGGCACTGGTTCAGCCCCAGCTGCTGCAGGCATTCAGGGGAGTGAACCAGCAGAGGGGACATCTGTCTATCTGTCTCTGTCTCAAATCTCTTTTCACTCTCAAATAAATGTAAAAATTCATGAAATCAACAATTCCCACCACTTTAATGGTACTAGTCCACTCTGGGAAAAAGAGGGAGAGGGAGAAGAAGGGAGAGGGAAAAACGGGGAAAGGGAGAGGAAGTGTTGGGGTGAGGGTAGTGTAGAGGTAGGGGAGAAGCTGACCAGGGGCAACTCTTCAGAGTTTACTTTTATAAAAGGGAAGGGAGCCTGCTCTGGAATCTACTGTGCTTGCAGGCTGTGTCCTGGTTTATGAATTCTTTTACTGTTATGTAGAGGATAAATATTTTATTTGTGTCATAATTTTTACATTATCCTGTGGTCAGAGGCAGGCGAGTGCATGCTGTGATCAGAGCACTGCTGTGTGGAGGTAATGAAGGAACCGGAGCTCCTAGGTGCAGACCGAATTCCTCAAGGTATCAGTTGAGCAACAACTCAAGCAATCAGTTGTAGTTGACCAGTTGCCTCTGCTCTCCCATGTCCTCATAAAAATGGGCATAGAGACTTATTTTGATTACGTCCATGTTTTGTTTGGATTTTGGAATGTCGATCGTTGGAAGCTTATTTCACATAGGGCTGTTTCCAGAGTTGCACACGGATCCTGCAATCCTTTGGTGGTCATCAATCAGTAATTCAAAGCATGAATTTCATCAATAGGAAAACTCATAGGGTATGGCCTGTATTTACCCTGCAAATCACCTACTTTGTTATAAAGCAATCTGAAGTGGCCTCTCATGTCCTAGGAATTGATTTGTTCAGACTCCCCATGTCCCTGGTTTCATTTCTCTCCTTATGTATTTGGGAGAGAGGCTTCCTCCACTGTTAACACAAGTCATGGATGAATGGGTGGTACCCTAAAAACACAAAGAAATATCTTATAATCTGAGACTCACAGTTGGAAACTGACAGATCCAGCTCATATTTAGCTCTGTTCTTCCTGCGTGTGCGTGTGTGTGTGTGTCTGTGTTTTCTTACTCAGCCAGCCACACACAGAGTCCCAAGAAGGAAGGCAAAGAGAAAAGGAAAAAATATTTTTGAAGTTTCCATACATCAGCCTACCCTCCACCACAAGGGTGAGATGATAAACAAGGACAAGTTGGGTGAGATACATTACCTCGTATGCACAGATCTCACTAATATGCCATTATACACTGGACAACTAACAAGACCAATCGAGATTCTGTCAGAGCATTCTGGGGTATTGGTGGAATAGCTCCTGCAAGTTGAACCAGTGGATATGCATTAGCCATTTCCCCTGAAGACAGCAGCTTCAGGGTCCACTAAAGGAAAGAGGAGTTTGGAATTTACCAGCCACTGAATACCCCCGTGAGCCAAGCTTAGGTTAGGTGATTTTACTTATCTCCTTAGAACTGGGGACTTTGAAGGATCATGGATGTCCCTGAGTGATTAAAGGCCCTGGAATTTGAGCCTAGTGCCTGATACCAACCGTTGGTGAAGGACACGGGAAAACTTTCGGGTTGTTATGGAGGGAGCTGCCTCATTTGGCTCTCATTTCCTTGGTCTGATTCAGCGAATTTGTTGTAAAGATGCTAGGGTATATGGTGAAAAAGCCAGGCTCAAAACAGAATCCTAGGACTCCAAACCCCATATAGCCTTGTGATTTTGGATAATAAAGTTAACCTCAAGAAGTGTCAGGTTCTCCATTTCATAATAGAAGGGGTAAACCTTCATCTTAAAATTGCTGTGGTGATTACGTAAGGTGAGATGTGAACAGACTTCGCTCAGTACCCAGCATAAAAGGAGATGTTCAAGAAAATGTCAGCTGCATATGAAAGAATGTAATATCCTTTTCAACCAGCAGATGCTTTGATTTTGTGACAAAAAGAGCTTCATGCACCCTTAACAATTTACATTAATTGAAGAAGTGGTGAAATAACCCAATGACATTTGAATGTTAGGGCAAAAGCCGAAAGTCTGAATAATGACAAATTCATTGTGGAAACAGAAATAAAGCTTTTTGAAATAGTCCTTGGTATTTTCAAAGAAGTTGTGTGGTGCTGTAATAACCACATGTGCCTTACGAGTCAGGAGAACACAGTCTACAAAGCCATGGAAGATAACCTTTTAGCTTAGTTAATAGGGACCTTGTTTGAAATTTATAACTTGGTCTACTGTTTTAATTTGATGTACATGACTTAATTTATATCTTAACTGAATTTACAAGGTTCCATTATAAGAGGCATTTATTAAGAGAATATAAAAATCAATAGGCTAAAATAGACCTATTTCAAGGGGATTTAAATTAGATTGCTTCAAGAGTAAAACTTCGGCAAGCATTTTACTTACTGCCTTATGAATCTGATTCAGAAAACTAAGAAATGGCTATCAATGAACTTGTACAAATATTTGTGCTATGTTTGGCTTACATCTCAGAAAATCTGCACTCACAAAGCTGGAGTTGTCATAGGATAAGAGGAGACTTTGGGATGAAGTTTCTAGAATATAATGCCCTCCTTTTTTTTTTTTTTTTCCTGAAACTCTGTAAGATATTCAAGGAATCAACATCACTTGTTAATGATCTCAGTAATAACTCCAAGAGGATGCTAATGTTACGCAATCCATTCTTACTTAACTTCAAGTATGTTTGTTGCTCTGTGATGGTACAGGCAAAATAATTCACGACAATGTCATGACAGAGCTGGGAATTTAATTGGGTCTGCATGCCGTCAGCAAGTGCGCCTCTGTGGCACACAGTCTTTTTGGACTTTGTGACCTTGGAGTTTCTAGATAAAGCATCTCACTTCTCTACTGTGACATTAACAAACAGTTGGAGAAGTACAGCATTTTGCTGTCAGTTACAGTAACTCTAGAAATGTAGAAAGCAAAGTTCTATGCAGGATTTCAAATGACAAGTTTTTGTATACTTTGCAGGATTCTGATAAAGACACCCTCTACCCTAGGTCCCCTGACTTGGTGATCAATGACCTTAACAGTAACTTGTTCTTCATAACAGAAATGATTTTCAAAGCACTTTCACATGCATCAGCTCATTTGATTCTTAGGATCCCGGGAATAACGCATTCTCTATAAATCAAGCAGCTTATAAGCAAACTAAATGCTAAGATAATCATCTTTGTCCCCAATCTGATTGTCCACCTTTTTATTGAAATCACAATTCATGTTATTATATTCTTCCTCATCTGAAATGAACTAAAAAAAGTACAAATTTCTCTTTTTCTTTCTCTCTCTTTTTTTTTTTTTTCAAAACAAAGTTAGTTTAGAATAGTGTTGCTGTGTTGCTGGTCATAGAGATAGGACAGAAGATTTATTTTAGGACGAAATAGAAACAGAAGATTTGAAAGACTGTTTTGATACCTATGAGGACTGCTGAAAGAACAATTAACATTTGGGCTAGAGTTTGGGATCCTTTTTTAAGCTATACTTGACCCAACTCTCTGGCCAAAAAATAGGAGTAAAATTGGCCACTGTAGAAGATAAACAGCAAGTCACTGGCACAAATGGGAAGGAAGCAAATTTGGTTTAGTTAAGTCTGAAATAAATACTTGAAAACTAAAATTTATTAACAAAAAATTAATAAAAAGTTCTTTAAAAATCTTTAACAAAGATAAATTTTTATTTACATACAATTGTTTATCTATCTTTGAAATGACATCTTTAAAGTAGAAATACTTAAAAAGAAGGTGTCCATCTGGTCTCATATAAAATTATTCAGAGGGGTCAGCTTTGTGGCATAGAGGGTAAAGCCACCATCTGAATTTCTGCTGGCATCCCCTGCTCCATTTCCGATCCGGCTCCCTGCTAATGTGCCTGGGAAATCAGTGGAAGATGGCCCAATTGCTTGGGCCCCTGCACCCATATGGGAGACCTGGATGAAGCTCCTGGCTCCTGGATTAGACCTGGCCCATCCCCAACTGTTGTTGTGGCCATTTGGGGAATGAACCATCAGATGGAAGATCTCTCTGTCTGTCTGTCACTCTCTCTGTAACTCTGCCTTTCAAATAAATAAAATAAATCTTTAAAGAAAAAAATTTTAGAAGTGGGGATAAGAAAAGAAACTTGGAAAGTATATGTATTTAAAAAAGCATAGTCATAATTACAATAAAATACGTAAAATGAAAAACATTTCAGATTTTGTTTCACATTAGAAACTAAAGACAAAAGTTTCACAAAACATTGACTGTTGGGGTATAAGTTGAAAAGAGTTAAATTGATCTGAGTCCTAAAATATTTTGTTCACTATTAATTTTTAAAAATAATCCAGTTTTGTAATGTTAGAAACAAATACATAGCTACTATAAATATTATTTCAGCAATGATTCTTTCAAAAATCGTGTTTAATAAATTCTGTCTTGATCTTAATGGTGCATCTGTTCTCATTATCATCTTGAGGTTCACAGAGCTTCCTCCATCTTTAGACTTGTGATAAATGTTTTTCAACGTCTTACCCAGCATCATCAGATGTTGAGGTACAGAAAATGATGCCCAAAGTGTGGTCTTTATCTGCAGTGCTGAGCCAAAGCAGCAGTCACGGCACTGAGGTAGCTTAGCAACTCCCTCTTCCCATCTGCCTTCTCTACCAAGATGGGACAGAAACTTTCTCTGAAGTCTCTTATCTAAGACAACGTCTTCCTAACACAATGCATTGTCTTAAACACCCTCCCTAGAAATCTCATCAGATAATGGAGAGGGAAGAAGCTACAAGTCCCCACATCTACCCAGAGATGACCTTCGCCTCCATCGTAAGACAAATCCATGTTTATAGTGAAGTTCTGCTACCATCCTCCTGTAACTTCCCCCACGGTCCATAGCAACTTTGTCCTAAGCCATTGTCCAGTCATTTTCCCAGAAAATCATCAACTACTCCTTAAAATTGCCTACATCCCACACTCTTCTCTAGGAAGACAGTATTTAAGCTTCAATGACCCGACCCTCTTGGGAGTTTTATATTTTGTATGGCTTCCATGCTTATGCACACTAGTACATTTGTGTGCCTTTTCTCCTGATAGTATATCTATTGTCAATTAATTTGAGTGAACATTTAGAGGAAAGAAGGCAATTTTCTTTGCCTTTCACAGCCTTGCTTCCCTTGGGTAGGATTTTGAAAGAGCCTTCCATCAGAACGGGTTGTCTCACTCACCATTCTGTCTCCTCCCCCTCTATACTGCAGTTGGGTTTATGACCCTCACTTCATCCTAAGCCTCCTATCATTTATTTTGCCCTTCCTCACTGGCAATCCACTGCTTCCCACTAGCAGGCTTGCAGTAAGCATTCTCATATTACACTAAACTTGTGCCCAGAATATATGAGGAAATGAATTTTTATTTCTGACCAAACCACTACTTCTTACTTCATTCACAGAACATAGTAACATTAAATTTCACTGCCAATAATTTCATTTAATGTAATTGATATTCTTTGCCCCATAGAATTTGAATACTTTAGAAGCCTCTTTATATTTAGTAAATCTATCCCTTGGAAAGATTGGCTGGAGAATAGTATGGGGCCAAGTTAAACATTTCACTATATCCTGTGCCTCATCCCCAGTCCTCAGGAGAAGATGGAGACAATACATTTAAAAAGTATTTACTTATTTAGGAGAAAGAAAGAGAGAGACATTGCCTCCTGATGATTCATTTCCCAAATACCTGCAATAGTCTTGGCTAGAGCTAGGCTGGAGCTGGGAATGCAATCCAGGTCTCCCACAGGGTGGCAGGGACCTTGAGCCACCACTGCTACCTCCTTTGAGTCTACACCAGCAGGAAGCTGGACTCAGGAGCTGGAGGCAGGCACTGAACCCAGATCCTCCAAAATGGTGGCAGATGACCTGACTACTAAGCTGAACACCTACTCCCCAGGCAACATATTTAAAATGCCAACCAGGAGCAGGCATTTAAAAAAATAATAAATCTTTTCTCCTTATAAAGTGAGTCGCCTCAGGTATTTCATTGTAGTAATAAAAAGCTGATTAATGGAGGGCCCACTTTCTGATGTCAGAGCTGCCTGTTGGAAATGATGAGTGCACCAAATGGTTGTGGCACAGCGGAGGTGTGTGCCTGAGGCAGTTTTTTGTGGTCCATAGATGTGATGGGGCACTCGAGGGCAACGCGGCATTGGTGAACAGACCCTCTGGCAGAGCAGCCAAACATGTGAGCGACTGAAAAGCAATGCCTCAGAACAATCTTTCAGACTGGTTCCTCATGAAAGGAAAGAACTGTACAGAGTTTCAGCTGAAATCATGGAGCTCATATAAGAGAAAAAACGTGGCTTCTGTGAACTTATAAGCTTTTGAGTGCTGATCATTGCTGAAGAACAGGCAATAAATACCCTCAGCAACTTATATATAAATAAAACACAGGGAAAAATCAGTTCTATTAAAAAATTGATGAGGATTAGAAAATGGTGGAAAATTGAAAAAAAATTCTTTATCCTAAAACCAAAGCAAAGTACAAAAATTTTGTACTCTAATACATATAAAAAGTTTTTTAAAAGGTTCAACTGTTACCCAATGCAGTTTTAAATCCTTTCCTCTGGGAAAGTTAACTGACCAATTTTTCTTTAATCCCTGGGAGCCCAAAGAGAATCTGTCTAAGAGGATGTTACTTTACCACTACAAAATTCTACAATGAAATCTCTTACACTTCTTGGCTATTCTTTGGACATTTTGGAATCAAGTCAAAAGTATGTTTTTGGTTCATAAGTACTTTCTTACTTTTCTTCTTTTTAAAAAAGCTTTGAAGCACAGTAATTTCTTATGTTACTATAACACCTTTTAGCTGTATCTTAAGGTCTGAAGGTTTAAGAAACATATTAATAGAGAAGAGATATTTCACTTTGTTGAATAACACTCTAAGAGGAAAATACTAAAGGAAAGTTTTTGTTCCTTTGGCCCTCTTCCAAATCTGTCAAGAATCCTGTTCCAACTGGAAAAGAAGTGAAAAGGACATCTCCCCACTGGTGTGAGACTTTCCTAAAGCTGGAATTAGTAAGACCAGAAGGCAGACCTGAGAAAAAATGACCACTGTTGCCAACAGTTCAACTGGTTTCATGTACGGATGAAATTCCAGGAGGCACAGTTCCAACATTTCCTTTCTTCCTCCACCTCTTTATAATATTTTGTATTAACTAATTTTCCCTAACATCTTTCAATTCAGTCTGAAAGGGTAGGCCATGGGCTTACTCTGGTCCCTGTTCCCCACCTGAGAGCCACAGAGAAGCAGAATTCAGCCTCCAAACTGATGTTGGCAACCCCTTCTCCTTTCATTCAGTATGTGGCCTCCACCGGAAGCCACACCGAAAATCTCTCCCCTACAGGTTTACCTGGACTTGAGTCTGAGTCTCCTTTCAACAGAACGGAAGGGATGTGGGAGTGGCTAAGCTGAGCTCTTGATAGGATAGACACTTGGTACTAGGAATCCCACCACCAGACATAACCCTTGACATGGGGTGGATGCTGTCTCCATGGATATCATCCAGAGTTGCTGCACACTCTTCAGTGCATCAGGGTTTAGGCTTTAGAGACTTCATTTCACCTTCAGAATACTCTTACTGTGTTGTGGTATAGGGGCTAAAGCTTCCACCCGCCGTGCTGGCATGCCACGTGAGCACTGGTTCGAGTCCTCGCTGCACTAATTCCAATCCAGCTCCTCATTAATATCCTGGGAAAAGCAGTGGAAGATGTTCCAAGGACTTGGGTCCTTGCTACCCATGTTTGAGGCCTGGATGAAGGTCTTGGCTCCTGCCTTCTGCTTGGCCCAGCGGTCATCTGGCGAGTGAACCAAAGGATGGAAGATCTCTCCCACTCTCTGTAACTCGGACTTCCAAATAAATAAGCCATCTTATTCTTCTTGTTATTACTTAAAAGAATACCATTACTATGGCCAAGAGTAAGTAGAGATGCCATTTTATGATAGTGCCTTTGCCCCAAAAGTACCAGAGTGACAACCTAGCAGACAGTGGTCATTAAAACACTGCAGTAGGCAGCTGACATTCACAGCTTTCAAAGGAAGCATAGAAAGATGAGATGCTTTAAAGTAAAAACAAAAACACAAATGAAAGTCAAAGGAGTCCTGAGAGTGAAGAGCGACACAGTGTTGGACTGAGGTGTGCCAAGTTCTCTGGGAACGTGTTCCTGCTTTCCCATGGGAGCCCCACAGGGGCCTTGAGCAGCAAGTATGTATTCCTGATGACTTTCTCAAAGTCGTACAACATGCAAGTGGGGAAGTGGGACTCAAACCCACGTCTTATTTCATCATCTGCTTTCTAGGTAAGGAGATATATTGTACATAAACAGCTTCTTCTGCATGTCAGAATAGCAGTAATAAAATATTCGTCCATTCCAACACCCAGAGGGAAAGGAAGTGTTTCAGCATGGCCAGAGTACATGTCTGACTATCAATGATGGCAGCCCCAGAGTAGTTAAGCCACTCCCCATCTTTCTGTCACTGGCCAGTCCTGCGGCCTTGGTCCTTCATATTCTGGGCCTTTATCTAAGCAATGAATGAATGCTTAAGAAAACAGAACTTCTGAAATTCAGAAAACGGTTTCAAGTGTTTAAAGATATGCATTTTTAAGTTGCAGTCCAGGTTTGGCAGATGAACTTACAAATTATTATAGGAAAAATTATGCAGACAATAGAATCAGTGGATATTTTTGTGCCTCTTGATGATAAGTTCTTGCTAAACTTAGCTCTGTAAAGAGATCATGATGAAGAACCATTTGCAGCAGCTTGGGTGACATTCATACCCATTGCTATCATATACTTTGTCTTTTCTGATTTCATGTCTATGAACCCTGGAAATACTTTGAAAATTTGAGCACAGTCAGGCTCAACACCACATTCAGGACATCCAGGAACATTAGGCCATTTGCTATGGTTTGAATATGGCCACCAAAGTACATGTGCTGGGCACTTGATCCCCAGTGCTGTAGCGTTGCGAGGGGGGGACTTCAGGAGGTGATGAGGTCAGGAGGGCTGTAATGGCGAGTGGGTTAGCCACATTAAAATGTGGCTCCCGTGGAGTGGGCTAGTTATTATGGTTGTGGATTCCTGGTGAAGGGATGACCTCTGCCCCCTTGCTCTCTCATGCTATGCTGCCCTTCTGTCTTCCCCCATGACATAACACAGCAAGAAGACCTTGGCTCAATGTGGACCCTTTGTCCTGGGACTTCCTAGCCTTTCCTTATAAATTATTCAGTCTGTGGTAGTCTGTTACAGAATAAAAAGAAATAATATCTTATGTGTAAATATGGCAAAAGTCCTTGTCTAAATCTTGTATCCTATTTTTTTGTGATAAATTCTGTATCCAATAATGTACCAATTTTTATATCAATCGCAATAACCCCAAAGCTTTAACACTGGAGATTGTGAACTTCGTAGATACAAAGCTAAAGGAAACAAGAATGAGGTGGGCATTCAGCCTCATGGCTAAGGTGCTGGCTAGCTAGGGTACCTGCATCCCATACTGTAGGACCCGGGCTTGACTCCTGACTCCAGTTTCCAGGGAGGCAGTGGTGACGGCTCAAGTAATCGAATCCTTGTCACCCATATGGGAGACTTGGATTGAGTTCCTAAATGCAGCTTCATTCTGGTCCTGTCCTGGCTGTCCTGTCACATCTGGGGATGTGAATCAGTGGATGGGAGAGATTGCTGTCTCTCTGCCTCTCAGAACTGATTAAATTAAACAAATGAAGAGAGGCGTCCTACCACTCACTAGCAGGCAAACCATGGGGAAAGGTACTACATCTAGCTGTGTCTCAATTTCCTTCTCTGTAAAGTAGGGATGATAACAATAGCAATTCTTTCACCAGGTTGTGATGAGGAAGGAATGAGGCTGATATGGTGAGAGACCATGGCTCCCTGCCTGGAGCATGAGAAGTTTCCCAGAAGTGTCAGCTGTTACCATTGCTAAGCACAGGGATTCAGAAGACTGCAGATTCTTTCAGCACTTGTCCTATTCTCCCGGGCTTCCGTAACATTTATTCCCTCACTGATTGGGAGACCCAAAGTGTGAAATAAAAGGGTCATCAGGGCCATACTCCTTCTATGTCTCTAGGGAAGGACCCTCCTTTGCCTGTTCAAGCCTCTGGCAGCCCCAGGCACCCCTTGCTTTGTGGTAACGTAACTCCATCCTCACATCCAGTTCTTCTCTGTATGCGCCTGTGCCTCCCTGTGTCTTCTCTCCTTTTGCAGAGTTTTGATTAGAGTTAGGGCCTCCTCCCCTATCTAGTACGACCTCCACTTTATTACATAGCCAGAGCCTGTATTTCCAACAAGATCATATCCTGAGGTTCCAGGCAGACATGAATTTTGGGGGGACGCCATCTGACCCACTGTAGCATTCAACTACAAAAGTTAAACACAGGAACTGCTGTAGCTGCTGCGTTTCTCTTAGTTTCCTTCTTTAAAAGCACAGAAAACGTCTAAAACTATGGTGCTATCATCCAGGTAGTAATAAAAATGACATTGATAATGATAAAACTATTGAGTGTTTTGGGGTTTGACTACCTAAGAAGGAACAGGTTTGGTGAGGGAAGAGCCTCTTGGCAGCTCTTCATTTGGTCCTCAGTGGCGTTCCACAATAATCCTGGGGATGACAGCCCCTCATTGAGATTGGTCTGATCTTCTCCTCCTGGAAACATCCGTGGATTACACAAAGGGCTGTCAAGGAATTCTGCCATGAAATGGACCTGTGTCAACCGGGTTACATGACTGCTAGTTGGTGCACATCCAGGGAAGATGGGACATTGCCCATTTATCTGTAGATGGAGGAAGGGACAGGATATGGGATCTAGCTAGAAGGTTTCCAGAATGTTCTTGTGCTGTCTTCAAAACATGAAATGTTCCCCAGTCTGCACTCCTGTTTAAGAAGCAAATAGTTCTGAGAGAACTAACACCTTAACTGGCAATAAAAATCTTTATGGATCCAGTTGAAAAAGGGCTCTGAGAGAAATTTTTGATAAAAAATTTGGACAGCAGGCAGGAGTTTCTAGAATATATCAAGGTGACTCAAAAAGTTTGTGGAAAATGGATTTGAAAGATTATTATTTTGGTGCAAAAATTTTTGAAATCCATGCATAGTTTTTTCATAATATGCACTTTGCATGGACTTTTTGATTTATCTTCATATCATTTTCCTGGGGGTGGGGAGGGTGATAGTGGCTACAAATGCATCATCTATTAAGCAAGAGAATCATCATGAGAGACCTGCTGGAATTCAGTCCTGTCGTCCCAAATTCCGTGAAGTGGCAGCTCATGATAACTGGATTTACAAATTCAACCATGTACTCAAGCAAAAGAAAGGGAGTAAGTATGGAATACAGAGAGCCAGAAACAGAGATAAAGACAGAGTGTGTTCACAGAGGGAAAGAAAAGGGAGAAGAGAGAGGAGAGGTAAGTGGAGGAGGAATAGAAGAAGGAGCAGCATGGGGAGGAAGAAACAGAGAATGTAACAGTGTGCACTGTTTGACTGCCGTTCTCCTAATGGACTAATCCCATGCAGGGGAGAGACCTGTATGATCTGTCCCCCTGGGCTGTGTTGGGTCTCAACCTGTCCTAGTGTGTGAGCTGCTCACAGGTGTCCCATGTTCTCATTTTTGAAGGTGGCTCCAGTTCCATTGCCCACCTAAAGGGCGACTGCTACAGATGCTTGTGGAGAAATGGGCTCTGTTAAGTGCATTGAGAGAGATGGATTTTCAAGGGTAATTTAATTAAATGCAATTTTCACCTGACATGCTTCTCCTTTCCAGATAGTTTAATTAGCTTGTACAATAATTTCTAGTTAATAGCTAGATATCTTCTGAACAGAGATAGTTAATCCTCAAATGCCTAAAGAAGTCCACCTCCTACTTTTGCTTTTCCAAAGGAGGAAAAAAGATGATTAAGTTAGAAGAAATACATTATTGTGTAAAGATTAGAAAACACAGGAAAGCAGAACACAGATTTTTAAAATAGAGGTATTTTTATCCTCCTGTAAAAATTAGCCACAGTTAATGTTTTGGTGTATATTCTCACAATTTGTTTTCACCATCTCTGTGTGTGAGCACATGTGTGTGTGTTTTAATTTTTAATGAACATGATGTTAGGCTGTGTGTGGAAGGTTGAGACATGTTTCATTGACTTAGCACAATACTGGGAACACTTTTTCACATCCACATGCATGGATCCTACTAACAAAAGGGAGGCCAGAGAGAACTTTAACAGGGCTTTCATTGGCCAGTGACTGTGGCTGCCCTCCCCAGAGGCTGAGCTGTTTTGCTGCAGTACCAGTGTGCAGGCAGGGTCACGGGGACTGCTGTGCAGGTGCTGAGTTCCTAGGTGGTGAGATCCACAGTGGAGGAAGCACCAGGCTGGGAAAGCTGGAGGGAAGGTACCCCTGGTCCATGCAGGAGCCTGCCTTGGCGCACAGGGAGCCTTCCTGGATGGCTACACCACTCCTCTGAAGCACAGTCCTTCCCCCAAGTTAGGAAGACACTTTGACTCAGAAAGATGCTCAGAAATGCTTTCCAAGCACATTTTGCAGTTATTAATTTTAATTTTTGATTCAAGCTACTAATTGAATCAAATGCAAATTCACCCAGCCAAATATATTAAAAGAAAATTTAGACTCTTCATGTAAGTCTTTTGAAACAATGTCAAAGGAAACACCACAGGAATTATTTAGTCTTAGCTCCAATACTGGTTGAACTGAAGGGTCTATACTCATGCCTTTTTACTTGTGTATATTGCCTATTAACCCCGGAGGTTTTGTGAGCTCTCGTGCTTAACCTTACTGTCCAAAAATAAGAGGGTTGTGATTTCCTTTAAATTGCTGCTTCTGTAGTGGAATGTTCCAGGCAATAGTGCTTACTTGATTGCATTCAGACGTTACTTTGGCAAAGGAATGACTGCATTAAATTAGCATCAAACACAATGACTGGTAATTGCAAGACTGTCATTTCTACAAGTACAAAATTAATGTGTCCTGCAAACCCATTCCATTGTATGCTACAGGAAAATCAGGGAACCGTGTTGTTCTGGGCAGAAAAACGTACTGTCATAGTACTGTTAATATGCCATGGTGTTATTGAGCAATGGAGTACCTTTCTACCTTTGTTGTTGTCTTGTGCTCATTCTTCAAACCCTGCCCGATCCAATTTGTATGCTCATATGATAGCACTGCCAGACAGTAGCCTGAATGTACGGAGAATGTGATGGAACAATTCCCTCTTCTGTGTATGCCATCCTGTGTGAATAATGCCAGTGCAAACAACCCTCCATTTATTCATGAGAGAATGAGTAGGCCACTTATGTAAAGCTTCTTATTAAGAGATGCATCGACCATTTACAGAAAACTTTACCCAAATGCTATACATTCATTTAGGACGAGAAGAGTGATTTACATGCATTTCAATTGCAGCTTGGGAAAAGTGCCAATTTCTTTTCTCTTCATGCCTCTTGTTTACATATGGGAAATTAAGCCAACTGAACAATAGAGTGAATTTCTCCTAGTCTTGCAGGATCACAGGGTGTATCCTAAATGACAATATGCATATGTGTTGGGCTCTTGAATTCTGCTCACTGGCTCTGCAGAATTCATTGGGAATTAAAGGAACATTTCAAAATTAAAATAACACAGTAATGAAAGATGCTCAAAGCTGACTAATTGATGTGGTATTTCAGCTTAGCTTAGGCTGAGAACCACTTACCAAGGCATCCCGAGTAAAAGTAAAAATGGTGATAGTAATGACAATAACTGACCAAAGAAGCTGTTTTGTGAATATAGCTTGAATCCAGTTCCTTAGCAACTGGTTGCATTGGCTGAAGCACTGTAACAGCTGATCAAGGATCCTGATTTGGGAGGGTCTGGCCTGTGGCCCCTTTCAGAAACTAGTTATTTATTTATTCTCATTTTATTTGAAAGGCAGAGAGACAATGAGAGAGAGAGAGAGAGAGAGAGAGAGAGAGAGAGAGAGAGAGACAGACTGATTGAGCTCCATTTGCTGGTTCATTTCAGACGTGGCTGCAATGACCAGGGTGCAGTGAAGCCAAAGCCAGGAGCAAAGAGCTTCAGCCTGGTCTGCCACATGGGTAGCAAGGACCAAACACTTAGACCGTCCTCTGCTGCTTTTCCAGGCCATTGGTAGGGAGCTGGATCAGAAGTGTGGTAGCTGGAACTCGGAACGGCAATGCCGACATTGCAGGAAGCAGCTTAACCTGTCATGCAACAATGCTGGCCCCTAATACAGGTGTTCTAATATAGAAGCAGGATTCCCAAGTAGCAGCTAACGCCACCCCCCACCTCTCCCCGAGACCACGTATTTTGTCACTCATGAGAATTCTACAAGCCTGTTTACTTTGTAATGCACCAGTCAGTGAATAACTTGCTTGACTCTGGAGAAAAGTCTGTATTTCACTCAAGGCTACTCTCACGTTATTACACAAAGAAGATTAGTGAATCAGGAAGCTTCCTACCTAAGGAGGGAGAGGAATTCTGGTCACCTTAGCCTCAGAATAAAGTACCTTAAAATTATTAAATAGATAATTTTGTCACAAAAAGATCTGTAAAATTTCTCCTGGAAATTGGTACTTACCTTTGTTGCAAAATGTCCCATCATAGGCTGTGTTAGTGCAATCGCAGGAGTACCCATGGTATTTCTCTATGCATTTGCCTCCATTTTCACAGTTCGTTCCATAACTGGTGCAGTGGCCGGAGCATCCCGATTTGAAGCCGGATGTGACTTTGGCTCTTTCCTCCAGGTCAAGGGTCACCCCATTCATCCTCAGGGAGCGAATGCAGCCCAGGAAGCCTTGTTGCCCTCCAGCGCCACCTGGGAACAACAGATGGCATGGAGCTCACATAAAGTAAACTTGACCATGGCTTCTGAGATAAGACTGCCAAATGCATCTGGTATTGTCATGTCTAAGTCAGGCCTGTTTAAACAGAGAAAGTTGAAGCTTTTCTCCTTTAGGCAATAATGCCTAATTAAAATAGACTCTTTTCCAAGAAGTAATACATTTGCTACAGAAATAAAATATTTGGAGATACTCAAAAATTGAATAAGCTGTTTTGGAAGTTTAATTTGGATTCCTCTAAGAAAAGAGGTTTATAGAAATCCCTAGTTTTTTTTGTTCTTTATTCTCACGACACTCAGTTCTATACTATTATCTATGAAAAGAAATATAAAAAGGCAGAGAGACATGAATATGTTCGTATGGTTAACAAGTCAATTAGTCAGAAGGCATAAATCCATTTGAAATGTGATTGTACATCTTGGTTGTTGTCTCATGAAATGCTTTGAAGTTCACATTGAGGGTCTTCTATCCAGAGCGTCTTGTCTGGGGGTGGGGGTTAGAAGTTGGAATTAATAATTTCACACAGAGGTCACTACACTATATTTATTACCAGGTCAGGTTAGATTTCATTGCCTTTGTCTAAATGTCACTGGAAGACATATAGCACTGGGAGCACATTTGCTATGATTTTTTGAAGTTATAGAGTTAGGCTGAGGTTCATGAGCATGAAAATACTAAAATGTTCCTAACAAATTTCATGGAAATATTCATTGGAGCATTATATAGCAAGTGGATTTAATTGTGTCTATAATCTTCTTAGCTATGATTTTAAAGCAGCTAATATAAAATTTATAGATACGTCTATATATTAGAGTTATAATTTTTCTGGAAACTAATCTAAAATGAACGGTAGGCAGAATTACTGAAGGAAGTATTTGATAAGGATTTAGAAAAAAAGATACTATGTATAAAAATGAAGCCCAAGATGCTCTCTGACTGAGGTTCTGATCCAGGTGCTTTACTAAGCACCTCATATGGTCCTTGCACAACCTGTCAAGGCAAGCATCATATTATCCCCATTGTACATACGGAGAAGACGAGGCTTAGAGAAGAAGTCTACCCAAGGACTCGCAGCTCCCAAGTGGCAAAGTTGCATCAGGTGTGTCTATTCCACAGTCTAAGAGCTCACACTTGTTCTGTGCTAACCATCTAATACACACAAAGAACTTTTAGGTCAAGGGTTGCTAGAAGTATGTATTTCTGAGATATAGATTTGGGTGTCTTGAAAAATGATAGGGTTGGGTAAGATTGGTAGGCTGGGGATTGATTCTGGTCACTTATTCTGTTATCCAGAGAAAAAGTGTGCAATCTAGCAGACTCATCAGACAGGACTGGCTGAGCAAGGCTTCCGTTTGGGGATGGATTAGCATCATCTTACGTCTGTAAATCCTCCTCCATGACATGGCAAATAAATTGTTCTATTGTCTTTTTAAACCCAAGCCTGCAATTCTCTTGTTGGGTAGTATATCCATTTGAATGATGATTCTCCAGGGACTATTTTATTTTTATAAAGCATTTGACTACAAGATAATTGAAGAGAGTCCAATGCCCTTTTTGATCAAAGTTATAAGGTAGTAGATGGCAAAATAAGTTGTTAAAACAACTACTTTGAAGGCTTTTCCATTTTGCCATCTGCCTCTCAGTCAAGCTTCACACCTCTGTGCTGACAAGAATTAGGGCCTTCGCCTGATTTGGAAGAATTTCAACCCATTACTCACTCACTGTGTGCTAGAATTTCAATTTGGCTTCTATCATTTTAGCTGCTGTGGCTTTTGTTCTTGTAAGAAGAGATTTCCAAAAGGTCTTTTATTAAATAAGTGCCTAGCTATTTGAATTTTTATCACTAGTCACTTAAGACAATTAAATCCTATCAAAATATGCTGAGATTTTTAAATAATTATTTTTAGATAGCTCCCTCTCCTTTGCCTGATTACCAATGTAATAATTTTTCACTGTGGAGGCCACAAACACACTGAGAAACAAAATACAAAAGGGAATCTGTAATATTATTTAAAACTACTTTCCTTTTAGGGAACAACCTCTTCTACTTTAACCTAAGAACATGCATACGTGTAAAAACATAAAAGAAGAAATTAGATCATAATACACATATAGTTTTAAAACTTATTTTTTTGCTCTTAATATCTTGAGACATTTTCCAAACAACACTTGTAGAATAGGATGTCCTGTGGAACATCTGCATTGTACCCCATTCTCTGAATGCACTGTCACTTATTTTGCCCTTCCACTGTCATCACACATTGAAGTCTGTCTGATTTCCATTTTACATGATATTGTAAGAATATGATGCTTGTAAAGGCCTTTGCAGATCTGTTAACTTTTTCCTTGGCATTTATTAATTACATTCAAAGTATATTTACTGGCTACAAAGGTATAAACATTTCAAGAGCATGTGAAGTTCATTTTCCTCTAAGAAGAATTTACTGATAAATATTTCACCAGTAGGGTGTAATCTACACCAATTCTAATACTTGGCAGCATCTTTTTGAATTTATACCATTTCAATTGACTGTGGACAAAAGAGCTCACTGTTTTACTTTGCATTGCTTCAAGTACTGTAAGTTGAATAATTTTTATGTTTTCCTTATTACTGTTTCTTTATCTCCTTTGCCTTTGAGGAGAAAAGGAAAGAGTATATTTCTTATTAATTGGTGATATTTTTGGCTTTAACTCATTGTTATACATTTTGCAGCTATACCCTTTCAGTCTGTGTTTTTTGACTTATTTATGGTATTTCTTTGTCCCTATGAATTATTTGCATGGCTATGTAGCCACATCTGTTGACCTTACATATGTGATTTCAGCCTTTGATACCAGGCTCATAAAGACGTTCTCCTGCTCAAATATAATATAATTATTCAATTATCTATTCTACTACTTTTGTGATTTTACTTCTCTTAACATTTGAAACTTTAGCCTACCTGGGATATATTTAAATTTGGAAATAATTTGTATTCAATGGATATTCAGTACCCATTGAGAGTTTGAAGAAGGGATATTTCTGGACTCTGTAAGTAAATGTCACTATGACAAAGAATAGAGATTTTAAAAGGGTCAGGTGGTAGATCAAATGAATCTAGATTAGCTCATGCTTTTATTAGATTACAAAGGCACACATTTAGATCCACGCATGTGTAAGTGCATATGGGGGTCATTCCAGAAAGGATAAATTTAGGGGACAGAGTTATCTGACTCTCAATCTGTCTTGGTTCTGTGGTCCTTCCAAGGTTTTGCATGCATCTGTTTATCTTCCTGCATGTGTCTCCCTCTCATATTTTGATCCTAGTTAGTCATGTGGCTTTCATCAAATCATTTAATCTTTCTCAGTATCAGTTTTCCCACCCATACCAAAGGAGATTGAACTAGATGACATCTCCAGTTCCTCCTAGTTCTAATGCCTGGAGCCTACGATTTACAACCTTTTCCTCTGCTAATATATACCTGTATCTCTTTTAAAAAATATTTAATTAATTTATATAAAATGGGGAGAGAGAGGGAGAGGGACAGAGACAGCAAGAGAGGGAGAGTGAGTAAGAGAGGGAGAGAGAGCAAGAGAGGAGAGCGAGAGCGAGAATGCGAGAGCGAGCGAGAGAGAGAGAGAGAGAGAGAGATGGAGAAAAATGTTCCAACTGTTACATTTCTGCAACAGCCAGCATTGGGATAGGCTCAAGCCGGGAACTCAGAATTTAATCCAAGTTTTTTGTGTGAGTGGCAGGGATCCAAGTACTTGAGCCACCACTTGCCACCTCCAAGGATGTACATTAGCAGGAAGTTGGAATGGAGGAGCCAGGATTTGAACCATGTAGTAGTGTGTGCAATACGGGATGTGGGTGTTCCAAGTGGCAACTTAGACCCTGCACCATATGCCTACCCCATGTGTTTCCCTCTTTACATATAGTTAAACACTCTCAATTTCTTTCTCATTTTGTTTTCCTTTTTCATATTACTATGTGATTTATTTCTTTTTCTTTTTTAAAAGAAAACTGGCTGTAACAGATTTGTATTTCTAATTTGTATTTCTTGCATTCATTAAACAAGTGTATTCCCGCTTCTTAATTTTTATAGTAGGTGAGTGGGATGCCATTTCTTTTTATATAAATGCAACCTAAATAAATTAAGCTCTTTTCTGACTTTGATTTATTTAAATGGGTCAGTGAGCTAGAAAGAACTTTTCCGGAGCTAGTCAATATGAATAAAAATCTTTTGTCCTGAAAATGGTCATTATATATTATGCAAAATATGTTAACACACTAGAACCAGTGATAATTATTTGAGTTCAACTTCTGTGCTCTAGAGAAATCTTTCTTGGTGACAAGTGTCATACGTTTAAATAATAGGTCTTCAAGCAAAAATGCCATTTAACCTTTGTTAATTAGAAAATCAACATATTGTCACTGGGGAGGACCCCTGCCACGCCAGGGCTTCATGCACATTAGTCAGACCTGCGATGATTAGCAACGTGAGGTGTAGGTTTAATTTGTAAATCATTTTTGTATGTGAAATGCTATGCAAGTATTGCAATTAAAGATTAATTATGAAAGTGCTGTAACAACCCATAATGAATAACACAATCCTCAAGTGCACAGAGGATTGGGACAAAATAATCAGGTGTTCCACTAAACAATAAGGGTGAAAATAGTGATGGAGAGAAGTTACAAAAACTACACTGTCTTTAGACTCAGATCTTCGTACGTTTCCTAAGGAGATTTTGTTTCTTTAAAAAAAATAAAAATTGTTTATTTATTTTATTTGAAAAGCAGAGAGTCAAAGAGAGAAAGAGAACTCTTCTATCTGCTGATTCATTCCTCAAATGCTCACAACAGCTGGGGCTGTGCCAGGCTGAATTCAGGACCTCGAAACTTCATCCATGTATCTGATATCGGCTGCAGGGAGCCAAGTACTTGAGACATCAGCTGCTGCCTCCCAGAGTAGACATCAGCAGGAAGCTGGATTGGAAGTAGAGCCAGGACTTGAACCTGGGCACTCGACATGGGATTTGGATGTCTCAACCACTGCATCAAATGCCTGTTCCTTCTAAGGAGCTTTCTAGGTAGCATCTTTGGCCAGAGAGACCAGCCACTCATTTGCCATAGAAATGAACTACACTGAAACCCACATAGATGCAACTAACTTTTCTACTCACAAAATATTTATTTCATGTCTACTATGGGCAGATCTTGCTTTAGATGTTTTGTATGTTTGTGTTATGGTAATGGAGGAACGTACAAAAAAGTCTCTGCCTTTGGGTCCGGGGTTGTGGGACAGTCGATTAGGCTGCCACTTGTGAGGCTGACATTTCATATATGAGTGCTGGTTCAAGTATCAGCTGCTCTACTTCCAATCTGGCTCCCTGCTGCTGTGCCTGGGAATGCATCAGACGATTCTCCATGGATGCCTGTCACCCATGAGGGGAAACAGGATGGAGTTCTAAGCTCCTTGCATCAGCCCAAGTAAACCACCAGATGGATGATCTCACTCTGTCACTCTGCCTCTCCTCTCCTCCCTCATTTCCTTGTTTCCTTCCTTCTTTCTTTCTATCATCTACCATCTATCTATCCTCTATCATCTATCTCTATCTCTATCATCTATCATCTATCTATCATCTATCATCTATCTATCTCTATCATCTCTCATCTATGTCTATCATCTATCTATCTATTTCTCTATCTATCTATTTATCATCTCTCTCTATATATATCTAATTACTTATCTACCTATCTACCTTTAAAATAGCTCTCTGCTCTTACAGAGCTTATTGTTTCACAGGGGAGAGATCAATTTGACAATAAACTCAACAAGTAGATCAAATATGTTGGGTGTTAAAAGATAGAAACTATTATAGGGGAACAAAAAAGTCAAGCAGGTTAAGTGGGATTTAGAGTTATACTGGGGAGAGGGAGTTGCCATTTTAAGTAGGGCGGTTAGGATAAGCCCCACTGGGAAACAGACAGGAAGAAAATATATGAGCATTTCACGGAGAGGGGGCACTGCCCGGCAGATAGGAGAGGCAGAGGATAGGCAGTGATGAGAATGGCTGCAGGAGGCTCAGAAGGACAAAACCTCTGATCAGTGCTTAAGTGTAAGGTGCCGCAAAAGGCATTTCTACGATGGATGAAACATGCTTCGTGCCTGCAGGTTAATACAGATGTCAGCACAGAAAGCCACACTATGATGCAAGGCACACTTGACATGTGGGAGGCAGCAAGCAGGAACGACGAAGGCATGAACTGCGGTCCTAAAGCTCTGATTTTGCACATTAGCTCTGCTGCTCACTGCCTGTGTGGTCTTCCCAGGTCCTCCTGGGGGCTCGGTCTTCTTATGTGTAATACTGTTATAAGAATATGCTCCTTGCAGGGGCATAGTAAGAACAGGCAATAATACACCTCTTTGCACTAATGCTCAGTTAATGATAGCTGCTATGTTGATGACTATTATTGAGTGTAAGCAAAATTCTACAGAAGCACAGAGTAAGTTAACACAGCTAAGACAATGAATGTACACAAAGCTGATGCCAGAGGTATCATGAATGTTACGGACTGTATTATTTCCTTGGAAAGTACAGAGTGAGGATAGGTGTTGTCTCTTTCTTGCCTGCTGTGGAAGACTGTTTCTGGATTGGGGGAGCTCTGAGAGGGAATAGGGGCCTTGAACTTGGGACTAGAATGGCATGAAACATCATGGGAAACAGAAATGCTGCTTCTCTGTGTCTAGGTAGCCTATCCCTACTTTAGCTTTTCTGCATGGCAACCATAGCTGTCCTGGGTAGGTGAGGCGGCAAAGGCAACGACAAGGGGTGCTAGAGTTTGAATAAGATTTCAATCTCCAGCTCATACAGACATTTAAACCCCACAGTCAAATAAGTTAATGGCGCCAATTATGGTGATGGGGCACTGGACTTTCTGGGAAGCCATTGGGTTCTGGGGGCACTCCCTAGAAGGTAGTTATCATAAAAGAGTTGGTTTTAAGGCCTGAGTTGGCCCAGCCATTCTCTCTCTCTCTTCCTGGCTTACCATGCACTAATTCTATCATCCACTGGCTTATCTGATGCCAGACCGGTGGGGCTTCTCTATCTTGGGCTATGAACCTCTGAAACTGTGAGCCAAAGTAAACCTTCTTCCTTCATAAGTAGTTTCTTTTGGGTATTTGTTATAGTGACATAAAGCTGACTAATAAAACAAGGGTGCTTCAAAAGTTCAGAAAAACTGGAATTAACAGATATAAAAAATAATTTTGAAACCCATGCACAGCATTTTTTTTTTTGACAGGCAGAGTGGACAGTGAGAGAGAGAGACAGAGAGAAAGGTTTTCCTTTACTGCTGGTTCACCCTCCAATGGCCACTGCGGCTGGCACGCTGTGGCTGGCACACTGTGCCGATCTGAAGCCAGGAACTTCTCCTGGTCTCCCATGTGGGTACAGGGCCCAAGGACTTGGGCCATCCTTCACTGCACTCTCGGGACACAGCAGAGAGCTCGACTGGAAGAGGAGCAAGCGGGACAGAATCTGGTGCCCCGACTGAACTAGAATCCAGTGTGGCAGTGCTGCAGGCAGAGGATTAGCCTATGTAGCTGCGGCGCCTGCCCCTTGCACAGCATTTTTTCCCGTTAACTTTGTGAAGATCCCTTGTATGTGTTAGCTTGGCTTGTCCTCCCAGAGTTGCAGGTACTGGGTCTGCTGTTCCTCCTGCTCTGTTTGCTAATATTGTCTCTTAGATCTTGATTATCAACTTCAACTTATTTTGAAAAACCTCTGACATCAGTGCAGGTGTGTAAAAATAAAACCCCATTATCTGGATAACTGAGAACCTCAAAATGGCCAGGAGTCATCAGTGGTAGAGGAGCTAAAGGAGATTGGTCCCCATTTTTCAGTGCACAGCTGTGTGGTTGACAACTATTGATCAGTGATACTTTTGTCAGCAAGATATTGGGCACATACTGAAAAGAAACTAACACACTCAGGGAACTGGGGTTTGGAAAATTGCCTTCAGATAATGCTCATGAGTGATCTTTCATAACTCGATTCAATAGGATGGATTTCTATTTAAGTTCATCATCATGCTTGGATTTTCTTATATTGCCAGAGTAAAGGACATGCAGAATTATATGAACCCAAACCACAAAAACTGGAAGAAAACTTTACAATAGGACAAGCATGGGGCCAGTGCCGTGGCACTCTAAGTTAATCCTCCACTTGCGGCACTAGCATTCCTTATGGACACCGGTTCTAGTCCCGGTTACTTCTCTTCCAGTTCAGCTCTCTGCTGTGGCCTGGGAAAGCAATGGATGATGGCCCAAGTCTTTGGGCCCCTACACCCATGTGGGAGACCAGGAGGAGGCACCTGGCTCCTGGCTTCGGATGGGTGCAGCTCCGGCCATCGCGGCCACTTGGGGAGTGAACCAACGGAAGACAGACCTTTCTCTCTGTCTGTAACTCTGCCTGTCAAATAAATAAATAAATAAAAATCTTTAAAAAATTAGGACAAGCATGATAAATATTAGCTATTTAAAAAGCTAATATTAATTGTCCCCTGGGCATACAAACCATTGTTCCAAAACCTCATGTATTTTAACTCTCAGAGCTTACTATGATCTCTATTTTCCCTATGAGGAAACTTAGGCCCAGAGAGATAATATGCTCAGTGTTGCTGGTGAGTGGCCAGAATTCAGCCAGACTCTCTGGCTTTTAAGTCTGCAGCCCTCCAATGCTATTGCTGCCAATCGGACTTCTGGACACGCATCAGATGAGGTTTCTTCTTCTCCTACATCTAACATGTTTCCAAGCATTGCTGTGCTTCGATATGGAAAATGAGGGTAGGCTGATTAGTACCTGAGATGAGGCGTTTGCGACTTCAGAGGGAAATGCATGCCTACACTGATCTCTGGGCCAATAAAGAAGAGACATTTCTTTGATGCTATCACTGAAGTCATTATTTTTTCTTAGGGCAAAAGCTTCACATTACAACTGAGAAGGCAATGCAGTGATCAGCTTTGCCACTAGGTGGTGGGCAGATGATCCTACGCTCAGTTCAATAGCACAGCTGCAGGCAGTGGACCTACAGAGGGACCTACAGCTCCCCCCAAGTCCCCTACAGAAGCAGAGGTATGAGAGCATACAGTGCCAAACGACTTCCAGAAGCCCATGGCAAATGTGTATTATGATTCACAAACCTATTTCAGATCCAAATGATAAATTATTCACAGGTACCTTAGTAAACTGCAATGCAAACTCAAACTTTGAATACATAAGCTTAGAATTCCAAATATTTCTTTTACAGATGTCTGTATGTTGTTGATCCGATTATACATCCTGCTGGTGAGTTCATCTTTGAAGCAAAACAAACATCTTTCTGCTGGTCTTAAGACTTCCCTTCCCTGCCTGCTCTCTTACTACCTGTCTTTTTTTTTTTTTTTTAACTTTCATTTAATAAATTTAACTACCTGTCTTTTGAGGTCTTTTTTTTCAAACTACTGTATCCAATCTCTTTCACCCAGAGTCAGGAGTCCCCAGTGCTGTTGCTCCTCTGGAACCTTGTTCTCTTATTGCTCAGACTCTGCCCTTCACACCAGCCTTTGTAGGTATAAACCCCGGATCAAGGCTGGACTGATGGGGGCAGCCAAAATAGCTCAGTTGGGAGAGCATTAGACTGAAGGCTGCATTGATGAGTCTGGGAGCGGTCGGCACAGCTCTGATAACCAACGCTCCCAGACATATGGACTCTCTAAGGCCAAAGGGTAGGGAAAAAATAACAGAAGCTTGGAGACTGAGAAGATGGGGAAGGAGAGGACAATTAGCAGCGAGCCTGAGAGAGAAGAACGGTGGCATGTTTTGGGGTCAGGATCTGGAGGAGTGCATGGTTACAAATGTTAAATAATACTAGGAAGGAAGGAATACCAAGGAAGATAAGACAGCAATGAAAGGCCATTGGATTTGATTATTTTTGAGGCAAACACTTTAATGTAGAAATGAGATGCTTATTTAAAAAAAATTCAGGCTTGCATTTTTAAAATTTATTTATCTGAGAGGGAAGTATGTGTTGGGAGAGAGAGAGCTACATTCCTTTCTACTAATTCACTCCTCAAATGCCCACAAATGACAAATTGGTGAGGAGATGAACCCAGGAGCTGGGCAATCAATTCAATCCAGATCTCCCCCAGGTATGGCAGGGCTCCAATAACTTGAGCCATCATCGCTATCTCCCAAGGGGTGCATTAGCAGGAAGCTGGAGTCAGGAGCGAGAGCTGGGCCTTGAACCCGGGCACTAAGTGGGATGCAGGCATCTTAACTGCTGGTCCAAACATCCACCCCAGACACTTATTAATGAGGAAGTAAGCAGTGAGATAATAGATTTAGTGAGTATAGACATATCAGGATTTAAGGAGCATCTTCAGCAGAAATGTGTGCTCTCTGGGTGGGAGGGAAGTCTTTGGAAATCATGTGTATGGTGTGAGGTGTTAAGGGACACTTAGCGTAGTAAAAGTCTGAGATGTATGGTAGCAGTAGAGGTTCTACCTCTAACACAGGAATATTCGTATCCTCAGTCTCCTGAGAGAAGCACAGTTTGGGTCCCAACCTTTTGTGTCTTCCTCTTGGGTAGAAAATAGTGGAGAAAGCATGTGGTGATCTCAAGAGAATGAACATGTGCTCACGAGTCCAGATGACAAGACCTCCAAGGACCGCAAACGCCAGGAAAGAACAGCAGCAGACAGCACAATCTGTGTTTGGAAAGGCCGCATCAAGGAAAGAGCAGAAAAAGTGCAACATTCACACAGTGGACATAACCACAGTGCTGACAGGAAGTAACAGAAACACAGATACCATGACACTTTTGTGATACTGCAATCATGGGGTGCTGACAGACTATCAGGGATATGAACTGATTGGAGACACCAAAATGAAAAATAGCCCTAATTGTTGAAATGAGGATTTCCTTGGAAGAACTGAATAACAGAATATATAGAGACAAAGAACATTCTTGTGGGCTGCAATCTGGGGTCAACAAACCTTCCCTGAAGGCACCAGGAAAGGATGTGGAGATGAAAAGAACAAGAGAAAAGTCCAGAGCTATGGAGAATCACACAGAGGTGTCGACAGAAGAGTAGCAGGCAAGGGACTGTTTGGATACGTAATGGCTGAGGGCCTGCATGGTGGCCCAGTGGGTTAAGCCACTGCTTGTGATGTTGTCTGCATACTTTATCAAAGAACTGGTTTGAAACCCAGCTGGTTTGCACTGAATCCAGCTCCCTGCTAATGTATCTAGGAAGGCAGTGGATGGTGGCCCAAGTACTTGTGTCTCTGCCACCCATGTGGGAGTCCTTATCGTGTTTTGGGCTCCTGGCTTTGGCATGGCCCAGCCATGCCCATTGTGGCCATTTGGGGAGTGAACTAGTGGATAGAAGATCCCTGAGTCACATGTGTCTCTCCTCCTCTTTATCACTCTGCCTTTCAAATCAATAATTTTTTTTAAAAGAAATAATGAGTCGGAATTTTCTAGAATAAGGAATAACAGATGTATGGAAGGGGCTTGTAAAGTGCTACACAGTGTAGATAGGAAAAAAAAAGGAACTAAAACACCACCAACATCTACAGCTTTGGATCTTAACCTGAGACCCACAGCCCCTGGAACCCACATCCAGGAATCAGACTTGACAACAGGATGGAAGAACATTACATTGTATCTTTTGTTTTAATCAAATAAAACATTATTCTGGAAAGAGGGACAAAGACTTCCCCAGACTGCAGAGAGATCCATGGCCCCAAAAGGATTAAGAACCCTGTGTCAGGATGAAGTTCAGACACAGAAAACAAGGAGAGCGTCCCAAAGGTTTACAGAGACAAGACACAGCAGTAAAAAGTACATCAAACTTTTCAAAGTAACTCTGGCTACTAAAAACAATCAACTCATTTCTTTAGAGGGTTGATTTAAATATAAGAAGCAGTGAAGATATTTCATGGATCAAGGTCTCAGAAGGATTCCACTCGGAAGTCTTAAACATGTGCTCTTCATTTGGGATGCTGTTAGCAACACCTGCAGCCCAAACTGGAAGGCGCCTGGGTTTGAGTCCTGCCTCTGCTTCTGATTCCCAGTTTCTCTTGACTCACTTCCTGGGATGCAGCTGGTACTGGGACAAGTTCTCGGGGCCCTGCCAGCAATGTGGAGGCCTCAACTGAGTTCCAGGCTTTGGCCTGGCCCACTCTGGATATGTAGATATTTGGGGAATGAATCAGGGAATTGAAGAGCTCTCCGTCTCTGTTTCTCTGCTTTTCAAAAAATAAATGAAATAAATAAAATATACTGATGTCCAGGCTCTACTCCAAGAGATTCTAATTTATTAGGCCTGGCATCAATAAAAAAATGTTCTTGAATAAAAAGGAAACTCAAGCTAGGAGGAGGTAATAAGATATAAGAAATTAGAATAAGTGAAAAGAAAAATTTCACAAATATTAATGTTTTTTAATAAGCATTTATAAATGAATTTAGTCATATGACGCACCAGATAAAGCGATGGATGAGTATGGCAGGTAGTATGTGGAGGGGGCAGGTCAGCATGCGCTTGGACTTGTGTCTTACTTAGAAGAACACAGATTTGGGGCTGGCACCATGGTGTAGCAGGTAAAGCTGCTGCCTGCAGTGCCAGCATCCCATATGGGCACTGGTTTGAGTCCCGGCTACTCTACTTCCGATCCAGCTCTCTGCTATGGCCTGGGAAAGCAGTGGAAGATAGCCCAAGACCTTGGGCCCCTGCACCCATGTGGGAGATCCAGAAGAAGCTCCTGGCTTCAGGTAGGCCCAGCTCTGGCCATTGCAGCCATCTGGGGAGTGAACCAGCTGATGGAAGATCTCTTTCTCTGACTCTGCCTCTCTGTAACTCTGCCTTTCAAATAGGTAAGTAAATTCTTTAAAAAACGAAGAGCATAGACATTGATATGCCTTCATGAATGATAGGGAAAAAGCATAAGTGGGGGTCTTAATGTTAGGGGTAGCTGCCAGAGGAATGAACATAGAGTCCAACTTTCCAATCAGTAGAATACAAGTTTATCAACACAAAGTGGACTGGAGTAGACAAACAAAACATAAGAAATTGAAATGCAAGCAAAGCACAACCACAGAAATATTCCCCTGTATAACTGCAGTTACAATACATGAATAAAAAAGAGATTCTCAAGTTGGAATTTTAAAAAGACTCAGCAATATGATGTCTAAGAAAACATCAGCAATATGATGTTTTAACAAAAGGATACAAATGCATACAAAGACAACAGGCAAATATAAATAACTATAAGAAGGCTAGACAGAAAATTCTGTGATGAAAAACATAAGGAAGAGAGATGAAAATTACATACTGTGTAAGAAATAAATTAAGGAGATTATGAACACATAAAAATGGCAAAATAGCCTTATGTTATGCAATGCTACCACTGGTAGAACTGTTAAGAGCAATTCAATGAATAATTTAACATATTATTTGTTTATTCGAAAGGTAGAGTGACAGAGGGCGGGGGTGAGGGGGGAGAGAGAGAAAGAGAAATCTTTCATCTGCTAGTTCACTCCCTAAATGACTACAATGGCTAGGACTAAGTCAGGCTGAAGACTAGGAGCCTGGAACTCCATCTGGATCTCTCATGTGGGTTTCAGGCACCCATGCACTTGGACCATCTCCTGCTGCTTCCCCAAGAACATTAGCAGGGAGTTGGGTCAGAAGCAGAGCAGCCAGGCCTCACATTGGCACTCCACTATGGGATGCAGGTGTTGTGGCAGCTTAACTTGCTGAGCCACAACGCTGGCCCCCGATGGATGATGTTTAAGATTTGTACTCAGAAACTGAGAGGCCAAGCAGTACTTAAGAGAATTAGATACAAACACAACCTATGGCCCAGTAATTCTGCTGGCCACACACATATGTACACATGCGTGAGAAACCCAGGCATACATTCACTGAAGGGTTCAGCAGAATTGGAGGAAAACTGGGCATACATTACTAGGGAATGGAATAAATGACATGTGGTATATACACATAATAGAACACTATACACCTGTTCATCAAACTATACAAATAGATCTTAAAACACAGGCTGAGTGAAAAGAATGAGAAACAATGGAATCTGCAACACAATACCATTTGTATAAAGTATGACACATGAAAGGCAATGGCATAGATTTTTAAAAACATACCTATTTGAATAAGTGTACAGGTGGTGAGATTAGAAGCCATATATAAAACACATCCAAATGGGAGCCAGTGAGGGTGAGGGAACGAAATGGTGAAGAAAAATAACAAAGCGAAATTAAAATGAGGAAGCCCATCACTTGTGACAGCAGTACCAAGAAATCCTGCACAACAGGACTGAAAACCAGGCCAGTGAAAGAAGACAGAATAGAGGGAAAGATTTGATGGGAAACAACCCTGTGGACTTGAACTCAGAACTACTAAAATGGGTATCTTTTCCTCTCACTTTCCTGGCGTACCACAGGAAGCATTCGTTACCATGTGACATCTATCCTTTTTGTCATTTGTGTTGCTGACCCCCCCCCCCCCCCGCCTTTGCTACAACATCCTTTTTCTGACAGTATTTACCAGCATGAAGTTTAGGTCAGTCTTTTTGGAAGAATGAGAAAAAATGATGTGAGAGATTATTTGATAAATGTGCTGAAAAAATTTTCCAGATTTGCTGCAGAATTGGTAGTTTATATATTAACATGTCTTCTCTGGACCAACACATTTCAACTGCAATGGAAAACTGGAATGGAAGACCACATGGACCGTGAGGCATTTGCCTATGTGCTATATGAGCAGTTTTATACAGAGCAGGAAACACAGCAATGACCTCTTTCTGGGTTCAAAATATTTCTCTAAAAGCCTTGGTACTTGTAGTCTTTGCGCTAGAAATAAGCAGCTCAGCACCTGTGGAAAGAGGTGGCTCAGAGCCAGCTTTCACTTGAGGCCTCGAATGAGTTTAGAACTGCACTGTCAGTATGATTCTACATGGAGCATATGGAAAGTGAAAGGGAAAATGTGTCTATCATCACCCATTTCATATGTCAAAACCAACTGAAAAATAGCTGGAGTTGGAGCCAGTGCTGTGGCATAATGGATAAAGCCACCTGCTGCAATGCTGGCATCCCGTATGGGTGCCATTTCGAGTCCTGGATGGTCCTCTTCCGATCCAGCTACCTGTTAATGTGCCTGGAAAAGCAATGAAAGGTGGCCCAAGTGCGTGAGTCCCTGCACCCATATGGGAGACCCAGAAAAAGCTCCTGACTCCTGGCTTTGGCCTGGCCCAATCCCAGCTGTTACGGCCATTTGGGGATTGAACCAGAGAATGGAGGATCTCTCTGTGTGTCTCTAACTCTCTAACTCTGCCGTTCAAGTAAATAAAAATAAATTAAAAAAACAACCTGGAATTGCAAAAGAGAATTTGTTTTCAACATGAAAGGACAGGAAACACATACGGAAACTATGAGTGGCTGCCCTTTGCTTGTTGTGGGGCAGGGAGATGGAGCTGCTCTACTTTCAAGAGAGCAGCCAACTCAAGTCGGCCAGCCAAGCAGAGCCTCATGAAAGGTGGTCAGGTTAAGAGGAGGTGCTGACGGCGCTTGTGCTGAAACATGGAGGAGTGAGCCTCCACGCAGGAGCTTCTGTATTGCATTTGCATTTTTGCTTTGCATACAGATTACTGATTTAATTTAGTGCTTTTTAAAACTAGATTTTATCTAGCAAATTATTTTACTTTTAAACTTACAGCAATGATTTCTAATCATGACATCACTCTCTATATCAGGGAAAGAACCAGGGACCAGTTATAGGGTTGGGAGAGAAACTCTTTGCATTAAGTTTCCAGTTAATGTGTCAGCTGCTGCCAAGACAAGACCTTAATTTGCTAACAGGGAGACTGAAAACTACATTTGGGGTCTACACTGATCTGAAATGACGTCTTTCATAAGGTGGTTCTTCTTCTTCTTCTTTTTTTTTTTTTTTCAAATCTGTCACGCTTTATTTCATTTGGTGGTTCTTAGTATAAAAGATATTTCCAAAGATGGCAACTACCAATTTTTAAGAAAAGAATTTCAAAGAAAGATTGCTTAGAAAATACCTTCTTATTTTGGGAACTGGGTAATTTAGCTTTAAATATGAATATTAACTGAGAGAAGCAGCAGAGAAGTAATGAATGCTAACTCAGAAAAGTAACCAAAATGATACAATTCATTTATTCATTTGTTAAACTGTTAACTCGGCAAGTATGCTTGGGCAACTCTGCTCAAGAGTTGGGTGGTCCCTGTTTAATCTCTCTCTTTTTTTAAGATTTTATTTATTTGAGAAGTAGAATTATAGGCAGTGAGAGGGAGAGACAGAGAAAAAGGTCTTCCGTCCACTGGTTCACTTCCCAAATGGTGCAATGGATGGGACCAGGCTGATCCAAAGCCAGGAGCCTGGACCGTCTTCAGGGCCAACCACTCAGGTGCAGAGGCCCAAGCACTTGGGCCATCTTCCACTGCTTTTCCAGGCCACAGCAGAGAGCTGGATCAGAAGAGGAGCAGTTGGGACTAGAACAGGGGCTCATATGGGATACTGGCACCACAGGCAGAGAATTAACCTGTGCCACGGCACCGGCCCCTGGTTGGTTCCTGTTATCTTAGGTCTCTGCTGTTAAGCAGCTTAACTTCTGGGAGAGGACACAAAAATAAATGAACATATCACAATATCTAAGGGGAATTGAAAACAATAAATGACAGGCTAGTCTAGTCAGGGACAGCCTCTCTAAGGAGGTAAGAGAAGCTGTGATATGAATGACGAGAGCCCCTGCCAACATCTGGGGAAGTCTTCCAGGCACAAGGCATGCCCAGTGCAAATACTACCTAGCAGGACTAAGCTTGGTATGTCAAGCAACCCACTCAGACAGTTGGAGACTGGGATAGTAGTTGTAGAAGACCAAGCCAAGAACAAGTGAAACTTAGACTAGGGTGAGACTGAGCACTGGAAGGCAAGGAGTACATTTGGGGCACAGTATAGAGATAGAGTCACATGGCTTAGTGTGGATGTGGAGTGGAGAAGGAAAGAGGTGAATCAAGAACAGCTCCAATTTTTAGGTTGGAGCAAAAAACGAGTACATGCTGGTGTCATTTACTGAGATGGGGAGGTAAGAGGGGGGCCCAGAGTGGCATGGGCACCAAGAGGTCTTTTCTACCGTGTTTATTCTGAGATGCTCGTTAACATACAAGTTGGGACCCCCAGTAGACAGTGGGTATGGAGTTCCTGCGAGAAGTGAGAACAGGAGGTCATGGTAAAAGCTGTTGGAGGTTGGACTGGTTTGGATTCTCCATGGCAATGCATGGAGAGAGACTAGAGGATGGCTCTGAGATGCTGAAATGTTTAGTGGTCAAGCCAAGGAGGAGCATACAGGGGTCTGAAGAAGTGGCCAGTGGGGCAGGAGGCAAAGGCGAGAGTTACTGCCACGGAATCCGAAGGTGCTGCTGAGAGATCAGGGAAAGAAGACCAGAAAAAGTACTGGAGACAGAGAAAGCCATGTTGACCTCAGAGATTCTGCCAAGGCTTAGTCATGAGAGCTCAAGGGAAAACAAATACAGCTGGTTTCCATAACTTAGAGACTCTCAAGTCAGGAAGGAGCTTCGTTCCCTGCCTTGCATGAAAATTCTCTTGTTAATCCAAACCCAGTGTGCGTGACGGTGATCCTCTGGCTGCCTTGGTATCACTGTATTTGCCCTGGAGACTTTGTAATTCACAGAACACCTGACTTCTTCAAAGCCTAACCTCCACCCTCTGTCTCCTCTTCTAGATTCCATGACCAAGAGCTGGGCTTCCCAATGGGGCACTGCTGCCACTGGGACTGTGCCAATCTTGCTTGGGATGGATTTTCCTGCACATGGTATGGGAAGCACCTCATTTCACTGCACTTTCCCAAGTGCCCCCTGGGCCACAGTATCACCCAGAGTAGGGACCTTGGTATAAGATGGCCTTGGGCCTCACATTCCCAGCAGACTGACTAAACTGAGCCAGGCTTCTTCCTGACCATCAACCCCTGACCCGTTTGCTAATTTTATAACTTCATATATATATTTTTTTAAGGATCCAAGAGCCATGGCACAGTGGGTTCAGCAGCTGCTTGGGAGGTCTTTATCTCATATCGGAGTGCCTGTTGGAGTTCCAGCTCCCCTGCTTCTGATCCAGCTTCCTACTAATGCGTCTGGGAAGGCAGAGGGTGATGGCTTATGTGCCTGGGTTCCTGCCACTCTTGGGGCAGACCCGGATGGATTTTCAAACTCCTGGTTTCAACTTGGCCAGCTCCAGTTGTTGTGGGCATTTGGGGAGTGAACTAGTGGATGGAAGTTCTCTCTTTTCCTCTTTCAAATAAATGAATATATTCTTTAAAGAACCACTTCTTTGAAACACATACATCAAGGAAGAAAGTACCCCATCTCCCTGTCTCCGTAGATGGGTGGGAACCTGACTTCTGAAGCGTGCCTTGCTGTAAGTTGCAAAATTTTCTCCTGTCATGATGATGCAAGGTTTCTTTTCCTTTGGGTAAAGCCAACACAAAGAACCTGTGATTCCGCATGTCTCAATGTTTAGAAGTTTTTCTTTTCTTTTTTTATAATGAAAAAGAAACAAAACAACAACTCCTGCTCTTAGTTGAAGTGAAGTGGAGCTAGACCAAGTTCTGGTTTCTCTCCCCTATTGTAATCATCTTTTCCTGATTAACTCTGTGTGGTTCCATGTTTATTTTGACAAGATGAGTGGTTCAATGTTGAGTCTCTGGGATCTGATCGCATCATTGTCATACCAGCTGGATGAACTTGGGCGAGTCGACTAATTTTTAACTTCAGTTTCTTTGCTATGAAAACAGCACAGGAATTATAATAGTATCTATTTTATAGGATTCTTGTGTGGATTAAATGAGATAAATTACATGAAGCATTTGCCTAAACATCTTAGCTACCACTCATGTTGTTGCTATTGACTCATGTTTGTTGGAAACTGGGGCAAGCACACACTTTTCTATGTTGTAATTCTTATGGTTTGGTTGCATAGTCTTTAAATCACAAACTTTTTAGATACAGGAAGTGACCATTTTATTTACACACAGATTTGGGTGTAATTCATAACAGAAATTCCATTTTTCCTGCTTGCACACAAATGTTGATTTTCTTTTTGCTTCCTCAGTGACACTGCTTTTAAGATGGCCCTCCAGTTTTCCATTGACAATGCTGGAATACAGACAGCATGGGAAGCAGCTGTCCAAACAAGTCGTATTATAGAATTTGGGGATGTTGGACTCCTTTATGGGGTTGCCAATCAAATGTAGCCCAGAGAATAGTCATGGCATTCTAATCCAAATTGGTTAATCAATTCATTTAACACATCTCAACTCTTCTACAAACTCAGGTTGTCACCCATGAAGAAAAGAGACAAACTATCAGAGGAAGAAGGGGCTGCAGGCTTCCCTGGTCCCCATGAGTCTGAGGTCCCCTAAGGACAGTGGTTCTCCCATTGATTCTCCAGGTGGTCTTCTCATGAACACAAAGAACAGGAAGAATCAATCAGGAATTTTTTAGTTTCTAGGCTACATCTTGCACAAAAATGATGGCCCCTTTTAGTCTCCAAAGAGCTTTCAGCAAAGGTGTGAACCAGATGAGTTGAGCCAGGATATTGGTGAATAACCTTCTCCTTCAAGGAGTCACATAGGAGCTTGGTGGCTTCTTAAAGCTTATGAAAGCATCCTCCAGATCTCTTGATCTCTGACCTCCTCTTTAAGTAACTGCCCCAAACCCTTACGTTCTCCGGTCTGTGTCTAGCTTGCTGCGAGTGGAACCCTATACCAGCCCCATGCCACGAACAGCCCGCTCTGCTCCCTTCTGTGGCTTATGTCCATCGAGTCATTGATTGTGGCCTGGGCTGACAGCCGGATTCTGGGCTGTGGGCCCAACTGATAGCTTTCCTCCTCTCAGTGTGTCAGCCGCCAGGACTCCAGCCTCCCTGGTGTGTCTCTGTGCCATAGAGGGCTTTGGCCAAGTCCAGCCTGGTGGTGTTCGTGCTTGATCATGAGCATAAGCATGTTCGCTGTGCTTTACCATCTAAGAAAGTCTGGCTCATGGCTGCACAGAGGACTCAGGTCTGAGCACCTGGCCTGGCCAAGGCTACAGGGACACCTCATGGTCTGAGTGCCTCTGCTGAGCCCATCTAGGGAGCTTGTCATAGGACAGTCACTGATTTTGGATCAAAAATGTGGAAAATTATTCTATGCTTTGCAGACAAATACCAGCAATTGATATTTTTCTTCTTGTGTCACTTTTAATTTTAAAGCTGGTTTGTTACTTTTCTGCTAAACCAGAATCATAGCTGGATTCTTATTACTTCCAAATGACCTGGTAGCTTCTTTTGGATGACAGCTTCTAATTATATTTTAGACACAGAGTAAGGAGAACTATATTTTCTGATTTTTGTTTTCAGTTACTATGGAAAAGATGTGAACATGGCCTCACTGACACAGGAAGTGAGTAGAGAGGCCAGCCCTCCCTGGAGTCCACTCAGAGGACAAAGTCAGGAACAATTTTCAGCATTTTAACTGGAAGATGTGTCCAGGCCCTTCCTTCTCTACCAGCCTATGGAGGCCCTGGGCAACTCTGCCCCAAGTATTAGCAGCTGACCATGGTGCTGGCATCATCTTTTCAGATGACTCTTACTTGCTTCCTGGGCTGACTGTAAGAAAATCCCCAGGTCCTGGCTTGCTGCTCTGTAGCCACTGTGACAGATACACAGAGAATTGTAACAATAGCTTTTGATGCTGAGAGGCATTTTTGGAGGTGAGCTTTTAGGGCTCATGGGTTAAAGTGTTCACATTTCAGGTCAGTATTTGAAAGGAAGAAATGAGCAGTTGAAGGAGGTTTCATTAGGATGGGGTATTACATGGAGGAAGAAGAAAGAAAAAGGTAAATGCTAAGAAAGAAAAAATAACTCATATTTAATGAACATTGACCCTATGCCAAGAACTCTGTTGGGTGCTGAACATGTAATATCTCATTTAAACCTGAGATGTAGGAACTGAATGTGTTCTTATTTAACAAAGAAATGATAAGTAACTTGCCGGTGGTCTTCCAGTTGGCAAGTGCCAGAGGTGGGATTCCAAGCCCACACTGTTAAACACACAACACCAAGACTGTACAAAGGTTGGTCACTTGACAATCCAGATCTTGCTCAATCAGTAATAAGCACATGATCACAAATGTCTAAGATTGGATGAAATTTGGGGGAACAAGGAATCCAACTCCTTTACTAGACAGATGAGAAAAGAGTCTCAAAGTAGGAAAGGATTAATTTTCAGTCAAGAAAACACTTTTATTAGAGCTAAAATGAGACCAACAACTTAGCTTCCTGAATATTGAAGAGTTTGGGAAAACTGGCTCTAGGGTTTCATAGCTGAGGAAATTATTTTCCTGGAAGCAACTTCCCTTGCCTTTGCCCCTGGGATAGACTTCTATGCAGAACAACATTTCTCGGATCGGTCACATCTGAGATATGTGAATCCTGCCTACTTCTACGATAACAGGAATTAGAAACTTGGGCTTAAGAAGCTCCTGACTTGTTACGCCAGCCTACTGTTCTGAACTTTCTCTTTCTGAGCTCACCAGTGGATTCATAACTTCTGAATTAAAAAAACATTGTTCTGGCCTTAGTTGAATCATAGCACCTGCTATCAGTTGCTGCTGGTTTATTCACAAAATTCTTTCCTGTGACAGTCCCTCTCCTGATTTCCTTTCATGAACTCTTTCCATTCTTCTTTCCAAGATGTTCCTTTTTCTGCCTCTCCATAGGTTTCATTGGCCATAGAATTCTGTCCTATTCTTTGGTCATCTTTAAAATAAATCAACTTTCGGGCTGGCGCCGCGGCTCACTAGGCTAATCCTCCGCCTTGCGGCTCCGGCACACCGGGTTCTAGCCCCGGTCAGGGCACCGATCCTGTCCTGGTTGCCCCTCTTCCAGGCCAGCTCTCTGCTGTGGCCAGGGAGTGCAGTGGAGGATGGCTCAAGTGCTTGGGCCCTGCACCCCATGGGAGACCAGGAGAAGCACCTGGCTCCTGCCATCGGATCAGCGTGGTGCGCCGGCCGCAGCGCGCCTACCGCGGCGGCCATTGGAGGGTGAACCAACGGCAAAAGGAAGACCTTTCTCTCTGTCTCTCTCTCACTGTCCACTCTGCCTGTCAAAAAAAAAAAAATCAACTTTCTTTCCAAGTCTAAAATAAATAGTGCTCCTGTCTCTTTTCATTTTGCAATCTTAAGGGGCTTCCAGAATTCCTGGGGACAACTATATTCAGTGAACGGAAATACAAAACTAAAGTTGGACTTCTACATGCAGAAGCAAGGTCAGGAAATGGGAAATTAATTCCAGTAGAGTCATCTGCTAGGATGAAAACCAAGTACAAGCTACCCATCAGGTTTGGGATTAACAGAATTCAGGCAAGACTTGTTCCCAGAAATGTGGGCAAGACATATTGATGACGTGAAATTTGCTCACTCACGTTCAGCAGGAATCAGGGGACTTGATATTTAGCTAAGAATGCAATGTGTAATCTTGTGATCTATAATTTGATCTTAGGATTTAGAAAGGGCTGGGCTCTATTTGGGGTTGGGAGGTATTTTATTGCAAAATCTAGGACTCTCTCCTGTCCCCTTGGCTGGTGTAGCTGCTGAACAAGTCAGTTGCCTTTTCGAAGCACTGGGACCAACACTGTTGTTTTGTAGTTTTCCCACATCACACAAGGGAGTGGATTCCCAATTGTACCTTTCTTTTTTATGACTTTCTAATATTCTGGAAACATCCCAAGATAACCAGGGAAGACACTATAGAGATGCCAGCCCTTGTTAAAATGAACTGACCCTCCCTCCTACCCGCAGTGAGTTCTACCATATGGTGGTCTGAGTGGCAGGGGTATGCATACAAACAGCAACCAGAATACAGCTTGGCCCGAGACTGCCACGGTTGGCTGAACTGATCACTTTGCCCCAGAAACCCAGAGTCGGGGGATGGGGGTCTCAAAGTGTTCATCTCCACAAAGTCCCCCAAACTCACTTTCTTTCCATTCAACAAAGGAAGAGTTGTTAATTTCCTAAAATGTTAACATTCTGGAAAAAAAATTAAAATTCAGCTAAGCGTGGAAGCTGGTATTATTTAAGCCATTTTAGGTTCATCTTGAATACGTCAAGAGCAAACTATTGGTGAAGGAGATTAGCTTGTGTGGCTGGGCCCCTCCCTGCACAGGCTGCTTCACTTTTTCTCTGTTTACGTTTCTTTCTGGTGCTGATCTGTTTTCTATGTAGAGGGATGCCCTGTCGGGAGAAATCACCGTCTTCCTCTGCCTGGAACTTGGAGGATGAGCAGAGAACGGGAAGGGTTGCTATGAGTCATTTAGAGCAAACCTGGATTTAGCCCATTCCTTCCCTCCTGCCCTCTCTTTTTTTCCTTCCAGATCTAATCGTTTTAAATGGCTCTAAAGCCAGAAACCTAACAGGTCAGAGTTCAGGGAGAGCTGAGAGGCATCCCAATGAAGGCTCTGATTTTATCCCTGAGGATCATGAACACCACATAGTGGGCCCACAGCTGGGTCTCCCCAGCCATTCCATCTGAACACAGGAGGCCTAGGCTCTTAGTGTGGAAGGATTTCTAGCAAGCCCTCCCTAGGCTGGGTGTTTTGTGTCGTGAAAGTTCTTACCAGCAACCGAGGGAATCCGATTGCCCTGGCAGTTACTCACCGACGAAGAGCTGGCTGTAGAGTTCCAGGCGAGTGTGACCTTCTGTCGGGGCCTTGCGGATCTGCTGGGGCAGCCGATCCACCTGCAGACTGGCCTGCTTCACGTTCCGCTCCGCGGTGACCCTGTGCCACTGGTCGTCATTGAGAGGGGAGGGCGACCGCACCACAATCTCCACAGGCCCATTTCCGACATCAAATGAGAAGGATACTTCGTTGGCAGCTGGAGGAGCAGAAAGCGTGAAAGGTACATCAGTGTATTTTTTTTTTTTTCTCCTCCCTGATACCCAAACAGCAGTGGATTCCTGGGGAAAAAGAAAGCAAAGAGAAAAGCAATCTGCCGCTTGCTACAAAGCTCCGCTGCAAAATCATATGAGGAGGGTCTGAACTAGATTCCATTATTGACCAAAAACAACCAAATGAAGCAAAATAAATTTGTTCTGGGGAGGGAGGGGTCTTTGAGCCAGATACCGATTTGTTTCCTTACTTAATCGTTCCATAAGTCTTCCAAGGAAACCGAGGCCTGGAGAAGTCAGCACGCCCAGAACGTCTTACACTCCGTGAGCCCGAGGAGTCAGGATCTGAACCCAGGTTTGTCAGATTTCACAGCCTGGGAGCATTTGACTCCGCCCACAGCGGATCTCCCCCATTGCTCCAAGGCCAGTGATTTGCAGTTAGGGGGAGAGGCTTTGCAACACCTGGATGGAGATTCTGACTGAGCTGGTCTGGAGTAGGCATGGATCTTTCAAAAGCTCCCCAGGAAACATTAATATGTAGAGCTGAGAGCTACCGCCTTAGGGAATTCACGAGACTTTATTTCATGAATGGTTATCATTCCTGTTGAAAGGTAGGGACCTATGAATTTCTGAGGCCATAAGGGTGAGTTGCATTTAGTTGGGACCGCAAAGGGCGCACCACATTCCTGCCAAGGAATCCTTTTCCTGTCTCCGGTGTTGCAAATCCTGGTTATTCCCCATCTGGGGTGCTGGTCCCTTCCCCTCACTGACCCAACTGCAAACCTTTGTCCTTTTCAGAAATCTCCAAATCAACCTCTTTCTGTAATAAATCACAATGAGCAGGCGGCCAGGGTGGTGCTCCATCAGCTTCAGTTAGCAGCTGTTTCCTTATTCACCTTCTCAGTTTTATGTTAAGGTCCCAGGTGACCAGCTCTATAAACACATTTTTAAATGTATATTTTTCTTGCAATTGGCAGGAGAGGCAGCTTACTGCTAAAGCAGCACACAGGTCTTGAGGCCCCTTAGGCTTGGTAAATTCTTTTCAACATTAAAGATGTGGCACACCAATGCATTTCCTGACTTTGCTTTATAAAGATATTCAGCCTCCCCATCCATCAATAAGCCTCCTGCCTAATCTCTAAGCATTTTAATTAAATATCTGTCATTTTTCTTTTTCCTGGGCTAATGGAAAATTCAGCTTCTTTGGCCTGGTACCATTTGGAGGTGGTGTCACAAGCAGTCAAACTTCTAATTTAAAAAGCACAGTGGGCCAGATTCTCCCAGGATCTGGACTGTTCCCTGCCTCTGTGGCCCCTTGGAAAGCTGCATTATCTTTATTGAGCCGCCGTGCTATTACATACACAGCTCAATTTAATCAACCTAATTGTACCAAGGCATTTGATCCTTCATGTCATTAGAAAGAGAACTTTAATTTTAACACCTGTGGGTGATTCCACACAGTCTCCAGTAAACTATCTCAGCTAAATTAGAAGGCTCTGCCTCTAGGCATCATTGCAACTAGATTTAACTTGCAGGCCAGTGACCTCCATCAAGGTTCCTATGGAAGTATGATCAGGTAGAGGATAACAGGACACCCAGACTGAATGATCTTTCTCTGTAGTTCTGATACAGTTGATGGGGAAAATGTAGCCTTGATTTCAGAGGAAATCTGTTCTTTTCTCCGAGTGCTACATTTTAGCAGATGCATTTTTAAATGTAACTTGTCAGAATAGCAAGAGAACAGGGTTCCTGGGCTAAGTAGGAAAGATTGTTTCGTTTTCAAGGCATCAAATGCCATCAGGGAAATAGAATTTAGGGACAAATTGAGTTTAACCCTAAGGTTTGACTCCAAGGGATGAATGCGGCTCTAATTTCCTCTACTATTTTCCTTCTGCTATGATGAATTCCTGGCCAGGTCTTTAAATTGTCACCATTTGGAGAAATGCTGCATGCCAGCAATCACTAGAAAATATCCACACCGGCCTCACCACTTATCATGACCGAGCCCCTATTTCTTCCTGTGGACCACGGTCTTGCTGTCAATCCTCTTCTCTGGATAAGGCAAAAAAAAGTCTGAGCTGCTGGAGCTCAGACCTGTTCTCCCCAACTGGCTGCAGTAAGGGAGCTCAGAGCCGAGCGCCTCCAAAAGCAACTTCCTCCCCAAAGAGCCTCCGCTCAAACTCTGCTAAAGAAATAGTTAGCAGCTTAGCACATCCCACTTGCCTTCTGCTTCCTCCTAAGGAAAGGGCCGCAAGGCAGCAAACCAGGAGAGTTCCCCTCTCTCAGTCACTCAATGTCCCCTCCCCTGACACTGCTGAGGGATGTCTTTGAAAAATCCCATCTCCCAGTCAGCCAGCCAGTGTGTTTTAAAAGCTTCTAAAGTTCAGTTTGTGGCTGATTGCTCTTGGTCTTCTGGGTGACAGCCACTGACATCTTAAAAGAGATAATTACAGTGAGAGTCACTGAGCGAATAAAAGGGAGGCAGTATAAAAGGCACCAGAGCCAATGACACCCTCCTTACTTAATGTGTGTCTTTGGTTGGAGACTAAAGTGTTGCCCTGTCTCTGCCTGAAGAAGGGGATTTCTTAGAGACCGAATGTATTCTTATTTCCAAAAATAAGTTGAAAACTGGATGTATATAGCTTGGCTCGCAGGACTGATTGCTGCAGACGAAAATGGTTGCCTCTCCAGCAGTGTCGAGACATGGGAGAGGTCCCCGATTCTGAGCCGCCACAGGCTAACAAGTTCGCTGCCCAGAGTTGCATGGTGCCTTCTGTCGAAGGCAAGAGACTCCTGGGTCAGAGACAAAGGACTTTCTCATTCACAACATAGCAGGCCATAGGAACTTCAGGTTCATGTTGGTTCTTGTTACCCCCTTCTCCCCAAATAAGGGGCAACCATGGAGCAGTCAGGTAGACACTACTAGGTTTGCTTCACAGGTGAAGATGCCTGAACTCACAAAGACTCCAATCTGTTAAAAGATTTGCTAGCAAATCTTTCATTTTTGCCCTGGATAGAGGCAATGTCTTTATTATCCTGTCCAGAGAAAGACACTCTGTTTTTCAAGGCTCTTAGCTATCCTTCTAAAGGTAGGAACAAAGCTGTCAAATGCTCTTGCTCAGAAGAATAATGGGGGAAACCCATGAAGCATTTTCTCCCAACAGTTTAGTTACCCTCACCTTCTCCCTTGTGAGCTAAGCTGATTTTGCTCAGGAATCTGTGTGTCTCCAGAACATTACGATTCAAGTAAGGACAGCCATAGCCCAGAGCCAGAGGGCAATTGTGGATTTACCTAAGACAAACCTGGAAATTCCACGCTTCTTACCAGTTATCCATTTAGGATAAATCAGACATGACTGGAATCTTTGGCTGTTTGGGGACGATTTCTTGGCTCATAAGATACCTAAGGAAAAGACAGTCCCTCTTCTTCCCTTTGATGTTGGGTGGGAATTTGTGGTTCCTTAATGTTTACAGAGCCATCTCACATACATCAGACACACTGCAGAGAACAGAGCATGTAGTGGGATGACCCTTGGTCCTTGGTGACAGTGTCCGATTCCAAAATTGTTCCTGGATCCATTTTCTCTAGGACTTCTTACATGAGGTATTCCTAATTGTTTAAGTCACTTTTATTGCAATTGCAAGCACCTTAACTGATGTAGGAGCTGGAACTGTTATCAGTTTATCTGAACTCTAGTCTCAGCTGTGTCTTTTCTCTTTCAGGTCCCAGCTGACCAGTCTCCAAAATGAGGACTATATATTTAGTTCTCCAAGAGTTGCTGTGTACAAAACTGGTCTGCAACCACTGAATTAGATGACTTATAATGTCCTTTCAACTTACAATATCCTATAATCTAATTTCCAAGAGAGTCTTAGAGAAATAGCAATGAAATACAGTGAGTGTTCATGGAGGTTTTAGATACTGAATGATTACAGAGAGAGAAGGGAACTATTGAAGAAAAAATGCTCAGGGTGGCGTATCGGCATCAGAAAAGAATGCACATGGCAGAAACACAGGTGAGAAATGTTGGATCCTGACTTCATCTGAGTGGTTTACAACAATGAATAGGACAAAGCCACGGACAGAACCACGGACTGCAAATTTTTCCTCTTTTCAAGTATAATTCCAGCAGGTGGCACTATTTGCTCTATCTTGTCACATTTCTTTGAACAAATGACTCCAGGATGAATGCCTTGAGTGGTACATTTAACAACTGGCCACAATAGCAGACTTTTTTGGCACCAAGTTCTCCCAGCAGGTGAGGTAATATTTAGACATTACACCGAGAATATCAGTTGGAGGTAGCAGAGAAGTTTGGCCATTCAACAGAGACTAGTAATGAAACAAGACAAAGGAAGGTATGCACAGTGAGCGGGATGAGCACACCAGCTCTCACTGTTGCAGTATTGCTAATGATTTACTTCTCCATTTACACAGTGAACTTCAAGGAGTGATCCTTTCCAAAGGGCTCTTCCACACAAGATCTCATCTGACCCACACAACAAAATCAGTCATTGGTAGAACAGATATTTCTACCTTCCTCTAGGGCGATGAGTATAATGAATATTTTTTCTTTCTTTTTTCCAAAAGGGAGAAGTTTTTATCAAAAGACAGAAGAATTTATATGCAGGTACATCAAAGACTTAGTGGAAATTAGAATTAGGGCTGGTACTGTGTTGTAGCAGGTAAAGCCATCGCCTGCAGTGCTGGCATTCCATATGGGCGCTGGTTCGAGTCCCAGCTGCTCCACTTCGAATCCAGCTCTCTGCTATGGACTAGGAAAGTAGAAGATGCTCCAAGACCTTGGGCCCCTGCACCTGCATGCAAGACCCAGAAGAAGCTCCTGGCTCCTGGCTTTAGATTGGCCCAGTTCCGGCATTGTGGCCATTTGGGGAGTGAACCAGTGGATGGAAGATCTCTCTATCTGCCTCTCTATAATTCTGCCTTTCAAATAAATAAGTAAATCTTTTTAAAAAAAGAAAATAGAATTCAAGGATGTTTATTTTGGTGTAAAATTGTTGGAATCCATGCAGTATCTTCATAATATGTATTTGCCATAAACTTCCTGAAGAGGCCTCACAGCAAAGAGGTCATGAGAAGAATAGCTGGATGGCTGGAAATAATGCCACCATGGGAACCGGAGAGACAAGGAAAAGAAGAGGGAAATGAGCAAGAAGTAAAGAGGCTCTCTCTCTCTGTCTCTTCCTATCTAAGGGACAGTACACTGCATGCTGTCCCCCCATTCAATGATGCCACTCCAGAGATTCCTTCCCTGTTGTATAACACCAACGATTGTCTTACTCCTGGGTCTTCCCACGTGAACATCTCAATCTGCTGCTCATCTTCACCACCACCCTACAAAAAGTGACCCTTCCCCTTACTTGCTCCATGAGTTACCGTTTGATTCCTGTGCTGCCCTTTGCTAGCAAATCCCTTGAAAGAACCACTTGTACCCTCTGTGTCCATTTCTGCTCCCCTTAGTCTTTCTTCAACTCCATCGTGTAAGGCTTTCTCTTTCACCACATTTGAAACTGCTGAAGGAATGTGCTTCAGATGCCTATCTGCTCACAGAGCATCTGACTCAGTAAATGCACAGCGCAGGGCCCTGGATCTGCCTGGTGTCACTACCAGGTGATTCTGACACATGTGTACCTGAATCCTACTGTGCGGAACATTAGCATTGCCAAGTTTCCTTCAGGTAAGAACCAATGAGTATCTTGCTTCCTTGTCCTCCATAGAAAGATTTGTGTAGTGAAACATTTAACCATGCTCCCAAAGAGGCCTGACCTTCGCCCCTACCTTTGGGAAGGTAATATCTAAGTCCTTAAAACTGCCCTGCCTGGGAGGCCGGTGCTGTGTTGTAATAGACTAATCCTCAGCCTCTGGCTCCAGCATCCCATATGGATGCTGGTTCGTGTCCCGGCTGTTTTACTACCGATCAAGCTCTCTGCTTATGGCCAGGGAAAGTGATAAAAGGTGGCCCAAGTGCTTTGGCCCCTGCACCCACATTGGAGACCTGGAAGAAGCTCCTGGCTTCAGATTGGAGCCCAGCTCTCGCCATTGCAACAATTTAGGGTGTGAACCAGTGGATGGAAGACCCCTCTCTCTCTAACTCTACCTCTGAAATAAACAAATAAAATCTTAAAAGTACCATCCTGCTTGAGAATAGTGTCTTTGTTTGCCTGGGAGCCTTGGGCTACACCAAATAGTATACAATGTGATTTAGCTATGCCAGATAGACCAATGATGTGATGTTGTACAGGTAGTTGAGTTACACAGTTATTTAAGTAAGCATACCAGAGATGCCAGCCATAAGATGTAGTCTGGGGGCTATGAGTTACACAGTTATTTATGTAAGCACACCAGAGATACAAGCCATGTGATGTAGTCTGGGCTCTACAAGTTACACTGTGCAACTTCTAGAGGGACTGGGAACTGAGGGTAGCCATGTGGGCAGTGAACCATCCCAGCGTAATCACTCTGGACAGCAGGGCTCAGGAAAATTTGAGTAGAGGATGCCCCACACCTACCGTCACCCTTCCCTTCCAGGAAAAGAATGTGTTCATGACTCCACCGGGAGAAGTGAACTGGAAGCTCAGCATCTGGTAGCTTCCCTGGACTCTGCTCTCTGTGCCTCTTCCTTTGTCTGATTTTCCTCTGCATTCTTTCCCTAACACAACTGTGACCATGAGTATAGCAGCCTGTAGTGAGTTCTGTGAGCCCTTCTAGAAATTACCAAGCCTCAGGGTGGTTTGGGAACCTCCTTGAAATTGTGACTGGTATCAGAAATGCATGGAGGCTTATGGGAACTGCGGGTTCTCAAATTTTTCAGTTAGTTTTAAGTCTACGAAACAACAAAAACAATTACATCACTTTAGAAGATTGTGATCGAACCCAGAAATCTTTTTTTTTTTTTTAATTTTTGACAGGCAGAGTGGACAGTGAGAGAGAGAGAGAGACAGAGAGAAAGGCCTTCCTTTCCCGTTGGTTCACCCTCCAATGGCTGCCGCGGCCGGCGTGCTGCAACCAGCGCACTGCGCTGATCCGAAGGCAGGAGCCAGGTGCTTCTCCTGGTCTCCCATGGGGTGCAGGGCCCAAGCACTTGGGCCATCCTCCACTGCACTCCCTGGCCACAGAAGAGAGCTGGCCTGAAAGAGGGGCAACCAGGACAGAATCCGGCGCCCAGACCGGGACTAGAACCCTGTGTGCCGGTGCCACATGGTGGATGATTAGCCTATTGAGCCACGGCGCCGGTTGAACTCAGAAATCTTAACAGCTAAAGACTTTCGAGAATGGACTTCAACCTTCAAGCTCACTCTCATTGCCAGGATAGGGAAATTGATGCTGTTAGGCACTAAAATCCAGGAATGACTAAGTAGAGACCTTTTGTGCCCCTAACTATATTTTAATGCCTTTCTTATTGTGAAGGAAATAAAAAACAACCTATTTTTCTTCTAGTTTAGTCTTAGTTCATGAACGTAGGCATTCCTTGGGCCACATATACATATTCACACCAGAAAACTTGGTGTTAAACACATCTGAGAATGAACATTGGCAGGGAAAATTTATTTGAAGAATTTTGGAAATTCTTCAAGGAAATGCCTGGAGCTTAAGAATCAATGTTATGAACTCATTTAAAATCTCTGGTATCTTGATAACCTCTTGAGTATGAGAAATATTTCTCTTTATGCATTTTGGCCTTTAAGCTTTTTATTATGGTTAAAAAATAACTTCACAAACAAAGGCATCCACAGAGAAAAGGAAGCAAAGGGGAGATACCACTGGCCATGCAAAAATAGAGAGCTATCTTTAAAATGCAAAGCTTTTCTAATTTTAGTTTTCTCCATGCATCTAACCACCTTCTGAGAATAACTCCTTGAATATTAATGGACCTATGATTTAAAAAGGAAAAAGACAAAAAATTCATTCTAAAGTGATACATGGATTGAAACAACACCCTGTGCCTCATGTAGGTCATGGAATTGCATTTTCAATACCCTCATGGTTGGAATGAACAGAGACGGACTCCTGCCCTGGGGGGAGAGTGCCCAGCGTGGAGAGAAGATGGAAGTCCCAGATGCTGACTCCGGGGACAGGGTACTCGTGACGAAAGGACACACAGAAACTACTTTACAGAGACCTTGAAACTGGATGCATTAGGATTCTCCGGAGATGAAGAGAAGGCACATTGAGGAGGTGGATGGGTGTCAAAGGAGCTATTTTTTTTGTCCATATCCAGGTTTTACAGCTAAGTGAGAAAAACTCATTGAAGGAAATGGGCTTTGGTGGAGCACCAGGGGTGATTTCTGTGGCTGGTTTCGGGTGATGTCAGAGAGCAGGTTTATCAAGATATGTGACTTTGAATTCAAGAAGAGATGGTGGGATCTGAGGCTTGCAGGAGGTCAGATTTGTACAGCTGGAGGCTGAGAGAGTTTGAACTGGGGTAATAAAAAGGCTGACAAGTTGTAACTTGGACTAATCTGAAGCTTATATGGTGACAACATATTGGCCAATTAATCAATTATAACTTCTAAACAACTGAGCTATGGATGGCTGTCTTGCTGGGGACACTGATAATGAGGAAATACCAGACAGGATTGCAGGATGAAAGGGTGAGACTTCAGAGGTGAGGCAGCCAAGGAGATGTCCCTTTCCAGGTCACTGTGGACTGAGTTTCTGCCCAAATACAGGTCACATCACAGGCATGCTTTTCTTTGTTTTGTAGCAAATGATCTCTGTCTAGCAAGTCCTTTCAATGCCACCTTGGAATAACTTCAAATAAGACCTCGCTAATGAAAATTTTAAAGTGCTGAATGAAGAACTATGTCCTACATGCTGTGGATTCAGAATATAAGAAGAGATCTGTTCTGTTTTCCACCACTACACCAGATGCACTTCAGCTACCATGCATTTTCACGATTGGACAGAGAGTGGAGAAAGGGTGAAATCGTCCCGCCAGGTTGACAGGAACCTTGGGTGGGAGTGGAGAGACATATGAGAGGAAGGAGAATCAATCTCCTTTTTAGAGAATAAGCTTTTGAAAGTGTGAAAGACTTCTATAAGCATTCCTTTTGCCTTGGAATCTTTGCAAAACAGGCATAGCTGGTCTAATTTTATTGGTTTTTCTCTAGCTACAACTACTTTATTCTCTATCTTCCACTTAGTAATGAATATTAGCAATGAGGAATCTAAGGGTTGAATATTACAAATACAGCTTAGGGTCTCCGGGTTAAAGGTATCCTAGGATAGTTGCTGTGTTAAAGTTGCAGAGAAATCAGTAGACCTTTGTGATGTGGGCAGGGAGGTTGGTAGCAAATAGGAGCTGAGGACTGATAACACCTGGCTGTAGCCCCATATGTGCTACAGGCCCATGTACACTGGCAAAACTCCACCCCTTCCAGGCAGACCACAGGTGCCAGGGGTCCTATTACCCTCCCCCATTAGAACTGGCACCAGCTAAAAATATCCAGTATGGCTGCCGGCTGTGTCCCCAGGATGACCTTTAGGTCACTCTAATGTTATTGTAGTGAAGTTACCATGGCTGGAACTCTCACTCCCGTTACGTACCTAATTCTGGTACCCTTGGAATATTTCCAAAAAGGGGCATGGAAGTGGGCAGTACTCAAGCCTCACTCCCAATCTGCCTCATTTGAATATTCAATTAAGCCTCACCCAAAACACTACCCTCTACACCTTCAAATAGTGTAAGGATGGCCCTGAACCTTGTTGACTGCAGCCCTTTTTTTCTTAACCTTACCTGCACTTATTCCTTGGGTATGTACTTTTGCCTGTAAGTAAATCTTGCTTTCCTGATCAACTTTATCTATATCTCTTCCTTTAATTTTCTCTCATGGTGACAAGCATCTGGACCAAGCCTAGCTAGAGTCATCCCTCCAACACTTGAAGTCACATATTTCCAAGTCTGAAAAGTACAGAAATCTTCACGGCAGTCCTGTTGGTCATGCCCACCACCTCTTACTTGAATAAAGCACTCTTCTGCAAATGGATAATGTTAAATAATGATAGTGATTCATCACAAGTATTCTTCTTTTCCCTTTGTTTCTATCTATATCAATTGAATTAAAATTTCCTATATATATTGCACAAGTAAGTATTTTTCCTTCCTTAAAACCACACATACAAACATGTGCAAGTCCTTTTGGGCAACGTTTGTGATTTAGTGAACTAAGGGAACATGGTTTCTCTTTAGAGCAGTTGGCATAAGCCGATCATCAGCCTCTGCCTTGGGATGGTTTGGCATCCAGCAAGGTGGCTGAATGGGAACAGCATTGGGAACAGGGCCATCTGTTAGTGAGTCTCCTGCTGCTCTTGCTTGGCCGGTCCAGATGAAGTCCTCTGGGGTCATCACTCAAGCCTGCTCTACTGCTGGAGGCTTTGGGATGTGCTCAAGACTCAGAAAGCAATAGCCACCTCACACTAAATTAACACAAATGCCATCACATGATGGGGTGTGATGGAGAATTAGCAACAGGCAGTCAGATCAGACTGTGTGAAAATCTATTCAAAGGTTCAACCCAACCATGGGGTGTAGTTGGTTAAACGAACACGTGGCAGTTAAGCCCTGTATTTCATGATTGCTTTTATTTCATGTTCCCACTTGATGACAACGCTATCTCAATATCCCCTACCTACACTGATCTGCCACCCCATGTAGGAAGCAAATAGGTAATATAAGAAACCCCAGCAAATCCCAGATCAATATCACACCAGCCAATAAAATAGTTTATTTGGTTTTACATTCTATTGATTGTATTACAAAAAACAATGAATTCATTTTTGTAGGGTCTGTCTTCAAATATAAAATTATAAATTTTCAAACTATAAATGTCTTCTTGGGGATTCTGATTTGGTCTTTGCCTTCAGTTAAAAAGCATAAGTACTGCAGAGTTTCAAAAATATTGACTTGGAAATATGTTTCTAAAATATTATATGGAAAAGTAGGTTACAAAACAGAATGTAACATATGATCTCATTTTTATAAAAAATACATAAATGCATAGAAAATATTTGGAGTTGTAGACACCAATATGGTAATTTAAGGATGTTAGAAGATGGATTAGTGGCTCATATTTGTATCTTTTTTGCATCTCTGGATTTTTGAATCATTCAGTAGTAAACAATATTTGTATAATTTTAATGTTACAATATGATAATCTCCACTTTTATTTTAAAAAGATTGCTGACATTTCAAGCAACTCTATTCTATAATTTTATCAAGTGGTTAATTAGGGGGATTAGTTAATCAAAATGTGGAAAATGAGATTTCATTTAAATATAGATAATTAGAGGGAATTTAAAACTACATAGAAAAATTCTTCCTTCAACAAAAACGTGGTCAAAATTTACCACAAAATAATTTTGAACAAGATGTGGATTTTTTTCCTGGTTAAAATGGTTAAAAAATGAGGGCATGCTATTTTTCAAAGTGAAATCCTCACAGGTCTGAAGTGCCAGCATGTTCTGATGTTTAAGCTAATGTATACAGGAATCTGAATGCGAGATGAGCATAATTCAGTGTTATAATTACACTTGACAGATATATACTGTTTCTATTATTCATTGGCTCTGGTTGCACTTACCCAGCAAGACCCTGCAGAATACTAAATATCAACCACTCTTCACTCGAAGTCATTTGGCATTCCCCCTCAGTTCTCATCAGAGCAATCAAATTCAGAGATGCAGAAAACCAAATTTGATCACTTTAACATCGTCCACAACAGCAAGTGAAATGGATCATTTCCTCTGAGGACTTACATCCAGCTCCCTTTCCTTTGTCAAACTGTAGCACAGATACGAGGTGGATCATTTCTGTATAGGAAAACACCTCAATGGTCCTTGGGCTTCAGCAGTATGGTTTTCAACAGCTTGCCTGCTCCACGATTCACCTCCTCTACTTGTATTTGCCTACATTGTTTTCTCTCTGGAAAAATGCCTTTATCTCAGCATATAAAAATTGTACATATTATGAGGGGCACTATGTGATGCTTCAATACATATACACATCGTATAAGGCCCAATTAGGGTGCAGTGCTCTGGGTGGAGCCAAGTGAGCAGTCCTCACCAATGGAATAAGAGAAAAGGCACGTGTGTCTTTTCTGGATCAAAGTGGTTAAGAAGAGGGAATGCTCTCCCATTTTCTCCTTCACTACAAACTGGAATCAGATGCTCCCAGGCTATTGGAGATGATGGAATCTCAGACAAAAGAGCCTGGATCGCTATCATGTGAACTATTTACACGGACCAGGAGCAGTAGGCACATTAGATTGTTATACAGCAGCTCACATTTGGGGTCTCATTTGTTACAGCAGCTTATCTTATCTTAAACAAGAATACATCTTATTGGTAATTCTCTCTCTTACAACCTTTTCAAATTATTTTGTTTATTTATAAGAATTAAAGAAAATTGGCCGGCACCGAGGCTCACTAGGCTAATCCTCCGCCTGCGGCGCCAGTACCCCGTTTTCTTGTCCCGGACAGGGCGCAGGATTCTGTCTTGGTTGCTCCTCTTCCAGTCCAGCTCTCTGCAGTGGCCCCAGAAAGCAGTGGAGGATGGCCCAAGTGCTTGGGCCCTGCACCCACATGGGAGACCAGGAGAAGCACCTGGCTCCTGGTTTCGGATCGGTGCAGTGCACTGGCTGCAGCACGCTGGCTGTAGCGGCCATCTGGGGGGGTGAACCAACGGGAAAGGAAGACCTTTCTCTCTGTCTCTCTCTAACTCTGCCTGCCAAAAAAAAAAAAAAAAAAATTAAAAAAAAATTGACCAGAAGATCTTCCTTCTTGGGTCACTGGAATTTTAAAGGGATGGATTGTGATGTCTAATTCTCAGTTCTGTGTCAGAACATTGTAATATTTTTAAAAACGGTAGATTGCAACATTACATGTATTTGAGTTAATTAGTGGAATTCTCCAATTCACTGATATAGAGCCCAGAGAAGTGGCTGGAAGCCCTGTGGGCAGCTTTTAGACAGGTGCATGCTCCTGTGCATGTCTGAGCTGCCCCAATATTACAGGGCTGTGCTTTGAATAACATAAAGGCAAATGAAATTGTTTTCTGTTAAGTGTATCATGGACAGGCTTGACATTCAGAAACATGGGAGACAATTCCCTTTGGTCTTCAACATTTCTATTCTATTTAAATGACCTCCAGACCTCAGGACCCAAAAACTTCAAGTTGGCCTGTGCCATTGAGACAGCACTTAAAAACAGCAATGTTTAAAAACAACAACAAAGCTCCTTTGGTAGGTACAAAATATGAATGCCACAGTCAATGATGTGTGTATAGGAAAATACATTCCAGGTTCTGAACAACCAGCTCAGACACTTCTAGGACACAGTCTCCTTATAAGTTGCAAAGGATTTAAACTAGAAAATGAAAAAAGAAAAGACAAACCAGGAGTTCGATAGAAATAGAAACAGGTCATCTTCTGATAGTATCGAAGAAGACTACATCTCAGCTACCATCCTAATCCCTCGTAAGATTTCAGGTAAGCTTTTCTTTCTCCTTCCCTCCTCAAAGTTCTGTCTTAATTGCTATTAAAAACGATCTTGTCATTTCAGCAACATGTGCCCTGAAAGAGACAAATCTCTGAATTTTTCATTTGTAAAAAAATGTTTTTTTCTAAGCTTTCCAGTGGACATCCAGTTGGCAACTGTTTTCTTGCATGGTTTTAGTGACGTGATGCTTGTCTGCTGGTTTGTAGAAACCCAGGACTGCTGTACTTAGAGTTGTTTTTGGCTGACATTTCCTTTGGTTTTGAGTTATTCAAGTAATTTACTCCAGTCACTCAACTACATTTAAATATAGCTCTACTCACTGATTTATTATATCTACTTCTTTTTCTCTTAACTGGCTTTGAAGTAATTGGTCCCTAGCGTCATCTTTGACTCAATCAATTCTCTAGTGCTAGTAACCACACTGACTGTCTATGGCAGCAACTCGTTTCTTGAAGCATTGTTTTTATGAAAATATTGAGCTGTTAGCTCCTGGAAAGCAGGTGGTAGGTCTCTGAACTTATTATAACTCAAATTTCACATATGTATGTTTGCTTTCCTCACTACACCATTTGTTTATTGGAGTGCAATAATAGCACAATCTTTCTCCCATCTCTGTCTCAGAATGTGTGAATTAAAACTTCTTTGATTTCTTTTCCCCCTTTGGAGGTCTGCTGTCTTCCAACTAGTCTTCAGCAGGCAAACTCTTGTTGATGGTCTTTTTGACATTTTAAAGTGACATCTTTTTGAAGGGAAAGATTTGGTGGCCTCTCATCAGAAAAAAATATTATTAAGAAATTTCTGCATTTCTCTATGGTGATGGTGTACAGCTTACACATTATTCAAGCAAACAAACACTATGTGAAGATGCTACTTAATTAGGATGCCTTGGGCCAGCGCTGTGGCACAGAGCGGGAGGCTCCTCCTGTGGATGCCCACATCTCATACTGGAGAGTGGTTTCAAGTTTGGATCCAGCACTTCTGATCTAGCTTCCTGCTAACACATCCTGGGAGGCAGCAAATGATGGTTTAAATGCATAAATCCCTGCCTGTAATGGAATGAGAAGGCCATGCCAAGATGGCCACTGGCAAGCGAGCATCAGTTACTCAGGAATGGCTTTGAAACCCACCTGGCTTTGGAAACTGCCTGGCAACAGGCTGTGATTGGATGGCTGTGGAAACTGCCTGGCAACAGGCTGTGATTGGTTGGGGTATAGACCGCCCCTTGACCAGATTGGCTGGTCTTGGCTATATAAGCTGTTGTACCAACTGTAATAAACGAGTCTGCAGGCTGCTCGCCTCGAGCCTGCTTTCACCCGACTCCCAGGGTCTGTGTGTTGACTCCGCGCCTCTTGCCCCCACCACGCTGCTCCTCTCAGAAACGAACCCACTGCAACATTGTGGAGAAATCAACTGCAACACCTGCCATCCTTGGGGGAGATCTAAATGGAGTTCTTGGCTCCTGGCATTGGCCTTGCCCAGCCCTGACTGTTGTGGATAGTTTGGGAGTGACCCAACAGATGAAAGATCTCTCTGGCTCAAACAAAAAATAAATAAATAGATGTTTTAAAAACAAGGATGCCTACTCTTCTTAGGCAGTGCACCAGAATTAATTGTCCTGAAATTTTGGTGGTGTGTTTTTAGAAAAATAAAGCTATCTGCTTATTTATTATGTTTTATATTTTAAATAAAAAATGAAATAATTTTTTTTTTGTGGGCAGAATTTCAGTGAGGGGGGAAAATTTGAGAATAAGCGAAGACTCAGTGAGTCTTCAGGGAAGGTGAGTGTTTTCCAGGGAATACCAGTATTTGGAAGTGTCTGAAGCTCAGGAGCAAGTGCTGCTGGGTGAAGGGCAATGACTGTACAGAGTAGAAAGAAAACTGAAAAGCTGATGCCTAAAATCTCTTATTAAGTTTAAGCATTTGCATTTTGTCTTGTAAGACATTGAGCATGATTGTGGGCTGGGAATGCTGTGGTGTGGCTGTAGTCTGCGTCTGTCCCCCAGGGTTCCTGTGTTGGGAGCTTAGTCCCCAGGGTGGGGGCAGTGGGAAGTGGTGGGACCTTTGGGAGTTGGTGCCCGCTGGGTCAATTGGGGGTGCAGCCTTGGAATATGTTGGGAGATCCAGACCATCTCTGGTTTCTTGTTTCTATACATGATTCTTCCTTCTGCATGTGCTCCACCATGGTAGGATAGAACCAAGAGGTTCCTCACCGGAGCTGAGGTGAGGGTGGTGCCATGCCCTTGAACCCTCCAAACTGGGAGCTAAATAATCTTCCTTTTTTATAGATTTGGTCTGCTTCAGGAATTTTGTTGTCGTAATGAAAAACTGACTAATACAGAAAGGAAAGGAGTAAAAGGATATCTGTGGAAATTTGGCCTCACTGGGGAGCACAGACGTCAAGAGAGGAACTGGGGTTAGAGAGACAAATCATGGACCTGTCTGAATCAAGAGTCCAGAGATTTCAATTAGCTACGCTCTCATAGGAGATAGAGAGAAGATGACTGGGCAGATTTCATTATCTTTGCATCTACATGAGGTCTTAAGAAAGTTCATGGAACATGAGCATTATGAAAAAACTGTGCGTGGATTTCAAAATGTTTTGTGCCAAAATAAAACTCACAGTAATTTGTCACAACATGTCTGAACAGGATCTAGTTTGACACATTAAGGAAGATAACACATCACTTTGAAGAGAGCTCCTTAGAGCAACCCGAAATTTGTAAAATTAAAGAACAAACATCAAATTTATCTTGGAAGGATGGTGAACTTATTAATGTTTTAGGAGAGGTTCATGAGACAACAACTCTCCCCCCCAGAATAAGCAGTTCGCAAATGGGTAACTTATTTTTAAAAAGGATATGATGATGGTGAAGATGAAGCCTACAGCAGCAGGTAATTCACATTAATTTTCAAGTAAACAACCTCGTTCAAGGTCTAATTGAAGAGCATGGGCAATGAAGAGTGGAAACAATAGCTGGCACCACAGACATCTCATCTGGTCCAGTTTACATAATTCTGACTGAAAAATTAGAATGGAGCAAACTTCCTGTTTGCTGGGTGCCAACATGGCTGCACCCCGTTCAACTTCGGATAAAGAGCAGAGCTTTCAATGGAAATCTGAAACCAGAGCGATCCAGATCCTGAGGTACTGCTTCGGAGAATCAGAACAGGAGACGAAGCATAGGCTTTACCCATGTGATCTTGAAGAGAAAGCACAAAGTAGCAGCCACCGCCAGGCAGGTGTGGTCCATTCAGAGCAAAAGCAGACCAGAAGAAACATCATGGCAAGTTTTGGAAATGATCAAGAACTTTGCTTTCGGACTTTTAAAGTTCTTCCTTACCTTTCTTTTTTTCTGAGAGATGGGAGAGGGAGGGAGGGAGAAAGATGAGAGAGAGGGAGGGAGAGGGAGGGAGAGAGAGAGAGGGAGGGAGGGAGAGAGAGGGAGGGAGGGAGAGAATGTCCTGCTCTCGAGGGGGAGGGGGAGAGGGAGAGAGAGAATATCTTCCATCCATTGCTTCACTCCCCAAAAGCCTGGAGAGCCAAAGAATAACACCTGCTGATGAGGCCTGCGCCGTGGCTCAACAGGCTAATCCTCCACCTGTGGCGCCAGCACACCGGGTTCTAGTCCCGGTCAGGGCACTGAGTTCTGTCCCGGTTGCCCCTCTTCCAGGCCAGCTCTCTGCTGTGGCCAGGGAGTGCAGTGGAGGATGGCCCAAGTGCTTGGGCCCTGCACCCCATGGGAGACCAGGAGAAGCACCTGGCTCCTGGCTTCGAATCAGCGTGATGAGCCGGCCGCAGCGGCCATTGGAGGGTGGACCAATGGCAAAGGAAGACCTTTCTCTCTGTCTCTCTCTCTCTCTCACTGTCCACTCTGCCTGTCAAAAACAAAAAAACACCTGCTGATGAGGAAAATGTTTCGAGAAAATTAGCCAAAGCTTTGTCATAAAAACACCCAGGAAAGCTTCACCGAGACTCCTTCACCACAACAATTCTCCTGCTCCCTCTTCTCATCAAATAAGAGCAATATTGTAAGACTTTTCATGGGAATCAATAGGCATCTACATTACAGTTCTGTTTTGGCTCCTTCTGACTTCTCTTTGTTTTCTAACCTTAAAAAAAAAACAACTTTAAAGCACGCCCAGTTTTCTTTAGTTAATAATGTAAAAAAGACCACATTGATTTAGTTAAGTTCTGAGGAGCCCCAGTTCTTTAAAACGCACCAAATAATCGGTAATCACCACTTTCAAACGTGTATCGAACTTGATGGAGCTTACATTGAGTTATAAAATTTATATATCTTATCTTTTAATTCCACTTTCCATAAACTCATTGAAATTTCCTCATATGTGCCATCTGGGGTGTGTGTGTGTGTGTGTGTGTGTCTAGCCAAGCTTGGTGCTTTCTGTGGGATTGTATGCTATCATGACTTACAAGACTAGCATTTCTCCATAGGAAGAATATAGTGTTCTATCCAGATAAACAGTCTATGCTATTTGGGAAAGCCAGTGAAATGCAAAGTGTAATTCTGAGCTTTCTAATCAGGACAGTGAAGAAGATGGTGATGACATTAACCAAACTGGTGAGCACGGGAGAGGATTTTGGGTGAAGAAAATGTACTTTGGTTTTGATATATTGAGTGCGAGGCACCTACGAGCCATTCTGATGGATTCTTAATTAGAGTTCACCAGGAGGTGTCAATAATTTTAGGAAATCTCATGATTATATTTATTTCAAAAGTGTATGTTGGTTCAAATATTTAAAGCAGATGTGTCTTGTTCTTGCAAAGCACTCTCCCCGTCATTAAGAACACAGCCTGCCACGGCATGAGACGCTAAGGTGCTGCTTCATTATGAGTGCACTCAGAACTAGAAGATAAAGCACGCTTGATTCTAATAGTCTCTGACAGGTTTGTGGAATTGTTAATGCTGGAAGAGAACTTAAAAATTATCTCATCCAACCATTTTACTTTACAAGTGAACATGAAAAAGTCTGGAGAGGTTCAGGCACTGGTCTTGGGTCAGTCCGTTTAGAGTCCTGCTCTTGTTTTTCTTATTTATAGTAATATCCCAGCCAGAATCATGCTTCAGATCCAAAATATTGAGTACAAATGGAAACCATGATTTGACTTGCAAAATAGCAGGACACTAAAACATTTCCCAGATTCATACTGATAACCTAAATTGGCTTGGATAATTAGAAGGGAAATTCCAGGTGTTAATACCTGATTTGAATTAATAAAAACTCATGATATTTAAAAAAAAATATGCCAAGTAACAGTGTGACAGCACAACAGCCCAGTAAGGTGAATCAGACTTTCCCGACCTTTACATGAGTGAATCTCCTTTAGATAAAAGTTGCTCCAATTCTGAAATAGTGGAGGATAAATTGCCATTAGTTCAATTCTTCTGATTCATCAGTTTTCATATGTTTGGGAACATTTTCTTCTGGGATTTCTTGAGCCTGTGTATTGCATAAGACCACATCTTGGAAATGAAAGTTTTCCCTTAATACCTTTCCTAAGATTAGTAGGACGTGAGTTTACTGCATGACGCTTTTTGTGGAGGGAGATATGGCTGCTAAGTGCAGAATTTCCTGAGTCATCCTGACATCGGAAAAAGCTCAAACTTGGCCAATATGGAGGCTTATGCAAAAAATATTAGAATAGGCTTTTGGTTGCTTTACCTGAACATTGCCTATTTGGGGAGCATTCCCTTCAAAATTCACTCCACCAAATCCCCATCACAAATTTCCTCTGAAATCTCTTTTGAATTGTTAAATAAATAAGACCCTATGACTACTATTTACCATCAAACACCTGCAAGCATGTCCTTTCTCCGCAGTCCACTTACGGAGACCCAGATGTGTAACTACCAGGAACACTACCCCTTTCCCAGTGGCCTCTACTTTTGGAGCTGGAGAGACGCTGGTCTGCTCTTCAGTTCTCAGTACTTCTACCATGTTAACTACCAGAGTCTGCATTCAGCAATGTGTCTTCCTGTGACACACTCTCTCCCCATTTCTGTTGCTGTTGTCTTCTGACAGCAGCCTCTGGCTCACAGGAGTTTGTTCACCTCATTTCTTGGCATCATCATAGAGGTCTCAACAGCAGCATGGATGATTAGTCAACACTGACCATCCAGTGTGGTGACTTTCTCCACAGCCTTTCTATACGACCTAGAATCCTGCTTGCATGGCCAGTTTATCCATGTAATTCATCCAAAATTTCACCAACCATGAAAGGCCCTTCCACCTTTCATCATATTGCTTGTGTTCATTTTGATCACCAGTCCTTCAGCTGATTGACTACCACTCACTCCAGTGACTGCCTCATTTCTGACAGTGACTTCTGCAGGTGAAACTCAAGTTTGCTATGTCCTGCTTGTGTGGTTGATCTTCCAGCAGTAGCTAACACTTCTTTAACCTTCTTGAAATTCCTCTTTTGTTTGGTCTCTGGGATGCTGTTGCCTTCCTACTTCTCTGTCAGTCTACTACAAGCTGTTTTGCCTCCTTCTATTACTTGGATTTGGCTTTCATTCTTGAATAGTTTATTCCTCTCTACCCATTTGTTTTAGGCCATTTCACTCGTGATGAGGAGGCCAAATGATCATTTCCTGATTATTTTTTAAGTGATGATGACCCCCAAATTGTATTTTAACTTGGGTCTCTCTGGGGTGCTCCTGACTTGAGTATTAAGCTCCCACTTGGTTGGGTAGTCCTACAGCTCCAAGCATGCACCAGACAGTTGGTATTTTGCCCTTGAATGATATATTCTTTCATGAAAGGTGTCTCATTAACACAGCATGAAAACCAGAAACAGTAGCCTTTTTCTAGACCCTTTCCTTCTACTTATCATCATGACTGTTGTGTTTAAAATCTGTGGAATCTATCTTAGCATCTCTCATATCCATAACCTTCATGGCTGTCCTCCTCTCCTTCCATTCATTCTGCAGCTAGGGTAATACAAGCTCCACTTTGCTCCTTGTCTGCCTTCCAGTCTATTCTCTGGTGAATGAAAAGCTGATCATGCCATGCCTTGGCTTACCACACAGCTCTCAAGGTCACGTCAGGGCAACTGCTTCCCCACAGAGAGTGCACCAAGGGCTTGACCCTGCCTGGATTTCTAGTTCCAGTTCCGTCCCTTGCCCATGCAGGAGGGTGTTTGTGCACCTGTTTCTTCCTGAGCCCTATGGTGTACTTTCTGACACTTTCACTCATTTGATATTATCCTGAAATATTCTTTTCTTCCCAATTCCAGTTCTTCCTTCACCTCTTTACCTAACTGACTCCTGCTCATCCATCAAAATTTAATTAAAGCACTCTATTCCCTGGAAAGTGCTCCTTGTTCACTCCAATCAGGTTTAAATATTCCCTCTTGGTGCTCTCAGCCACTCTCTCACTGTCTGCTCTGGGAGACAGTGTGGTTTAATGTTAAGAACAATGACTCTGGGACAGATAAAAAAATGTTCGAGGTCACTTCTAAGCTGTGTGACTTTCATCAGGCATCTAACTTCCCCTGTACCTCAGTTGTCTCCTTTGTGAAATGGAGATATGAATTGTAGTGCCCACTCCACAGGGTGATGCAGAGTGAGATGATTTATGCAAAATGCCTGGAGCGAGACCTGAGACACAACAGTCTGAACAAAGCTGAGCCACTTTTACTATGATCATAACTTCTGACTTACTTGCCTGCTTCCCAGAACAAACAAAGATCTTTGAGAGAGAGAACCCATGCTGGACTTGAGTATCTCTGGTCCCTCTGTGCCCAGCACAACGCTGGGACACAGTTGACATTCAGTAAATACTCATTAAATGAATAAATGTGAGCAGTAAATAAGTAAAATACAGTTAAATCTTACCGTATAAGCATGCTAAAGAGTAACATTGCCTTAATTGTATCTTCTGTGTGTTTCTACTTGCACAAAAAATGATGATGGTATCTCATTAATTTACTGTACCCTGACTCATTGTTTTCTGAATCAAGAATCTTCCAGTCTTGACAGAGGGCACAATGTAGTTAATTAACAGGTCTGTTATTCCAGAAAGCAATACATAAGCATGAACTGTGACAAAATTCCTTTGAGACACATGCAAAGAAACAAAACTTGAATTCCTATCAGACAGTGATCAGAAAGCTTAACAAGTTAAAGGGGAAAAAAAAACCCAGAGATGGTTTCCCAAAGTCTGGCTTCAGGAACCACTTTTCTCTCACCCCTCTGGGAGCCACAGCGGCTGTGACAACTGTTAGGAATACACAGACTTCAGGGAAAGAGAGGAATGGGCCTGAGCGGGTTCTCTACTCACTGCCCCAGGAACCCTGACAGAGAGGAGTCGGGCTGAAAAGTAGGTGATCCATGAGACAGCAGCGAGCCTCCATCCAGGGGGTTTTTCTCCATGTTCCTCAGAGGAGCGCTGCTTGGTGCTGACACTGAAGAAGTGTTTCTCAAATGTAGACATCTGCCCCCTTGCCCCACTCCAGTTAGACTTCTTGGATGCCCTATAGATGACCCATAGTCAGGGCATCTGGGGCCTGCCATTTAGGGGATCTGAAAAGGGTGTTTTCACCCTGCGTGGTTATTAGCAGGTCCAGGGGACTTTGAGGAGAGCTGAGGAGCTTCAAATTTGTGCTTTGCATATCTCATTTATTTTTGCCAGAGCAAGCCATTTGACAACATGAAGCAATGATACAACCTCTGCCACAAAGTTTTCATATTGTGGAAGAGCCTGGAACACTTTGAAAATCTCTCTGATGAGTTTTCATGGTCAGAAATCAGCGAAGGGAGGATGCTTGGCATAGCACTTAACATACTACTTGGGACACCCAAGCAGCGCTTGATTTGAGTCCCAGCTCAGCTCACAGTTCTCAGCTTCTTGCTAAGGTACACCCTAGGAAGCAACACATGCTGGCTCAAGTGGTTGGGTCCCTGTCACTCACATGGGAGACCAGATTGAATTCTGGGCACCCTGCCTTCATCCTGGCCCAGCCTTGGCTGATGCAAGCATTTGGGGAGTGAGCTAGCCGATGGAAGATACCTCTCTGTCTCCCTCTAATAATTTAGGAAATAGATAAATGCATGGAATTCTTTGATGCAAGTGCTAAGTAGAAACACCTATTCTCTCTGCATGCGATTTGTCTTTCTTCCCTCTATGGTTTTACAAAACATGAGGATATAAAACAAAGACAACAGGGGTGGAGGTTTGGAATCCTAGTAACTTCATAGATAACCAAATTACTCAAAAGTGGAATTGCCTGGTTCCTTTTTATGGCCATAAAATATTATCCAACTGATGCAGTAGTCAGAAAGTAGTTTGATTCCATTAATTTTAACTGGTGGGAGTAAAAATAATCACTTTTTAATCATTCAAATCCATAATTCATTCAAGTGTTTTAATTAATTAATTTAAATTTTGGGTCTAGAATATCCTAAGTCTCTCTTTTAATTAGATCTGGCTCAGATCAGATCTACAGTGAGCATGCTTGGGTAGATGGGGTAGATACCAACTTCCAGACACTGAAACAAATACTGTGTGAATACCCTGTCAACATAACGACCTCTACAAATAAACACCTCCATGTCACAGATCAGGGAAATGGGATTCAAAGAGATAAACAATTTACCTGAAGATTTGGATCTGAACCCAAGAAGCTAACTCAGAAGTTTGAACGATCATAATATAGCATTCAAAAAGAACACAACAGGATTCAAGCATAAACAGACATATCTGAGATGCCCTTTTTAAAAGACCATGTTGCATAATTATAACCACAAAAAGCAAACCAGCAGACACTCCTAGGAAATGGATTTGGGATCATTTTCTGACCAGATGCAGAAACACAGGCACATGGTTAAAAGAGGGCAGACTGGATGCGGGAGGCAGCCCGGAGGCTGCGATTCCTGAGTGACACAGGGATCCCGGTTGTGTCTTTCGAGTATGATTTTGTCTCAACAGCCAATGGAGCCTGGCATTTGCAAACACTGGCCTAACCTAGAAGTCTGTGGATTGTAAATTCCTAAAGCTGAATTTAGGCTTGGAAGATACAAGGGCCCTGGCAAGGCAAGCCTTGGCTTCCCAGATCCCAGGGATGCTGCACTTTCTCAAGCTGTGCCTACAACCTTAAACAGCTTTTCTCCCATCTTCTTGGGGCAGTACCTTCCCTTGGTCTCCCTCGAATAATGTTGCCTGCATGTCTGTATGCACCTGCTTCCTTGACAGTGCCTGGGACAGGGACTACCTCCTGCTCCTCAGCCAAAAAGACCATCCATTTTGAATCATGTGGGGTCATGTAACCAGCCAGGAATGACAAAGAGGGTACTGGGCCTTGACAAAAAAACTACTCAGCGGCTGGCATGGTGGCGTAGCAGGTAGAGCTGCCACCTGGGATGCCATATGGGCACCAATTTGTGTCCAGCTGCTCCACTTCCGATCCAGCTCCCTGCTAATGGCCTGAGAAAAGCTGCAAAAGATGGTCCAAATGTTTGGGCCCCTGGGAGAGCAGTGGAAGATGACCCAAGTGCTTGGGCCCCTACACTCACATGGAAGACCCAGATGGAGCTCCTGGCTCCTGGCTTTGGCTTGGCTCAGCCCTGGCCATTGCAGCCATCTGCGGAATAAATCAGTGGATGGAAGATCTGTCTCCCTCTCTCTCTGTAACTCTGACTTTAAATCAATCAATCAATCTTAGGAAGCAAAACAAAACGAAACTGGTACTCACATTTCAGTTCCAGCTTGATGAAATCTGTTTTCCCCAGATTTTCAAGAAACACTCCCCTGGGGGTTAATGTTTTGAAGTAGAAGGAAATGTCAGCACTGGTTTCCCCTTGGAAAGTAGAGAAGTGCAGGTAGGATGACGGGTTTGGAAAAGAGGCGGCATTCCAATAATTCCCTGTAGGAAGAAGTAAACTAGGTCAATGCAATCTGGATCATGCTAGTTACAGAACACATACCCATTTTTATTTTTTTAAAAAAGTTTTCATTTAATGAATGTGTTTTTTTCATAGATACGACTTTAGGAATATAGTGGTTCTTTCCCCCATACCCAGCCTTCCACCCTGACTCCATCCCACCTCCCTCTCCCATCTCCTTCATTATGGTTCATTTTTAGTTTGATTTTATATAGAGAGGACCCACTCCATGTTAAGCATAGACTTCAACAGTTTGCACCCACCCACACACACACAACATATAGAGTACAGTTTGAGAACAAGATTTGCAGTCGATTCTCATAGTACAACTCATTAAGGATGGAGGTTCTACATGGGGAGTAAGTGCACAGTGACTTCTGTTGTTCCTTTAACAATTAACACTCTTATTTATGACATCAGTGGTCACCCGAGGCTCTTGCCATGGCCATACCCATTTTCTGAGTTTAACAAATCTCCACTGGCAATAACCCTTGTTTCCTTTCATCCTGTTCAACACATTACATTAAATCACCACAAACCTAACCTTGACTTTGCAAAAGTTATACATCTGAGTTCATAAAATACTTTATTTATGTATATACATATTTTAAATATTAATATACAAAGTTATAGGAATTAAATATTAATGCTTAAATTTATATAGACTATGTAAAATATTTATTTTATATATAAAATATTTTATTAAAGATTGATAGTTGGGGTTTTGCCTACGGGCAGCCTTGGAGGGACTGACGCTGCTAGTCAGGCAGGTAGACATGAGTGACTGAGTGGGGGTCCCCAAACCTTACTCCAGAGGAGGAGCCAAGGGCCCATACTCTAGCCCAGGGCACCTGGGAGCCACCCAAGTTCACCCACTTTATAGCTTAGCTCAGGTTAATAGATGCTGATAAATGGGAACTCAGCCAAAGCAGTGAGAACGGAGCCTGGCATTAAGATGACCTTGCCTCATTCTAGACTCATTAGAAGTAGCACCATCCTGCTCCTCCTGTGGAAACTACCTCCATGCACTTTGCTGTGCCTACTGTGATTTGCTGATCTGTAATTCTTCACTGCCTCAGTGCGAAAGACCGAGCCCAAACCCGTCTCCACTGGTAACAACACTGAGAGAAAGTACCAGGAGAGGTGACAATTGGAAGAAGCTCCTGGGGTTCCTGTACAGCTGTGCACATGCTACAGGACTGATTGGATCCTGTGCATATGAACTGGTGGCTTTGGTCTGGTACTAGAAGCATCTGGGCTAGACCTCAGGAGGATAAACCGGGAGCTGAGTTTTTGGAATTCTCTCTTTCTTCTCTACCTTGAGCTTGGAGTAACCAGTGCCTCCTTCCCCTTCCCATGCAGGCATTTCAGGAACGTGACAGAAGCCATGTGAGGCGGGGAGTTGGGAGAAGGGCATAGCAGCCAGCGAGGTGGTTTGTCACCTCTCCTGCTCAAGCCCCTCGAGGGGAGGTGCCATCATGGGAGTGTCTCCTCCCTAAACACTTCCTTTCTGGGGACTCCAGGTGAAGCTCTGACCTGTGGGGTTGTTTTATGGGGTGGATGGTGATGAAATGGGCCCAGCTAAGGAGCCTCACTCCTGCTGGAGCTCTGGGGGACACATCCTTGTACCCACTCTCCCAACCCAGTGCTTCACAGAGTAGTCAGTGTACCCAGGAGAGAGGAAGTTCACAGAACAAAATAAAAACACCAAACCTGATCATTCAGATTCCCCTAGGAAGGCAGACCAAGATTTTTATATGAAACCAAGAGTTGGCTCTCAACTGCAGTGGAGAAATTTCTACTTAATGTGCATATTTCTGAATTCATTTACTATCACAGTCAAAGACTAAAATACATGAATCTGTTTTAAAGCAATTACTAAAGCCTTTAGCTTTAATTACAAACTCAAAACATGCTTCTTGAACAATATTTGCTATTTCTTTCATCCGAAGTGCACAATGAATGAACCAAGTTCACTCGATTAGTTTCTATTCACACAGAAATCAGCTTTTCTTTTCTTTTATGCAAATTTCAGATGTATGCTATATTAAATTCAACTACTATGCTTAAATAAAAGTGACTTTCTGTTGGAACTTCTATGCTTAAGGCGTAATTTAAAATTAAACATGCAATTTTCTGTATTTTGCGATATTCAAAGACCTTCTTATTTAATTAATGCTATTGGCTTTGTTCTCAAAGCCATGTTAAAGGATAAGCACATTCAAGTTTTAATGTTTATTTGAGCATTCGGTGAATCATGAGTTAGGAAGCACCAGACCATACGAGGTCAGTGCTTCACTAGGGCCGTAGGGAGACAGGGAAGAAATTCTTTAATTCTTGTTGAAGCAAGACAAAGGCAGTATTTGGTTAATGCGGAAAGTCTTTAGTCAGATTAGTTGGTGGTTTCTGATTGGTTAAGCTTACATTTCCTTTTTTTTTTTTTTTACAAGGAATTGGGTTTTGATTTGTAAGGAATTTGTATATCTCAGCTAAATTGTTGGATATATGGACATAGAGATAATCATAGTATTCCCTTAAACTCCGAAGTTGTCTCAATCTAATGGTCTCCCTATTAACTTTAACTTTTTTTCAAGATTCATTTTATTTATTTGAAAGGCAGAGTTACAGAAAGGTAGAGGTAGGGGTAGGGGAAGGGGTAGGGGTAGGGGGAGAGAGGAGAGGGGAGAGGGGGAGAGATATCTTCCATCTATCTGATTGTTCACTCCCCAATTGGCCACAATGGTCTGGGGCTGGGCCAGGCAAAGGCCAGGAGCCAGGACTTCCATGTGAGTGTCAGGGGCCCAAGCACTTGGGCCATCTTCTCCTGCTCTCCCAGGCACATTAGCAGGGAGATGGATCAGAAGCCGAGCAGCTGAGACTCAAACTGGTGCCTATATATGGGAGGCTAGTGTCACAGGTGGCAGCTTAACTTGGGGCACCACAACACAGCCCTTCCCTATTGATTTTTAACAGGGGATGCATAAACAGTAAGTTGGTTCAAAATCTGCCTGTAAATATCTTCAGGTAAAAGTTGTGAGGAGGTGGTGATGGAAAAAAGACTATTTGTTAGGGGCTCCTGAATTCTTAGTGTAGTTTTAAGCAACAAGAACAAGAATTGCAAAACCATAGCTTTCAGTAGGAGAAAAACAGGCTAGTTTCTTTCTGTGAAGAAAAATATTGTGTGATGCTGGGTAGGAAAATACTGGAAAAGAAGATCTTTAGTATCATTGAACTTGCTGTCATCTCAGGGAGAGGCACCTCCTGGTTCAACATCTGGTCTACCTCATAGTGGCAGGCGATAAGCCTCACCTTGGTCAGCTGAGGAAAATGAAGGACTTTTGTTGGAAAACCTAAATCTTATGAAAAGTTGCAACCCTCTCACCCATCAGGGGTCCTTGAAGCTGGAAAGGGAGAGAGATGAGTCCCTGGAGCCAAAAGGATTGAGCTCATCCTACCTGGGAGAGAGCCCTTTAGCATCCTAAGAGCTTGCACAGATCAAAGTCCCCAACCATTCTTCAACCTTAAGGAAAGCAAGTCTGTCTCTTTAAGCTGTATCCTCAGGACATGAATGTAATTAACATTTTAAAATCTCAATCCAATCAAGTACATTCTTATTTTTCTGGGGTGGTGATGTATTAGCAGAAGGGCAGTTGTCTAAAATGATTTTGGAAAAAGGAAAAGAAAAAGTAAAACATGTCAGTATTTATTTGAGGTCCAGCTCTGGTTATTCAGACAGAATTATCCTGGGAGAAGAGACGGGCAGTTCAATCAGTCATTCTGGTTTGATGAAATATCTCCACAGACCATGATTCCATTTGTTCGAATTCTATGCTCACTAACCAACTTCAATCTAATTTGGTCTCTTGAGTGGACTTAATCACAGGGAAATCATGCCTCCTGCAAATGGTATGTACCAAGAATCTTTCTGGAAATGCCTAGATTATCGCATGACTCCTTGGACTTACCCCAGATCTCTGCATGAGCTTATTAAATCCAGATTCTTGACCAGTAACGGGGAGGACTATCCTCTAGACCTGGCTGGTGGTCATCTACTAAGGAGATCCTGGGGGTGAGCTCACCGGGGCCAGGCAGAGGGTATCAGTGCTCCTGTTTACATTCATTTTTAAAATCTCATCCTTTTAGACACATATTTTTTTTTCTTTGACAGGCAGAGTGGACAGAGAGAGAGAGAGAGAGACAGAGAGAAAGGTCTTCCTTTTGCCGTTGGTTCACCCTCCAATGGCCGCCGCGGTAGCGCGCTGCGGCCGGCGCACCGCGCTGTTCCGATGGCAGGAGCCAGGTGCTTATCCTGGTCTCCCATAGGGTGCAGGGCCCAAGCACTTGGGCCATCCTCCACTGCACTCCCTGGCCACAGCAGAGAGCTGGCCTGGAAGAGGGGCAACCGGGACAGGATCGGTGCCCTGACCGGGACTAGAACCCGGTGTGCCGGCGCCGCAAGGCGGAGGATTAGCCTGTTGAGCCACGGCGCCGGCTAGACACATATTTTAGTGAAACTTTATAATGCATGGTATATAAATCCAGTGGCACATGGGTAGAATTTATAAATAAACACACTTAATGGGGTGTGGACTTAAAGACTTGCACACAGGGGCATAAATGAAAAGTTGGGATGCTTCCACACCAGCCTGGCAGCCTTTGACTGGTCTGCTGTCCAGATGGAATTTTTGGTTATAACAAAACCACTTGAGTGCTGCTGCTAGTACTCATTGTACTTCATAATATAAAAAGTATTCCTATCATTTATATCGCTCTCAACTAATCACAAGATCCATGAAGGATGGGATAAAATTATTCCATCTCTGTAACATTTGGCTTCAGAAAATAGTCAGTATTGAATAAATAATTTAGTCAATGAATAAGTATTTGCTGCTCTCATTTGTGTCCAATTCTACTCCAAACTCAAATTCCTTATGGGCTAAAATGTACTTCATGGTAACCTGGGTATTGAAGAAGCTAAATAAATATAAATAAAAGTTAGTGCTGCTGTAGCACCTACTGATGACTGGACAGCTTCCACTAGCACACTGTAATTTCCCTTATACATGAATTTATTCCTCTTATTCCCTGTAGACTTCATTGACCAATGCCATCCATTTGCAAGACTGATGGTCTCATAACCTGAAAGGTATTGAAATAGCTGCCATTTGCACTTGCTATCAAGGTCAATGCTATGGAAGGTGAAGTGGCATTCTATGAGAATGCCAAGTTGGAAATAAGGGAGTTACTGTACGGCAAGGAAAGAGAGTAGGTGGCAGGGACTGGGCACAGTGGACAGGCGAGGAGGTCAAGGTTGGAAACTGAGAGGGAAAGTATTATGCTAAACAGAAATAAGTCTCTGAGACTGGAAGGAGCAATCACCAGAGGCGGAATGATGAGAGAGGTAGACAGGGCCAGGGACCAAGGTTGGAGCCACAGCAATAATCCTCGGAAGCTGGGCACGATGGCTGGGCTGACCCTGGAATGTCTGCAAGCTTGAACATGACTCCGTTGTGTGAGAAGCTTTGTAAACACATGCTGAGTATGGCCAAGGCTCATCACGCACGGTGAGAGGGACCAGGGAGGCACTTCCAACTAGTGACTGAGAACGGGCTGGAGACAACACAGCGAGTCAACTCTGACTGATGATTATTTGCTGTGGGATTCCCCCTTGAAAATTTCTAAGTGTGTTTTCTGATGGCCAACATTTAATTATCTGTCGAATGTTCATTTCTGACAAGCTATTACATGGACGTGGTTATGAAAGTCTGGTGGTGCTAGAAGGGCTATAGCAAAGAGCAGCTCCCTGTTCCCCACTCCCCTGTCCCCCTTCTAATAGTTTTACCTCTTTAAGGTATACTTCTGTATTTAAAAATTCACCAGTTTGTACCTTTTAGATAACCCTTTATCGACCTTTCTGAATGCTAGGTGAGGATTTAACACGTGTACAAGCCTGCCTCCCTACACTTTTTTTTGACATTCTCCCCAAATAGCCAAACCCAGATTTTCAGTTATAATGGAGTTCAGTATATTTTTAGGGCGATATAAGTATTATTCAGGAATGAGAAAGGTAGTAAAATGTAATTAGTGATGATTTTTTGTATTTTTTTCTCTAGAATCAGTAATATGCACTTTTCTCTTGCTTAATTTTCTATGTATCTGTTACAAATTCTCACTAAACTAACATGACCTCAGAACTCCCTGTAAGTTCTTCCCCAGGTTGAACCTACCAGAGAATCTGGCAGTCACATTGTTGTCCCCTGGAGGTATTTTCCAGACCTGGATGGCTTCAGAACTCCTGCCATGGTTGCCAGGACTTCCTTGGCCACTCTTTAGTGCTATATCCCCAAGTTTCAGGACACCATGACCTCCTCCGCCTCGGTTTATAACCTAATTCCCCTGGAACACATCCTCAGATAACTTCTTGAGAAACGGGTGTTCAAGGTTAACTCGCCAAGTCTTCACTCTTCTGATGCGACATTAGTCTCCCTTCACACTTAACCGCGAAACTCTACAAACGAACTGCTAGGCTGTCAGAGCTGCTGCTGAGACGGCTAATGCTTTCTGATGGCTGTGCCTTGGATGTGACCTTGTATTTTTTTTCCTCTGGAAGCTTTTAGGATCTTTTTTGGTAACTCTTTCAATTGAAACTTTATATGATTGCCTAGGTATGGATTTTTTTTACGCCCAGAATCAGGTCTGGAATTTCAATAATTCTTTGACCGCTCTCAAATACTTACTAATTATAGATTTATCTTTATTTCTATTTTTCTCTTGCTTATTTTCCATCTCATTCTTTTTTTTTTTTTTTTTTTTTTGTATTCTCCTTCCTTGGACATCTCCTTAGTTTTATTTTCAACACTGCCATCATGTCTTTTTTTTTTTTTTTTTTTTTTTGACAGGCAGAGTGGATAGTGAGAGAGAGAGACAGAGAGAAAGGTCTTCCTTTTTGCCATTGGTTCACCCTCCAGTGGCCGCCATGGCCGGCGCATCGCGCTGATCCGAAGCCAGGAGCCAGGTGCTTTTTCCTGGTCTCCCATGCAGGTGGAGGGCCCAAGGACTTCGGCCATCCTCCACTGCCTTCCTGGGCCACAGCAGAGAGCTGGCCTGGAAGAGGGGCAACTGGGATAGAATCTGGTGCCCCGACCGGGACTAGGACTCGGTGTGCTGGCGCCGCAAGGTGGAGGATTAGCCTGTTAAGCCATGGCACCGGCCATGTCTTAATTTTATCTACCATATTTTTATTTCTTGTTTTCGGATAGTCCTATTTTTTCTTTTTTTTTTTTTTTAAAATTTATTTATTTTTTGACAGGCAGAGTGGATAGTGAGAGAGAGACAGAGAGAAAGGTCTTCCTTTTTGCCGTTGGTTCACCCTCCAATGGCCACTGCGGCCGGCTCATCGTGCTGATCCGAAGCCAGGAGCCAGGTGCTTCTCCTGGTCTCCCATGCTGGTACAGGGCCCAAGCACTTGGGCCATCCTCCACTGCCTTCCCGGGCCATAGCAGAGAGCTGGCCTGGAAGAGGGGCAACCGGGATAGAATCCGGCGCCCCAACTGGGACTAGAACCCGGTGTGCCGGCGCTGCAAGGCGGAGGATTAGCCTGTTAAGCCATGGCGCCGGCCCCTATTTTTTCTTTTTAAATAACACTCTGTTTTAGTGTTTTGGGTGCAACATCTCTTATCTCTCTGATAATGTGAATTTAATTTTCACAAGTTTTCCTCTTCCTCCCACATTGTCTGTTGCTCCTGAGATCCCCTGTGCCCATGACTGTTTGTGTAGACTCCTTCTTCGGAGAGGTTTGTGACATCACAATGCATGCCTGGTACTCATCATGAACTAGAAGGTGCACTGTGATGCCTGGTGGTGTGTGTGTGTGTGTGTGTCTGCATGGTTGCTGATGACTGGACTTCCCTACAATACAAAGGTTGCCCAAATTTCAGTGTTTGGCTTGGTTTACAGATCATTTAATTTCCAGAGACAAGAATGCCCCGGCTTCCTCATGAGGATGCATGTCTGGTGGCCCATCTTTTGGGAGCTGAGAGGAGGGACCTTAAGCGGAGGGTTCATCCTTGTGAAGATTTGCACTTCTTAACTCTGTGTTGCGCCCCATTTTCTTTGGTGTCCTGTGTCTGGAGGGTGCATCTCCTGCCCTCTGCTTGGGTAGAGTAGGATTGCCCCCTGCAGGGCCAGACAAGGGAGCTGAGGATCTGACTGCCCCTCACCCAGACTTCTAACAGCTCCTGCAGTTCTGAGCCTCACCCCCAGCTGCATGCATGTGGCAGAGTGCTGAGCAATAACACTATTATCATCATTATTATTATATTATCATTAACTGCTATAGATCAGTACCGAATGGATGGCTTTAGATATCACTTGAAGTCATTCTAAGGAAAGACTCGACTGCTCAGCAGGAAAGGATGGAAAAGGAGCCTTCTTTCCTTAAATGACAGAACAGAATACAAGCTCTGAGTCTATTTCTGAGGCTGCTTGACCACCAGAGCTCTTCGTGGGAGCAGCAAGACTCGCCCAGTTGGCTTGAGAGCTAAGCTCATGATGGCAACGTCTTTAATCTGCCGGCCCATCACTGGTTCATCCTTTTTCTTCTGCTCCCTACTGTGTGATTCCTGTTCCTTCAGCTCCTCACTGATATTTAAAAATAATTCCATTCAGGAAACACAAATGGGAATTATTGTTGAGCCTTGGTAAAGTGGTAGATGGTTTTCGAGAGTGGCCATCAAATAAAATTCTGAAAATCTAACGAAAGGAGTGACTGGAAGCTAAGAAGGTAGAGTTACACGAACTACAGGAATCATTGCCTTTGAACAGGTCATTATCCCAGCTGCCTGTACAGCAGCCTGAGTGAAAGACAGGCATGAGGGAAAGCTGAGCCTCAACCCTGCTGTCTTCCTCCTCCACCAAATGGGGGAGCAGTAGTTAGGAAAGGGGAGGAGACAGCGGGTGGTGGGGTTTTCACTGGACTAAGAAGAGGACCATATGAGGGTGTTCTAAGCTGTGGTTTGGTGAGGAGTGTGGCTCCTGAGGTGGCTCTGGCTGTCAAAAAGGTCTTATCCATTCTCTCGCTCTTTTCCTTAGGCCACCAATGGGCTTGGAGCTGGCATAGCACTGAGAAGCACATCTATAGCTTGTGCTTTAAATGATAAGCACTTTCCAATGTAGACACCAGCTTTGAAGAGACTGATTACACTGGACATTATTAGTGATCCAAAGGTTAAAATTTAAGTCCTATGCAATCAGAATTCCACTGTTTATTAGGGGCTGGTGGTATTTCTATCAATAAGCCAGATGGCTTCATTTGCATGCAGATTTCAGTTTATTTGTAGAGGTTTCCTTACGCATAGAACCAAATTACTTCTTTAATCAAACCTTTTTGAACATTCAGGTTAGGTTTGAGTTGCTTTGTTTGGTGTTAAGGCTCATTTTTCTGGGCAAGCTGAACTCAAAATGAAGAGCTGCATGTTTAGATACTGTCCTTAGATTTCAGTTGGCTGCTCTCAGCAAGCCTTTTCCACTATTGCAACCTCAAGGATAATTATTACAAACTTCAGGGAGGAGCCAGCCATATAAATATTTCAACCTGCGTGTCTCTCTGGGAGTTGCTTCCTTATTATAGAATGGGGACTGTGTGTGAACAAAAAGAATATGATGGTGAAACCCTGGAAGTTTTGGTGCTTAGACAGTTTCTTGCACTGGCGTGAGCCCATGGATAGCCTGGTTCTGGAGGAGTGTGAGTAAACTGGTGTGCAAATTAATCGTGGAGGCTAACACATATTGAATCTGTTAATGGTATATATAATTGATACCGAAGGGGGTAATTTTACTTTACTTTGAGTGCTTGGAACAGTTGTGTGTGTTTGCATGTTTGCATGATGGGGAACAAGTCTATCTTTTTTTCTAAAGCTCTTCTGGCCATCCACATTAGGTCCCTAATTCCTCAAGCTTTCTTTATTGAGTCTGTCATGAGCAGTTCCAGGTTCCTTATAATTCGAATAACACCAGAAGTGGAGAAATGAAGAGCTAGGTAGAATGAAAACTTTGGGGCTCCCTGTTCTTCACTCAAATTTCTCTTTCAGGAAAGCCCTGAAGCTTTCTAGGTGACGGATTCTCAAAAAGAAGAATGAATAAGACGGATTCTCATGCTGCAGCAAAAATGAGATTGAAGGGAGGTGTGGAAGGTGTATTTGATTTAGCAAAAACCCAAACCACAAACACCCACTATGTCATATTTCTTGCATGTGGAGGCTGTAGAACAAATCTATGTCCACTCTATACAGGTCGATATTAAACATATTTCACAAATACTGTACTACTCTGAGGTTGCCACGGGAGGGCCATTCTGGGGACTGCTTGGCTTTTAATGCTCCAGCGACCCAGGAATGAATAGTTCTACTTTTCTCTCTTTTCCTGAGTAATTTCACCCATATCATAATTTCTAGCAGGTTAGTGATTTCCAAATTTATGCATATAATTATATCTCTACCATTAAAGTTTTAATATGTATTTCTTGCTTGACAGCTACCTAATAGGTCATTGAAACTCTAAATGTCTGAAAGTGGACGTATTTTCCTTCCAAATTAATTCTACCTGCAGCGTTCTCCAGTACTCTCCATTTCAGAAGGTAAAGTTTTCCCATCCTAAAGCCAGAAACTTGGAAGACATCTGTCAGTCTCCAGTCTACCCTCACAGCCTGATAACAGCACTTCCTACACATGCTGCAGAGTGTCCCTTGCTCTCTGTTAGCCTCCCTTGTCTTGGCCCAGGCCTGTTCTCATGGCCAGGTGCCACAGCAGGCTCCTAACATGGTTCTGCTTCCCCTTAAACCCGTCCTACACAAAGACAACAGAGGAACCTATCTAAAATGTAACTCTGCACGTTTCACCTTCCTGCACAAACCTCCAGTGCTTCTAAAGAGCCTGAAGAATACATTGCTAGATTCTGGGCATGGCACAGGAAGCCCAGGTTTGCTTTCCAAACCAGTCTCCTTTCCTTCATACTGCTTGCCTCCTGGTGGCTGCTCCTGCGACTGCAGCTACCACTATGGATTCCATGTCTTTATTTGCATTACTTCATGTTTTGGATTATTCTTTTCTTCCCCTTTTTCTCCTTCATTATCTTAACTCACACATTTCATTTGGCCTGATTCCTAAACATTTTTAAAGGTTTATTTATTATTTTTATTTATAAAAGAGAGGGAGAGAGGGAGGGGGAGCGGAAGGGGGAAGGGAAGGGCGAGGGGGAGAGGGAGGGGAGAAGAAGTGGAAGGGGAGGAGGAAGGAGTGGGGTGAGGCAGAAGGGGTGGGGGAGGGGATGGGTAGGGAGTAGGGTGAGAGAGGGGGAGGGGGAGAGGGTGGGGGGGAGAGGGAGAGGGAGAGGGAGAGAGAGAGGGAGAGGGAGAGGGAGAGGGAAAAAATATCTTCCATCCATTGCTTCACTTCCCCAAAGCCTGCAATAGCTAGGGCTGAGCCTGACCAAAGCCAGCAGCCAGAAATTATATCTGGGTCTCCCATGTGGGTGGCAGGGACCCAAATACTTGAGTTGTCATCTGCTACCTCTTAGGGTGTGCATTAGCAGGAAGCTGGGTCACAAGTAGAGTCGGACTTGAACCCAGGACTCCGATCAAGGATTCAGGTCTCCCAGACAGCAGCTTAACCTGCTGTGCCACACCATCCACCTCTCCTGCTCATTATTTAAGAATTAGTTCATGCACTACCACCTCCGGAGAGCTCTTCTGACCCCTCTGTGGGCCGGGGGTGGTACTCTTTCCCTAGCACATCTTGAATTTATCACTGTAGTCAACTTACTGCAATGTTATAATTAGCTTCATAGGTTCCTCTCCTTTGCTAGGCTGCAAATTTCAGAGAGCAGAAATAGTTTTTTTCATCTTCTATCAATGATGTCTATCTTGACACACAGATATTCAATATGTGCTTTTGAAGATGTGAAAAAATGTGTCTTAAAATCATTGGGATGTTTGCTAATCCCACTACCCATTATTATTCACTGACATGAGCATTTACAAAGCCTACCTTAGATGGCTGCAGGGTTGAAGAGTTATTAACAGGGTTCTGCCCAAAGTTTTCCTATGTTTGGCATTATGTTGACTTTTAGGCATTTTCAACACTTCCCTTCTCTGAGATCTGGCTGTCATCACCGCCCCAGGGTCCCCTGCCTGGACCAACAATGGCAGGCAACTGCCAACCCGTGCACATCACTTCTTCTTTACTATGTCTCCCTGTGGATCTGCTTCCTCTGATCCCTTTCTCTCTTCATATCATTGCATTTCATAGCCTAATGTCATTAAGTCTCACTTTATTGCCAGCCCTGTTGTAATGAAGAATGGTCATAGCTGACTTTAAAGACTGCGATGCACTTAGGCACCCTCAGCTGCCATGCACAGAAGGAAGGCTGCAACGGGAGGCAGCCTTTATGTATTGATAGACTACAAAACTGCCAGAGCCCCACATCCAAAGAACAACAGACTTTATATCAAATCCATTAGGTGAGCAAGCTGTGGAAAAAGCCACCCATTGTAGCAGAATGACACATGGGAAAATCAGAAAGTGCTCTACACTCAGGGTAATGGATTGATATGCTCCATACAATTATGTTACACAAATCAAAGTTTCCTTTTCGTGCTCTTTTCATTACAGGAAATAAAGATCCACGGATCCTCCTGGTAGCTACTGTTGTTTTCCTGTTGGAGACAGTAACCTGATCCCCTGTCTCAGAGGGGCACCAGGAAAGCAGGATTCTACCCATTGGGGCAAAGTGTACAAGCAGAAGAAATGGATGCAACCTTCCAAAACCTCTGTTTTTTCATTTGTAAATTGAAAAAAAAATCATTCCTTCTCTACTCAGTTGTAATTATTTTAAAAATATTAATTAATGAATTACACTTACTCAAAAGGCAGAGAGACAGAGACAGATAAACAGGCGAAGAGAGAGCTCTCGTCTGCTGGTTTGCTTCACAAGTGCCCACAACAGCCTGGGCTGGGCCAGGCTAAACACAGAAGCCTGGAATTCAATCATGGTCTCCCACAAGGCTGTCAAGGATCCAACCATTTGAGCTGTTACTGATGCTTTCTAGGGTACACATTAGCAGGAAGCTAGAATCAGAAGCAAGAGCCCAGGAGTTGAACCCAGACCTCTGATATGGGATGTGGGCATCCTAAGGGGCGACTTAACTGCTGAGCCAAATGCCCACCCCTGCTGTAATGATTTAAAGGAAAACCATCACTCAGAAGCATTTGAAAATATAAAATAACTATTAAAAAGATAAAAAGCCTGTATTTATTCACAATAACAGAAAAATAACAAAGACTTCTATGAATGCCGGGGTGAGGGAGTGGATCTGGAACTTTGCTTATGTGCTTCAGTTTCTTTACAAATCACATATCCTTTGGAAGCAGAGAATACTGTCAAAAGAGTGCCTGAAAACAAATTCCACAGGGCTGCTTAGTGAAAATAGTTTATGATAGAAAAACAAATAGTGCAGCAAGATGGAAGCAGATCAGGATAAAAAGCACACACTGAGGACTGGATTCCATTTTGCTTTTGTTCTCCTTTGTTGCTGCTTCTGCCCTGTGATACAGAGCACCCTGGGGGTAAAGATGGAAAAAATGGAGTTCAAGGTGACTATAAAGAAGGTACACTGGTCTGTGGTTATGCACAACTAGTTTCAATTACTGAGACTGTACATGACTGAAGAGTCTTCAGACTTTGTGCTACATGACTAAAGCAGATACAAGGCAGATTACATGACAGCCAGTAAGTTGACATAGATCAGTTTCAGTTTCATGGGATGCTGAGAATTTGTACAGGGACAGACAGATGGCGTGTGTGGCAACTGGTTGTGGGACTGTCTTGAATAAGGAGCAGCGTGCTCACCAGAAGTTACCGCTTGAGGATGGCGTCCAGGGTGCAGCAGACCCGGGAACCTGTGCAAACTGCTCTGAGGGTCTGCGTGGGCCATCACGCAGCTTTCCCTGCATAAGGAGGTCCCGCAGACCCAATGGTAGAATCTCACTTCGTGTTTCCCGAGCATGATGTGGTATAAAAGTACACGTCTGGATAATGAACTATCAAATAAATTATTACAATGAAATTTGGGATGGCCGATTTCTGATTAGACTCACAATTCCCGCTTTGACATTTCAATGTATAAAATGGAGTTTTGGTCTCTTTGTCTTGCTTTTGAGGTTACTGAGAGCAATGGGGAAGATTGCATGTTCAGAATTGAGCTGCTGGAGCATCCCAATATGTTCAAAAGTGAATTTAGATGATAACAAAAAGCGAAAGCTAAAGTTCCAACTGCCACAGCATGGTGCTGTAGGTTATGCTAATTTGCAACTGAGTAGATGGTGGCATAATCTGGGTTTTGAAAGCAATTATTTCCAACAGTCTGGCAGCTGCCCAGAGCACAGCAGCTTTGAAACATGTTGCATTCTGACCTTTTCCTGGGCTAGGGGCTCCAGAGAAAGAACGAGGGCTTTAAAATTCAGATGGGAAGGTGCACAAACAAAGCGCCGAATAGATTCTGATGGAACCAATCTCACATTTCACCTCTGCAAAACTTTATGGGAAGTTTATGGGGATTTATTGTTTCTAGAACAGAAGGACATTTACCTACAGATGCAGGGGAATAAATTTCAAGTACATTTAGTATTGGAGAATGGTCGCTTTATTGCTGATTTCAATCCACTTGACTTTCTCCTTAATCTTTCACCTTCCATCTCAAGTAGAATACCATGTGTGCATGCATGCACGCACACACACACACACACACACCTCTGGTTTGGTGCTTCAGTAGCCTTGGTGACTTGTAAAACTTTTAAAGAGTTTTTAAAAGCAAAAAAAGAAAATAATGGAAACAAATAATAAATAAATAAATATATATGTACATATATATTTTTTGACAGGCAGAGTGGACAGTGAGAGAGAGAGACAGAGAGAAAGGCCTTCCTTTGCCGTTGGTTCACCCTCCAATGGCTGCCGCGGCCGGCGCACTGCGGCTGGCACACCGTGCTGATCCGAAGCCAGGAGCCAGGTGCTTCGCCTGGTCTCCCGTGTGGGCACAGGGCCCAAGAACTTGGGCCATCCTCCACTGCACTCCCGGGCCACAGCAGAGAGCTGGCCTGGAAGAGGGACAACTGGGACAGAATCCAGCGCCCTGACCGGGACTAGAACCCAGTGTGCCGGCGCCACAGGCAGAAGATTAGCCTATTGAGCTGTGGCTCCGGCCAATATATATTGTTATCATATATATTTGAATATAAATTTATTTAAATAAAAATATAATCAACGTGGCATAAATCATGAAAGAGACCCATATAAATTGTTAGTTGTATGTGGTTATCGGCAAACACTTTTTATAATAAAATGTGTATCATGCCTTCATTTTTGTGAAGCAGTAACATGCATATGTATTTGTTTGATATATATGTAACATGCACACATGCATAAAACATAACACATGTGTGTATGTGTGTGAGTGTGTACGCATTTGTTTAAACACACGGTAAAGGACAAAAGTCTAGAAGAATCCACATCAAATGTTAATCCTGGTGAACTTTGTGAGTAGCAATGGGTGGAGGGTTTACATCGGGAAGGAACTACGTGGCTTCTTTTGTTTTCATTCTCCCCTAAAGTAGAAAGAAGAAAAGAGAAAAGAGAGAGGAAGGAGAGGGAGATGGAGAAACTTCAGGAAGGCCTCAAGAAAAGGAGTTTTGGGGTTGGTCTTGAACAGAGCATGACAGAGAGCTATGGAGCATCGGAACATGAGACAGGGATCTTTGATGCTCTTGGCGAGGTATAAACAAAGGCTAGACGTTTTTTTCATTATTTTGGATACTGGACTATGATTTTGATGAGACAGTCCACCCTGAGACTATGAAAATGGGCTTAAAGGAGGCCTCAACTTTTATGGTGGGATTGTAGGATATGCGTTCACCCTGAACTCATTCTGAAGCTACTGGGCAGAAAGGGACATTCTTACACTTGAAAGAACAGGTTCCTGTGGCCACACCGTTCACACCAGAGGCTGGAACTCAACTATGGCATTCCTAAACCATAAACTGCCCTTGCCTACAAACAAGCAGCCAATGATATTATAAAGCTCTCTTTGTACAAGGAATTCTCACTGGCCACAAGCAAACCTTTCTTCACCAACATTTCCTTAAGATTCTGGACTTCATAGACTTACTAATAGTAGTTAAAATCTATCCAGCCCTTCCCATGTTCTAAGCACTTTTATCTCAGTTAATCCTCCCCTCCCTTGAAGTGCTATTATCCCCACTTTTCATTTGAGGAAACTGAGTCACAAAAAGGTTATTGTGTAGGAGAAAGGTACCCTAACCCACTGTTGGTGGAAATGTAAAGTGGTACAGCCACTGTGGAGGATAGTATGGAGATATCTCAGAAATCTGAATAGAGACCTACCATATGACCCAGCCATCCCACTTCTGGTAATTTAACCAAAGGAAATGAAATCAGCATATGGAAGACTGACCTGTACCCCCAAGTTCACTTCAGCTCAATTTACAATAGCTAAGATACAGAATCAACTCAGATATCAACTGAAGACTGGATAAAGAAATTCTGGTATATATACACTATGGAATACTACACAGCAGTGAAAAAAAGAAGTCCTGTCATTTGCAAGAAAATGGATGCAACTGGAAACCATTATACTCAGTAAAATAAGCCAGTCACAAAAAGACAAATACCATATGGTCTCTCTGATCTATGGTAACTAATATAGTACATAAAATGTAATCTATAGGAGCAAAACTGACACCTTGAGATGTGATGACTTTGAACATCTATTGTCCTGACTGTTGAGGAACAATGTTTTTCTTGTTTGTTTCTGTTTTTTTCCTTTTTCTTCTTACTATTCATCAAACTCTCTACTTAGTGTTGGGTTAATCTTATGTGTATAAAATTAACTGAAAACTGGACTTTGTACAAAATAAGAATGGGACAAGGAGAGGGAGGAGGAAGAAGAGTGGGATTATGGGAGGGAAGGAGATGGGGGGAAGAATCACCACGTCCCCAAATTTGTATATATTAAATACATGGAATTTGTATTCCTTAAATAAAATTTTAAAATAGAAAAAAAAGGTTAGTTTGAACACTTAGATTTTCATTTTAAGCTTAGGTTTCATGGCTGTAACAGCAGGGCTCTTTCCATAAAAAATGCTGCTGTCATTCCTTTCTTTTTTTAATTTATTTGACAGAGTTAGTGAGAGAGGGACAGAGAGAAAGGTCTTCTTTCCTTTGGTTCAACCCCCAAATGGCTGCTACGGCCAGAGCTACACCGATCTGAAGCCAGGAGCCAGGTGCTTCTTCCTGGTCTCCCATGAGGGTGCAGGGGCCCAAGCACCTGGGACATCCTCCACTGCCCTCCCGGGCCACAGCAGAGAGCTGGCCTGGAAGAGGAGCAACCGGGACTGGAATCCAGAGCCCATATGGGATGCCAGCACCGCAGGCGGAGGATTAACCAAGTGAGCCATGGTGAAGGCCCCCTCATTCCTTTTTTTAAGCAACTCTCCACCCTTCCCCTTCCCCATCCTTGTCTATTAGAAAACACTCTTATGGCACTGATGGCCAAGGCACATTGGAAACTGGTGCTGCTGTAGCATTCTGAGCCTTGTATTCCGGGCATTCCTGGTGCCAAAAGAGCACCTGAAAATGGTAATTGATCCTTCTATTCAAATTTCAGTTCATGGAAATTCAGAAGAGTTTTCTGAAAGGCGCAGGAATCCTGGGGAGAAGACAGTCACCATGCTGTGTCTCATACCTTCACTAAGAACCTACCATATGTCATGCACAGCCCTGGCCTTCATAGACGTTATGGCATCCAATGATCTCCTAGCTCTGACTCTGCTTTTGATTTCATCCTACTCTGCTTGCTCTTTTGCTCTCTGGACCACAGGCACCCTAGTATTCTTTCCGTTCCTCAAAGTCTCAAGCTTGTTCTGGCCTCAGGACCTGCTCCTTCTGCCTAGAATGACACCCATAGACTGCATGGTCAACTTTACACAGTAAGAGCCAAGGCCAGCTACTCAGAGAAGAAATTCTGAAGTCACTCTCAGTCACACATCAATTTCATTTTTGTTTGATGTATTTTCAAGTTTATTTATACATTTATTCATACACAAATAAGTTTATTTATACATTATTTATACATGGCTTATTTATTTTGAACTAGCCTGTACCCTGCACATGTCTAATCACTTTGCTTCTTTCCTCACTGTTTCTGACACCTAGACTCACTAGATATTGTTGAGTGAATGAAATCTACCACCTTGGGTCCACCCATGTGGGAGCTGTGCATCATGCAATCTAGCAGGAAAGGAAGATGTCTAAAGGTTAATTTCCACAGAGATAGAGTTGCTGGTTGACCAGTTGCTCCTTGTTGTTGTATCGTTAATATTTAATACAGTTTGGAAGAAGTAGCTTAAAAATGAGCTCATGTGGTAAAACACTCAAGATATTGTTATGAATTTTTATTTCAAACTCTCTGATATACCTTCCCAAAAGCACCTGCTTATTTTTTCAAATGACATCAAGCTGAGTTTAAATCATACATCTTCTGGTTGCATGTGACACACTGAGAGGGGCTTAGCGGCGCTTAGGTAGAGTGTAACTGCTAGAGAGGCCAGTTGTTCTGAACTGGTTGGGATGGTTCAGCTGCCTAATGCCCTCGACTCATAAAAAGTTTCTGAAAATGTGCAATTGAGCACAACGTGTTCAATCCAGGTTTCCATGGATCGTGTGACAAGATTTTAATTTTCCCATATGAATCAAGGTCATGCTGCAATATCTCATGAAGACATTTTATCATGATCAACCATTGATCTGTAGTTTGCAACTCTGCTCTGAATTCTTGGAGCATGGATTTGGCTAGGAGATGGCATTCTCCAGCTTTGTTATCACCAAGTAGCTTCATATTAAAGGAAGGTCAGGCATTGGACCAGATTGGTCCTCAGTTGGCTAAGCATTACTTTAGTCCTATTAAGATCTTGACCTCTTCCAGAAGGGCACCCTTTTATCTACTGAGGACAGGGTGTTGGTATGGTGTGTGCCTCGGTGTCCAGTGAGGATAAGTCCTTGGCGGTTTGGCTTGCCTTCTGAGCACTGGCTGTCCTACGAAGGGAGAACCTCCCCCTAGAGTCTGAGAACGTGAGAAATGCTGTTTGTTTTCTATGCTCTTCTGCCTCTCACAGCCCTCATTCCCTTGATGTGCCTCCAGCTTCACCTGTCTCTAGGCTGCTGTCACCTATTTATCAACCAAACCTTCCTAGGAGGGTGGCAGGTAGTGAATTAATGAATACTTGCTCCTATTTTAAAAATTATTTTAGTGAGGGTTTCTTGAAGATTGAAATGCCTTTAAGATTCAAATTATGGTATGGTATGGTATAATAAGGTATGATTTTGAGTATCAACAGAGAGTGGGGGTGACTATATCAATATCTATGGTCTATGTTTATTTTTAAAAGGTTTGGTTAGCATGTAATATATGCACTTATAGAGGGTACCATGCAACGTTTTAACACATGCATTTGGTACCCCTTGTGCAACCTTGTTCTATTTCACCTCCCTGCATCCTTCCTAGCCTCTAGTAATTACTATTCTAAGTTCAGATGGACTTTTTAAAAAAACTACTATAGATGAAAGGGAACATGTGGCGTTTGTCATTCTGTGTCTGGTTTGTTTCATTTGGCATAACAGTCTTCACTTCTATCCATTTTGCGGCAAATGTCAAGATTTCATTCTTGCGTATGGCTAAATAATACCCAAATTATCTGTATAGACACAGTCCCTATATATTCCTATAATAATTATCTGGTAGTAACCTTTCAGCCACGGTTTCCATTTCACTACCAGCATACACAGATCCATGTAGAAAAATGTTCAGTTTAGGAATCTTGATAAACGAGGAGACGAGGTTAGGATAACATAGTGGAACATAAATTGTTGCCATTTCTCCCCTAATGGAAATCAGATAATCCTGAAGTTTCCCTGTGACAATGAATTTGGACATTGATATTTTCAAGTGGAAAAGAGGGTCAATTTTTATCCTCGAGGAAAATGAAGGATACATTGAAAAGTGCTTAATAAAAATAACAGTGCAAAAACAACTCACTGCTTCCTATGAAAAAAGGTTAAACTATTTCGTGACTTTTCCTTTTAATACTAGATTTCAAACTATCTTTCTTTGAAGAAAATGCACGGGAAATTTGCTCCCGCTCTGCTTCGCACGCTTGAAGTACTATCAGGCATTCCGCTGTGTATTAATCAGAAAGTCGGAGCAGGAAGGGGGCACAGCTTCACGGAAATCATTGGGAAGTGGAGAGACCAGGCTTGATTAGTCTTCGCGAAGCATAGCAGTTGTGCTAAGGATTATTCACCATGAGTCAACACGTAGGCTTTCCTGTGGATTATGTCTCCCAGGTGGTGCTCTTTTCTGCACATTTCAGTCTGATACTCTACTCTTTTGCGAAATCAATGGCTCGCACACTTTGGTGAGCATTAGCATCATTTGCAGGGCTTGCTAAAGTGTAGCTCGCTGAGCCCCAGCCCAGCTATTTCGGATCACTCTGTCCTGAGCCCAAGAATCTCACCTTTCCAACGCGCGTCCCAGCTGTTCTCGATGCAGGTGATCTATTCCACGGACGCTTTGCAAACTCAGTTTTGGAGTCCCTCTGGGATCGCTTACGAGCAGCCTGGCTAATTGTGGAAGCTGCGTTACTTCGCACTTTGTGAAGGGTAAACATGACATTCGTTCTTGTTCCTGGTGCAGCCAGATCAGAGGCTTCCCAGAGACACGCGCAGCGTCTGCCAAGGCTTCGCGCCTCGCTCCCCATTTAGGTTTGGATGAGCAGGAAGGGCTTGGCGAACCCCGCAGACACTGAGCCCAGCCGGCTCAGGGGCTTTGATGTGGAAGGACACGGCCGCCTCCGCCAGCAGAGGCAGCACCGTGGAGGCCAAACTGGCTTCTCCCTGGTCTTGCCTGGGGAGTGAGACCTTGGGCTTAGTCCATGGTCTGGGAGGGAGGGCATTCAGAGGCTTGGCCCGCAGCCTTTATCCTTGATTTCTCTGCCTATCTACCCAAGCTCGGGGCGCAGTATCGTTGGTTCTCTTCTTGCCACGGTAGCCTTGGTCCAGCTCAGTGGTGGCAACCTCAGACCCCTTTCTACATCCTTCCATTCCTCAGGGCCCCGCCGTGCCACTCTGCTCTTTTGTCTGTGGATGGGTATTCTCTCTCAGTGGGATCTCTGTTTTCCATTTAGTAATCCCATCCATGCCTCCAGCACAGACTTCCAACCCGACTTCTAGAGCTGGGCCCAGATGCCCCAGGGCCTGCCCAGTGGATCAGGCTGCGGAGGTTGTAACAGAGCAACACCAAACACGGTATCCCCAGGCTGGCTTCTCTCGGTGGCATCCTAGTTCACATTATAATGCTGTAGGGTCTAGTCTGAGCCATACCTCGCATGCTTATCTAAAATCAGGCCCCAACCTGGGGATTGCAGCTCAAATGTCACTCAGGTCCTGGCCTGTTCTCTTTCCCCTTGCTCTCATCTCTCTGGCTCTACTCCTGCCCTTCCAGGTCATGGTCCACACAGCCACCTGCAGGGCTCTCTAAGCACAGACCCAGTGAGCTCCACCACCTACAAATCTTGTGGGCAGACTCACTGCTCTCCCCATCTGCAAGAGACATTTTATTTTCATCTTCGTTTGTAAGCAAAGTGATGATATCGGACAATAGCCAATATTTATCAGCAGTTTTCTGTGTGTCATTCGCTGTGCTAGGCAGTCACGCGTTTGTTTCATACTCAGCCAACTCCCCCATAAGGTGCTGTTGTTATTATTCCCCCCTGGCAGCTGAGGTGGCTGGGACGTAGAGGGATTCCTTCGCACACTCAAGTTTCACCAGAGAAAGTCTACCTGAATCCAAACTCTGCACTTTCAATCATTTCCCTCCACAACCAGTTTCTGTGTAATTAAAATAATCTTACTGAAAGTATTTTTCTACACACATTTCCAGTGACTGTCTCCAGATGGAGAATGGGAGCTACTGATGGGCATCAGGCAGCCCACCTGCATTCTTTCACCCAGTTGTCGAGCTGATCAGTTGGGTCAGGTGAGCTTGTCTCTGCATCACCTGTGAAATCCAGGTATGGACACGAGGGCAGATCCCAGGGCCCAGGGTTCCTGACATCTCACTTTTCCTTTTATGCTGGAAGTCTTTCAAATGTATTGGCTGTTAAAGGCCACATGACGTTGGAACTCTTCCCACTGTATATAGTTTGGTTAGTTTTTTTTTTTTTATTCACTAAGTATGTTCCATAGAATACTGATTCTTGGGAGATGCCAATGGTTAGCGTATCAACAAAGGTGTTTGTAGTCACTTACTTATGAGAAATGCTAGATTGAAGAATGTTAACCAAGTGTCTCTTCAGCAAGACCCAGGGTGCCTAGTGATTCTCTGAAAGCAGCAGACCATGGGTGTTGGTGTGCACACTTGACCACAGGCCTTTTAAACTTCGGCTTCCCCTTTTTCTTCTTTTCCTAACGGAGCTCTAAGATATCCCAGTCTGGAAAATGCTTCATCAAAAAAGCTACCCAGCATTGCCGTTCATACACACTCAGTCTTTGTATTTGAAGCATGTAGACTGTGCTACTTATTTTTTTTTTTAATCCAAACACCATGTATGTTATTAATGAGTGTCACCGTGTTTTATTCTATTTAGAAAGCATGATAACTGGAACAAATTGCTGGGTTTAAGAAGATGTGGAGTATTATCAATTAACCTGTTTATCTGTGCTGTCAGGAGGTGGACACATGAAACGGAGCTTGATTTTTTAAAAATTGATACTGTGAGTCTTTCTTCTTTGCGACCCTCTTTGCATATCTAATAAATCATTCACAGGCTCTTGAACAAGCTCTTTCATCAGCAGGGACCGCATCTGCTTTCTGTTGTTCTCTTCTCCCTGTGTTAATCAAAGCACACAGGGAAGTAGCAGCCCCAGCATTGCCAGTTGATGCCTTCTTGAGAAATTGGAGGTACATCAAGAGAACATAGCTGGGCATACTTGCAGGGAAGAATTTTTAAACCACAGTGAAATGTTCTGAAAGTTCTTTTCTTGCGACTGTTGGATTCGGGGCTGGGCGGTGAGACCTCACTGCCTCGTGAGAGCAGGGGTCACTGGCTCACTCCGTGTGCACTCAGCCTTCTCTTGAGCTCCAACATGTTCTTGATTTGCAGTCTCTGTGGGGACCACCTGCCTGTGCTTTCAGCCATCCAAGCCAAATGCAAAGCACAATGAGTTTTCCTATTTTTTTTTTCAGGGAGGCTGTAGCGCTCTCCTGGCTCGTTGCCTTCTTGGAACTGTGCCATTCGTTAAGATGGAAACACCTGATGCATTCTCCTTTGTGGATTGATGCTGTCTGTGTTCACCAAGCTAAATAGAAAATAAGGACATTCTATTCCTGTCAAACCCAATACAGCATCTGCTTTCATTGGTCAGTATTTAAGCAAATGTCGTGTGAGAATTAGGAAAACCATTTTCCCAAGGAAGTTAAGCTGAGCGGGTGGGTCCAGAGCAGAGCCCGTGCAAGTTTACTGTGTTTTCCTTATGCACGTACTATTTTCAGTTAAATATTAGCAAACTAAGACTCCCAGGCCATGATGGAATTATTAACATGTCTGTATCCATCTGCATCTTTTATTTATTTTCTTTATTTGAAAGGCAGAGAAACAGCAAGAGATGGATGAAAGACAGAAACTTCCCATCTGCCGGCTCACCCCAAAATCCCAACAATGGTTGGGGCTGGGCAGAAGCCAGGGGCTGGGAACTCCATCCAGGCTTCCCATGTGGGTGTCAAGGACCCAAGCAGTTATCACCTGCTCCTCACAGGGTGTGCATCAGCATAAATCCAGAATCAGGAGCTGGAGCTAGAACTTGAACCCAGACACTCTAATGTGGGAGGTGTGCATCCAAAGTTGTGTCTTAACTGCCTTGTTTCTTTTGAATTTGTGGTAGGATCTCAGCAAATTACCTTCTTCCTGATAAATGCAAATACTTCATTTTTATGTCTCTGGAACCTGAGGGCAATTGTCTGATCTGGATCCCAGGCCTTTAAGCCTAGTCTTTTACTTCTACTGTGTCCATAATGTATCACCTCCCCACCAGTGAGCTCAGACTTTCTCCTTTGCTTGTAGTGTCTCAGATCCATGGAGATGTTCGGTGGAAACAATTCAAAGTGAGATGCAACAGACATGCCAACAAATGGGATGTGTTAAAGATGTGTTAAAATCATTTAAGGTGAAACTATAAAAACAGTGGAGAATGAACCCTTTCCAACTTTGTTTCTTTCTTTTTTTTAATATAAATGTTTCCTTAGAAGAGAAAGCACTTCTATTTTTTATTTATTCAATCTAAAGAAAATTTTTTTACACATCCTGCTTTTGTTTTGTATGTATTACCTTCTCTGAACCACATATGCAAAATTACATAACTTCATCCTCAATTCATTGCTTGTCAATTTTGAGAACTAGGGCAACATTCCAAAGAGAAATTATGGAAAAGTAATATTCCATTTTTAATTAAAGGGGCAATCGTTTGGCCCAGTGGTTAAGACCCTGGTTTAGATGCCTATGTCCTACTTTGGAGTGCTTTGGTTCAATTCCTGGCACTGGCTCCTGCTGTCAGCTCTGCCAGTGTGGATCCTGCGAGGAAGTAGTGATGACCCAGGTGCTGGGGTCCTGCCCCTCATGTGGGAGACCTGGATGGATTTTCTTGCTCTCAACTTTGGCCTGGCTTAACCTCAGCCCTTGAGGACATTTTGAACTAAACCAGTGAAAGAGAAATTTCTGTCTCTAAATAAATGAATAATAAGAATGTGTTTTGACAAGTAAAAATTATATATACTTACATAATTGTATATATATAAGTACACTTATATAATTTTTATACATACATAATTTTTACTTATCAAAACAAATACTTATGATTGTACCTATATACATTTATGTGCATATATGTAATTGTGCACATATAATTGTATGTATACACCTATGTGTATATATGTACACACGTGTGTATTGTGGAATGCTAATTCAGGCTATTTAACATATGCATTAGTTCACATACTTTTTTAGAGAAAACTTAAAATTTTCCCTCAGCCAGTTTTATATAGATAACATTTCATTGTTAACTAAAGTCACTCTGCTGTACAGTGTATCTCTTGAACTTATTCCTCTTGTCTAGCTGAATTTTTTTTATCTTTTTATTTAAGAATTTATTATTATTTTATATTATTTTATTTGGAAGTCAGAGTTACAGCAAGAGGGAGATAAAGGGAGAGAGAGGGAGAGAGAGATCCTCCATTTGCTGGTTCACTCCCCAAATGGCAGCAGTGGCCAGAGCTGGAACAGGCTGAAGCCAGGAGCCAAGAGCTTCCTTCGGGTCTCCCACGTTGGTGCAGGGGCCCAACAACTTGAACCACCTTCCACTGCTTTCCTAGGTACATTAGCAGGGAACTGGATCCTAAGTGGAGCAGCCGGGACTTGAAGTGGCACCCATATGGGATGCCAACACTTCTGACAGTACTTTAACCCACTGAACCATAGCGCTGGCCCCAATTTTGTGTCTTTTGACTAAAATCTCTCCAATCACAGTGCTCTCCAGCCTCTGAACCACCACTGTACTGTTTGCTTCTATGACTTCAACTTTTTTTTTTTTGACAGGCAGAGTTAAACAGTGAGATAGAGAGAGAGGTCTTCCTTCTGTTGGTTCAGCCCCCAAATGGCTGCTACGGCCAGCGCACTGCACCGATCCGAAGCCAGGAGCCAGGTGCTTCCACCTGGTCTCCCATGAGAGTGCAGGAGCCCAAGCACCTGGGCCATCCTCCACTGCCTTCCCGGGCCACAGCAGACAGCTGGCCTGGAAGAGAAACAACTGGGACAGAATCTGGAGCCCCAACAGGGACTAGAACCTGGAGCGCTGGCACCACAGGCAGAGGATTAGCCTAGTGAGCCGCAGCGCTGGCCATGACTTCAACTTCTTTACATTCCATACAAAAGTGAAATCATACCATGTTTATCTTTCTGTGCCTGTATTATTTCACTTAATGTAATCTCCTCCAGGTTCATTTTGGTGTGCAAATAGCAGGGCTCAGTAATACTCCATGTGTACATATGCCACATTTTAAAAATCTGTTCATCCATTGATAGACACTTAGATTGATTCCACGCTTAGGCTACTATGGATACTGTTGCACCAAACATGGGAGTGCAGCTGTCTCTAACCCACTGACTTCATTTCTCCTGGATATATACCCAGGAGTGGGATTGGGTCATATGGTAGTTCTATTTTTAATTTTTTTCAGGAAACTCAATGCTGTTTTCCATAATGGTTTTATTAATTTATATCCCCAACAATCATGTACAAGTAGTCCCCTTTCTCCATATTGTCACTAACACTTATCTTTTGTCTTTTTTGATGCTAGCCATTATAACAGGTATGAGGTAGTACTCACTGTGGTTTTAATTTGTATTTCCCTGATGATTTTTAGTGATTTTGAGAATTTTTTTTCATATACCTATTAGCCATATATATCTTCACTTGAGTTAATTAATTTTTGTTTATTTGAAAGAGAGAGATATAGAGATAGATAGATATCGAGAATCTCCAACTCACAGTTTTACTACCCAGACACCTGCCACAGCTAGGGATGGGTCAGGCTGGATCCTGGATTTGGGAATTTAACTCAGGTCACTCATGTGGATGACAGGTACCCAACGTCTTGAGCTAATGCCCGCTTCCTCCCAAAGTACACATTAGCAGGGAGCTGGGATTAGCAGTGGATTAGAGACTAACATGGAATATAGGCTTATGAAGCTGGGTCTGTTTGTTTTTTTTTTAAGATTTATTTCACTTTATGGGAAAGGGAGAAAGAGAAAGAGAGAGAGAGAGAGAGAAAGAAAGAGAGATCTTCTATCTGCTAGTTCACTCCCCAAATGTCTACAGCAGCTGGGGCTAGGTCAGGCAGAAGCCAGGAGTTAGGAGCTTCCTCCTGGTCTCCCACATGGGTACAGGGGCTCAAGAACTTGGGGCATCTTCCACTTCTTTCCCAGGTGTATTAGCAGGGAGCTGGATCATAAGTGGAGCAGCCAGATGCATGCTGCCGGCTTTGCAGGCAGAACCTTAGCCTGTCATGTCACAACACTGGCCCCTCAAGCTGGGCCTTAAATGCCAAGACTAATACCTGCCCCTGGGTCTTCATTTTGTTGATTCTGTATATATACAAGATGAAGGTCTAATTTTATTCTTTTCCATGTGGATATCTAGCTGTCCCAGCACCATTTACTGAAGAGGGTTGAATTTATTCCTAAGTACTATATTATCTTTTATAGCTGTGGTAAATGGGATTGGTTTCTTGATTTCCTTTTTGGAAAATTCATTGTTATTATATAGAACATTGCTGACTTTGTACCCTGCTACTTTGGTAAATGTTTTTAAAAACTCAAACAGTATTTGGTGGAGTCTTTAGGGTTTACTCTATGTAAGATTATATTGTCTGCAAACAGAAATAGTTTAACTTCTTCCTTTCCAATTTGTATGACTTTCATTTCTGTCTGTTTTGCTTAATTGTTCTGGTGAAGACATTCAGTGCTCATGGAATGGAAGTGGTGAGACTGGGCATCCTCAGATTCTTTCTAATTTTAGAGAAAAAACTTTCAACTGTTTACTGAGTATGTTAGCTTTGAGCTTGTCATATATGACCTTTATTGTGTGTAGGTACATACTTTCTATACCCAATTTACTATCTTTTAAAAAAAATTTCATTTTTTTGACAGGCAGAGGGACACACACACACATACACACACAGGAATAGAGAAAGACAGACAAATAGGCAGAGATCTCAGACCTGCTGCTTCATTCCCAAAAGGCTTGCAGTAGCTGGGGCTGGGCCATGCAAAAGCCAGCAACCTAGAACTCCACCTGTGTACTTCACATGAGTGGTAGAGACCAAGTACTCGAGCTACCGCCTGCTGCCAGCGTGCACATTCACAGGAAGCTGAGCCAGGAGTCAGCCCAGCACTCTCATGCGAGATGTGGACATCCCAAGCAGCATCTTAGCCATTGCACTAAACACTTGCCCTAAAGCTTTTAGCATGAAAGGAAGTTCAATTTTGTCAAGTGTCTTTTCTACACCTATGAAGGTGGTCATATAGTGCTTGTCCTTCATTTTGGTCATATGGTTACATAACACATTTACTGATTTATGTATATTGAATCATCTTTGGAATAATTTTTCCTTGGGATAAATTACACTTGATCATGGTAAATTGTCCATTAAAAATGCTGTTCAATTCTGTTTCCTGGTATTTTGTTGAGGGTTTAACATCTATGTTTATTAGGGATATTGCCTGTAGTTTTGTTTTTTTGTAGCATTGGTGTCTGACTTTTGTATTCAGGTAATGCTGGCCTCATAAATTGGCTTGGAAGTATTCCCTCCTCTTCAATTTTTTGGAAGCGTTTGGAAAGGATTGGCATTAGTTCTTTTTTTTTGGCACTAGTTCTTTAAATGTTTGGTAGAATTCAGCAGTAAAATTATCAGGTCCTGAGCTTTTCTTTTTCTTTTATTTATTTATTTGAAAGGCAGAGTTACAAATACATACACATATGGAGAGAGAGAGAGAGAGAGAGAGAGAGAGAGAGAGAGAGAGAGAGAATATCTTCCACCTTCAGGTTCACTCCCCAGTGGTTGCAACAGCCAGGGCTGAGCCAAGCCAAAGCCAGCAGTAGCTTCATCCTGTTCTCCACAGTGCCGCACAGCACTGCACCACAGTGCTGGCCTCCTGAGCTTTTTTTTGATGAGAGACTTTTTACTACTGATTCAGTCTTGTTACTTTTTATTGACTTGCTCAGACTTTCTATTTCTTCATGCTGAGTTCCTACCAGGTAGTATATTTTTAGGAATTTATCCATTTCTTCTCAGTTATCCAGTAGGATGGTGCATAATTGTTCACAGTAGTTTCTTCCAATTCTTTGTATTTCTGTGATGTTAAGTGGAATGTCTTCTCTATCGTATATGATGTATTTGAAGCTTCCCTTTTTGTTTCTTAATTTACCTAAATTTTTGTTGCTTTTGTTTTTTTTTTTCAGAAAACCAATTTCTAGTTCTATTGATGTTTTCTGTTGATTGATTACTGTCTATTTAATGTACTTCCACTCTGATCTTTATCATTTCATCCCTTCCAGTAATTTTGGGATTTGTTGAAAAGGTATAAATTGTTATATAAGTGTACCTCACTCAGAAGTATAAACAGAAAATCAATGAAGGGCCACAGCTTATATTAACTCATTTGGGGTGGGACAACAAAATACAACACATAATGACTATCAGTGCTAGGTAAATGGAAACAATCTACTGCTTCAAACAAATCCCAACCCTTGTGTACATATGTACTGGGACATATACCTTCTGTGAGGCACACACGGGTTGGGATTCTAACAGAGTTGGGTATAAGAAATCTCCCAGTGTAATTTTTCTAATCAGAAAGGCTAGGAAAAATGATTTAAAAATGTCTCAGTAGCCAATGCAATCACATATTCTGAGAAAAGTAGAATTCAGTAATATGTAATTTTATTTGAAAAAAGTCATCATGAACCTATGGCATTAAAAACTTTTTTTTCTCATCTCTGTCATTGTAAATATGATCAAACAGCAGCATTATTTACTTAACCATGAATTCTCTTAGTTACTCCTAGTGCCCAGAGTTTGGACTTCAATATTATTCTCTGCTACTTGTGGAGAGAGGAGCTGGTTCCATATTTTGCAGGCAATAAAACAAAAACAAATTGGAATAAGCCTGGATCATCTTGTTATTGAAAAAAGGCAAACTTTTTAAAAGTATGTGGGAGGTCATTATAAAATTCTAAAAAGAAGGATGAAGTCAAGTTAGAGGAATTCCTGCTGGCTAAGTTTTGATGATTTGAGATTATGAGAAAGGAGGGAGAGAGAGGTGAGGAGCGAGGCAGGCAGAGGGAATTCAAAAAGCATGAATTATGGTTGAATAAAAAAAAAAAAGTTGAGTCTATTCCATGACAGACCACAACTTATAATGATACTTAGAAAAGTTACCGTTAGAGGCATAAAAGGTAGTTGATTACAAAGAAGGGCAATGTTTCATGGGGAAAAAGTTAACCTATGTGGAAATTTCATTTCCTCTAGATAGTAACCCAAATTCCTGACTGTAAGTTATGTAGTTTCTGTAGTAGCTAGTCAGCAGGAACAAAACCAGTAGCCAAATGACACTAGGATGGCAATTTTATAAGGAGAGCAGAAAGGACTAAGTAGAAGCTGAAGCCCCACACGATGGCTGTGCAGGGCTGGAGACACACAGTTCATTAGTACCAGTGACCACACTGTGCAGGAAAAACAATGGCAATTTAAGAAGTGATAATGTGGACAGGGGTCTGGAAGGGGAAATTTAAAGCACAAATTCAACACAAGTACTAGAAGGCAATGCTTCCATGTAGCCCCAATAATCTTAACAAAATACTTAAATTCCCAAGGGGGTGTCCTGACCGATGAAATCAATACAGGTGTCCCCTGTTATCTGCAGAGCTGGCTGGCAAGACCCCAAGCAGATGCTGCTGAATCCTATTGAGTATATATTACAGTCCTCTTCTTCTCCTATACATTCCTAGCTGTGGTGAACTTTAATTGATAAAGTAGGCACCGTGATAGAATAACTACAAAGCTAAAAATAAAGCAGAACAATCATAACCACATAACCATGTCTTGAGAAGTGGATCCGATAACTGAGATGGCTCAGTGGATCATGGGCAGGTGGTGTATTAAGTGTGGACACACGGGGCAAAGGAATGACTCACATCCTATGCAGACTGGGGGGGGGGGGATGGCATTAGATTTCATCATGCTACTTAGAACAGCATGCAATTTACAGCTCATGAATTGCTTCTGGGATTTTCCGTTTAATATTTCAGACTGAAGTTGACCATGGGGAATTGAAACTGCAAAAGTGAAGCCATAGGTAGCGGGGGATACTCTATTTCTTAATGATGGGAGGATAAAATAGGACTTGTGATGCTGGTCAAATCTATTATGAGGAAACATTGTTGTCAAAATAAAAGCAAGTTGATAAATGTGGACTTGAGTGAAGGTGAATCTGATGATTACTAATGGGGTCTACATTTCCTTGGGAACCAGGTTCTGTGTTCTCACCTACAATCAGTTGGTTCCTAACCCAGATCCTGTCATCCTTGACTACTCTGAGATGGTTGTTTTCCATTGGGAAATATTTTTTGATTCTATAAAGCCACAAAAACAGTAACATACTTGATATATTAGCAATCTAACCCAGGAAAAGAAAAAGAACAAAAACATACATCAGGATTAGGATAAAGGGAAAATTTAAATTTATACATTAGCACATTCATGACCAATTTTTTTTTGAAAATGTTCTTATTTACTTGAAAGGCAGAATGATCAAGAGAGAGGGAGGTGGGGGCAGTGACAGAGAGAGAAATCCTCTTCCTCAAGGCAGTAACCCCTGGGGCTGGGCCAGCGGCCAGGAGCCTGGACTCCATCCAGTTCTTCTATATAGGTGGCAGGGCCCCAAGCACTTGGCCCATCTTTTGCTTGCTTGCTTATGTGCATTAACAGGAGCTGGATTTGAAGCAGAGCAGCTGGAACTCGAATCAGCACTGTTATATGGGATGGAAGTGGTGGCTTAACTTAATGTGCCACAACATTGGCCCCTCACAACCAATTTTAATCTGATAATATTTGTAATATTTTTGCCAGAGTTTTATATACTTGTAAGTAATTTAAAATGTTTAGGAAAACTATATATTGGAATTTTTATTTCGCTGCTTATAACCATTTGATGGCAGAAGTTTGTAATCAATGTTTAAGTGCTTGAGAAATTTGATCTGTTAGATCTCTAAGTTTTGATTGTTAGTTATGCAAATAGAGGATAATCTATGATGATTTGGGAAATGTTGATGATTCTATTTAAACAAATATATACTGTTTAATTCATTAAATATAGGCATTGTGGAAAGCACAAAGAGAAATTAGTATTATTTCTAAATAAATGGTCTGTGTAAAAACCCTTGGAGAGGCCAGCATTATGACACAGTGAGTTGTCACTTCCTGCATTGCCCACAACCCATGAGCTCTGCTTCTAGTCTTGTCTGTTCCACTTATGATCCAGCACCCTGCTAATGTGCCTGGGAAAGCAACAGATGGTGGCCTAGGTCCTTAGAAACTAGCCATCCACGTGGGAGACCTGGATAGAGTGTCTGGCTCCTGGCTTCAGCCTACCTCAACCCCAGCCATTGCAGCCATTTGGGGAGTAAAGCAGCAGAAGGAAGAGCTCTCTCTCCCTCTCTCTTTCTCTCTGTAACTCTTTCAAATAAATAAATAAACCTTAAGAAGTAACACTCTTTGGATATTAAAATATTCATCATCATAACTACCTAGTTTCAGATCTCTTCAACAATCCAAGCAATTATGGCAAATTTCTGGCTGGACAAATTAAACCCCTTCTGAGTACTATTTAATGATTTCATAGGGCAGACCCAGGCTTAGAGCTAGTAACTCATTAGAAACTCAATAAACGCAAGAGTAGAAAGACAATTTATTGAAAATTTAGTATGGTTGGAAACTGGCTGTCTGGGTCAGCCTATTTCCTTTCTCAAAAGCGTCATCAGAACTTGGGGTCTTGTGGCTCCTTGATTCCTGTGGCCAAGGGAGTTAACAGGTTTGTGGTTTCAAAGGGCTCTAGCACTGGATTTTTCAGAGTGAGTCCAGAGCTTCAAGTTACAGTGGGTGTGGTGTGACCCTATGAAGATATCAGTGTGGGTGTGCTTATCTTCAAGAGTCAACCGACGACATTTTCCCAATTTCCTGCAACTGCTAATAGACTAGACTGTGCCCCATATTAAGGGGTGTGACTAATGAGTGAGTGACACTGAGGCACCAAGGAGGGTTAGAGATACTCAACTCTCTTAGACCTCGAAGGTCTTCTCTGCACCTCCTCCCTTCCTACTTTTACATGGAACACCCCAAAATAACTGCACTTGGATGACCTGTCGACTGTAGTGGCTGCAGGATATCCAAGTTTAATTTTATTAGGAATAACAACAACAAAGTAAATACTTATGTGAAAGTAAGCAGGCATTTCTGGAGAATTGTTCAAACTGAAGTCACACTAACGTTCTCTCCATTGTCCCCTACTGCATCCATCCCTGGGGTGGGCACTCGCCCATGGAGCTTGACCATGCATCAGGCTGTACAGAAAGCCTGCTGCACCCAGTGCCTGGCCAGTCTAGGATGGGCATATCTCCCTCACCCCACCCTCATGCTGCTGCCTCCATCTGCTCTGTCAGTTCCATAATTGGTTGTTTTGCTTTCATCCTTTGCTCCTCCCACTTTCCCATAGCACCCACAGAGGTGCAGGCAGCCCTCATGCTTCAGGGTAAACACAGACCAGACATGCAGAACACAGATGCTACTCTGTCTAGAAAGGGTTCCTTTCTTTTTGAAGAAAGTGCTTAATCCTAGCAGAGTCTCAGGTTGTCACAATTTTTTAAACTATGAAATGAATAGAAGTTTGATTAAAAGGTGAGAAGTCACAGTATTAGCTAATAATCCTCTCATTTGAGACCCAAAGAGGCACTGGTATTCTTTTAAGATTAGCTTGGATGTGGCACACAGAGCAGAGGGGCTAACCAATTAACACAAATTATATACTTAACAAAAAAGATTCTATAAGGCCTTTTTGTGAGAATCAAAAGCAATTTTGAAAAGCACTGATATTTAATAATGCAAGTTATATCCTTATAAAAACGGGAAAATGTTCCTAACTTTATGGCATAGTCATCAACAGAGACATACCTGACTTGAACTGCATTTTCAGATCTCAATGTATTTTCATAAATAATCCAAGAGAAACAGGTGGCTTCCATGAGCTCTAATTAGGTTTCCTTCTATGTAGGCCATAATCCACTTTTACTTAGATATTACTTTCGGAAATGGCTGTTAACTACAAACTGAGTGTGTACCTGGGAACTTTAATTTATTGACATCTCCTCCCAGAGAGCATGGAGCACCAGCCCTGCCTTCCTATTACTCAAAGTTTTATCACTGGCCTGAAATTGAGTGACTAAATGACTGTTGTGAGTAACCCATAATGCTGTAAAACTGTGCATTGACTTATTACAGAGTAAAAGGCTTGAGGGATCATTGGGATGTTTAATATCAGGACTGGCTTGTTTCCCCCATTACACTTGATAGAAGAACCAGCCAAATGGCCTTGAATGAAACTTTATTAAACAAAACAATGTCATTTCCATATATGTGCGCTCCTTTATGTGAGTGCACATCATTTATGATCATGCTAAAAGCACTTCCAAGCCCTCTCCTCATGATTTCTCTGCACAAGAGACTCAGATGAGCGAAACACAAATGACCTGTCATATCATTAAATTGCAATTGCAGTGAGTTAATGAAATTAAGCAAGTAATATAATTTTCACAAATCTTCTTTACACAAAATGCCTGTTCTTTCCTTCCCTCTTTTAGTACATCTCAAAAAGAGAGAGTAAGAAAGAAAGAACAAATTGTGATTTTAAAGGATTTTCGAGAAAGAATTACATTCAAGATCTGAGAACCGCAGGAGTCTAAAGATAAAAGAAGAAGAAAATGCTGTAGGCGTCCAACATGTGACATTTTGCACAGTCCCGGGGCAGGGAGCTGAGCCTGTGCTGTTTCGCTGCCAGGGAGTTTAATAGAAAGCATTGCTCTTTGATCACCGTGTGGGATCCTGGCCCCTCTCCTGCCTCCCTTACACTCTCACGTGGTTTCCACCAGGTGGCAGCAGGAAATAAGGTTTGCACACATGTTGTGATCTTGGGCTAGAGGAATGAATGTATTAAAGGAAAAACTTCTCCCAGTCTTGTGAGAATTCGTATTAAGAAACATTGCCTTAAGAAAAGAAAGCCCCCTGTGAAAATGTTCCTAGTTGTAAGTTATTGCCGCAAAAGAGAAGTTTCAACTCTCGGATGGGCTTAAGGTGTGAATGTAGGAGTGTACATTGTGCAAAGGGGTGGCTCTGTGATACTACTCTGTGATACTGTGGCCACCCCAGAGGCATCGACCCCTTGGTTTAGAAGGTACCAGCCTAAATGATAAGCTAAGGAAAGAAGGAGGTTCTTTTCTGTTTTCCTTTCTAGAAACAACTAGTACAACTCACAGAAGACCCTTCATCCTGTAACTTCCAGAACTGACACAGCTGTTTAACCAAAGGTGTGCTGAGCACACAGTAGGTCTGCATTAGGTAATTGGATTTGTCATGCATATTGACAAAAGATTCCCGAGGGTTTCCAGAGATAATAGTCACACAGTCACCAAGCTTGAATGTTTTTGGAAATAAACATAAGCTGTCTTTTCCTTCAAGTGAGGGTATTTTGCTTCATGCCTGGGAGACACAGAGATGCAGAATGCTGGAACGGTTCTGCTGTGGGTGGGAGAAGGGACTGTTCCTCTTCAGTGAGTAAAACATAACCCTTGCTGGCCTCTGGTCTTACAGCCGGCTTTTCTTTGTAATGCTAACCCACCGGGGCTCACCATCCCCCACTCCCTGAGTCAGGGGTTGCATCTTCTCCAAGATGGTTTTCTTCCTTGCACACGTGTCCCTGCTGCAAAGGAAAGGGACCTCACCCTGCAATTCGTCGTGATTTCTCTCTGACGTTACAGTGAATGGTCAACGAGAGAATGTCGATGCAGACCATACATTCTTAGGTGCAGGTAAGAAATTCATTGTGTCTTTCTAAGCTGCGGTCCCTCTGCTTTCAGAGGTCACCCATCCTGACCACACACACACTGAAACACCTGGCCAAGCCACTGCTCCCAGGGCTGGAGCCTCTGCTGCCCCCCACAGCTCTGAAATGGACAGCATGCACAGGGCTCAGTGTCCTGCACCGCCCCTCCCCACGGGCCTGTGGAACTTGGCTTTCCCCATCCACCAAGGAAATCCCAAAGTGCAGAGTCTTCATCCTCATTCCCTTTCATCCTGCGGCCCCTGATCTCCAGACCTTGGCATCAGGTGAGCATCATGGCCCTCCTGGCCCTCAATTTTCCTTGGTGACTTTTGTCTCTGTGGCCACACCTCCTTCCAGCTCCTTCCTTAGTCCTTCCTGATGTTCCTTTGCTGTGTAAGTTACAAAAGATTCAGCCAATAATGCCTCCCTCCAAGCTGCCCCCTCTACAGCTCATGAGAGCAAGACACCAAGGGCTTTCACTCTTCTCCTGGGCTATAACCTAGCATCCTTGCCTTTCAGGTGTTCATTGGATCCCTTCCAGCCCTGGCCACCTGGGCCAGAATACCATTACTGTTCTCGCCCTGTTGGGCCCAACCCTGATTGCCTTCCTGCAGCTTTTCCCACGCCTTGATCCTGCTTTGGAGCGGCTCACACATTTTCTCCATTCATTCCTCTCTTCCTTTATTGTCTCCCACATACTTCCCACTCTGCTCGCTCTCCTGACCTATCACCGCTTCTTTCCCTTCCCACAGCTGGCTCCTCCAGCCTTGCCCCGCCAAACCCACTTTCCCACATGCATTCAGGCCATCTAGTCTTCCAAAAGCATTACCACTTATCCTATGCTTAGGGCACGTGCCTGCCCTCTCAGGGCTGCGTGTCCTGGAGGCAACCTCAGAGGCTGAGGTCAGTACCATCGCCCTCCAGGAGATTTTCCCAGGTTCTCTCACTCAGTCACAGCCTCGAGTTTGTATCTGGAATACAGTAATTCATACTTTTGTGACAGTTAGTGGTTTATTACTAATTGTGCCATTTTTAAGATATTCACTTCTTCATGTTTCTTAATTGTTTTGTCACTGAGATTTTATGTGTGTTTAGGGAGGGCTTGTCATCTTATCCTTTTTTCTGGCATGGTATTCAGATGTATATGATACAAATCCTCAGCACATAAATAGATAACAAATGTGTACATGGTTTCCATCTATGCCTTAGATCCTCTTTACTCTTCCCGGGTCATCCCTAAACACGTACCAGGCTTATGCATGTATTTGTGGGAAAATACAGTGAAAATAAGGAGAACTCACACAGCCATGTGGGAACCTACTTCTTCATGTGCAAAGCAAGGTGTGTGGATGAGAGGACAGATCCCCACAACTGTTGGCATCTGTGGATTTGTTTCTTTTTTTTTTTTCCTGATCTATAATTTTCATCACTGAGAGCAGTAAACAAGTGCCTTGGCAAAATATACTTTGCACTGTGAGGGTTTCAATTAAATAACTCTCGGATTATTACTACTCTTTGAGAGGACAGATCGAGAATTTTTTAAAAAAATATCTCTTCTCAGGCTTTCCCTAATTGATTGAGGGCAATGATACTGAAAGTCAGTGTCTTGACAGGGGAGCTTACCAGTCGGGATGAGCTGGGGTTGGCAACAGAACCAACAACCCTGACATCTCCGACTGAACACAGCACATGCTTTTTTCTTGTGCCTGCTGTTTTTCCACAGCGCGACAGGGTTTGGTATTCGTCATGCCCACTCTGGGACGCATGGTGAGGCTGGCAGAACTGCGGTCACCTGGAGTGCTGCTGTCCACAGCGATGGCTGGTGCAGAAAGGGCTCACCTGGTGGGTGAATTGCACACTGGCTCTTAAAGATGTTGGCAAAAAGGTGACCCATATGATTTCTGCTCCCACATCCTAGACCAAAGCAAGTCACATGGCCATACTGTAATTCATACAAGAGGGGACATGTCATCCAGCCACGTGCTGTTTGGAAGGAGGAAAACCAGAATATTGACGAACAGGAAGACAAATGTCCAGTGGGAAGCATTCAAAGTATTCAAAGGCATATCCGATGACTGGAAAAATGTGCCCATCTCAATTTCCCCTTCTAGAAGCACAGATATTTGCCAAAGAAGGCTATTAAATGTGAGAGAAAGCAAACATATTTTGAAACCTGAATTTTGATACATTTATCTTTTTTTGAAAAGTATAATGTTTTCTTCTTGGAAAATCTAGTTAAGAATATTAAAAATAAGTATTTAAAACTTTTTCTTTATTATTTCTGATGGATAAAATGAAGGACAGGAAGATTATGCAATTAGAAATATAAATGCCTAGGTTTTAGGTGCACTGTTTAGTCTTTTTATATCTGAAACTATATTCTGAAGTATGCTATAATTACACCCAACCTTACTAACTCTGCTTTGCATGAGAAGGAATTTATTTTGGCAATAAAACTTAAAAGAAAAAACAAGATCAGAATAAATCATCCACAGCTTGTTGAATTTTATTTTTAAATAAATTAAGGTGTATGTCAACTAATGGAAGCTAGTATGTGTGTAACATAAATTAAAATACTTGGATAAGGCACTTGTTTATTTTCTATTCTGGGCCAATTCTAATGAGATGCAATTAGCCAGGTGATATTTTATTGACTTGATAATTCAGTAAAATGTGCAATGATTCTACCTCCATTTAGTTTTGGGCATTCACTTTTATCTCTGAAAGGAAGATCTTAAGCAAACAGAGTGCCAATCCTGGCCTGTGAGAGACTCTGATGGAGTGTTCTGAATTTATTTACATTTCCTCAGTGTTCCTCAAAATGGGAAGAACTGTATCGATGGCCTATGGGATCCAGCTCTCAAGCAACAACGCTGAAAGTTTTCGAGGGAAGAGAAAAAGAGGGCTGAAAACAGTTACCCATATAAAAATCGGGATGTATCTTTAGGGATGCAGATAGATACATATGTACAATACCATGGTTTTTTTTTTTTTTTTTTTTTTTTACTAAATAGAAATGAGAACTTTCACATTGTTAGTACATGGCGTAATATTTCTCAGGCTCCAAGAACACCAGACATGTGGCACCAATTGCTCTGTTGGATCCAGTCTACCCCAAGCATATGGAGTTTGTCTTGGTCAAGCTTCATAGGTGCAGCAGACTTAGACCAAGAACTCTTGTTTCAAGCATGCTACTAACATTTACCACTCTGTAGTGGTGGAAGGTGAGAGATGGGATATGAAACTGCTGAACAGTGTGGATCTAGAAATCAAAACTGTCACAGGTTTACACCAGGATCTTTCCACACTGGCATTTTGGGCCACTTAACCCCTTGTGGAGCTTTGTCCTATGTGTTGTTGGTTGTTCAGTAGCATCCCTGATCTCTATTCATTGAATATTTTCAACACACCCAACCCCCTCCCCCCAAGTTGTGATGGCAACCATGTTTCCAGTCATTGTCAAATGTCCCCTAGTGGGCAGAATCTCCCTCCAGTAGAGAACTTCTGGGCTACACAAAGAATATTTGGTGTGTTTGAATCTGAACTGTTCACTTCCTTAAGAAATTGCTTTTTGCACTTCCGTTTATTTCTAAGTTTTCCATAATAACACTAAACCTGTCGATACATTAAACTATGTGATTTAGCATTTATATTCATTCTTATGTCCTACATTTTAGAGGTCAATATGTGTATAGTTTATGGGAAGAAGGGGAAACTAGGAAACACTAAAGAATTCACAGACATAAAATCTACTTTCAACTTACTAACAAATTCTTCCAAACTTTTAATTCAGAATTCTGGTTACACTTGATACCAACATTTGAATAGCTACATGATGATACTGTGTGATTGCTTTCACAAACTGTACCCAGGGATTTTTAGAAATTAAATAGTTCAACTTTTCAATTCGGGGATTAAAAACTAAGGTTCACAAAAGGCAAAATCTGTCTGGTCAGCCTAAGCAGCCAGAAGCTAAAATTGAAAATCCTTTTCAAAGCACATTATTCTGTCCCTTCACAAGTTATACTTTACATCGTTGCTGCGCTGAGGTAACACACATGCCAAACAAATTATCCTTCACTCACCAGAAATCATGTATTTCAGGCAAAAGGAGCATCATCAATTTTTTTATTGGGGATATCAGATGATTAAGTATCCATGGGAATTTTCAGAAAGTCAAGGTCAAGATTCATAATTTGGGTATGATACCCTTTTCGCCAGACCCACCGAAGTTTTGGAGAATGTGGGGACAGAGATGATTGTTTAAAGAACTCTCTCCTGGCCAAGTGCATGTGGCAAGAGCAAGGGTCAATAGTGTTTTTTGTTGTTGTTGTTTAAAAATTCAAATAAATAAAATTAGAGATGAAAAAAAGACACTATAACTGATAAGACAGAAATACAAAGGATTAAAAGAAACTACTATGGACAACTATATGCTAACAAATTGGAAAGCCTTGAATAAATGGATACATTCTTAGATATATACAGCATATAGAAATTAAACCGAGAGCATATGAACCATTTAAACAGAGCCATAAAAGGGAACTACATTGAAGCAGTATTAAAAGTGTCCCATCAAAGAAAAGTTCAGGACCTAGTAGCTTTATAACAAAATTCCGTAAAACATTTAAAGAGAAACTAAGTCAAATACTTCTCAAAATATTCCAATATATTGAAAGGGATGGAAACCTGCCAAACTTTTTTCATGAGGTCAGGATTACCTAATCCAAACACAACGCATAGGAAAATTACAGGCCAACATCCTTGATGAACATAGATATAAAACTTACAACAAAATATAAGCAAACTGAATCCAACACTACATCAAAAAGGTCATGTACCCAAATCAAGTGAAATTTATCTCAATGATGCCAGGGTGGCTCAACAGTAACAAATCAATAAATGGCAGAAATCATGTCAACAGAATGCCGAACAAATATATATATGCAAAGAAGGCACTTGATGAGATTCAGCATGCCTCATGATAAAAACTCAACAAATTATGCATAGAAGGAACATACCTCAAAACTATAAAGGCTATATATGACAAACCCACAGTCATTATCTTACTGAATGGGAAAAACTGAAAACATTTCATCTCAGATCTGGAACAAGATGAGGATGTCCACCTTTACCATCCTTATTCAATATAACATCAGAAGGATTAGCAAGAGCAATTAGGAAACAGAAAGAAATGAGGGCATCAAAATTGGAAAGGAAGAAGTCAAAATATTCATGTTAGCAGATGACATGATTTTGTCCCTGGAAAAAACTAAATAGTCCACTAAAAAGTTGTTACAAGTGGTAAATCAATTCAGTAAAGTTTCAGGTTACTGCATAGTTATTTATAATGTTGTAAAGAACGACTGAGAAAAATGTTTTTAATAATAAATACTCTGAAAGAAAGAAAGAGACAGAGAGAGAGGGGTAGATGGTGGGGGGAGAGTGTGAAGGAAGAAGGGACTATCATAAAACTCTATCTATGAACTACACAGAATCTGTGCTTTTTGTATTACTATTACATTAGCATGAAAAATAAAGTATAAAAAAGTTTAAAAGAATATATAGTCTAATATTCTAAAGATGGACTTTTAAACCAATCCAGAAAAACTGATTTTGATTAATTATAAAAATTATAAAATTATATTCTAAAGTGAGGATAGAAGTTTGTTGATATCAACAATTTAAAGCCGGGGATGAAAAAATGTAGTGAAAACTAAGAGATGACACTGCTTTTGTGGCATTATGTCAGAACAACATCTCCTGTGTTGCTTTGCCCAAAATAACTATCTAAAACACTAAGAGTTGACTTCTCACAATTCACCCATCATAAGGAAGCTTACAGAGAATGGAAATTTATGTGGGAAGAAAATTTCCATAGATTAAGTTAGGCTTTTAATTTAACATAAACTATGTATCTGTGACTATGTCCATCCCCACTCAGATATTCTGGTTGAACAAATGAAATCCTTTACTAAAATATTAGATTCATCCCTGTAGTCTACAGCTGGGTACATACTGCATGGTGTGAGTGTGAGGAGGTAGAAAGCAGATAGGAGAGTTGTATAGAAAGAAAAAGGGGGAAAAGGTATTTGTCCATAAGCCCTCTGGTACCACGCTAGCCCACCATGTGAGTTACATGAAGCATTGCCTTGGGTATTATATGTCCTCCATGGCTGTTAACTTGTCAGTAGTATTGTCTTTCCTATATTAAACACATAAGGACTGTATGGATAGTCTCGGTGTTGAGTGTCCCTGTTCAGAGCCACACACCCCATCAGCTCATCTCTTATTCAGTCAACGGTTCTCAGTTGGGCAGTTTTGTCACTGAAGGGTGTCTTTTGATGTCTGGGGACATTCTAGTTGTCACAACTGGGGGAGTGTGAGTGCACATGGCATCAGGTAGGTAGAGGTCAGTGATGTTTCTAAATGTCCTACAATACACAGGGCAGTGCCCCACAGCAACGAATGATCTGTCCTGAGGCATCACTAGAGGCCCTAGATGAGACATCTCACCAATCGTCCAGGTAAGCGAATGCCCACAGCTAAGAGCCACATGCCACCTGGTTTTATGCAGCCCACAGTTAAGAGTGATATCTGCCCTTTTAAATGGTTGAGGAAGAGATAACAAAAGAATACTATTTCATGACACATGATTGACGTGAAATTTAATTTTAGAGTCTTTAAAAAAATGTTTTGTTTTCATGTGTTTTTTTTGGGGGGACAGCTAACCCCCATTATTCCAAAGAGATTATCTATGGCTCCTTTGGCATCGTGGTGCAGACTTGAGCGATTGTCACAGAGACAACAATGCTTGAAAAGCCTCAGATACGGACTCTGGCCCTTTGCAGAGAAAAGTTCCCCGAAGCCTGCAGTACAGACATCAGACGAGCTACCATTAATACAGGAAAGAAGGTGATATGGCTCGCCTCTTGGAAGATTTCCATTCTTTGGAGATTTAAAGTGTTGTTATTCTCTAAACTTAGAGATGAAGGTGGGAGGGAGAACATAGGAAATCCTGAAACACGATTACAAAGCAGTCTGCATTGATAGATGTGTGCATATGAGATGCAACATGCTGTGACATCCAAGAAGAAACAGAAGTGTTTCATTCATTCATCTGCTGGTTTACTCCCTCAGTGCTTATATCAGCCCAGACTGGGTAAGGATGAAGGCAAGAGCCTGGAATCAGTTCGGGTTTCCCACGTCAGTGGCAGGGACCCAAGTACTTGAGTCATCTGCTTCCTCATAGGGTGTGCATTAGCAGGAAACTGGAATTGGGAGCAGAGCTGGGACTGGAACCCAGGCAGTCACTTATGGAATGCAGGTGAGCAAAGGGGCCTCTTAACCATAGGGCCAAACACCTGTCCCTAGTCTTAAAAAGAAAATTAACAGTGGCCGGTGCCGTGGCTTAACAGGCTAATCCTCCACCTTGTGGCGCCTGCACACTGGGTTCTAGTCCCGGTTGGGGCACTGGATTCTATCCCGGTTGCCCCTCTTCCAGGCCAGCTCTCTGCTGTGGCCCGGGAATGCAGTGGAGGATGGCCCAAGTCCTTGGGCCCTGCACCCCATGGGAGACCAGGATAAGCACCTGGCTCCTGGCTTCGGATCAACGCAATGCACCGGCCGCAGCGGCCATTGGAGGGTGAACCAACGGCAAAGGAAGACCTTTCTCTCTGTCTCTCTCTCACTATCCACTCTGCCTGTCAAAAAAAAAAAAAAAAAAAAGATAACTGTTCACCTGATTAACAAATGTGATTCAGACTATGAATAAGCAAAGCCATTTGATGGGAAAACCTAGGGCAATGTGCAGTCTCGCAGAAGTTTTTATAGCAAATCCAAGAGCAACTACGATCTTTTCGAGTGAACCAGCCCACGAATTTTCAAATGACTTTTCCAGCTTCTCCTTTTTAAAAACAAACCAACCCCATGCAGGCAGTGGTGAATTAAAGGCTTGTGTGTGGCATTTATCAAATTCACTGATAGTGGTGGTTGCAAAGGAGTTTTCACAAAGTGAGTATCTAAAGGAAAAGAATCCAAATCCATAGTTCGCACCTTCAGAAATGATGTTAGCGTTATTATTGTTCCACTGTTGGGAGCATTGTGAACGGTACTGAACCACAAGGCTGCCCGTGAAGCTGTGCAAATAGAAGTACTCGCAGCTGATCTTCTCCATCATTATCTTTCTGTGTGTTGTTTCTTTCACAGCAGATATTTTATGTGCATTCTAAACCAAAGTCAGAGTCTAACAATGACACATGGCATAAGGACAGACGTATCTGCTCCTGCTCGGAACTGGAATATGTTAGGGGCTAAGGATGGAAAAGTCATCAAAAAGGATGACTACAGTTGAGGCACAAGAAGCTTCCAAGAGCATTACTACAAAATCCTTTATTTTTGAAATCAGAGACCTAATTCTACTCCTGTACTTGCTGGGAAGAATTTTGAAAGAAAAACCAGAAATGATTAAATTGGATTTGAAGTTATGTTGCTTTTAGCACACTGGGGATGTGAGAAGATCATTTAATGTATACAAATAACTCCTAATTTATTAATCTGGCACTGCTCAGGAATAAGTTTTGTGTATAACAAAATTTACCTCTACCAAGCATCTTTTCTACGGCCTATCCAGGAGTAAAAAATTCTTTTGATATCAGAGAATCATTCAAATAAATAATTATTTTTAAGATGGAAACACTCTAAACCACATTTAGAACTTTAATGGAAGTTATCATAGGTTGAAGTATTTTCATTTAATGATTAGGTCATTATTTGAACCTTCATTCCATAATGTTCTAGTGATGAGCTTCTCAATGTGATATCTACTTCTCAGGAGTATGCCTTTGTCCTTTTTACCCAATTGAGATTTCACTTTTTTCCTTGTATTTATAGTATTTGTAACTATCTTCAAAAGTATCTTCACCTTAGCATCTATAGTTCTGTTGTTAATATGTTGTGTGCTTCAAACCAGAGAACCAAACTTGATCAGATGGATATTCTTAGCAGTACAAAATACATGGGGACTGCAAAGAGTTTGTGCAAATGTGAAAAACAGAAGATAAGTTTAATTTAGTGCAAAACACTGTTGAAATTCATACATGGTTCTTACGATATGCATTTCCATGATCTTCTGGAAGATTCTTCATAGCGGTAAAGAAGCCTAGATTTAAATCCGTAGTGAAGGGTGAAAGTCATGTCAGTTTCTAGCTATGGGTTCGTGGGTAATGTGCTTACTCTATTTCTTCATCTGTAAAATGGGGTTGCCAACAACTTCATGAAATTGACAAGGAATTAGCAAATTCTATGTGAAGTGCTTTGAATGGTGACTCACAGATACTAACTACTAGGATCTCATTGTTAAAGTTAAGGGCTTTATGAGACACATACTTTTCACTGAGTTCTCTGAGGCTTTGTATTAGAGAGCTGATGATGATTTGGGTGGTGCGTACATGTCCTCCCCTTCTCACCCCCCCCCCCCACTCTTGCTGATTTCCTGTGCTGCGCTTCTCTCACCTTCTCCAGAAATCACCTATTAGATTGCTTAGAACACAAAAACTGCACCCTCTCTTCCTTGTTGCCATTGAGAATACTGGTTGAAATTTATCCCTACAGGCTGAGGGTCTCAGCTGTTATCCCAGAAAGTCTTAAGAGCATATGTGTACACTCACAAAGTCCTTACAAAACTTCACATTTTAATTAGTCATTAGCATTTAAAAATCACAAGATTTAGAGACTTCTTCCAGCCAAGATGGAGTAACAGGGATATGATGTACTCTGCTTGAAACAAACAAACAAAAAAAAAAACTAGAAAAAAAAAGAAAGATATTGGTCATCACATAGGGCAGGACAGGTACATCTGAGAGATGGACACAAATAATGGGGCCCCAACAATGGCCTCATCTTATTGCCTGGTGGGGTTTTCCAGGCCTCAGTGCAGTGACAGGAAACTCAGGCACTGTAAGGCTCCATTACTTGTGGACACAGAGTTGGTGGGGTTGGGTTCTCAGCCCAGAATGCCAGAGAGGAGAGAGCTGCTCAGAACGCGAGCTTTGGTCCCTGCAGAAATTGTCCCTTGGGTCTTTAGCTGAGCACACATAAGCTGATGTGTGTATGGACACTGGGAAAGAGTTTCTTGAAAGGAGATGAGGAAACAGTTTCCTCACACGTGACCAGCAACAGTTCATACCTCTGCCAGTCAGAGTGAAAAACCATGTGATCCAAGGCATCAACTACCAGCACTCAAAGTGAGATTGCATCAGAATTTGGGAAAAACTAGCTCTAGAAAAAGGCTGTTCTGGTTTCACTATGCAAAGACTAAAACATATCAAAAGGACAACTGTTTCCAGGTGAGACAACTGCATCCCAGAACAAAGCTCAAGAGTATTACAGGAATATAAAACTGTCTCCACCTAAGGAGGTGCAATTCACACTGCCTGGAATCCAATAAAAATTCACTAGGCATGCGAAGAAATAAAATCCTTAATAAAGGGAAAAGTAAACCAATGGAGACAGATTCGGAACTGACAGGGATGCTAGAATAAATAGTTAATAGTTATTATTTTCTATATATTAAAGATTGTAGAGACTCATATCCTAACTAAAAATATACTGGAAAGGCTTAATAGCAGATTAGATGCTATAGAAGATAAGATTAGTTAAGTTGAAGACATACCAATATAAACTCTCCAAAAAGAAACACAGAGAGGAAACAAGGACTGAAAAAAAGTGAAGAAAGCATCAGTGAACTGTGATCTAATATGAACAATGGAATTCAAAACTGTAGGGTGGGAAAGTAACAAAATATGAGAGAAAATGGCTTCACATTGTATTTGATGAAACACTATATATAAGCCTGCAGAACCCAAGAACAAGGAACCTCAAGCAAAACCCCAAACCAAAGGAAACTACGCTGAGGGACATCATGAGCACGTTGCTTCAAAGCAGTACAGGAAAGGACCCAATGCACACAGGGAAAAAGAAATAAATAACTGAAGGCAAATTTCTTATAGGGAGTGATGCAAGCCAGAAGACAGTAGGGTGTCATATTTAAAATAAGAAAGAAAAATCCATCAACTTCGAATTCTCTACTCAGTGAAAACAGCTTTCAAAACTTTAGAATCATTTTCTGACAACATGCATTACGCTTGGTCCAAACGTGTTGACCAAGTTTTCTCCAGTGTTCTCTCATTGTTTTAAAATGTCTGCTGCCTATAATTATTTCAGCTTTTAATTTCTTGTGTGGTGCTCTCATTTTTCTCAACCAATTATGTTAAAATATATATTTTTTTCTATTTTGTAAAGATTTGCTTCTTTATTTGAAAGTCAGAGTTAGAGAGAGAGAGAGAATGAATCTTCCTTCTGCTGGTTCACTCTCTAGTGGCCAGACCTACCAGGGCTGAGCCAGGCCAAAGCCAGGAGCCAGGAGCTTCCTCCAGGTATCCCAGATGGGTACAGGGGCACAAGCACTTGGGTCATCTTCTGCTGCTTTCCCCAGGCCATTAGCAGAAAGCTGGATCAGAAGTGGAGCAGCCAGGACCTGAACTGGTGCCAAAATGGGGTGCCAGCACTACAGTTGGCAGCATTATCTTCTAAGTCAGAATGCCAGACCAATTTTTTTTTCTATTTTCAAGGAACTAACTTTGGATTATGCTGATCATCCCTTTTGAAACGTCAAATTTTATTTCATTAAGCTTTGCTCTTACCTCATTCTTCAAGTTTGAGTTTAGCTGTTGGTTTCCAGCATTAACCCATTTCTAATTTAAGCATTAAGCTATAAAATAAACTATAACTCTCTTTGTGTTGCCTCTTATAAATTTGTCTTTATAGGATTATTTATTTGTCTTCACTTCTAAGTACTTTTAAGATCTTTTTTTTTTGCCATGGAAAGTGATAATTTATGATTTAGAAGACTGTGTAACCTTTATTTTCTTTATTCAGTCTGTAGCCCCCAAATTTGTTAATTATGTTTCCAGAAACTTCTATTTTTACTTGTGTCTATGTGCTTAAATTATAAGTTTTGAAATTAGTATGTAAAATTTCCTTCTATGATACTGGGACCTCGTACTTCTGTCAATTTCTGCTTCACATATTTTGAGGATACTTTATTTAGTGCATTCAACTTTGGAGTTGCTATGTAGGGGTTCTGACAAGTTGAATTTTTTATTATAATTCAGTGATACCCTCTGTCCCTCTAAAGGCTTTTATTTTGAAGCCTGTTACATGATATTATATTTACTCAGTTTTTCTTTTAACTATTATTTGCATATTATGTCTCTTTTCATTTTTTCTTATTCAGCCTTTCAGATTCCTCCTATTTTAGACATGGTTCATAAACAATTTAGCTTCTTCTTTCTAATCTCAATATGATAAGACTTATAGTTGATATATTTTAGCCTACTGGCATCACTCATACACACACACACAAACACACACACACGAGAGAGAGAGAGAGAGAGAGAGACAGGGAGAGAGAGACATCTTTATATCGTGTTATGTTGCTTTTCCCTGCCCAATTTTCTCTGATTGCTTTTTCCTCTTATTCCTACTTTCCACATTTATTATTTTTGTTTTCTTATTCCATTTAATTCCCCATCCTGTCTCTGAAGAGATAGAGTACTTATTATTAAGTGGGTACCTTTGGGAGCATATCATGCGCAGTTAAGAAGTCTAAATTCAATCAGTCTTTTATTATCTCTTAAAAGACAAGAGTCTTAGAAAACTTTAACTCTGATTATTCCCTTCCTGACTTCAGCTTCATTTTTAATTGTTTAATTTGTTCCCTCGCTTTTAAAATACACTAATTTAGATATTAATATTTCCGTAGACAGCTTTTAAAGCTTTTTATCTATACATTCTTCAGCTTCTTTGATCAAGAACAATTTTTACTTCTTCACTTTGTTTTTAGTAAGTTAAATCCTTTCGATGTTCCTTTAGTGAAAGCCTTTTGGTCTCAAGCTCTCTCATGTTTGTTCGTCTTTGGCTCAACACTTTGAAGACATCACTGTGCAGTCTTGTCTTTCGACTGTGCTTCTGAGAATCCTGTTTCCATTTTACCTACTGGTACTTTTTTCTCTTCCTACATTTAAGCCTCCCTCTCCTCCTTCAGAGCTCCAGTCTGGCAAAAAGCAACCTACTTACAACCTGCTGTCTGAGAGCAGTGTGCATGTTACCATCAAATAATACTTCCTACAGTCCCGAGACTGCAGCAAAACACACTCTCATTTCTAAACGTAATTTTCAGTTACTGAAAACACTAAATAAGCTGTTTTTAAACCAATAAAATACAAACATATATTTTAACCAAAGAACTGCTTTAAACCTTGAAATATGTTTATGATAGGGGTTACCATGTTAATACTTCTCAGTGAAGATAAAGGAGAAATAACAAAATGTTGGTGTCTGGAAAATTCTATTATTTAAGGGGTAAGGGAGTTTGAGATATAATTATTGATTAGCAAGTATTTATTGAGTACTTGTAAAATGTTCGGTTTTCTGAGTACCAACTGATAATTGTAGGTTCAAAAGTTCTAGACCACTGCCTGACTCTTAATTTCATATTGCCTAAAAACCCATATACATACATAAATCACTCAAAAACCATTAGTGGCCGGTGCCGCGGCTCACTAGGCTAATCCTCCGCCTGCGGCGCCGGCACCCCGGGTTCTAGTCCAGGTCGGGGCGCTGGATTGTGTCCTGGTTGCTCCTCTTCCAGTCCAGCTCTCTGCTGTGGCCTGGGAAGGCAGCGGAGGATGGCCCAGGTTCTTGGGCCCTGCACCTGCATGCCAGCTGCAACGCACCAGCCGTAGTGGCCACTTGGTGGGTGAACCAACGGAAAAAAGAAGACCTTTCTCTCTCTCTTTCACTGTCTAACTCTGGCTGTTAAAAAAAACAAAAAAACAAAAAAACAAAACAAAAAAAAAAACAAAACCACATTAGCGAACATCCTATAGGAAAGTGATGGTTATACAATCAGACCTAAATATAAAATATTTATTTAAAATAATTTAATATCTTAAAGTTTAGAAACATTTCTATTTAATATCAAGTTTAAGATGACTTTAAAAAGTGAACATGGCTGTATTTCAAATGGAGTAAAACTAGTGGATTATATTAATGCCTGAGTGGAAATACTTTGTTGAAACAGTCAAAGTGAGTGTTATGACAAACATGTACAGTCACAGCTTAGTTCAAACTCTTCGTAAATGAAACCATAAAGGATATAACTTATGTATGAAAAGTGAGTGTTCCGGGAAGTATATCATAAAATGGAACCTGACAATAATAATTCTGTTATTTCACACTAACTGTTACTGTAACTTCCCAAGCAATGACTATTGCTAACCAACTTTTAAATTTCAATGTACTTTAATAGGCAGTTGAATATTCACTTTTATGAAAATACTCTAACATGGAACAGACTTTGTACCTAGATGTACGTATCCCCTTCCTTTCCTAAATATATACCTATATATATTAAAAATTTCTTTTGAGAGAAGGATTTTTTTTCCGATATCAACTGAAGTTGAAAGATAACCTACATGAAGAAAAATGCTCTCTACTCCTGGGTTTACAGCATGATGAATTCCACAAAGAGAGCACAGGCATGAGACTGAGCCCAACGGGGACTCGGAACACAACTGCAGCCCAGACACCCCCTTGTGGCCCATGTATTCATCCCCTCCCTTGCAGGGTAAGGAGGTGCTTCTCTGTGAACACCTGGGCTGTGTTGTGATAACTCTAATTCTACTAGGTGTATGGCACTACAGAGAGAATATTTCACAGGAATTTAAATTTGGGTGAGGTCCTGCTCCTCTTCTTTCCATTTTACATCTGTTTGCACTGTACCTATACCAAAGTCCCTAAAATTGACCACCCCTCTGCAGCCCCTAGCCACCTCCCACCCTAATGACATACTTTGGCAGGAACCGGCCATTCTGTCTGATACACACACCTGCTTGTGCATGCTCCATTTGTGCCGAAGTTTTCTGTGTGGGGAGAATGGTAGGTGTGAAAATATAGGCCAGCAAAAGCCAGGGAGTGCCACATGAATTATCCTGCCTGGGACCTGCTCCAGGTTTGGTTGCTTCTGGCTGTCTCTTCGTGTTGCATAGGCCAGCCAGGACATTCCCAGGCCAAGAGAAAAGCCCTGCAGAGTGAGGCTGCACACTGAGTTGTTTAACCATGTGTGGAGGGGGTGTTTCACCCTCTTGGCATAAACACACACCACTGGGGCAGGCACACATTTGCATGGCTTGTTTTCCCTGCTCTAGGAGCGCTTGAGCACTGATGGCATGCCAGCTCTTCATGGGAATCTGTTACCAGTGATGTGGCACGGAAGGCTGCCTTCCACTGAACTGTACAATTTAATGCTATGCTGTCTGCAGGTGTATCAAGAAGCATCATTAATACATTTCAGAGGACATGGATTGAACTTGTCTTGGGAATGGCTAGTGTTTGTGTTAAGCACTCCTCAGCATCATTATACCAATGACCTTGAATTTGTGGTAACTGATTATGCAGAATGTTAGAGAACAAGAAAATGCATCATCGACTTTGCGTTTCTGGACAGTTTAATTCTGGAATAGCTGCAATGACCATATTGTTGCTATTTTTGCAGTTTATTTTAAGCTACTTAAGCAGAGAGTTTCTAATGAATCAAGCACATTTTAAGGACCATTTTGCTTTATACGTAGTATTTTAGATTGATTAACAAAGTTTGGAAGCAGTCATTTGATCTGTCACATGCAGTTCAAAATTGTAGTCAGGTTAATGATAACATCTATCCATTTATTGAGTACTTACAAGGAACAGACACCTTAAAACTGGCTTTACTATGTTACCTAACTTAGTTCTTAGGAAAGATTTGAGACGAGGAATTTGAGACCCAGAAAGGTTAAATAACTTCACCAAGGTCAACCAGCCAGCCAGTGAATGGCAGAATTGTGATTTAAAGCTAAGGTAAGCTATGTTCTAAAACTCAGGCTTATGCCCTAGGCGATACTCCCAGACCCTGCAGAAATATAATGGCTAACAATAAAGAATCTACAATCTTCACTCCCTTCAGGAAATTTTAACTAAGGACAGGAGGCACTTTTTTGAACCAAAAGTAACAGATTAAATGATCACTTTTATACTCTATTAATCAAGCTAAGGTAATATGTGTACAGCAAAATGATGCATGTTTCATTTGAAAATATCTGCTTTTGTAGCTTAGAAGAAAACAACAAAAATAGTAAGAATATGATCATTGCAGCCATTTAAGTACAGTACTGCACATCCATACTCTTTTTCTTCTCTTTCATTCATACTGAAATAATGCGATCTGACTTAAAAGGCTATTAATATTTATAATTTGCTACCATCTTACATCCTCAGAGAGCACTATCATTTGCAACTCACTTCACATTCATAAACATTATAACTTAGGTTAAAAGGGGCATGTGTTATTTTACCCAGGGTGCCTCTCAGGCTGATTGAAAGTCTTGAATTAGATGAAAGACTATGCTAGGACCTTCTGACCGTAGCAATGTTGAGTCTTTTTTACTGAGTTGTCTCAGTTCTCTGCCAATGTGTTATCCACATGCAGACTATCCACAATTGAAGTCTTGAATTGAAGTGCCCACAGTGAGTCCTCAAGGAGACCGGGAAATGGAGCAGCTCTTAGCTTTGCCCTGGTCACCACCCCACGGCTTCTGCTTTCCCAAACCTGCCTCAAGGCTTATGACTTTGTCCTCCTCTCTCTGAATCCCTTAACTCGGGACTGTGCTAATAGCCATGGTTCTTGTTAGGTGGGAGACGTCGCATTAAGTATTTTGAAAGTCATTTAAGGCTCACAGGAATCACAAGGGTATGTGAGCATGGGGAGGTGGGGATGGCTCAAGTACTTTGGTCCCTGCCGCAGGCATGGGAGACCTGGATGGAGTTCATGACTCCTGGCTTCAACCTGCCCCAGCCCTGGCTGTGTATGTATGTACGTATGTATGTTTGTATGGACAGGGGAGTGCATTTTGTACCTAACTAACCGTGGTCGACCTACCTGGACTCTACACGGCACAAAACGGGGCACTACTTGAGAAGTTTTTTGTTTCTGCTCATGGTTTGTAACTTGTCAGACCAGATTTGAAAGTTTTCATAGCACAGTGGAGCTCACTGGCCACGTGGACACATCTGAGTGTCCACCCATGTCCATATCTTAAAGGCCTCCCCATGCCAGCAAAGGTGTAGTTAGGGAATACAGGGTGATTTTCCAACCACCGATGAGTACTTGCTAAAGCTCACGTGCACAGCCTCAACAGCAGCGTGGACAGCTCAGCAGTCTTGTTTCTTTTTAAGTATAAAATTCTAAGCCCTTTATCATCCAGTTCCGAAAACGAGGTCACTGAGACAAGTTAGATGGATGGATTCTTTAAGGACTATATAATGCAGTCCCATTTTGTGATTAAATCATTTTGCTAACCACAGACCTGTTCATGGGTGAGGACGCTCTGCCTCTGAGACGTTGTGCACAATCCCAGAGCTAATGAGAAGTGGAGCTGAAGACTCACACTCAGCCCCCTAGTTCCCGGTTCAGTTATTTATTTATTTATTTATTAATCATTGTACTCTTCTGTAATGATACGTTGCAAAGCACTAGGATGAAAATTGTCTCAATGACTAAATAATTTACCCTTCATTATAAAGAAAATTGAATCTTGTTCATGATTATCTGATGATCTATACATTTATTATGTCTTATTCTATAGTTCTAATATAATCCTAAAATTTGGAGTGATAAAACCACAAATCTCTTGGAAGAGCACATTTTTTCTAAAAGGTAATTAAAAAAAAAAGCAAAAAATGTCCCAGGTTTTCTCTAGTTGTTTATTGGTCACTTATTCAGTCTCCTCTTCTGTCATATGTGTTTCACAAAGCAGATGAAGCACAGGCAGGATATTTATTTATCATACCACAAACAAAAATTCAGACGACAACAACTTCAAATTTCTACAATAATTGGAAGGAGTTTTGGCTTTGAGTAGGCATAGCAGTAGCTGAATATTTGCCAAAATTTAAAAATATAAATTATTAGTAGGAAGAAAATAAAACATTACTCTATATGATGTTAAACATTCAGTTTGATGGTTTTGACAATCTTAAATTTATTGGATTAGAAAAGGTGAAAAGCAAATTAAGGAAAAAGAGGTAGTTAAGGTCTATGTTTAAAAAACTTATTTTAAAATTAACAAATAATTATAAAGCTTAGGGTACAATGCGTTGTTTTAATAGAAGAATACTTGTGGGATGGTCTTAATAGGGAAATTAATATATCTACTATCTCCAACATCTATCATTTCTTTGTGGTGAGAAACATGTAAAGTACATCATTGTTAACTGTGGTCATCTTGCTGTGCAATGGGACCCCAGGAATCAGTCCTCCTGTTTTTTTTTTCTTTTTTACCCATTGGGCAACCTCTCCTTTTTCTTGCCCTCCTAACTGCTTCCTCCACACCTGGTAACTATGATTTCACTCTCTACATCTGTGAGTTGAAATTTTTTAACTTCCATACTTTTTTAAGTAAATGAATAGTGTACATTATACAATATTTGGGAAAGAAAGTTATAAAGAAGAAAATATGAATATAAAGCTCCCATGAACTCACTGATAAGATATCATTGGCTAACATTTCCATCTTATTTTTCCCAGCAACATGTAAATACATGTGAAAATATACTTATAAATGAGGGATAATATTCAATCAGTTTTCTATCATAACTTCTCATTAAAATTTTACATTATCATGATTCCATGTCAATAATCTTCAAACACACTTTTAAGAGATTTATTTTTGGGGAACAGCATTGTATGACTAGACTTAAATGTATTTAACTATTTCTTTTTGGGGAAATGATATTGATTTACATTTTTCAAAATTACATAGGATGAATGATCTGTAAAAGAATTTGCATGTCACCTATACTTATTTTCTTGGGATATGATTTTTCTAAGTGAAAATCTTTGTTCAACAACTACAATTTATTTCTATTTTTTATTTATCTGAAAGGCTGAGACCAAGAGACAGAGAGAGAACTCTCATCTCTAGTTCACTACACAAATGCCCACAACAGCTTGTGTTGGGCCAAGTGAAGCCAGGTGCCTAGAGCTGTCTGGGTCTTCTACATGGGTAGCACGGACCCGATCAGTTGACTCATCACTGCTGTCTCCTAGGGTGTGATTTGCAAGAAGCTGGAATTGGGAGCTGAGCCAGGATTCTACCTCAGGCACCCTGATATGGGATATGAGTATCACCAGTGGTGTCTTAACTGCTGAGACAATTCCTGCCCCAAGAACTACATTCATTTGAAAGATTATTGCTTGTCTTGCAAAACTGCCCAGCAGAAATGTCCTACTATTTTTATTAATCAAAAATAGAAATAAAATGTTGTATTCTTAATTTTGTATTTATTATGTTGAAAACAACCATCTTTTATGTGTTTACTGAACAGTTTTGAATATTCTTTTATGAGTTAATTGTTCATTATTTTTTCACTTTTTTATTGATTTTTTGAAAGTTCAGTGGTATGACTTTTGTGTCAATAGGTTGCATGTATTTTCCAATTTGTTATTTTAATTTGTTGACTTTTTTACTTATATGCAATTGTTATGCTGTCAACAGCTATTGAAATTTCTTTGTCTTTACATTTACAAGGTTTTGTTTTTCACTTAGATCTCAAAGAAACACTCATTGTTTTAGTATCACTTTTCCAAGCATTCTTCCTCTTTGAACACTGAAGTCTTTAATTCTACGGAAATTATTTTAGTCTAACGTGCAATAAAAATTTTAGTTTTTTAAACAATAGTCATACAATTTTAAAAAGCAAAATTATCTTCCTTTTATATTCATTTGAATTGCTAGCTTTAGTATGCACAAATTCCTGTGCAAACAGTTTTCTAACATTCTAATCAGTTCCAATGATCCTTCTACCTATGCTTGAGTTAGAAACACAATTTTAATGATGATAGCTTTGCATTTCTCTTTTTATTCAACTAGTGCAGTTTGTATTTTTATTTCAATGGCAATCTTTAAAAAAATTAATGAAGAAAGAAAACAGATGGTACTTCTTCTGGCTGATCCCCTAACCACCATGCTCTGCTAGGACATAGCGGTCTCATTTCTGTTTGTGTTTGGTGCCAACTGTCATTACTTTAATTTTGATCACCTATTGAGAAAAGATGTTTGGTCAAAGAGAAAGTGAATCACATCAAAGCAGGCTCTGTGGGTGAAATTTTGGAAGGTAGTTTGATTAGAGATAAGTAATAACAAAATTGAGGTTTCACAAACAGTGTCATTGAAAGTGGCTAGTTTGCTAATGTGTAATTTGTTTCATTAAATTCACATTACTGGTTTCTTGGTTTCATAATTTTCCTTATATCCAAGTTTATATGTTATAAAAATGTAAAAATCATACAGGTCCATTAACAAGAATTCTTTTCATACAGGTTTTAGATAGTTTTGTAATGTTAGTTGGTTATCAAGGACAGTCCATAATAACTTTTTCATTTTAAAGGTATCCATAAGTGACTTGTTTAAAAATTCAAGAGTTGAAAGATAACATGAGTACATAGCTTCACCACCTGATCATATTATAAACTGACCTAACCACATTTTTACAGTCATCACTTTACTGATAAGATAGATCTGTTCTTCAAGAACACACAAGGAATACTTTATATGGCAGGTCCTCCACTAAGACTCACATCAAAGAGATCCCAGAAAATCAGCCTTGGGCAACAACTCCATCCCCAGCCAATTTCCCAGGTTTGCTTCTAGTTATTAGGCTAACCAATTTCTCCTCGTTCTTGACTTCCAGGCTGTCAGAACTGAACTTCCTTCAACTGCTGATTTGGGTGATCTGCTCAGATTTCTCTCTATGTCTTGGCTCAGTTTTGCACATCTCTTGACTCCAGAGAACCTGCTATTCTCAGTAAGAGATGCTCTCTCCATGTCCCCGTGCCACAAATTCATCACTGGCTGGGCTTGAACCTCATCTAATCTCTCTGTTTTTGGATTGAATTCCAGAAAGAAATGTCAAAGAAATGTGAATCCTCTTCTCACAGGTGGTTCATTCTAACAAGGGAGGAGTGTGGAGAGAGCTGCTGATGGGGATAGGAGCTGTTCATATTTAAACTCAACATGTATAAAAGATGTAATTGATACATGACTTAAAACCCTTGGCTGCCAAATAACATAACTCAATGCAACTGCATGATAGTGGTGAGTTGACCATGTCCTTGATTAATGCGTTATGAAAAGTAGGGCACTCAACTCACAGCAAGTACTCAATAAATGCTAGTTGCATCTACCACCAATCCCAAGTTGAATTGTGGCTTTTATTTTTATATAAAAGAATAAAACAGTTGATCTTTTTTTTATGGATTCAATATTTATGAACTCACCTACTTGCTAAAACTTATTTGTAGTCACAAAATCAATACTCGCTGTGCTTTCATGGTCATTCGAGGATGTGTGCATGAGCAGAGTAGCAAAAAATTTGGGTCACTTGACATGCAGGTTTCCAGTTGAGGTAGAACAACCTGACAGACTGCCTCCTTGTTTTAGTCCATGCTGTAAACCAGTGTCCTTTAATGGTCCATTTAGTGCCACACATTTTCACATTTTTGTGCTTTTTATTGGTGATGTCACTGTTTAAAATGACCCCCAAGGTACAGTGCTGAAGTATTGTTTAGTGTTTATAAGCACAAGAAGGCTGTGATATGCCTTATGGAGAAAATACATATATTAGATAAGCTTTGTTTGGACATGAGTTATAGTGCTGTTGGCCATGAGTTCAATGTTACTGAACCAAAAAGAAATACTAAATAGGGTGCCTTAAAGCAGAAACACACATAAAACAATATAATGTGCTGATGGGTTGAAAATGATGCAATCAGAGGTTTGCAGAAATCTAACACCACATTTCCCCAGGATACAATGGTTCAGTGTTCACTAATCAGTGTTTTCCTGACTTGATTGAATATAACTCCTGTGAATAATGAGAACTGACTGTAATTAATGCCCAGTGGCAAACAGTTATATAGTGTGGACTGACAAGTCAAAAGAAAAGGAAGTTCTGATAGAAACAGCCAGCTTTCATGACAGGTGGGAGTTAGGGGAGGGCTCAAGGAGAAACATCATTTAGGTCTATTCCCAATTCACCAACTGTCATAGTTAACAGCTATTTACACAAAGACTTGGTACTACATCACTTGTATCTAAAGTTTAGTATAATCATTTTTTTAAAGACTCATACTCATAAAATATATTGCATATTCTTTTCAAGCAGGCTATTCAGTTTCACCAATGTAAAACTGAACAATATTCTTGTAGTTTGGATATTCAAGTCAATACAGCAATTTGTCTATTAATGCTGATTACAGAACTATTCCTAAGAAATTATATATTTAGAGTATTATTCTCTGTATTTCAACTCAAATTTATGAATAGTACTTACATAAAATTCATAAATGTTAAGGTCTGTGATGAAATATCTACCATCCCCTTTAAGTACACTCAATGTTGACCAAGGCAAGAATGATTATATTTAAATATACACTTCATAAGCAAAAATCAGCATTTGTAAATGAAACTCAGAGAAGAAAAAGGCAGGTTGGTCCTGAGAGCTGTCCACTAAGATTCCTAACAAATAAAAAATAAATTGATAGAGAAGGAGGAAGGAGAAGTGAGGACATTTAAAATAGGAATCAGAGCACATGGTTAGCACAGTGGATAAGATGCCACATGAGACTCCTGCATCTCATATTGGATTTGAGTCCAGGCTTTGCTCCTGGTTCCAGCTTCCTCCTAATGTACACTCTGGGAAGCAGTAGATGATTCCTCAATTAGCTGGGTCCCTGCTGCCCATGTGGGAGACACAGATTCAGTTTTGGGCTCCTGGCTTTTAGTTGGCCCAACCCTGCTGTTGTGGGCATTTGGGGAGTGGAGCAGCAGATGGAAGATCTCTCTCTGTCTCTGACTCTTTTCTTTTCAAATAAATAAAAACATTTAAAAAATACAATAACATAGGAATCAGAAGAGGTTTTGTTGTTGGAATTTGTTCTTGGCTGGATGACAGCTAGAAATTGAATTATTCAAGTCCAGTGTAATAATATTGCATCACACTTATACATAGTAAGCTGATAAATCAAGCAATTGGCTTTTCTATCTCCATATCTTTTTTGTCATGTTTGGAATCCACCAGCTCCTCTCTTCAGTTCTTTATACAGAATATGATGCACTGTCGTGGATTCTAGTTTGCCACCGCGCTGTGGAACACTAGCACTTGTTGCTTCTGTGTGACTGGGTGTTGGTATTCATTACCCCACCTCCTCCAGCACATTTTCTGCCACCCATCCCACACTCTAGAAATCACTAGACTCAGTTCAGATCAACTTTTCTTCTTTAACTTCCACAAGTGAAAGGGAACATGTGGCATTTGTCTCTGTCTGGCTTATGAAACTTAACATAACAACCTCCACTTCCATCCATCTTGCTGCAATTGCTGAAATTTACCTAGGATGTACAACATGATGTTTTGACCACTGAAACCACTTCCTAAATTCTTGAGAAATTTGCATTTTCCTTTAATCCCATTTCCCCATAAACCCTTTCAAGCTTCCTAGTACATATACACAGTGGATTTATTACTACAGTGGAGCTAATTAACATAACCACCTCTTGACATAGTTAACTTTTTGTGTGTGTGGTGAGAACATTCTTTTAGCAAATTTCAAGGAGCCAATACAGTATTGGTAATAGTGTCACCATGCTGGATGTTTCCTCTCGGAGAGCTTATACACTCTACTAACTGGGATTTTGTCTTCTCTGACAAACATCTCCCCATTTCTCCTCCCCACTCCTGCCTCTGTTAACCACAATTTTATTTTCTGTTTCTATGAGTTCAACATTTTAAGATTCCATATATATATGAGTTCCTATAGCATTTTGCTTGCTGTTTTTTTTTTGTTGTTGTTGTTGTTGTTTTACTTAGCATGCTATCCTCTGTGTTCATCCATGTTGTTACAAATGACAGGACTACCCTATACAAGAACACCTGTATTTACCACAATGGCTTCATACACTGATCTGCCAGTGGACACCTAGGTTGATTCCATTTCTTGACTATTGTGAACAATGCAGCAATGAAGAGCAGTGAACATGGGAGTGCAGATATCTCCTGGTTTACTGATCTCATTTTCGCTGGCTATGTATCCAGAAGAAGGATGGCTGGATCATCAGGTTCTTTTTAATTTCTTAAAGAACCTACTATTTCCTGCTATACCCACCTACTTTCCTATTCTTTGAGGAGGTGAGAAAAAAATGGACTGTAGCCAAAAAACTAGAAACCAAGTAAAATTCCAGATGTGTCCAGGGTAGTACATTATAGAAGTGAATATTTTCAATTGATAGAAACTGAGAACATTTCTAATGGGAAGATACAATACAAATCCATCTGGAATTATTTCCTACAATATGAATGTTCTAATTCAATCATGCCAATCTCTTTACTGTCTCTTGACGATGTGCCCGGTAACACTCTCCATTTAAAGTGTCTTCCAAATTAAGCCCCACATTTCCCATGGTATTGTCTAAGATTATGACAGCCTACAATGATTTTTCATCTGAACTTCTTAAAGGAAGTATATTTGCAGTTGTAGAGTTCATATTTATTCAGTTTACTGCTTTGATATATTATTTAATACTTCAGTGCTTATCTAATAACTTTCCTTGGTCTTTTTAAGTTTCTCAACAGGAGAGACCATATCTCATATGGTCCCATAGCATCCATAACACCAAATAAAGTGCCATTGTGCACTTGCATGTCCTACATTAATGCTGATGTAACAGAATTCAATGCTCTCAATAGGAGGATTAACTGTTTTTATTTACTAATGTCTAGTTTAGAAACTACTTCTAGACTGTTTATATTTGCCATAAAAATTTGTTCTTTTTATGGGGTTTCATTGGTAAACATCCAAATATCGGCCATGTTACTTTATGGTGACATCTTACTATGTAGTTATAGAACAAGGAGAAATCCCTGTGCATCTAAGAGCTCTCAAGCACAGATTGTAGAGGTGATCGGGGCTATTTCCCTGGCAGTCTCAGACTGATAAGATGTAATAGCAACCTGCGTCATTACTAAATAGGAACACCAATTATTTATAATAATTTTACAAAAGTTATTACATATATCTTACTTCTGAATTTGATAATAAGTTTTTCCATACTTGTCTCCTGATGGCCTATGATACAATATAGTGCAGTAGTTAGATTATCATGGTCTCTGTCTATCACTTGCTGGCCTTGTGGATCTAAATTTCAGTTTGTCTATAATAAAGGTACAATAATAACTACCTGGTAAGGCTTTAAAAGTTAAATAAGATAGTAAATATAATAAACATGCAATAAAAGGTAGCTATCACAATTATGATGCTTTTGATGATATTTTGGCAACTTTGGTAATATTGTTTAATATTGTTTAAGTTCTATAAAGACCATTATTCTTATAGAGTAAGTAGACTATTGTCTGTTTTTAACAAGGACATTAACTCTTAACAACACCTCCAGTTTGCCAAATGCAGTGCGATGGATTTTCAGGAACTATCTTATTTAAGAGAGGTTATGCCTAGTAGTTAAAATAGAAGCTTTGGGACAAATATCCTGGGTTCAAAATCCTGGCTCCACTGCTTACTGTGTCCCCTTGAGAACAGTGCTCACTTGCCTTGTGACTCCATGTCCTCTCTGTGTAAAATACCAACAAGAAGTGTACCTACCATGTAGGAGTGCTGTGAGGACGAAGGGCATTAATATCCAGAAAGCACTCAGCACAGTACCGTGGTAGACATCCAGTGTGTGGAGGCTACTGCTGTGTGCCAACTCACAAGTTGGAACTCTAACCCACAATGCAACATATGGAGGAGTTGGGGCCTTCGGGGAGAAAATTAGGTCATGGGTGGGTGTGGGGGAGCCATAAACGTGTTGATGTACTTGTCACAGGGCCGCTGGGAGAGCGCTCACTGTCTTCCCACTGCATGACTCAGAAGAGGCCCCTCACCTGAACCTGGCCATGGTGGCACCTTGGTCTCAGACTACCAGCCTTCAGAATGGCAAAAAAGAAATGTGTGTTGTTAAAAGCCACTAGCCTGTGATATTTTGTCATAGCAGCTCAAGTTGACAAAGACAGCTACTGTGTAGCTTTTATTTTTATAAATTGGAATATTGAAACTAAATTTCCTCACTTAAGTGTGGCAAATTCTCGTAATTTTGTGTTGCATTTGTATCCACTTGGAATATAAATTGGACATTCTTATACCAGAAACAGGACTTCCTCACCCTTGGCACAGTTTTGAGTTCTTTGCCTCCTCCTGCTTCCTCAGGTGTTTGATTTTGATATCGATCTTACAGATCGCTGCCCTTGTGGCTGCCTTCCTGTGGGACAGCTGGATATAGCTTATTTGATTGGACCACACACAGACTGCACAGCTGTGCTGCCGTGACCACAGTAATGCAGGGACTCTGTAGCAGTTGTGTCTGCTTGCTATAAACCACCAAGCAGAACTTCCTGCAGAAAATCTGAGCAATGCCTTTGACCCAATAAAGGCATAGGCCCACAGGTCCCTTGCTGTCTCTCTTGCTCTCTACCCTCTGGTTGAGCATTTGTGTTCCAGACGGCTCTCCCTTTCCTTTTGGCCTTTTGATCATTTCCTTCGGTAATGCATAGCTCTGTTCTTTCTCCTGTAAAATTTCATTTATTTGTCTTAACTTTTTTGAAAAGCAGAGAGACAGATATCTCCCATCTATTAGTTCACTATCCAAATGTCTTCAATAGCAGGGATTGGGCCGGGGTAAATCCAGGAGCCTGTAACTCAATCCAGTTCTCCCCCATTTATAGCAGAGACCCCAAGTACTTGATGCATCATCTGCTGCCTCCCAGGATGCACATCAGTGGGTAGCTGGATCAGAAAGGGAGGAATGAACCAGGCTCTGATATGGGACATAGGAATCTCAAGCAGCAGCTTAACTGTTGTACCCAATGCCCACTCAAGCTCTGTTATTTCATGTGTTTTATTGCAATGCCTTTCTCTGTGTGTCACCTGAACAGACTGAGACCTAATTGTCTCTGGTCAGGGCTCTCCTAGAAATGGCTATCTAGGTAGAACTAAACTGGACACATGTCAGGCAGCAGTTTTGTCGTAGTTCATCTGGGCTGCTTTAACAAAATATCATAGCTGGGTAATTTATAAACAAGAGAAAATTACTGCTCACTGTTCTGGATGCTAGGAAGTTCAAGATTAGGGTGCCAACAGATTTAGTGTCTGGAGAGAACTGCTCTCAGCTTCATAGATGGTACCTTCTGGTGTGTCTTCATGTGGCAGAGGGGCGGGTAAGCTCCCTCATTCCTCTTTGGTAAGGATACTAATCCATGTACGAAGGTCTTGCCCTCAAGACTGAATCAATTCCCAAAGGCTTCCCTTCTTTATACCACCATATTGAGGCCAGTGTTGTGGGCCAGTGGGTTAAGCCAGCATCCTATATTGCAATGCCAGGATCCTCTATCAGGATGCTGATTCAAGTCCCAGCTGCTCTGCCTCTGATCCAGCTCCCTACTAATGTACCTGGGAGGGCAGTGGAGGGTGGCCCAAATGTTTGGTCTCTGCCATCCATGTGGAAGACCAGGATGGAGTTCCTGGATCCTGGCTTTGTTCTGGCCTAACCTTGGCTTTTGTGATCATTTGTGGAGTGGACCAGAGAAAGGAAGACCTCTCTCTCTCTGTCACTCTGCCTGTAAAAATAAAAAAATGAATATTTTTAAAGAAGTCTTCATATAAAAATTTAATTAAAAATGCTATCATATTAGAGGTTAGGTTTCAGTTTGTGAGTTTTTGGGGAACAGAACATTTAGACTATAGCTAGACATAGGGGCATCTGCTGGTATAAATAAATTTCCCACAAAAGGGATTCCTGGTTATGTGTCAAACACCTAGGCATTAGGCTGTCCACCAGGATGAAGAAGAATCTTATGAAAGGAACACTGTAAAACCCACAACCACTTCCACTGAAGCCCTGTTAGGTCAGGGCTGGAAGTTACAGTCACTCTTGAGGAGAGACCTCAAGGCCAAGTTGAAGGGAAAAAGACAAAGTAAGGCCATAGAACTAGTAAGCCATTAGTGGACTGAGTTAGATTTGAACTCAGATCCACATGGATCTAAAGCCTGTGTTCTTTACATTTTTGCTGTGCATTCTCCTTTTTGTTTTTTGTTGGATCGACTGAATTTTTCATACAGCTTTACCATGGGTCATTTTAATGTCTTTGTTACAACTTCCAGTGAGACATATCTTTAAACATTTGGCACATGAAAAATGCCTTATGAATTCCAAAATCAAACATGACACTCAACAGTCAAATATACCCTTTTGTGCAACCAGGGGCCACATGCAAGAAATCAGGTAAAGACTTAGAAGGGCTTATAAAAATATTTAGAGGATCATCCTTGGGACTCCAAAATCAGTACCTGGCCTAGTCAGAAGGTTACCAGGGAAGAAAGGTTGAATAGCTACTTCAAGTAAGGAAAGAATAATCAGCACAGTGGTCTCGATAGCATGTGTAAACAAAACAAAGCAAAGCAAAACAAAACACTAGGGACTTCAGCACCTTTTGGTGCGGGACAGGTGCATACTTATTTGTGTAACCGACAATTATACAGGAAGAAAGGGAAAATCAGGGAGAGAAACAGAAATGTTCAGGTTGAAATTATTCGTCTAACTACCAAGCAGCAACCACAATGAAAAAGATTTATTTTGCTTTGTAAGATCTCCATTAATATTGTAGTTAAGACAATGGACAATGGTTTTCCCATAATTCAGAAATCAACGTCATAGCTTGACAGATGAAAGTCAGCACCAGGAAAGCTCTCAGCAAACTGAAGACACAGTAGAAAATGGGGAGGCCCCCTGTGGGTTTCTTATATCCAGTCTATGTATTTGCTTCTTGGGAAGTCTTGTAAAAATCAATGTCTTTGTTATGTACGTTTATCACAGTACATGATTTTATAATGGTTAATAATAAGGGAACCAGAGGTGTGCTGATTATTTACCCTCCTGGAGCTAATTGTCAAACAGCCTTTATGTGCTTTGCAAGGGCTGTAAAGTGGTTTAGCAACATGTTTAATTCTGAGTTAGTGACACTGTGACTCACTGGGAGGTGGCAATGTATCAGACTGATGGAATATGTATCATGTCAAAATGTCAGAGATGTAGTGTCAAACCAAAAATAGATGCTTTTAGCAGGTACAGTCTTACAATGACAATGATATTTAGAATTGTCTAGAGAGCTCTTACATTTATACATAATCCTCAACAACACTTTATAGGACATTTCTTTGATATATGATCAGCCATGTGTTGGAGACCTAAATTCTTACAGATCGGATAAGGAGCCACACCGATTTTTGAGATTGTTCGTGGTTTACATTTTCATGGCTTCTTGCTTCCTGGAATGTAAAGATGGGGTTTGGGGCATTTTTGGAAGTGTGGTGTCTAAGGCCGTTAATTTGGGGGAAATGGATGTGTATTATGCAGTATACTTCTGCAGAGGGGAAGGGAAGCAGCAGCCAGCCTAGAAGAGAATCAGCCGGGCTAGGCACAGCTAATGATCCCAGGAGTGGAGTGGTGTGTGCCTGAGAAAGCTGGAAACAAGTCATTTTGGCTGAGTAACAACAGAGCAGAAAAACAGGGGGCAGATCCAAATGGGTAGAACCTGGGTGCAGGCAGGACGTGGGCCCCTATCAGGTAGAGAGCAGCACTTCGTGAACAGGGGCTGGGGGAATCCTTCCAAGCAGTGAAGGGGGGCCGAGATGCCCTCCTGCTCAGAACTGGAAACAAAGGAAGGACTGAGATGTAAAAAGAAATCAGGCACCGACTCCTTAGTCCTCCCTGCCCTGGACCCCGGCAACCACATCCGTTTTCTGTGCCCATGGGATTGACTACTCTGGGTATCTCAGGTGAGTGATAGTAGGTACAGAATTTCAGTTTTGCAGGATGAAGAATATTATGGAGCTTTGTTGCAAACCAGTGTGAATATATTTAACACTAATGAATGGTATGCTTACAAACGTTAAGATAGTAACTTTTGTATTATGTATTTTTACCACTATTAACCAATCAAAACAAAAAAGTAACCAGGGAAAATAAGAGGCTGCAGCTGTGAGATCACCTTGGCCCTTTCTATCTTGAGCTGGTCTTTCAGCATTTACAAAGCCAAGTGCAGAACTTGATACTTGGCTTAGCAGCATTTCTGAATACATGATGGACTGCAGCTCACTCCAGAATATCTGTCCAGGGGCTTCTCCAGGTATACCCCAGACTGATTTTGATCATCTGTAACTGCATATATACAACTGGGCTTCTGTCTCATTTTACCTTTTTCATCTTGGCACCTACCGTAACTTTTGGTAAACAGAGTGCTCATTAGTTGATTGTTAGCTGACTGGTGTGACTATTTTAAACTCAAGATAATTGACAAGGAATTATCTGGAATTATACAATGATATTCTTCCCCTAATCATAGGTTGTATAATTGCTTATAATCTAGGTTAATTTTTTATAATTTCTTATAATCTAGGTTTCTTACAGTCTAGGTTAAGTGGGCACCTGCATGGACTTTGCATAATTATAACGACCTAATACAAAGAGAAAAATGGGAACAGAGGAAATATTACAGTTTAGGAAAATGTTTTACTCTCTGCATTTTTTCCTATTGGGGAACAGCAATAAAAAAAAAAAGTCCCATATTAATTTGAAGTTGGGATGCCATGACCTCTGTTCTTCTTGCTAATGTCCACTCCAAGAGGGCCCCATATTTGTGGTCCAGCATGGCTTTTCACGCCTTTCCAGCTAGTGTCCTATCAAAATCCATGTTATCTCCTGTCTAGCCATATCTCTGTGCAGCTAAGAGTCAACCCTTCCATTAAGGTTTGGAAACTTGCTGTTACACTGCATCAGTTGCTCCCTGTTAACTGCAGTTGTGGGCTGACCTTTTCTGCAAGATGCCTTTAACGAAATGCATCTATTCATCTGCCTGGGATTTCCAAGGGGTTGTTTTTCCTGAAAGATAGTAGTTGGCTAAATAAGTATGAATGTCCCTTCCTAGAGACTAATCGTAGTAGTGTCAATCTTGTTTTCAGATAGGTAATGAGACAGGCTAGCAGGGGTACAGAGACACACTAGGCTATCAGAGAAATGCTGTTGATTTAGAAATTATTTCCATTTATGTCCTATAAACTATGAACACAAGTCATGGTGGAAAGTGGAAGTATAGGACATACATTATCTAAACTGGGGAAGAATGCTTCCCCAGAATGCTTCCATGTTTCCTCTCATTTTCCTACTCACTATATGAGCCTATCCAATCTATATTAGCCTAACTAATGGTGGTATGTGGAAGGAACAGAACTGTGTGCAAATTAGAAATTATCCATAAAAAATTACTTGCTTTTCATCTCCCCCCACCAAGTGATTCCCATTTTCACACTCATGTCCTCTACATCTATTCTGGGAGCTTTTTGGAGTCAGGACCAGTTTCTTGTTTGTGTTTATTCTCATACTTCCTTGCACAAAATTCAAATTTGAAATTGAAATAATACAATAATGAGTGAAACATGGTCTGTGTGTGCATGTGTGTGAGCATACTACTGCTTCTGTGTCTATTTGAGAGAAGGGGCAGCATATAAGGCAGGATTTGTGGAAGGGAGGGGCTTGTGTCAATGCCCTCTTGAACAGGTTCTGAATATTGTTCAAGTAGGTTTCTTAGTCCTGCCAGCACATTAGAATTGATTAAAAAAAAGTTGCGTAACACTGATGCTGGGGCTCTATTCCACGGCACTTAAGTCAGAAGATCTGAAGGTGGAGCCTAGGAGTGAAAATGACACATAATAATGTTTCAGTGGAAGTCATTTTTTGCTTTTTCTTTCAGGATTCATAGATGAGAGTGTCTCCATGGTTTTAAGCTTATCTTGAGCCACATTTTCCCCCCTAAGTTAGTTCAGAATGTTAAAGCATTATCATTTTAATGCATTTGCTTATTTTGGAAAATTTTCCATTTATTTGACTTTTTTTTACCCTATGCTTATTTTGGGTACATAGTTTCATTTTAGAAATTCAAACATTTGCCTTAAGCTACATGTGAATTTGAAGAGCAACAAGTGAATTTTAAGTAGATAAAGAAAAAAAAAAAAGACAAGGAGTCGGTATTTGAAACCAAAGCTAAGAAGTCCTTATTTATACAAGGTTGGCTCTCTGGCCAATTTAGAGAGAGAAGGGATAGTTTTGTTTATGCCTAAGGAACAAAGCTGCTTTGGTGAAAAGAACAGAGGATCCTTCCTAACAAAGCTTCTGTTTAGTAATTCAGGAGGCAGACACTATGGTAAGGTGTTTGAATTGGTTTGTAAAGAAACATATTAGAAATGAAAGCATCTTTGGGCCTCTAGTCCTGTTGCTTTGGCATCTCTGAAACTCCTTTGGAAGAAAAAAAGTTTAAGGATTCTTGCAGGTGAATGACTAAGCCGACGTGTGCACTGGAGTTGCTGAAACTGTGAAAGGTGACACAAATGTTGGGTTACAGCCATCCTGTTATAAGTGCAGCGAGACTTGTCTCCCAAGAACTCAACAAGATGTTTAAACTCTGATGTCCTAATATTGATGGTTGATGGATTAAGATTGGAGATTTAGCTGTGGCAGCTAGGAGGTGGTAGGTTAAGGCATTGGAGGTGTGTCCTCTGAAAGTAGTTCTCAAGAGAGTTGATTATTGTTTTGAGTTCCAGCTCTCCCTCTCCTTGACTCACGATATAATCGTGTTTTCCCTACCTGCCATGGCCAGTCTCCACAGATGCCAGACTGTGGGGCCACCCAATCCTGACCTGTAGTCTCTAAACTGTACACTGAAGTAAACCTTTTCATTCCCAAAGAACCTCCTCTCAGGTGAGTTAATTAAAGAAATGAAAAGCAAACTAATATGAAATACTGGTACCAGGAGTAGGATCATTATTATTAACTATACCTGAAGGTGTGGAGGAGCATTTGGAATTGGTTTGCATTGAAAGGATGGGAGAATTGGGAGGTGCAGGGTAGAGGAAGCCTAGACTCTGGTTAGCTCAGTGTTAGGAGCTCAGAAGACCAGAATGCTGCTAGAAATGTGGACTGTGCAGGACATGCTGATGAGGTTTCAGATGGAAATGGGGACTTGCTAAGTTGTGTTGGGGAACCTGGCTGTATTGTGTCCCCATCTGGAGATTGTGTGGGAAGCTGAAGTTAAACATGGCGGACTGGTGGAGAAGATTTCAGGAAGCAAAGTGTTCAGGCTGCAGCGTAGGTGTGCATGACTGCTCTCAGAATGTTTTACAGGGAGAATTTGGAGCAAAAGATTTGTAAACTGGCAGACTGGCCAGAAAAAAGAATGGAAAGAAAGAAGTGTGTTTGGGGCAGGAAACTGCCATAGAGAACCTGCCTAGTAGAGAGAGAAATTCAGACAAAAGGAAGCCTGTTGTTAATGAGCAGGACAATGGGGAAAAGTCCTGGAAGGCATTCCAGAGATATTCGAGGATGCCCTTCCCAAACAGGTGAAGTGACTGTTGTTTCAAAGATCTTCCAGGGTGGAGTCCTTTCATGAAGGAGTCCCAGGGTGCCCTCCTCTCCTGCCTCTGACCCGCTCTGGATTCTGGCTTGCTAGATCCAGGCATGCCTCCTGCTAGAGGCATGATTCATAGGAGGATAGCTCTGTAGGCATGCAGAATGCAACAGCTATGGGGTCAGGGAAGCTTCCATCAAGATTTCAAAGTAACACCTGCAGGGCCAGGCAGAGTGGTGTAGTGGAGCTATGGCCCCTGCATGGAGCAGTGTGTAGTTATGCTGTGAGAGTGGAGCTGCCAAAGAATCCCCAAATAGTAGAGCTGCCAGTGCTGGGAGACACCTGCCAAGAAAAGCTGCAAGCAGCATGGCAGGTCATCCTGGGCAGGCCACAGATATCAGCATGCAGCCTCTAAGAACAGCCACATAGACAGAGTCTACTAGGGCCAAGGAAGTACCAAGGGTTCCACCTACACTATAAAGGTATTTCCAACAAATCAGGTGCCCCAACAGAGATGAGTTCCAGGGGCAGAGTCACAACAAGGATCTTATATTCAGTCAGTGTCTAGGATGCTGGATGTGGAATTATGGGGCATAATGTTTGACCTCAGCAATTGTGATCTTGTTTTGAACCAATCCATCTCTCTAGCTTTTTGTCCCAGTTAGGAATGGCCTTGTATACTCTGCTTGGCTCACCACTGTATTTGGAAGTATGTAACTTGTTTTTGATTTTACAGGTTCATAGCTAAGAGAGTGTGGCTTGAGTCTTGGATGAGACCATGGTATACTTTTAAGTTAATATTGGGCTGAATCAAGGCTTTTGGAATTTGGGGGATGGAATTGATTGTACGTTGTGAGATGAACCTGAGTTTTGGGGAGTCAGATGCAGAATGTTATGGACACAGGAGAACTTGTGTCCCCAGAACTCATGCAAAATGCTTAACCTGATGTATTAATGCTAATGGTTGATAGATTGAAAGTGAATATTTGATCTAATTGTGGTATTAGGAGGTGGGGCCAGTGGAATTCTTTGGGTCACTGGGGGCATGCCCTTGGAGGGTGGTTCTCATGAGAGAGCTGATTATTTTGAGCTCACATTTGGCCTAGGTTCTGTTTTTCCTTCCTGGCTCACCTTATAATTGTCCATAAACACCAGCTGCCTGATCCTGAACTGTCATCTCCAAACTATAAGCTGAAACAAGACTTGTCTTCTTCCAAGAATCTCTCAGATATTGAATAGTGGACTACTATACATCCTTGGTTCTTTATCAGGCCCCCAGCTTTCAGTGGATGTTGAGTGCCAATGGTGGACAGCCTGAGCCTGGTGATTGGAAACCCAAGGATTTATCCTGGCCCAGAGATTGATTGCCCATATGATCGTGGGGCAAATTACTTCTCTGTTTGGTGTTCAGTTGCTATGATGGTTCATTTTTGGTATCAGCTTGACTAGGTAAAGCAGCGTCTCTAGAGGGCCAGTAAAGCACTATTTCTGGAAGGACTGTGAGGGTTTTCAGGGGAGACTGATATGTGGGTCAGTGGACTGAGCAGGCACCACCCAATTGGTGGGAGCCCAGATAGAACAAAAAGGCAGAGGAAACGTGATTTTCTCCCTGTCTCTCCTGGAGCAGGGACATTCTCTCTCTCATGCCCTTGGACATCAGAATTCCATGCTTTCTGTTTTTTGTACTCTGGAAACTGTTATCAGTGGTTACCTATGTTATCAGGCCTTTGGTCTTGGGGTGAGAGTTGTGCTATTAAATTTCTTCCTTCTGAGGGTTTTGGACTTGAGCTGACACATGCTACTCTCATCTCAGGATCCCCAGCTTGTAGATGGTCTCTTATGGGACATCACAGCTCCACAATCATGTGAGTCAATTCCCCTACCAAATCCCCTCTTATCTATCTACCTACCTACTTACCTACTTATCATCTCCCGTTGGTTCTGTATCTCTGGGGAATCTTTAATAATACAGTTGCCTTACTTGATCTACTGGAGTCAGTTATAGATATTTCTTCATCCTGCTTAACAGAATTGCTATTGGGACTAGATGAAATAATGGAAACACTCTTTAGGCTTAAGTATAAATCTATCTGAGGAAATATTTAATGGGTACTCCCATATGGAAAAGTAAGTTAAAATCTTGGTATGCTAGGTCATTATGACATATCTGAATTCTTTTGGCAATTTACCATTTAGAGAGGGAGACAGACATATCAAAGAAGATACACTCATGAGAAATGCTCTCATAAAGGTCTGGATAGTGTTATGGGAACTTCAATGAAGACAAGACAACAGATTCTGCTAAATTGGAAGGAAGCAAAGAGAGGTATTGAAGAAACTTCCTGGGACCCTAGATACCTGAACTGAATCTGGACGGGCCACAGAATTTTAACTTGCAGACTTAACCTAGGAAGGGTAGGGATGCATGAAATGCATGCAGTGTTCAAGGGAGCCCTGGTGAGCTGGGCTCATTTGGCATCTGGGACTGAAATGAAACAATGACGGTTGGTGGAGTTGGGTGGAACAGATGAGGATTCAGACTGTGAAGTGCCTCGAGTATCATGCTCCATGCTTTGAAATGTATTATTCTAGTTAATAAAAATATATGGAAACATTTTGATAGGAGAATATCATCTGTGGCTAACTCTTTACACATGTGAACTGAAAAGATACCTTGAGTTTATGAGTGCAGACTTTTTTATTTTCCTTTTTCTCTAATAACCTTTTGAAGTTCTTAAAATTATGTTTCTATGTCATTATAGATTCTAGAGAAGTTGGAACACTAGTAGCTGGAGTTGGAGTTCATGGAGCTGAATGATCATTGTGTTCATTTTTTCATCATTGACCTCAATGTGATCCATTCAGATTTATCACATGCACAAAGTAACAGGTGGACATATAAGGTTCGGATGGACAAGGTATGATAGTGCAGAGAAGCGAGAATTAGCGAAATTGCTTTAGAACAAAAGGTGGTTCAGGAAGTACATTCACAAATGCAGCACAGAGAAATCACTTCCTTTCAAGCCAATCACCTCCAGTTCTGGGTTCTGGTTTGGTTAATGGTAAATCTAATTCATTCTGAGGTGAGGAGAAGACAAACAACAACAAATCAGCTTAGGAGAACAGAATCCAGCTTTGCTATTGGTAACTATGCTCACAGGCTGGCATCTCAATTGCTATGAAAATGGAGAGGGGAAAGTGTTTCATCTGCTTCTACAGATGCTATTGCCACAAAAGAAGTTTCTAGATGTTAGGACATCCCCTCTCGCCAGAATTCTACAGGAATAAAAGGGTTCCATTTCTTTGATTCTATAAGTGACTATGCTGAGATACCCTAAAATAGAAACTAATACTATTCCTTACAGTTTCCTGATTACTCCTCCTTCGGCTTCAAAGAGGGACTCTCAAGCTTTTCAGATTTGGTGTTCCTGTGATGTAATCTCAGGACTCTGCTATCACTCAGATCAACTTTTCATCCTACAAGAAGAAAGTTCAGTAATCTGATTTCAAATTAAGGCTCATGTGTTTACGGAGACTGAGAAGTCTCAAGAACTTCAGTCCACTGATTGGAGACCCAGGAGAGCTGACCATTTGGAGAGGGAGACAGACATATCAAAGAAGATACACCCACGAGAAATGCTCTCATAAAGGTCTGGATAAAGCGTTATGGGAACTTCAATGAAGAGAAGGCAACAAATTCTGCTAAACTGGAAGGAAGCAAAGAGCTCCAATAATTGTAGCTCCAATCCAAGAGCCCTCAGCAGACGCAATACCCAAGAAGAGCCTAATGTTTCAGCTGGAGTCTGAGGGTGGGAACAGACTCATGGTTTCCAGTCCACGCTGTCCTCCAACTAGTGTGAGAAATCTGCCTTACTCAGTTTTCCAATTCCCATGTTGATCTCGACTAAGGATACCCTCACAGACACACCCAGAACAATGTTTGGCCAGGTGTCTGAGTACCACATGGCCCAGTCAAGTTGACACGTGAAAGTTAACAGTCCCAGCAGGTGTCCTCCAGAAGAGTGGTGGAAATTCCTCACTTTAGGGGTGTGTCCCTGTTGTGCTCAGCAATGCTATCATGATCACTTCCATGCACCTCTTAGCACTTGCAGCAAGGCCCCATGTGGGCAGTAACTCATGGGCGGAGAAGCCGGAGACTATGGGAAAACCCAGGCAGAGTCTAGTGCATGTACAATGGTACTTCAATAAGTTTGTGGAAAAACAGAATTAAAACGTAGGTTTATTTTGGTGTAAAATTTTGAAATCCATGCATGACTTTTTCATAAGCTTTTTGAGGACTCCTTATATGTGTAGGATCTTACATCTACTTCTCTGCTTATAATGATATCAGAGACAAACACGTCAGCAGTGCTTGTCTAAGAGAAGTTTTCTTCTGTTTCCTGCTAGAGCTTTCTTTATACCAGGATTTTTTTCTTTTTAAAATTTTTTCTTCTTTCTTTCCCTATAATACTGAATGCTTTTCTGTAATATTTAGTAATCCTTGGATTTTTGTTTCTCCATGAAAGACCTCTGAAATTTCCTTCCTGGCAGGACAATCGGAGGAGGGGCAAGGAGAGGCAATACGTTCAGCTATTGGTTTTCTTGTAGTGAATGAGACATATGCTTTCTCTAAATTCCTCCATTTGTAGCACTGCATTTTGACCTCAGCTGGGTCTATCTTCTCTATTTTGGGTCTCCTTATTCAGGTTCTTCAAATCTTAGTAGCCCAATATTCTATGGATAGCCTAGATATTGGGTATGTGGGAATAAGCACATTTTTGGTATCGGATACAAAAAGGTAAGCACAGTTGTGCAAGCTTACCTTCAAGTAGCCTTTAGTTCATCTGATGTCTATCTCTTCCCTCCAAAATACCCAGTGTCTCCAGGTGCTGTCTTCATGACAAAGAGCCAGACTTCTTTTCTGCAACCCCTTCTGCAGACTCTTTATCTGCCCTCCTGCATCTATGGCCTCTCCTGCATCAGCTTTCCATTTGCTAAAGATGAGTTGAAATCTCTAACCTGCTTTTGTCTTCTTGCATGTTCATTTTGTCCTTGTGAATTTATAGGTGTATTTTATTCCTTTATTATCATTTTAATAGAGACTGCCAAGGGAGGAGATTTAAACAGATGTGGGCAATCCTCTGTCTTTAAGTCAAAGTTTCTTTGCATGTATGCGTACAGACAAACACACACACACACAGAGTCAAAAATGCAATCTGACATAATCAGTGGAGAAATTAGTAGCTAAACAAACATGTCAAAGTTTCATTCTACTTTTTACAACCAATATGTGTATTTAAACAATCTAGCATACTAATGCATTCTGAGAAATAGACAACTCCTGAATTATATTGTCTTGCTCAGAACCTCGGTGGTAAAAATGTCTTACTGGGAGTTGGGGGTGCAGTAAGAGGAAAGCTGGAGGGAAACAACTATATTCTAAATTGTAAATTCTTATTCCTTTTATCCTATTTCAACATATGTAGACTTAGAGGTACTTTCAAATTTCCTATCAGTGGTTCAGAAGAAGAAGGAAGCTTGCAGGCAAGCCAACACAGACACAAAGGTGTCCTCAGTTGCAGTTGTTCTACACTATATATTTATGTAGGAGTCACTGCTAGGTCTGTGACTAAGTGTGACTCTAGACTACTATGGAGCTTGGTAAATGGGAGGCTCATGAAGCATCCATCAGAATCAAACTGTGCCCTGCACTGCCTATGACACAGAACTTGACTGACATCCATCATCTGGCCACCAAGTGTCTGCCATGAATTCACAGGTGACATGGGTGGGTATTGTGGTGCAGTGAGTTATACCACCACTTGGGATGCCTGCACACCATACAGGAGTGTCTGGGTTTGAGTCCTGACTCCGCTTCCAATCCAGCTTCCTGCTAATGCACCTGGGAAGCAGGAGGTGATGGCTTAAGTACTTGGATTCCTGCCACTTATGTGACAGATCCAGTTGGAGTCCCTGGCTCTTGGCTTCAGTCTGGCAAGACCCAGATGTTTCAGGCAGCTGGGGAGTGAACCAGCAAATGCAAGATTGAATGATCTTTCTCTCTTTGGTTCTGCCTTTCAGATAAATAAAAATAAATAAAATATACTTTAAAAGATTTGGCTTTATGGCAAGGAGGCATTTCTTATACAAAGCCAAAGTGGTTGCCAACAGAAGGAACTCCTAACACTGGCAAACAGTCCCACAACAGTGGGTGGAGACTGGATCCCATGGTTCTCTTCTGCTTAGTGCCTCAGTGTTCCTGCTTCTGTGAGTTGGCCATGGTCATGTCTAAGATGAGAGGGAGAGCATGCAGGGTATCCCTTTGCTTTTGGAGATGTTCTGCAAATGAGGTATCCTGCTGAGACCTCTGCACATTACTCTTGCTTATCTCCTCCCAATGTCTGTACCCCTGCAACCTTAGTTCAGCTGGCTCTTCTGTGTTCTCTGAGCAGAGGAGCTGGGAGTTCTCCTAGCACCTCCCACTGAGTTCCATCCAGTGCAGGAACTCCCTCCAGCTGGCCCCTCTTTCTGTCTCCTGCCCTTGTACTCACCAAGCACGTACGGCATTGCACATACTCTGATTTTGTAATGTCAAGCTTCATGGAGGGGCCAGAAGCTCTCTCTAAGGACCACCTGTACCTGCTGACTATGCTATTTTCTCTGAATGTTAGCTTCCCAGTAGCCCCATGGATGTCACCAGGACATTTAAGCAAGACAGAGGGGCATCAATATCTTCCTGGGCAGAGCCACAGCCACAGCCAGAGAAGCAGAGTGTATTCTATATTCCAGCACTTCTTCATCAGGCAGATGTCTCCCTTGCTTGAGCCATTCCTTAGCATTAAGTTAGATTCTTAGGGAGGCACATTAATTCTTTCCGACCACTCAGGAGACATCGAGGGCATTGCTGCTACAGTCACACAGCTGACAGATGGGAGGCGATTTGTCGACTTGCAACAATAAAGTCGGTAATGGTACCCCAGAGACCTGAAAATGTTGAATGATCTCCCTTAAGTAGGTAACTTGGTTCTAGGGAGTGATGTAGCCTTAGGGAATGAGGGTTTACGGTGATATTAGGAAGGAGCAATTAATGCGCTCTCTGCCTGAGTCTCCTCAATAAATCAAGTGTGAAAATATTGTCCTTTCCTTCAGAAAGACCAAGTATAGCCAGCAGAAATGATAGAGAAGAACCCTGTACCCGCTCTTCTTGTAAAAGCATTGTCCACCCAGCAACTTGCCATGTGTTAGCCAGGAAGGCTATCCCACCATGCAACACCACCTATCTTGGCCAGAGCCCAATACCATTTCTACTTCTATTGATATTATTATTTCTATTAAATATTGTTGAATACGATTCCTGCTTCTGTTGACTACTGTTAATTTGCTTTCTATTAAGTGGTTATGTAATACCATTTATGCTTTTACTAAATACAAAATATAATGTTTAATATATGTAAGGTAACATGATGCAAGGATCCAAGGACCAGGCTCTCTACCCACCTGACCTTACCTCAGCACGGCCACCGAGGCACTGTTTGACCAAGGAGGCCCTAACATGCCCAGAAGCCAAATTTCTTCCTGGCTTGAGGCCCTGACACCCTTTTTCCTGAAGCATTTACTTTAGAAGCATCAATGTTGTGGATTCTTACTCTGCCTTTCCTTCTAGAAGGACATTTCAAAAACTTCATGGAAATAAAAAACTAAAAGCTTATTTTGGTTAAAAAATCTTGAAACTTATACATACTTTTCCATAACATGCATTTCCATGAACATTTTTCTCATGAAAAACCTACATATAAATTTCAAACTAATTTTATACCAAAATAAGCCTATTTCCTAAATTCCATTTTTCCACAAAACTTTTGAACCAAGTATAGCTGATGAATGTCTCTTTCCAGAACCTGGAAGTCATCCTTTCAAAATTCGATCTTCAGGAAAGATATGGCCCCTGACTCCTAGTCTGTGTCACAGGGTAGGAGTCTTACTCCCAAAAATGCCAGTTAACACACGTGACCTAATTACACTGTGCTGTCCTGCGGAACTTGATGCCTTCTCACCCTAGTGATTAAAAACTCTCCAGCCTTTGCTGTCAATGGAAGTGAGATGAGTCTCTATTCCCTGATGCAACAGTCTTGACCCACATGTTACAATAGCCTTGAACAGACTCTCTTGCCACTTTTAACAAATGTCTTGTTCAGTTTTTCTTTGACACTGTAGGTTCTGACTTGATCCTATCCATTTCTGCCCCATCAAATATTTCTCTGCTAGATAGCATTTCTTTAATGTTCTTTATAGTTGATCACTCATTACAACACTAAATTATTTGTTTACTTTTGTATGTTTTCAAACATATGAAAACACACTGTTTATTTCATATTAAATTATAAGGCGCTTTACCACATGCTGCAAAGTGTTGGATAAAGGAAATTATTAAATATGTAACCATGTTTTTTGTAACTGCAAATAAAGGTCTTGGCCAAGAGCCAGAAAAAATAAAAATATGTTTTAAAATACTTGGACCATTTCAAATTCTGTGATTCTCCATGATGTGTTCCTGACACACATGTTATTCTTTTACATTGAATATCAGTGTTGTCTATTCAGTGGTCTGCACTGGTAGATATCCACAACAATTAAAGAAAAACTTTTCTTTAACTCTATTTTAAGTCAAGTTTAATAAGCACATGGACAATTCCCCTTTCTTTTAATTAGATTCTGATATTTTCCCCATGCAACAATACAATATACACAATGACTAAGAAACTCTAATTGAGATTGTAGTTTCTGACTTCACTGAGGCCCAACTGTCAAATCTTTGTTGATAGCACAGGATAATTCAAATTAGGGAGGTCAAAAGAGGATTAAGAAAAACTTCAAGAAGACCAGCAGGACTTACTAATTGGACTGGGCTACTGGAGCTGGAAATCAGCTCAAAGAAATGCAAGCCCCTAGAAAAGAACCAAGAAAATGCTATTTTCCCAGTGTACTTAAGTGTTAGAAGTTAGCCACAGGCTGTGCATGGGAGTCTGTTTTCTGAAGATTTCCAGTCAAGAGGTATCATGATATCAACATTAATATTAATATTAATCATGAGACATGATTCTGGAATGTAAACATAGTTATAAACACATAAAACCTTTCCCTCTTCCTCTCTGCTAGAATTCTGCCAAACACGAAACAGCACTGTTTGAAGACTATTTTCGACAATTGGCCTTATTTTCATATTTTGGTCACAACTTCACTTTTGTTATCCAACAGTTATGTAGTTTTCACTGCACTAGCTACTAACAATTATTCTACAAATTTATACATGGTCGAATAAAATATGTCCATATATTCCTTGAGACTATTTTCAAGACAAGGTATTCCTCATATATTTTTAGGTTTAAAATTGTAATTAAACCATAGGATAGATATCATACTGATATTTATGGCAACCATCAATTGTAGAGTGCCAACAATAGCTCCATTAATGCTGAAGCACTGCTAGCGTGCATATAGAGAATATTGTTATTGATTTTCATTTTAGCAGACGTGTAACTATTTTCTCTGGTTGTTTATGACATAAAAATTTTATGCAAGTTCTTTCATTCCTCTGTTATGTCACAGCTGGAAGTAAAACCCATATATTATCTGCAAGTGCAACAAGAGAGATTCATACCTATTGTTGGGGGCAATTAGTAAACTCTGCAAAAGAAAAAAAAACTCATATTTTCCACAGCATAAAACCTCTAAGGCTAATTAGAATATTCCTTATTATAGCTGCTTTTCTAGCTACTTGGTAAAATTTATAACTGACATTAAGCATAGAACTTTGGAGTTGCACATGTGTTTACTCTGCTGAGCTCACCATTACCTGACTAGAATAATCAAAATGGAAAATTTAACAAACATGGTAGACAGAACAACAAAAATCCACCATAAACGGCATCTTCCTTTAAAAGAAGTGAAATGTGTTGCCCAAAAGGAGACCTGAATCTTTCTAGCAGAGTGCTGTCTTCTTCTATGGCTGCCTCCAAATTCTAAAATTTTAATAATAAAAATGCAAACTACCTAAAATTATGATTGAGATTTTATTTGGGGAAATATGAAAGCCAACATATGAATTTCTTTCAATCGTCATACTAGTATGATTCTTCTTTCCCCAGATCTAAAATGGAAGGTTTATTATCCAGGAACAGGGGAATTTCAAGAGCTGTAATACCTACACAGCTTCAGATGTGTGGAATGAGCTGGGGATACTGGTGTTCTGTTCTTCTTGCCTCAAATCCTTGCTAAACCCAACCCTGGGCTGCACAAGGTTGACTCCATTGGTCTTGGCATATGAAGTGAAAGCTAAGCCTAATTCTCAATCACTCTCGTTTTGTCCAGGTTGTCAGAAGGCTGGTCTGAGGCATGGGTTCAGACAGCCTGGGTCAAGCTGACTTCCTCCATAGCCTGGAAATCAGCCAAGCGGTCAACGTGTGTGGAACATTAGATCCACCTGGTGGTGGCTTTGACTGTTAGACCCTGCTCTCCTAGCAGTACCCTATTGGACTTCGCCCCTGGCCTCTCTTGGGGAGTGTGAATTTGTTCCTGAGAGTATCATTCCCTCTGCTCCTCTTCCTCGGACTTTCCATTGGCTGTAGGCTGATGGAAGTTGGTTTCAGAGGCTACACTATCTCAGTGAAAGAAACCTTCTGACTCTCATTTTGTCTATGTGGAAGGAACAGAGCACAGTTATACTTTTAAAGGTACACAAGCTTTAGTGGAGGTGGACACTCCTCTTTGTGAACATTTGGAGGCTGTTTTCTGCTTTAAGGATAAGAGAATGTTTATGAGTGTGAAGAAATCTCACATTCCTAAAATAATCTAAGGCCCTAGATCTCTTGATTGGATATCTATCTACACAGTGCTATTGAGCTTCTAGGAGCATGGAAGGTGACTGCTCTGATGGAGATAAAATAATCCTGGTTATTTAAAGCTTGGCAAAGTCTAGAAGTTTGGAGACTGAGAGGCCTAAGTTGAGCATTTCAGTCTTATTATAACTTCCAGTATCTGTTTTATAATCGACATGTTTCAATTATTAATCCTGACAAGGCTGTATAATGTTTTTCTTTATTTTCATTTGTGACATGCATAACCAAAATGAGCATCCATGTCTGTAAAAGAAATCATGGTATTAGGTTTGATTTTATCAAACTTAATCAATGATATGATTGACGGGGATGTTTGTTGAAAATATAGATTCTCTTGTCTCTGATGAAATTCTGATCTGGTGGCTTGTATGGAGACTAAGAAACTGTGTTTTTAACAAGGTCCCTGATAATTGTTTTCTACTGACAAGTAGAAAACTAACAGACTAAAATGATTCTTATAAACTCTTCTGGTTGTAACATTCCATAAATTCATAATCATTGTTCACAATGGATGGCAAAAAAAAAATTAAGACACATTAAGACAAAAAAAAAAAAATCCCAAAACATTGTCATGGTTGATAAACAGGATTCTCAAAACTTTGGGTAGACGAGATTTGAATGTAGACTAGGGCCAGCACTGTGGCACAGAAGGTTAAGCCTCCACCTGCAGTGCTGGCATCCCATATGGGCACCGGTTCAAGTCCTGGGTGCTCCACTTAAGATCCAGTTCTCTGGTAATGTGTCTAAGGAAGCAGGGGAGGATGGCCCATGTACTTGGGCCCCTGCACCCACCTGGGAGACCACTGAAGCTCCTAGGTTTGTCCTGTCACAGCCCTGGCCATTGCAGCCATTTGGGGAGTGAACCAGCAGATAGAAGCTCTATCTTTCTCTTTCTCCTTCTCTCTGCAACTCTGCCTTTCAAATAAATAAATAAGTCTATTTTTATTTTAAAAAAAGGAAAGTAGACTAAGAAAAATATACAGACAGCAGGGGAAGCCTAAAAGTGCTACATAGATCCTATGGCTAAAACATTATGTGGTTGCCATGACAACCTCCATATATGCTGTAATATGGAGAAAATTAGATATTACCTGAATAGGCATTTGGATAAAGAGAACTTTAATGGAGTACTGATTTAGTCTCATTAGTAGGCCATAGAGCTGTTTAAACCAGTTCCTATAGTGGGCCTTCTTAAACCCACAATTCCTTGCTTTTTCAGACAGTTGGGTGAAAACCCAGAGAGAAAATTAGGACTTGGGGCAGTTCTGTTAGTCCAAAACTCTTGGGGTTAAAAACTACTCTGTTTTGCATCCAAGCCCCTTGCAGTATGTGGGAAAGCTCAACAACAGTGACTGCTGCCTCTGCTCAGAGGGTGGACTTGATGCTAACAGTGGGGAAGAGGGTCATGATGGGTTTCAAGTGGTTAGACAACATTGAGTTCCCACCAAACATGCAATTTTAGTGAGCCTCAGGTTTACTAAATAATTATTACTAAAGAATGTATGCAGTCATTATTTCCAAATAACTAGGGTTCTAGAGCTTTAAACATTAGTCTCACAGAATTATAGAGCTGTATAAGAGGTAGGGGGATATCTGGTCCAGACTCTGATTCTTAAAAATGGGGAATCTGAAGCCCAGAGAATGTAAATAATTTTCCAAAGTTGCAAAGACTGGCCAGGAACCCAACTGACCCTCTGGATTCCAGATTCTGTACTCTTTATACTGCTCAAACTCCAACTTTAGTCCTCTACACAGAATGTTTTCCACGGTTTTCTCCACTGAGACTCACAGCAGAAATAGAAATGTGAGAATACGTGGACATTTCCTCTATTTCTTGAGGTAAGCCACCATTTTACAGAAGGCAGTTACGTGGAACATGGCTGTTTTGTCCTAAGCAATGTGGGCCTAAAGCTCTGCCTTTATATTACCACTTCTTCCCAGGTCAGAAAGTGCTACACATTCTGGGGTGGAGCAAACAATACAGTAAGACAACTCTGAGGAGGAGCTTATCACATATTAACAAGGCTCTAAACACATTCGATTCTGCCATATAGGCAAATAGACATTTTGATATGCTTTCCAAAAACATTTGCTTTCACATATCCCTTTATGAAAAGGATGCTGTTGTTTTTCTCTCATTATGGATAATTACAAACCCTCATTCATTAGAGTTAAAATGAGATAGAATGGATTTTGGGGAGAGGTTACTCACAATTCAATTATAACCTGCAGGCTATTGCAGAGAATGGCAAGTAAGTGTAAAAAAGGTATCAGTGGTGAAATAACCTGAAAAGAAGAGAGTTTTGGATGAGGGACGCTAGATTGTTTTGAGTGATAGGGTAACAGGAACTATTTGACTTCCCCTCTGGCTGCTTCAAAGATGCAATGTTGGATGCTTAGTACTCAGAAGAAAGAAAATGCAAGAGAATGGGTACCAAGAGTACAGCTCATGGTTTGGTCCAAGGAAACAGAACTTGATGGACCTGTTTGATTGGTCCTGTATCTTGATGGATGATAAACTTAAATAATAATATTATCCCACATGGAATTTAATGATTTTGATCTTCAGGATAAACTTATAACATGTTATAACAGAAACAGGTGAGTTGGGTTACAGTGTCTATGTTTAGGGCTAAATAATGTAGAAGAAAGCTAATGGTTAGAGGGATGGTAATATGTTCAGTGCTGAATATTGAAGCCTCGGGAATAGGAGAATAGCTGACCACCCAGGAGGATATATGTCCTCCCCAAACATTCTCGGGAATCACTGATAGTGTTTGGAACAAAACTGGATTTCCTCATGTAAGATGTCATTAATCAGATATGAAGAGAGAAGGCAGCCCCCAGGATTGGAAAATTTACAGACACTGTGGTTCTGGTATCATGTATACTAGAGGTGTGTATATACTACACCTTGTTTCCTCTAATTGGGGTTGGGAGATAAGAGGGAACAGCAACAGATGAAGACACATGCCTCGCTGGCATGGAGATCACAACTTCCAAATTAGCTCATCATATCCTGGAAGCTGAGCTCTATCTTAGTGTCTAGAATTTTCCATTTTACTTCTAGCCAGCTCTCCAAGGTCTCAAACTGACATGAAGTCCGTTCTTATGTTTGAAAGGTTGGACTGAATGGGTAACTCATAAATAGAAGAATGGTGTAGACTAATTTGGAAATTGTACTCTCAACATCATGGCTTAAATAGGCAAGATTTCCTACATCTGGGTATGGCTATAGTCAGATCAATGCAAGCATCGAATTTGAAAGATCATAGACTTCTGCCATAAAAGGTCTCGTTATGTTATTCTTATATCACTTCTATAGCTTTTCTGTTCTTCACCATAAATGCAGTTTTGACATCTAGAGAGCTTCTCATTTGGGAGGAAAATTCATATAAGTCCAGAAAGCAGAGTTCCTGAAATTGCCAATCAAAATTTAAATTACAAATACACAGAAAGGAAAGAGGACTTATAAGGGATGGCATTAAAATGTTTTAAGGGAAGTCCTCAGAACATTAAATAACTTCCAACTTCACTAATGGCTTCATTTGCCACAAATCAGAATATTGAACCCCTGACCTGGCTCCCACTGGGCCCATTAGGGCATCTAACCCAAGAAAAATGGTGTACTTCACCACCTGCAATGAAGAGTGTTGCCTGTCTGCCTTACACTTTGGCAGCCTCTATGCACTGTAACCTAGAAGGACACTGGCATTTCTTTGTAAATTCAGGCAAAAATCTTCCAACCAGACAAGAGGAAGCAGTCAGGGGAGAATACAAATAAAAAGAAACACAGGGAGATTCATCACAGCAAAACAACAGATGAATATTTAAACTAACTTAAGTATGACCAATGAGCTGCATAAACTGTATCATTAATCACTTTGGCACATACGAGTATGCTTTTTGGGCTAAAAATTATGCCATTAAAATTCAGTAAAGCTTAGTCACAGTGCATCTCTCTCTGCTGAACACAGTTAATGTTGATTATTCCCAAGCCCATGATGTATTTTGTGCACTACTCAAGAGACTTTTGTCTCCTCTTTTGTGGGTAGAGGAGTGATGGGGATATTGGGAACAGATAACCCCAGAGAAACCACAGAGCTGAAATTTATTCAGAACAACTTGTCCCAGCTTTCTGATATCTTATTACGGTCACTGTGGCAGTGCCATGTGATGATGATGATGGCAGGGATGGGGACTGGCACAAGAGAAACCCAAAGAAGTGACTGAACACTAAAGTCTTCAGCTTTCCCTGCCTGTGGGGAGGTTAATAGTGCTACTTGGCCAATGTCATGGTGCCACACTTTGGGCAAGTGTGTTCTATGTTCAGATTTCAAACATGAAGAAGCTCTTCCAGGCACTCGTACTTCATTTATTTTAGATGCATTTATCACTTATTATTTTAAAGGAGGAGTGACAAAGAGAGAGGGATAAACACAGAGAGAGAAGTGGTATCTTTCAACTGTTGATCTACTCCCCAAACGGCTACAACAGCCAGGTCTAGGCTAAAACCAGGAGTCAGGAACTCCATCTAGGTCTCCCAGGTGAGTGGCAGAGGCCCAAGAACTTGCACTATCTTTGGCTGCTTTCCCAGGGCATTAGCAAGAAGCTGGATTGGGAGCCAAGGAGCCTGGACAACCTGGTACTCTGATACAGAATGGCAATGTTCAAAGTGGCAGTTGAACCTGCTGTGCCACAGAGCCAGTCTCTGACACTTGGACTTTAAAGAGGTCTGCCCCCATCGTCATTTCTCCTATACCAATGACCTGGAAGGCATGGTGGCTGCAGGAGAGACTGCAGACATGGGGCTCCTGATGACAGACACACAGAGCATTGCACAGCCATTCCCAGAGTTAATGAAAAAGACGAGCACACTCCGTAAGTGGAAATAAGGGCTTAATGAACAGACATACAATATATAGCCCAGACAGAAGCAGTGTAAGGCACACTGACAGGATCCAAGTATTCCCACAGCTACAGTCATTAAGGCTCTTACCCATTTCACAGGGAACAGTGACACTGGATAGCCTTTGTAGATTCTGGTATATAGCTGTACATGAGGTTATGTAGTTCTCATTTTGGAATGCATGATTTGTCATTAATAAGCACCTATTGGTGGTGAGTATTTAGCTTTAGTGTTCAGGTGCCACTTAAGATGCCTGTGCCTCACCTTCACTCAATTCTTGGCTCCAAATTCTGACTCTAGCTTTTTGCTAATGTAGATTCTAGAAGGCAGGGGTAATGGCTCAAGTGCTTAGGTCCCTGCCACCCAAGCAGGAGACTGGGACTGAGTTTCTGGCTCCTGGCGTTGGCCCCAGTCAGGGCTATGGCAAGCATTTAGGGAGAGAACCAGCAGATGGGAGTGCTCTAAAATAAATAAATCAAAAACATCGTCATGAAAAAGTCCCAATGTACAGGACTCTAAAGTTAAGTCTACAAATAATATTTGAATCAGGTTAGGGCAGAAGCAATAAAAGCAGGAAGAGAAGAGGGAGGTTGTGGGAATGGAAAGAGAGTGGGGAGAGAGAGCAGAATGACATGTTCTTCTCTGGGTCCATCCTTCCCTTCCACAAAGGAGAGGAGGCAGTGAAATAACACCTCAAGCAACAACGAATATGAAGAAAAAAAAGTAAAGCAAGCATATTCTTCTCCTTACCCTCATTCCAGATTCCATCCCTGACTCTGTATGGCTTTGGAGGAATCCTCTGGGTCTTGGGTCTTTGGTCTTTGGGGGAAGCTGTGCTCACTTCCCAAGTCTACATGGTGCCCTTCTTGGTGAGCAGTCCTGTTGCTGCATTGTGCCAGCTTTCCTGGTCCCCTGCTCTGTTCTCTATACTAAGATCTCTGAGGGCACCAGTGCCCTTCCAACTCACTACTGCATGCCTTGGGTTAGCTCACTCACCCACATGGAGAGCTGCTCAGCAGTATCTGATCAACTGAGTGGACGCTGGCCCTAGTGGTCTTCATGGGTCACTACAGACATCCCCCAAATCCTTCTCATCTTTTAGGACTTTGTATCAGGACTTGACATGCAGGAGACTATGTCCGGAAAAAAACAAAAACAAAAACAAAAACAAAAAAAACCCACAAAACAAACAAACAAAAAAACCCATCCTACCTTGAATCTGAGACTGCTCACTCAACCATATTGGCGTTAATTTTCATTCTGACTCTTTTGTTAGAAATGCACTCAACAGTCTACAGAGGCTGAGAAATAAAACAGGTACTAATTGAAAAGGGATGCCTTCCTGCTTAATGTGGGCACAAGGCTGAAAAGAGGAAATGCAAGGGATGACTCAATAACCAGTGTAATGCTTGCCTGTCTCAGTACGTAGTGGTAGCTGGCGTCCATTCTCTGAAGCTGCCTGAGATTTACCCCATCCTAGGATGTGACCTTTTTAGTTTTTCTTTAATTACGGTAGCATTCAGGCATGCTGGGCTTCTTTGTCACGCTCACCTCAGGAGACGAACACATTGTGTGTTACAGCAAAGTAGTTTGAAGGAAGGTAATTAAAGGTGTTTATTGTTAAAAAAAAAAAAAGGAAAATATAGTTGCTTAGGCTGAAGTCAGATTCTATGGCTTTAAAGCAAATAATAAATATATTGGTGGAAAAAATATTGTTCTGCTGAAATTATGTGGTATACAATCACAAAACCCACTCTTTTCTGTTCAGTTAATCTTTCCAATTTAACATAACTGAGTGAGTTTAACCAAATGGCTTTAATGTATTTCTTGACCAAAGTTAATATGGATTTTCAAATGTGATTTATTAAGAGAAAGAGGATATAACAGTAAAAGTTCAGAAGTCCAGTCATTTATCTTCACGAGGCACAACCTGTATTTTATTGTGCTCTTTTATATATTTTGGGGGAAAATATGCCAGCTTAGACCACGCAGATATATAGTAAACTTGAAAATGTTGCTTATCTGAGACTAGCGATAAAAGTAAGATGAATTGGTCTCGCTTTTCTTTGTTTTTAGTACAGAATACAGAACTCTCTTTTCATTGTTTTAGGATGCCAGGTGCTGGTAAAGATCTAAAGTAGAATGAAACTAGCCTTTGTTTTCAAATGGTTTGTAATTTAGTGTGGGCATCCAGCAGAGAAACTCCTAATTATAACAGGAACCTCGAGTGTGGGACATTAAAGGTCAAACAGTGTATTGTGGTTTCTGCTTGCCTAGAGAAGTGGGTAAAGAGCACTGGGAATGAGGGAGATCACAAGGAGGCATTGAAGAATCAGGACGATCTGATGCATATCATGGAGATGCAGAGGAGGGTCTGCAAGCCTCCCAGTGGGAGAGTTTCAGGCCTTGGAGGATGGTACCAATCACTGTGCAGGTCCTGACTCCCAGAAATGAGAGACAATTCCCAGGATGCTGCTGCAGGTGTATTCTAAGGAACTCCAAAAAGGGAGACCTGGGGTGATCTGGGACACATCAAGGAGGAATGTGAATGTCACACTAAAAAGAATGCAGAGGGAACTCGTCGTAAAGTTATACACCAATAAAAGATTAATTTATGCACTGACATGCTGAAATCCAGTAGGTATGCAGAGCCGCACACTGTTGCAGACTGCACTAGGGTGGATCAGGCAAGGAGAGCCAGAAGAGGAAGCACACGGGCTGCTGGAATGCAGTCATCCCCCTCACCCATGGGGCCATGGCACTGGATTCTACACGTGTACCCCATCCTGTTTTTTTCTCCTGTATGTACATACCTTTGATAAAGTTTAATTTATAAAGTAGGCACAGTGACAGCCTAACCAATAATAACATGGGGCAATTCTAACAATATATTGTAATAAATGTTATGTGAATGTAGTCTCTCTCTCAAAATATCTTATTGTACTTTCATGGATTTTCTTTGGTCTCTCTGAATTGCCAACATCACTACTCTTCTGCATTGGGGCAGTTGTTAGGCAAATAAGGGTTACTTGAACACAAGCACTGAAATACAACAATAGTAGATCTCCTAACTGAGAAGGCCATCAAGTGACTAGTGGGTGGGGAGTGAACAGAACATGGATACACTGAGCTAAGGGGAGATTGCTGTCCCAGGCAGGGCAGAGTGGATGGCTTGAGAGTCCATAACACTACTTGGAATCATACACATTTTAAAATCTATGAGTTGTCTATTTCTAAAATTTGCCCTTTAGTATTTTCAGACCTCAGTTGGCCTTGGGTTATTGATACTATGAAAAGTGAAATAGTGGATGAGGGTGGCAGGAGGCCATTGTAATGCTAAAAATTTCAAACACTAGTTTCAGACAACCATAAGGTTGGCAAGGATGTGGAGTTCTCTAATCTCCAGAATTCTGGTAGCGCTGCATCAGTTTAAAGGGAGAATAATATTGCATGACTGTGTCTCTCCATAACTTTTCAGTTCAGGAAAAATGAACTAAGCCAACCAACAAAAATCTTAGGAAGCTCAGCCTGTGAATACTGTCTGATGTTTTGTTGGGTGAATAAAACTCTTTCCATGACAAAAATCAAAGTGCATGGTTGCATTCGTAGCAAAGGTCTGGGCTGGAAATCAATGTGGGGGATGCACCTGGGTCCCAGCACCCCTGGAACTTGGTCACTTCGTCTCTTATGTAAGCAATGCTTCAGCTTTCCTCCCCAACACAGCCTGAATGTTCAGTTCGATTTCAAAAACAATGTAAAATCCTCAACCCCTCCCTCCTATCTTTCCCTCTTCCATTTTTCCTTGTTTAGAATGATTCTGTTTCATTGTCTTTGTGTTTTTTCTTAGCTGTTAGGACTTGGTTCTTGAAATTTCAACAAACAACATCATTATATTTACTGTCATCCTTCAGAAGTGAATTTCTGCCCCCAGCACAGATAATCACTAGATTCTATTTTACAACCATAAATATTACAAATAAATAAACTGACATTAAGAAATTATGGGATCTTGACCATTCCTACCATCAGCTCATATTTACAGAGTCCTCCTAAACTACCTGGTACTAACAGCTCAATAAATCAATAGTTAGCAGCAGTTTCAATTAGGCCTTGGGTCCCTTGTAGATATTCATAAAGCCACAGAGATTAGGTGCAAGATTGGTGTCAGAAATTGCAGGTACCAATCATATTATTTTTTCCAATATGATGAAAAACACAGTCTCTCGGGAGCAGCAAGTGCTCTTGAGATGCACAAAGAGTGCTTGGGGGTTGAATGTATCTGTGAATGCTTTTCCATTTCTCTCTTTGCAGTGAGTTTGCTTAGAAAGCATTTATGTCTTACAAAATCTTGCACAGGAAGATTAAAAACCATCTATCAGTGCCTTTTAAGGAAACCAAAACCAAAAGGAAGGCTCAGGCCATTAGAATGTTGGTTAGCTGGTCTTATTTTTATCAGACAATCTTTCACCTGTTCTGAAGCAATATTTTTCACAAATATATATCTTTAGAAGGAGTTAAAAAGGATAATCTATGCCCTTCAGTGGAATGCATGCTGCCTCCGTTGGTTGTAGCTCACTCTAATGTAGATAGACGTTTCTTATTAACCTTTCTAGTGGCAGAGCTTGACAACTTGCTTTTCTGACTGAGTCGTGCTGCAATGGTATTAGAATCTAAACTACTTTACTAGTGAGATACTAGATTTCAGTTCTAGTTTAGGTTCTAAAACTAGAACATGTATACAAATTGAATTTTAGCCAAATGTTATAGTTTGTAGGACCAACCTAAGATTTCATTTTAATTCATCTTATCATCTATTTAGTTACTAACAATTTTATAACAAAAGTAACCATTTTTAAATAGCTTTATTTTATTTAGTTGAAAGGCAGAGTGTGTGTGTGTGGAGGGGCATGGGGTGAGAGAAAGGGAGGAACAGAGGAAGAAAGATTTTCCATCTGCTGGTTCATTCCCCAGATGGCTGCAACAGTCAAAGCTGGGCCAAGCTAAAACCAGGAATCAGGCTGAAACCAGGAACTCTATCTGTGTTTCCCAAATGGGTTGCAGGGGCCCAAGTACTTATCCACTACTTTCCTAGGCCATTAACAAGGAACTGGATCAGAAGCAGAGCAGCTGGGACCAGAACTGGTGCTCCAATATGGGATGCCAGTGTTGCAGTTGGCAACTTAAGCCACTATGCCACAATGCCAACAGTACAAGCAACCTTTTCATATTATAGATATGGAAACATCTTAACAAGTTTAAGTCACATGCAAATATTATTTTCTTATCTGTGTTATACCTGCTTCACTTTGAAATATTTACTAAAATGTAGTTTCTTTGGTTACTAGATGAACTGTGAAAACATCAGTCAGTTTCATGACATATTGACAGATTTAGGAAAGTATTTAATTATTTACAGAAAATGTTCATTTCCCTTTTGTATGTTTCAGTGACCAAGGTGGGCAACCTTATGCAGACCAGAAGTGAAGATAGTGAATTGAGGGCAGGCTGCTGCTAAATAAATGCTGCCAGTGTCATTTATTCTGACCATCTATCAGGGGATCTTGTATTTTGTGTTTCGCATCATTATAGTACATGTGAGGTGACTCAGGATCGAGGCAGCATCTTTCCTGAATATTTCTCTTCAAGTCAAAATGAATATGCTGCCTTTTTTTTTTTTTTGAGAATTTTGGAAAGGAGAATGTTCTATCCTTAACATCCAGTTTTCAACAAACCTGAATAATTCAACAAATTTGTTGAAGAAAGAGAAGGAATGATATTCTAGAAACACACGCCTTCTCAGAAATCTCCCATTTGAAATGCTATAACTTAGGACCCAAGGGTGTTTAAAAATCCACACGATTAAGGGAAAGATACCTTCTTACTTCACAACTGGGCATTTTGCTATTACAAACACACCACATCATTAACCAGATAGTATAATTGATTATGGTGATTTTCCTTCTTGCAACTTCCTATTTCCCAAAATTCTGACAATAAGTATGCATGACTTTTGTAATCAGGAAATGAACTTTTTTTTTAAGCAAGCAGTTTCTGTTGTGAAACCTTGAGATTTTGCTGTTGCCTTTTATCTCCCCACCTCTGCCTCTCCTCAACCACTTCTCCCAGATAAGCTAGACACCCACAGTTTGATGTGAACACTGCTTGGGAGTGATAATGTGCAGAAATTGGAGTCACTAGAGCTTCCAGGTGACAGCAGCCCAGAGAGATAGTAACAGGCGGCCACAGTGGAAAGCAGCGCACAGGGGAAGGTCATGTCAAAGCCGTGAGACTAGATCAAACAACACAAATCAGGCTCCAGGGTCAGCGCAGGCAGGCAGGTGCTGTAGCACCAACTCCATGCGGGGACTGCAAAGCCCTCAGCATAAACAGACTTCCATAGGAGGGGACAAGCTTACCAGCCCTGTTCCTCAGCAGAGGACATAGAGATTCATAAGCAGGTGGAAGAGCTGGGCCATCTTAATTCAGAACTGGTGACTGGTGTTGTGGTTCAGGGGGTGAAGCAGCTGCCCGCGATGCCAGCACACAGTGTGAGTGCAGCTTACAGTGGCTGCTCCATTTCTGATCCAGCTCCCTGCTAATGCACCTGAGAAGGTAGCTGAAGATGACCCAAGTGCTTAGTCCACTGCCACCCATGTTGGAGACCCTGGTGGAGTTCTTGGCTCTTGACTGCAGCAGCCTGGTCCAGCCCCGGCAGTTGTGGCCATTTGAAGAGTGAACCAGAGGACAGAAGATCTGTCTCTCTCCGTCTTGTTTTGTAACTCTGCCTCTCAAAAAAAATGAATAAACCTTTCAACAAAAGAACTGTTGGGACCAGCATTGCTGTATAGTGGGGAAAGCTGCAATCTGTGATGCCAGCATCCTGCATGGGTGTTGGTTCATGTCCCAGATGCTTCACTTCCCATCCAGCTCCATGTTAACGTGCCTGGGAAAGCAGTGGAAATGGCCCAAGTCCCTGGGCCCCTGCACCCACGTTGGGGACCTGGCAGAAGCTCCTGCTTCCTGGCTTTGGCTGGCCCAACTCAGGACATTGCAGTCATTTGTAGAATGCACCAGTAGATGAAAGATCTCTCTGTCTCTCCTCTTCTCTCTCTGTAATTCTGCATTCCAAACAAATAATTCTTTTAAAAAAGAGAACTGGTTCCTGAATAACAGAATTTTTTTTTTTTCATTTGGAGCTCAAAGAAGATAGAACTATATAGATCAGTCACAGGGCTTGTCAATTTTCGACGTTTCAAAAACCTTCTTATAAATGTGGTTGTAAGGAAAGCTTGGACTTGGGAGGAAATGTTCCCTTTCATTTTGCTATCAGGTTTTTGGATAAAGTGAGTTGGTGAATTGGAAAAGATTAGCATTTGAGTTTCTAAAATACTGAAAATATGTATCTTAATCCACCAGATCTACAAAATGCTGCTGAAGTCTCTCACCTGGAAACTTTCATTTTGGAAGGTGTTTATTAATCTCTTTGATTTCTGGATGGAAATCCTGAAGAAAAGAAGCCAGTTGTCCCACTGGCGGTAAGGCAAAACACACGCCGAAGGATCGGTCTCCAAAGTGAAGAAGAAAGTGCTACATGTTTGCACAGGGACAACTGAAGGAAACTGGGAAATGGGGTCCTGGCATTTCCAGGTCAGCTGGCACTGTGGCTACTAATGAAGTGATGCTTAAAAGTATGGATACTGGGGATCAGGTACTTCCTGTGGTCTGTGGTGTTTGCACCCCAGAGTAGCAGCACACAGACACATCCTCTGTGATGTGGGATCTCCTGAATGCTCTCTGTCCTGCTGCAGATGTCCCTCTCCTGGGGGCTCCTGTGCCCTTGGACTTATAAACAGGGCCCACAGTGCCACTTGCAGGTAGGAGAGCCTTTTCCTCTACACCTTAGGTGAAGGTGACACAGAGAAGCCTCAGGGAACCCCAGAGAGCCAGCTCAGCATGGAGGACACAGCCCCTCCCTCTGCATTTGATAAGCGACAAATGCCATGAAAATTCCTTAACAGCAAAGAACCAGGAGGTGCTAGGCGCATTTTCCCCCCCTGCTTTAAATGTTCTGCAAATTAAAGGGGGAACACCATGGATTTTCTGCGTTTCTCATCAGATACGTCAGTAGCTCTGGACAATGCTGTTACAAATAGAAGTGCTTACTCCTAGGAAAAAAAAAAAAAAAAAAAAAAGAAAAGAAAATGCTACCCGGGATTGTAGAAACTCACAGGCAGGCTCATGGTGCTCCAAGATAATCAAGAATAACACAAAATGTTTTGTCCTAAGATCCCTTTCACAAGTTCTTCCCCTGCAAAAAAAAAAAAAAAAAAAAAAAGAAAAAAAAAAGACTCTAATTTTCTTTACTGAAGGCTCCTCTCTCGGTTGGGCTTCCTTCAATTAGGCGAGCAGGCATCGGACTGTGGCCTGCCCCAATTCCAGCGCAGCACCACAGTCTAGCTGGCGGATACTTTCTAGTTGGTTCCACCGGGGTGCTTTCCCTTTACCTGGAGCTTTTCTTTCTTTAATTAGGGCTGCTGTTGAGATCTGCAAGCTGTGCTGGGTGAACTCTCAGTGCTTCACTAGCACATTTCAAAAATGTTTGCTGCTCAAGGTCTTTATACCCACAAGGGGCAGTGGGTAACTGTGTTCAAACAGGAACTTGGGAGAAGGCTGCTCCAAGGTTTTGCTACCATTTGTGGAGTAACAGAGCTATCATTCTTGGCCAAGGTATTCCATTTTATTAGCAGAGTTTGACATGTCGATTTAGGGAAATTGGCCAAAGTTATGGCAAATGGTGATTAGTATCTCTGCCAGATATCTATTAAGAATCTACAATAAAAAATGATGGCACTGTGGCACAGTGGGTTAATTCTCTGCCTGTAGCGCTGGCATCCCATATGGGTGCCGGTTCTAGTCCTGGCTGATCCTCTTCCGATCCAACTCTCTGCTATGGCCTGAGAAAGCAGTAGAAGATGGCCCAAGTGCTTGGGCCCCTACATCCATGTGGGAGACCCAGAAGAAGCTCCTGGCTCCTTGCTTCAGATTGGCTCAGCTCCGGCCATTGCAGCCATCTGGGGAGTGAACCAGCAGATGGAAGACCTCTCTCTCTGTCTCTACCTCTCTCTGTAATTCTTTCAAGTAGGTAAAATAAATCTTTAAAAAAAATTTAAAAAAATGAAAAAAGAAGTGCTATGATTATGATAACATAATAGGATTGGCTAATACAGCCTGGTACAAGGAAACTAACCTAGATTTAGATTTTGAACTGTAGGTACTCACAAATATATATAATAATCTAATGTCCCTAATGACTGAATTCTTGGCACAAATTATTTCATGTTTCCCTCACATGGACTTAAATATGTTAAAATCCTCAGTTGGATCTTGATCACTATAGCATTTATAGGAAAAGGGGTTCTGAATTCCAAATAAGTTCACAAATAAACAGAACTCATTCACGTCTGGGTACTGACCTGTGTTTCTGGATTTTAAGCTTGATACTTGAATGTAAGTGCAAAAAGAAATAGAAGCAAGGAAATACGAGAGTATCCCACCTGTCTGATGTGATCTTGCAATAAGCTTTGTACTAATGTGTTTTTTTTAAAAAAAAAGATTTATTTATTTGAAAGGCAGAGTTACAGAGTGAGGGAGAGACAGAGAGAGAGATCTTCCATCTACTTACTGTTTCACTCCCCAAATGGCTTTGATGTCCTGGGTTGGATCAGGCTGAAACCAGGAACCAGGAGCTTCTTCCAGGTTTCCCACATGGACAAGGGTGCAAGGACTTGGGCCATGATCCACTGCTTTCCCAGGTGCATTAGCACGGAGTTGGAGTGGAAGTGGAGTAACCAGTACTTCAATCTGTGCCGATATGGGATGCTGGTGTTGCTATGCCACAGTGCTGGCCCAGTACTATAGTTTTATTTCACATGAGAAGCAACTATAAAACTTCACACAGACAAATAGAGGAAGGGTGATTGGTAAATGTGATGTCATCATTTTTTTTGAAGATTTTATTTATTTATTTGGGAGATAGAGTTACAGACAGTGAGAGGAAGAGACTGAGAAAGGTTCACTCCCCAGATGGCTGCAGTGGCTTTAGCCGAGCTGATCCGAAGCCAGGAGCCAGGAGCTTCTTCTAGGTCTCCCACATGGGTGCAGGGGCCCTAGGACTTGGGCCATCTTCCACTGCTATCTCAGGCCACAGCAGAGAGCTGGATTGGAAGAGGAGCAGCGGGCGTCCACATGGGATGCTAGCGCCTCAGGCCAGGGTTTTAACTTGCTGTGCCACAGCCTGGACCCCCACAGCACTTCTTTTTAAATACTCCTCCAAGAAAGCACCACTGAGTAATCCCACATAATTACATTTTACTCATGATGTTACTTAACTTTATTAGAAACAATATAACCAAGCATATTTGCTGTGTATCTGATGCTATGCAACCCTAACTGGTAGCCACTCTTCCATTCTCCTTTGTTGCAGAACATGAAGTAATGGATAGAAAAGGGTGAATCTAAAACAACGAAAGAAGCCCTATTAGTCACACCAATAATTGATTGGCTTAGGGGTTGGCATGTGGTTCAATGATTCAGTTCTAGTCACACTCAAGAGGAGGTCCCCATGTGATTCAATGATTCAGTTCTAATCACACCCAAGAGGAGGTCCATTTAGAGATTCTTGAAACTCTGCCCCATCCCATCTTTAAAAATAGAGAAGAAACAAAGCAGTAATCTCTTTTCTTTGGGAACATATTGTGTCTCTATAGTCATGGTACCTGGGACTGTGGCAGCCTTTTTGGAAGGATAGGGTGTAAAGGAAAATGCTGGGATTTTGCCTTCTTTCAAACATAATGGTAGTTAATACCTCCATCTACTTAAGTTTTTGCAATGTGTGTATATATATTGGGCATTCACTGTTGACAGCACATAATCTTCTTACTTAGAGCTTTAGTGATATTTTAGCTGCACTATTTATTCAGCATGAAGGAAAGTCCTCAAAACTAACACACTGGAACAGTTCCTCTGTTACCTTGAGTAAGGTCAGTGTGAGAATGGGTCTCTGTCAGCGTGCTGGGGTAGGAGAGCAGGAAAAGGAGAGTGCACTGCACAGGCTTCTCCTGAATCGTATATGCACTGTGGGTGTTCACCTCTGCGCGCACTTCCAGCCATTTGTTCATCTAACTGGGATGATAATTGTCTCTTGTATACAACAGGGAAAATGGAAATTCAAATTATAATGAGAGGCCCTTTCCCCTTTTCAGGCTATTATTGACAAGGCCATTGTTGAGGGTGTGGGAAAAGAGGCATTGCTACAGTTTACATAAAGGAAACTGAATTGCTATGAGTTGAAAATTAGAAAATTAAATTTCTGTTGTTCTTAACCCAGCAATTCTACTTCCAGTAATGTTTCCCATGGACATACTCTACATATCCACGGAGTGCATACTGAGGTGTTGCTGTAGTTATTATTTATGGTAGCAAAACAGTTGCTTATTTATTATTTAAGATCTCAATATTAATAACAAGGGTTACTTGTTATTTGTTTAAAGACAACAATATTTTTACCTTTGGAAATGAGATGTCAAGAACTTGGAAATTCATGAAAAAGATAAATGTCTAATTAATTCTTGATAACTAACTGAAAGCAATGATTGTGAATGTTGTTACATTTCTATTTATAAGCAGTGTGACTTACTTCTCTAGGCAACTGTGAACTCATTTGTGAAGTTTTGTTTTGTTTTTAGTAAAAAAATAGCCTTCAATTCTTTAAATAAATTTTTAATTGTGGTAAGGGCACTTAACATGAGATCTACCTGTGTAAATTTTTCATTGTAAGACACAGTTCTGTTGACACTGGGCACAACGATGTATGGCAAATCTCTAGAGCTTGTTCCTCTTGCAGTACGGAAACTTCACACCTACTGAACTGCAACTCCCCATGTCCCATTCCTTCCAGCTCCCAGCAACTACCACGTCATTCTGTTTAGTCTCAGTTCTTTAAAGAAGACATAGTGTCTTCTACTTATGGAATTATGACAGTCCAGGGGTTCTGAAACATCTCAAAAATATTTTTTCAATAATTGCATAAAAATAACAAGTACTATTTTTATGCGCAGCTGAGGGCTTTGGAAATTCCAACAAAATATGGATGAATTTACCTCGACCTTTTAAGAACTATATTAAAAATCAATGACGTGGGGGCTAGCTCTGTCAACATCAAGTCCCATTATAAATGTGTCTCACTAATACAGTATAAGATTTGTGCAACATTGGCAATATGAGCAATGAACTAGAACTGGAAAGAGATCCTGTGCACATAAAATTTTGTTGTATGCTGATAATGGAGGAGGTCATTCAGGGGGTGATTGTTCTGTGAGTCTAAAACTGCTCTGAAAAAGTCTAACAATAACAACAAAGAATCTTGATGAATGACAGAATGGCTTTACAGTTCTGTGGGGAAGGGATGTTTTTTTCTCACATGTTTGATGATGGGAAATTTGGTTATGAATATACAAAAAATAAGAAAGAAGATTCCTAGCTTATACTGTATTTTTAAAAATGAGCTCCATGGGGCTGGCACTGTAGCACAGTGGGTTAAAAGCACTGGCATCCCATATGGACGTTGGTTCTGGTCCCAGCTGGTCCTCTTCCAATCCAGCTCTCTGCTATGGCCTGGGAAAGCAGTGGAGGATGGCTCAAGTCCTTGGGCCCCTGCACCCACATAGGAGACTCAGAAGAAGCCTCTGGCTCCTGTCTTTGGATCTGTGCAGCTCCGGCTGTTGTGGCCGTCTAAGGATTGAACCAGTGGATGGAAGACCTCTCTCTGTGTCTCTACCTCTCTCTGTAACTCTGTCGTTCAAATAAATAAAATAAATATTTAAAAAAATAAAATAAAAATGAGCTCCATACATACTAGTGACTAGAATATAAGTAAGAATGAAAACTTTTAGAACTCTTAAAAACTTATTTGAGAGTCAGAGTCACACAGAGAGAACTCTCATCTGCTGGTTTATTCCCCAAATAGCTACAACTCAGGGCGGGTCAAGTGAAAGCTGTGATCTGGGAATCCAATCTAGATCCTCCCACATTAATGGCAGGGTTCTAACTAGTTGAGCCATCACCTGACCTCCTAAGGTGCACATTAGCAGGCATTGAGAGTGGAATTGAAAGTGGAAATTGGACCCCTACCTGGGCTTTCTGATATGGGATGTGGGCATCTCAACCATTAGGCTAAATGCCTGCTCCAAGAGTAAAAACTTTCAGAAAAGTGAGGATGTTATCTCCATGGCATGAGGCACAAAAAGAAATATTTGTATGACCCATAAAGTCTAAATGAAGAAGGAAAATTGGTAAATTTTATCATATTCTTTCATATTCAAATTAAACTCTACTGTACAAGAAAAAAAGAGTACTCCAAGTGAAAAGATGAGCAGAGACTTAGAGATGATAACTATAATGTATTAAAACTATTAATAACTATCTGTGTAAAATATAATTACCAGAAGATACAAACAACTCATATTTGAAGAACCTTGAATATATGCCCATTTCACTACTAATCAGTAAAATCCAAATCGGATCAGATTATTTTGATTAGCTTAAATGATAAGATTGGTAAAATTGAGTTTTTTTGAGGATGAATTGTTATGGAGAAAGTTGAACCAAAATACTTTCAAAAGACTTTAAAGTATGAGTTGACTGAATGATTTGGAAATATCTAATAAGATTTAAGATCTTGTATCTACTCCCAGTTATAGTTACATTAGAGAAAATATTGGCTATAACTTTACAGAAGCAGTAAATGAACTCTCACAGGAGTAATATTTGCAATAATCAAGAAACTAGGGGCAATATAACCCTTCATTAAAGAATATATAAATAACTTGAAGTATAGTCATGTGACTAGAATACCATAAAACACAAAAATTTACTGACTGTTGCATACATTAATATGAGTAACTCAGAACATAATATTTTTGAATGAAAATTATGTATTATATTATGGCATTTTTTAAAGTTTAAAAATATACAAAATACATTATATACATATATACCTATACTGACACATAGGTTGTCTTTGCTTTGCACAGTTCTGATAAGCACAAATTTCAGTTACCTTGATTTAGTTAATTATACCAGTCTCCCAAAAATATGATCCAAATTTCAGTTACCATGGCACATTAAGACTAATTACATAAAGCATAAACATCATTATGTAGATGCATGATGTTCCAGTCTCATTGCTACTTCTTCTACCCATAAACACCACATCTGTGATAGGTGTGCATCATTATCAGGGATCAGTCACATCACTTCTTTCAAAGTCTGTGTGTGAATGATCATGGTACATCTATTATTCTTTGTAGGCACTGATAGCAAAGTGTGTGGTTGTGCTGCCTTATTGATTCCCACGGATTAAACCTACGTGGTGTTTTATAAAAGGGTCACTGGCAAGAGGGAGGTGGACAATTAAAATAAAAGTGCATCAAGAAACAAGCTGGTCACGAAAGGTGAACTGAACGTAAATGAAAATACAGGTGAAGCAGAGGACGGTGCTGGTGTTTGAGAGACTCTAGATCTGCGCTGAGAAACTTAATGATGCAAACAGATCTACACAAATGAAGAAAGTGGTTATGACAAAAAGCAGAATGAAACAAAAATATCCCAGAGACAGCAATGTACAATACAACATGTAAAAGGAATTTTCAAAGATTCTTCATGATGTTGAAAATACAAAAGATAAATTTTTGGAAGCTGATCCCAACTTAGAAAGGAATACAAGAAAAAACAATGCTTAATTTGTATCGTAAGTTGCATGCTGAGAAAAGGAAGGGAAGCATTGTTCCAACTACTACTAGTAGGTTTGTTACCCAGAAATAAAGCAATGTAATCTCAACGCTTCTAATGTTTTAAAATACAGTGTGTCAAGTAAACATTAGCTTTACTACGTTTTTCTTTTCTTTTCTTTCCTTTTCTTTTAATTTATTTGACAGATAGAGTTAGACAGTGAGAAAGAGAGACAAAGAGAAAGGTCTTCCTTCTGTTGGTTCACCCCCTAAATGGCCACTGCGGCCGGAGCTACACTGATCTGAAGCCAGGAGCCAGGTGCTTCCTCCTAGTCTCCCACACGGGTGCAGAGGCCCAAGCACTTGGGCCATCCTCCACTGCCTTCCCCAGCCACAGCAGAGAGCTTGACTGGAAGAGGGGCAACCGGGACTAGAACCCGGCCCCCATATGGGATGCCAGCGCCGCAGGTGGAGGATTAACTAAGCGAGCCACGGCACCGGCCCAGTTTTTCTTTTCTTATATATTCATCATGGTGATGAGCTTTTAATATTTTGACAAAATGTTTAAGGTCACAGAACATTTGTAATTTTTGCCACTGATTATTAATATTTCTTTGAATGGTTGCATCTTGCACATCTATTTTATGTCCTACTACTTGTATAAAGCAAAGAGAATATATCTATATGTATTGCCCACATATATGTACATGTTACTTCAAAAGTTCATGGGAAAAAAAAAGATTAAATATAAGTTTATTTGTGGGGGAAATATCTTTTAAGATATATGTATGTATTTGAAAGGCAGAGTGACAGAAAGAGTTCATTCATCCACTGGTTCCCTCCTCAAATGCCTGCATCAGTCAGGAATTCCAGGTGCCTGGAACTCCTTTTTGGTCTTCCAAGTGGGTGACAGGGACTCAAATGCGTGGACCGTCATTTACAGGAAGCTAGATTAGAAGTCAAGTAGCCAAGACTCAGATTGGCACTCTGATACAGGATGCAGGCTTCCCTAGCAGCAGCTTAACTCATTGTGCCACAATGTCTGTCCTCCAAAAAACTTTTGAAATCCACATATATCAGGGATCTTCAAAATGTTCATGGAAAATATGTGTTATGAAAAAGCTATGCATGAATTTCAAAATTTTTTTTTACTAAAAAATCTTTTATTTCCATCTTCCATGAGCCTTTTGAAGAACTATCAAATATGACATATAATATAAACATAATAAAATATTAAATATGCACGTGAATAACAAATGACCAGTTTGGTGTACTATAATTCCCTTTGAAATATACAGAAAATATGATTAAGGATAGATACACAGAGGGCTTCAACTGTATTTGCAATTTTTTCAGCATTCAAGTTAATTTGTATTGACAGTTTGAGTTAGGTGTAGGAATTGAGAAAAGCTTAGGCTCTAATTATTAATTCCTTATATACTTAGTACCGCTTCTAATTTAGGAGCTGCTTCTGAAAAATGTTAATCACAGCTGAATTTAAAGAGTATTTGGGAAATGGGGTAATGTTATTTATAAGTAGTCCAACATTGTAAATCTACAGAAAATATAAAAGGATTTGTCTTTGTGGAATTTTAAACAAAGAACAAGCAGCAAAAGCTATTGAAGTAGGTCCAGTACCATAAAAGAAAAAACTAAAAAAAAGTATCCAGTATTATAAAGAATAAAACTTATTTGCAATATTTCAGTTTCTCAAGAACTCTGAATAAAACCTGGCCTATTTCCTGAAACATGAAAGATATGCCCATCCTAGTTTTAAGAGTGGCATTGAGTACGTCTTAAATATTTAAAATAGATATAGTTGAAGTAAAATGAAACAAATGACAGCTTTGTTAGGCTAAAGAGTTTACTATGGACAAACACCATGAGCATCTGCAGAATGGAAAGATTGAGATCTGAGGGCTCTGAGGCAGAAACTACTGAACTCCAAAGCAACTTTCAAAGAAAATGACCAAAAAAATACTGGAGAAGAGTTGAAGTCTGCAACTTACCTGAGCCAGATCAAAGAGGGAGAGGAGCCCAGCAGATGCAGAGAGCCCAACTCCCAGATCAAAAGCAAGGAAAACATCTCAGACAGATGACGTTAAAGAAGAACTTTCGGAAATTTCCAAAGAAAACAGGGGTGCATTTCACAGTCACAGATGTCTTAACAGGGTTTCTAATTTCCTCGGATTTAGAATTCTCTACAGAAGAGGGCAAGTGTTATGGAGACAGTCCTTTCTTAAAAACAATAGGAAACTTAGAAACAACATAGAGACACACAGTGGGAGAAGAAGTTGCAGCATTGAGAGGGCTAACTTTCAGAGAAAGGAGAGGAAAAGGGGGAGGAGAGAGGAACTAGGTACTGAGAGGGAAGGGAGTGGGAGATCTTTGACATTATTCTGTCTCAGATAACTTTTCAGGCCAGTGGCTATACAGTCATAGCATAAATTCTATTGGTAGTCATTGAAAATATTCCAGCTTTTGTAATGTTTTTAATGTTTTATCTTGTAGTGGCTGCTATTTGAAAATTCTTTTATTATTGCTATTGTAAGCCCAAAATGTTTTAGTGGAAGAAAAAGAAATAATAGCCATGTCAAAAAAGAAGCAAACCTTTCTAGAAAATGTGAGTAATAACAGGAATCCTGGAAAATGCAACTAGCCTCTTGACTTAGGTTGTCAATCTTGCAAGTTCACTGAAAAATCTTTAAGGAAAAAATATGAGCTCCAGAAAGCCCGCTGTTTCTTTGATTATAAGCTACTAACAGTGAGGAAATAAAACAGTACCTGCTCAACTAGCCCCTTCTGGTCCACTTACAGGCTGCTAATGTGATTTCAAGAACTAACTCTGCTTGAACTCAGAAGCCACTCTTGAAGCACGTCAGACTTTATGGGTTTTAGGATGCTCACCATGAAGGAATGCCCCAGGGAGATCTTAGTATCCTGCTGCTGGGTTACAAGAAAGTCACAAAGGAATCTCAGACATGAGAAACAAAACATGTATTTCTAGCTTTAAAGCATCCCAATTTATGCACTAACAGAGGCAAGTTTCCGTTATTCTAAGGAACACTGTAGCATGGTCATTTTCTTTAGTAGGGTAAACAAATTGTAGACCTGGGATTCCTTTCCTATGGCTGCTGTAACTAATTACTACAATTTCAGTGGCTTAAAACCATATAAATTGATCATCTGTTGTGTAAGTCAGCTGACATGAGTTTCAAAATTAAGGTGACAGCAATGTTGCAGGGGAGAGTCCCTTGCTTTGGCTTTTCATCTTCCAGAGGCCACCTTCATCCTGTACTTATGGTGTCTTGGGTCCCTCTTCAAAGCCAGCAAGAATGGGTTGAGTACTCACATCACATCCTTTTGATCTGTCTCTTCTGCCTCACCCTTCCATATAAAGATCAATGAAATCTGATTGGACATACCCAGCAAACAAGGATAATCTCCCCATTGAAAATCCTTAATTTAACCACGTCTGCAAAAATCCCTTTTGTCATATAGAGTAACATAGTCACAGGCTTTGAAGATTAGGATGTGGGCATCTTTGACAGTACTCTGTTTCAGGTATCTTTTCAAGCCACCAGCTGTGCAGGAATTCAGGATCCTAGTACAAGACCTAGAGGTTTTATTGTATCATGAAGCTAATGAGAGCAGAAGGCAAGTAAACTCACTCTTTACTTTTTTCTGGTGTTTTGAGTGATGATATCAAGAAAGCCAGCATCTTACCCTGAAACAAAGTGTGGAGCAGTGCAATCACTATGACCACTTTCTCACCATCGATACGATCTACCCTAGAGCACCAACTTGGTAAAGTCTCGTGGTCAGTTCTTGTGGTACGTAATCCACACTGAGAATAAATGAACTTTGTGTGTTGCCAAAACCAGCCTCAAATTTATGTTCCCGGAGATTCGGTGAGAAGTTTCATTTTCACATTTCAATATTATTTCCAGCCAGAAGGGCACATAAATCTGTAGTTTCAGGGCTTTGGATGCAGTCTAGCTTATAATGAGACAGATTGTTTCTATATTGTCAATGTAAAAGACCGCTTACACGGGAGAATATCATACTTCCCTACAGAAGCAGTGCAATTTATTTATCTGAACTTTAAAAATATGATATTTCGACTGTGGTAGACTATTGAGGCAATTGAAGCAATCCCCCAAGTCCAATGAAAAAGCCCTATATTTTCTGAATTTACTCTGTTTTGTTGATAGCATTTGGATGTCTTTTGAAATGTGTTTACTTGTTAAAAGACAGGCACAATTTTCCATCAATAAGCTCACAAGGAGTAGAGATTAAATAATGAAATGTATAGTGAGCGTGTATTGCATGTTGTTGATTCCATGTTGCAAGAGCAACTCAACTGCTTGTCTCAGAGGCTGTTCCAAGTATATTTTTCTGCAAAAATCGCCCTTAGAAATGACTGCTTCCTCCTGTTTATTTAAGGCAAATCAGAAGTACAGATGAATCTTCACAAATGTGTGAGCCAACTATGTAACCAATTAAGAAATATTTGCTAGAATGTTCCATGTATTACATGATGCTGATGGCCTGGTGCTCAATGAAGCTTATTCCCTGACTTGAATATACAAATTACTGGGAACATGGGGCTGGCACCGTGGCTCACTTGGTTAATCCTCTGCCTGCGGCACCGGCATCCCATGTGAGCGCCGGTTCTAGTCCCGGTTGCTCCTCTTCCAGTCCAGCTCTCTGCTGTGGCCCAGGAAGGCAGTGGATGATGGCCCAAGTGCTTGGACCCTGCACCCGCATGGAAGACCAGGAGAAGCACCTGGCTCCTGGCTTCTGATTGGCGTAGCTCTCGCTGTGGCAGCCATTTAGGGGGTGAACCAACAGAAGGAAGACCTTTGTCTCTGTCTCTCTCTCTCACTGTCTAACTCTATTTGTCAAATAAATTTTAAAAAAATTACTTGGAACACCTTACTAGAGCATTGAGTGAAATTATTTGAATTGCCCACTTTCATGAAAGAGCAGAGTATAATTTAAATATTTCCATCAATTCTCCCCCCAACCTGGAACATATCATAAAGAACAAACCAAAGACAAAAAATAAAAATGATTACCATTAACCTTGCAGCATCTAGTTTATGAAGTCTAACTCTGGCTTTAGTTCTCTAGGACATAAAAGTTACAATGAAGCTTATTTGCATAAAGTGTAGGCTATTTCTCATGAAGATTATTATTTTTTTTATTTGGTGACACAAATAGTCTTGCTGTCACAGGTTTATGACACTGCTCGCTCTGTCCCCCAGCCCAACCCAGAGTCTTCATAAACTTACTGCTTAGAGAGCATCATTTATTCAACATGGACATGTACAGATTTTTTAGAAATGGGTTCATCATTTTGTGCTCTATGTTATGTTCATTTTTTCCAAGACCAGATGTATACATAGGATTTTAAAAAGGTGATACAGACTTCAAGCCAGTGCTATCTAGAACGGTCATGGACTCTCGCGAGAAGTTATTGAAAGCAATGGTTTCCCAGGGAGTATGAACCCCAGGAAAAGAAGAGCTATAGGATTACAGTTAAGTGCGCAGGCTCAAGTGAAACCATTTTTGAAAACAGTGGCAATTGGATTAAAACAAAGGTCTCTTCAGTAGCAAAGCAATAATACTTCTAAACCATTTTTGAAAGCAGTGGCAATTGGATTAAAACAAAGGTCTCTTCGGTAGCGAAGCAATAATACTTCTAAATCGTGCTGGGCTACTGAAGCAGCAGAACACCGTGCTCATTGGAAAATAGGGACCCTCAGAAGCTATCAGCTCTTTCAGATCAATTTATGATAAAGTCCTCCATGGATCATATGTTCCTAAAATAAGATTAAGCTTTTTGAGGAAAGATATTGGTATGATGCAGCTTCACCTTTAGCCCCAATTTTCTAGTTTATGGCATCTACACATTCCTCTTGGTGCCATTAAGCTATTCAAATGCCCTTCAGCTTCTACCCCTTCCTCCACTGTCTGCAGGGTCAGTGAGCAGGCTGCATAGCAGGGCTTCAGGAAGAGAGCACAGCAGCACTTGTTCGCACTTTAGGAGATGCAGCAATTACACGGCAGGAGGGACCCTGGGAAGTTGGCACAACAGCCCTTATTCTCTGTTGCTATGGATCAAATGTGTGTGCTCCCCCTAACTTCACACTGGACCATAATCCTCAATGGGACAGTGAGATGAGGTGGGACCTGTAGGAGGGGATTAGGTTATGAGGGTGGAGCCATCATGGATGGGATTAGTGCCCTGAAGAGAAGGGGACTCCAGGTGCAGCTGTCTTGGTACAGCAGGTTAAGCCACTTATTGGAGTTCCAGTACAAGTCTTGGCTACTCTGCTTCCAGTCCAGAATCCTGTTAATGCATCCTGGGAAGTAGCAGATGATAGCTCAAGTACTTGGGCCTTGACACTCACATGGGAGACCTGGATGGAGTTTTAGGCTCCTGGCTTTGGTCTGGTCCATCCCCTGTTTGTTAGTATTTTGTGGGTAAGCCAAGTGATGGGAAATTCCTTCTCTCTCTCTCTTTGTCTCTCTCTCTCTCTTGCTTTGCATTTCAAGTAGATGAAAATAAATGAAATATACATTTTATTTAGAAATGGAACTCCAGAGAGCTCAGTTGCCATGTGAAGATGCAGGAGAAGTCATCTGCAACCTGGAAGAGAACCCTCACCAGAACCCGATGGTGCTGTCACCCTGGCCTTGCACTTCCAGCCTCCGAAACTGTGAGAGAGAAGTTTCTGTGGTTTATAAGTCACTTAGTCCATGACATTTTGTTATGGCCACCCACAATAATGAAGACAGTAAGTTATCAAGAAAATCTGCAATTTTTCCTTTGGAGATAATACATAAGGAAGACCAGAACATGGTCCATTTAGGGATATTTTCCCTCAAGATGAGAATGCAGAATTCAGGTTTTTTTAAGTTCAGTGGACTTGGGTTTGCAACGCACATATACCTGCTTTTGTAGCTACCTCTATTAGCTAACAAAGAGGAGATAGATGTTCAATTAAAGATTCATTGCTGGGAATGAATCTATAATAGTGCCGATGATGGCAGTATAGATAGGATGATGTGAGTCATGTGGGGCAAAATAAGATAGCTAAAAAGGGGAGAAGGTACACTCCAGAGGTAGAGCCGTGGGAAATTCATGAAAGGAAGCCCAGGGGAGCAACAGAGCCTGGGCAGGTCTACACTGAAAGAGCAAATAAGAAAGAGAAGGGGCAGAGAATCAGACCAGGGAGGTTGGTGCCAACCCTATGTGGACCAGGTGAGATGGGAAATTGCAAGTCCACAGAGCTGCAAACAGTAGTGGGAGGGTGCGCTTGGCAAATTGCTTTTGAAGTTCCATGCAAGAAAAAAGAGCAAGTATGGAGGAACAAATAAAAAGGCCAGCAACCCTTGTCCATCTCCCTCCCTCTCACCCCCCCCCCCAGAAACCTGTAGCCAGCTGGGAGAAATCATTTTGTTTGTTTACAGTTTTGAATGTAAGCAGGAGACTGCTGCCTTGCCTCCTGTGCACATGTTTATCAATAGCACACCACACCCCCACCCAGGAAAAATAACAACATTTCAGAAGAATTTCTTCCCCACCACGCAAGCTGTACAACAAGGAGAAGTCCTGACTATCAAAAACAAGCCTGCTCCCACCAGTATTCAGAAGTGAGCTGGGCTCCAGTAGGCAGGGCTCCATGCACTGGAGCTCTTACCTGCCTCCATCATGACTGAGAAGTGAGCCAGGATCAATTAGGCAGGGCTCTGTGCTTCCACTTGCAAAGTATAGACCCACAGCAGCTCATAACAGATGGAAACCTCACCACAAGAAAGTCTCCAAAGGCTAGAGGTGCAGTTTGTTAAGCAAGGTGCTATAACTCTGAACATGCCAGAGACTAACACCAGGGCAATCCCACAACTGTGAGGAAAAAGACAGGTCACACCAAGAGAAGTGAACAACTCCTCTAATCAAGAAACCAGAGGAAAACTACAAAGCCCCATGGGAGCCTTACACTGGATACCTGTGCCACCCTGGAATACTGAATAGAGCACCCAGGCTACATCCAGCATGCACCTCTTGGAACTCACCAAAAGTATAAATGTCCCACTAAATCACAGAGACAGAAATTAAAGAGCAAAGCAACCAGACAAAAATAGAAAAAAAAATACACAAATGCTGAAAAACAAAGAAAAAGTCCTAAATAAGAATAAGGAAGACACGATGAGCCCCCAAAGGAATACTATAACACAACAATAATAGAAGGTGAAGATGAAAAGATCAAGGATATGCCAGAAACAGAATTCAGCAAATTAGTCATCAGATTACTTAGAAGTAATCAGAAGCAAATTCACAATCTAATTGGAAAGTTCTCCCATGAAATTAAGATATTAAAGAGAAGTCAGAATGAAATGCTAGAAATGAAGAATTCAATAGATCAAACAAAAAATGAAGTTTTCGGAAAGCCTTAACAACAGAATAGGTGAGACAGAAGAAAGAATACCAGAACTAGAAGACACATTTCTGGACGCATTAGAGTCAGACCAAAAGAAAGGAGAAATAAGAAAACTAAAAACACTGTTGGAGATCTATAAGAAACTATCAAACACCCCAACATATGGATCCTAGGAGTTCTTGGAGGCAAGGAATGAGAGAAAGGATTAGAAGGCTTCTTAATGAAATAATAACAGAAAATTTCCCCAATCTGGAGAAAGAAAGAGACATTCAGGCACAGGAAATACACACAGACCTCCCAATAGACATGACCAGAAAAGATCTTCACAACACATTGTAGTAAAACTCTCCAGAGTAAGACATAAAGAAATGAACTTAAAATGTGCATGAGAGAAATACCAAATCACATTCAAAGGAACCCCAATTAGACTCACTACAGCCTTGTCATCAGAAACCCTACAGGCAAGGAAAGAATGGCAAAATATATTCCAAGTCCTAAGAGAATAAAACTGTCAACCCAGATACTGTACCCTGCAAAGTTCTCATTTATGAATGGAGAAGTAAAGATATTCCATAAGAAACAAAAATTGAAAGAATTTGTAACTAACTTCCCAGCCCTACAAAAGATGCTCAAGGATGTGCTGCACACAGAAACACAGAAATAGGAACATAACTATGAAAGAAGATGAACACAGAAAATGACCCAATAAAAGTATAAAGGTAAGCCAAAGTAAAAAATTAGGACTATTAATGCAAATATGGCAGGCCAAAGTGGATACTTAACAATATTCACCCTGAATGTGAATGGTTTCAACACTCCAGTTATAAGACACAGACTGGCTGAATGCATTAAAAAAGAAAGCCCATCTATTTGCTGCCTACAAGAAACAAATCTCACCAACAAAGATGCTCACAGACTGAAAGTGAAAGGATGGAAAAAGATAATCCATGCTAACTGAAACCAAAAAAAGAGCTGATGCAGCCATTCTAATATCAGACAAAGTATACTTTAACACAAAAGCTATTAAAATAGACAAAGAAAGACACTATATAATGATTAAAGGATCAGGTCAGTAGGAAGAAGTAACTATTATAAATTTATATATACCTAATTACAGGGTATCTGGCTATCTAAAAGAAATGTTTATGGATTTAAAGGGAGATATAGACTGAAATACAATAGAAATGGGGGACTCCAAAACCCCACTTTTAGCAATAGACTGATAAACCAGACAGAAAATCAACAAGGAAATAACCAAATTGACACTATATACCAAATGGACTTAATAGATATCTACAGAGCTGTCCACCTTACAGCCACAAAATACAAATTTTTCTTGCCAGTGAATGGAAGTTTTTCTAGGATTGACAACATGCTAGGCCAAAAAGCAAGTTTCAGCAAATTCAAAAAAATCAAAATCACACCATGCATCTTCTCAGACCACAGTGCAAGAAGGCTGGAAATCAACAAGTCAGGAATATCTGGAACATATGCAAACACAAGGAGAGTGAACAGCTTGCTCCTGAATGAACACATTAGGTCATAGAAGAAATCAAAAGAGAAATAAAAAAAATTTCTGGAAACAAATGAAGAGGACATAAAACATATCATAACTTATGGGATATAGAAAAACTAGTGCTAAGTTTATAGCAATTGATGCCTACATCAAGAACTTGGAAAGGTACTAAATGAATGAGCTATCAATGCATCTCAAGGATCTAGAAAAACAACAGCAAACCAAAGCCAAAACTAGTAGAAGGGAAATAATTAAAATTAGAGAAGAAATCAACAAAATTGAAACAAAAAATAAAAGATCAGCAAAATGAAGAACAAGATTTTTGAAAAATAAACAAAATTTACATACCACTGGCTGAACCAATGAAAAAAAGAAGAGAGAAAACCCCAATTAATAAAATAAGAGAAGAAAAAGGAAATTTAACAACATACTTCACAGAAATAAAAAAGAATCATCAGAAATTACTGTAGAGAGCTGTCTGCCAACAAACTGGGAAACCTAGAAGAAATGGATAGATTCCTGGACACATACAATCTACATAAATTGAGTCACGAAGACTTAGAAAACCTAAACAGACCCATAACCAAGAGAGGAATTGAATCAATAATAAAGACCCTCCCAACAAAGAAAAGCCCGGGACCAGATGGCTTCACTGCTGAATTCTGCTAGACATTTAAACTCCAGTTCTTCACAAGTTATTCAAAACAATTTAAAGGGAAGGAATCCTCCTAAATTCTCTCCTTGAATCCAGCATCACCTTAATTCCTAAGCCTGGAAAAATGCAACAGAGAAAGAAAGTTACAGACCAATTTCCCTGATGAGCACAGAAGCAAACATCCTCAACAAAATTCTCACCAATTGAATCCAACAACACATCAGAAAGATCATTCATCCAGACCAAGTAGGATTTATCCCTGGTATGCAGGTATGGTTCAACATTTGCAAATCAATCAACATGATACACCACGTTAACAACTTGAAGAACAAAAACCACAGGATTGTCTCAATTGGCACAGCAAAAGCATTTGATAAAATACAACACCCTTTCATGATGAAAACTCTAAGCAAATTGGGTATAGAAGGAACATTCCTCAATGCAATCAAGGTAATTTATGACAAACTCACAGCCAGCATCTTACTGAATGTGGAAAAATTGGAAGCATTCCCACTGAGATCTGGAGCCAGATAGATGCTATTGGAACTCATAGAAGAGTTTGGTAAAGTAGCAGGATATAAAATCAACACACACACACACAAAATTGAGCAGCCAGCATTGTGGCACAGCGGGTTAAAGCTCTGGCCTGGGGCCAGCTCTGTGGTGTAGTGGGAGTAAAGCCATCACCTGCAGTGCTGGCATCCCATATGGACACCGGTTTGAGTCCCGGCTGCTCTGCTTCCAATCCAGATCTCTGCTGTGGCCTGGGAAAGCAGTAGAAGATGACCTAAGTGCTTGAGCCCCTGCACCCACGTGGAAAACTTGGAAGAAACTCCAGGCTCCTGGCTTCGGATCAGCACAGCTCCGACCACTGAAGCCAGTTGGGGAGTGAGCCAGCAGATGGAAGACCTCTCTCTACCCCTACCTCTACCTCTACCCCATCCCTACCCCTACCCCTACCTCTACCTCTACTCCTACCCCTATCCCTACCCCTTCCCCTAACTCTACCTCTACCACCTCTCCTCTGTGTAACTCTGACTTTCAAATACATAAATAAATCTTTAAAGAAATAAATAAATACATACTGATGGACACTGTGGATTCAAAAGGCTTCCATAGCCTTGGCAGCTCATCAAGAGCCTTGGGTGATCAGTAACGTCATACATAAGAGTGTTAATTGTTAAATTGACAACAGGAGTCAATGTGCACTTACTTCCCATGTAGGACCTCTGTCTTCAATGAGTTGTATTACGAGAAGTAACTATAAGATTTGTTTTTAAAAAGTTTTGTGTATGTGTGTGCATTTGTGTTATGTGCAAATTGATGAATTCTTTACTTAGTATAGAGCTGGTCTTCTGTGTATAAAGTTAATTGAAAATGAATCTTAATGGAGAATGGGACTGGGAATGGGAGAGGGAGGAAGTGGAGGGGTGGGAGTGGATGTGGGAGGGTGGGTATAGTGTAGTGGGAAGAATTGCTATATTCCTAAATTTGTACTTATGAAATTTGTACTCATTAAATAAAAGGTCTTAGGGGAAAAAAAAAAGCTTCGTTCCTGGGACAGGTTGACAGATCTTCTGTGTGGTGTGCTTGCTTCCTGTCTGAAACACTGGGAAAACTTGAGGTCTTTTTCAAAATCAGCCAAACTGTGATAATGAGGTGAAGAGGTTAGAACATTAACCATTTTTTTCTGATGAAAGATGAGCACAATAATTAAATTTGAATGAACAAGGGTAAGAAGGAAACTGTGTTTGTTTCTAATGTTTAGCATAGATGGACCACATAGATGGTCGTTTGTTGTTTTATGAGGTTCCACACAGCAGGGAAAGAAGAAACACCTGGTGTCAGAGCTAAGGGGCCTGTATGAAGGGCCAATGAACGGTTTCTCATTTGTCACAAAATGTATCCACCTTCCACAGCTGAGAGGATGAACACGGTACACACATAACTGAGCTCTGCTCGTTCATGTTTTTAAGACTTAAAAGGCAATTTTGGGGCCGGTGCCGTGGCTCAGTAGGTTAATCCTCCGCCTGCAGTGCCAGCATCCCATATGGGTGCTGGTTCTAGTCCTGGCTACTCCTCTTCCAATCCAGCTCTCTGCTGTGGCCTGGGAAAGCAGCAGAAGATGGCCCAAGTCCTTGTGTCCCTGCACCAACATGGGAGACCAGGAAGAAGCACCTGGCTCCTGGCTTCGGATTGATGCAGCTCTGGCCTTGGCGGCCATTTGGGGAGTGAACCAGTGGAAGGAAGACCTCTCTCTCTGTCTCTCCCTCTCACTGTCTGTAACTCTACCTCTCAAATAAATAAAAAAGGCAATTTTAATATATCCTATGTCTAAGGTATACTTCTATGCTTACAATTCCAATCTACAACTCTATAATTTTTGCAAAGCTGTGAATTAAGAAATACCTGTTTAAAAAATACAAGGCTCAATCACACACTAGAAAATGTGTTCTAGGCACAACACCTGAAGAATTTGGGATAATGGAATATTTACTCCATCATGGGTTAAAACATGGGTACTTTAAACTGACAGTACACAAACTACATGCAGAGAGATCTGGTATATTTGCTAGAAGTATAAACTCGTAAACTGCACAACATTTAATTTGCTTTTCATATTTCTAATTCATTCTTGCAGTGGCTTCCGAATTTGATGTTATATCTGATTGAATGAACTTTTCTATGTTATCATAAATTATTTATTGTACCAATTAATAATAAATCATCTTGCTTGGTAATAGATATTTTTGTTAGTTTCATTCAGGAAGTGTGCATGTAATAATGCTGATTGAGCTCAGTATTTGTGCTAGGTACTAATGGAGGCATTGGAGATGCAGAGACACATAGGTAGTTTGATTGCAGGCAATGAAAACATGGATAAGAGTGACTGCTGTGCCTTGGAAGCACGTCTCCTACTTCCTGGCAATTCTGATCTCATCCTTGCACATGAGTGGGACAAGAAATGGTCACAGTATCTGACCTCCCTTTGTACTGCCCTCCTCTAGTCTGGAGCCCTCGCTTTCTTGGGGAAGACGTGTGAAGCAAAATCTTCTCCAGAACTCTTCCTTGTAGCTCTGAGCTTTGGGTCATCTTCATCACCCTTCTACACTGTGTGATGTGTCAGTCAACAGGCCTTCTAACGGCCATTTGTTTTTTCTGAAGGATCTAAGGGTGGGGCCACTGACACATTCCCGTGTTTAGTTCAAGTCTTAATTTCACCTTTATTCCCTCGGTTTCATAGCTGCTTAGAAACAAAGACCTTTATTTGATAGTATATGCACTGTAATTTTTGTCTACATACATAAGAATCATTTCTAATCTTTAAGGTCAAATAACAAAGTAACATTATCTGAATTCTCTCCATGGATAAACCGTTGTTCTGGGCTTCATTGCAGAGATGGACTAAACCCCTCCAAGACTCCAAAAGCACTTACAGCCCAGTGAAGGAACTGAAGTCATACAAGTAAATAATGGTGCTGGGCTTAGTGTGAGAATTTGAGGATCCTGCTAATATTGTTTATTTTTATATTATTTTTTCTGCTAAAAATTTGTTGGGCAAGACTGTGTGATTTAGCTGAATTTTTCTAGCTGATTGAGGTATTTTTATAAGATAAATGATTATCATAATAACAAGATTGTGATTGCTGGTCTGCAGAGCTGGCATTCTTAGCCTAGACAATAGATGGCCTTCAGAGTGTTTCGAATCCTTCTGAAATTATGTGCAAAATTTTGTGCTTATATGAAAATGTGCATTTTTCTAGCAATAGAGATTAGACAGAAGGGAAATCTTAACTAAAGCAAAAGTAAAGAGCCATTGAAATTCTTGATTTAAATATGTATGCAGTCTATCAAAGCTTTATGAAGTTCTTATCAAAATTTTGCTGTCATTTTGAAAAAGCATATGTTTGTTTTCCCACCGTGAAAGGCACATGGCAAGGGTGAGATGGTGAACTGAAGGCAAAAACATAGTTAAACTCTCCAGTTATCAGTACCTGGATGAAATTTGGAGATGTTCTGTTTTTCTCATAATGATGAATCATACATGCAGCTAATTATAGTGAAGATAGTATCAATCCATGGAAAGAGAATTTGTGAACGTAATGGCCTTTTTTAGTAGCACAATTATTTTTTCAGGAGTAGACTTTATAGGCATAAAATGACTTACATTTAATAAAAAATGTACATAGATAATGTCATTCATTTGGAAGACCATGAAATATAAAGTGAATGTGACTTAATGAATGATTAAGCTTATTTCTGAACAAAAACCAATGGATGAGCCTTATTTAATAGCTGAACTGTTAAAAAATACCAACTTGAAAATGATAGGCCAGACCATCTGCACAAATATCATTGTAACCTTCGATGATAGTATTTTTAAAAGTTCATGGAAAATTGAATAAAAATTTAAGCTCTTTTTAATGCATGCTTTGGAAATTCATGTAGGGGTTTTTCATAACATACAATTTTCACAAACCTGTTAAAGATTCCTTGTATATGCAAAGATGTAAAAATCTTTCTGAAAACAAGTACCTAAATAGAAGGCATAGTAGATACTTCGCTTATAAAAAGATAGCTGAAACTCTCATTAATCCAGATACATATTAACATACAGCTCGCCTACAGTCCAATACATATAACTCTCCATTTATCTGCATATATGATTCCTTGTGTTATGCTATTCCTTAACTGGCAACTCTTACTGCAATTTTAACAGTAACTACCAAGTTTTGTTAGAGTCCAAAGCCCATGGATTACAAGGCACTAAATGGTGAATCTTAACAATGGTGAATGTGGTGTTCTCAGCGACAGTGATGTGATGGGATTTTCCACACTGGACCCCGGCTGGCTGGTCACTCCTGTGAAATCTGAGCAAATGCTGCTGGAAGGATGTCCTGAGCAAAGAGCTGTGCTGAGCACTGGACTGAAGGCCAAGCAGGAGAAACAGCAGAGAGGCTGTCAGGAAATCCTGTTTTCTGCTGCACTTTCCAGATGCTCCGTGGCCAGTGCTGCAGGTTGAAGAGCATCTCCCTGCCTCCCAAATTCACGTCTACTCAGAATCTCAGAGTGTGACTGCATCTGAAAACAGGGTCTTACCTGAAGTGATTAGGTAAGCGTCAAGATGAGCTCATACTCAATTAGCGTGGCCCCAAAATTCAACAAGAGTGTCCTTATGAAATGGAAAAGGACACCTGGATACACAGTGAAGAATGTACTGTGAAGGTGAAGGCAGAGATTGGAATTACACTTCCAAAAGCAAAGGACTGTTAGGAGCCCACGAAATCTAGAGAATTCAAGGACAGATTCTCCGCCAAAGTCTTCAGAGGAAAGATGGCCGTGGTGACACTTCCTTTGAATCTGAATTTCTGGTCTCCCTGAGTTAAGTGAGTGAAACCCCTGCAGTGCAATCCAGCCAGTTTGTGCTAATGTGTCAAGTCAGCCCTAGGAAACGAAAGCAGCCAATATCTTTGCATATGTTTCCAACTCTGCAGCGACCACAGCACTCTAGAGCTTGGAGTCTGTTAGAATGCTGCCAGGGAATCATTCCCTTGTTACACAAAAGGACTGGTTTTCTGGCATAGATCTGGTGCAGGCTTGCTAAACTATAAAGGCTGACAGTGGGTCTACCTGGGTGAAATTCCAACTCTGTCATTCATGATGTGATTTGGGACAGATTACAGGACCTCTAAGATTTCCCATCTATAAAATAAGGGAAAGGATTGATATTACTTTCTCCATACAATACTAGTGAGGATTAAATGAGTTAATCTGTAAAGTGTTTAACTTCACCTGACACATAGTCGACACACAGCAGATGGTCCTATAATCACTATCATAAAATTACTATTATATGATTAGTCTTCTCGTCATTATTCCAGGGTCTCACCATGAAGGGCTCCCTCCTCACATGGGTGGGTTCATCACACTGGGGAGCTCGCAGAAGGTGCTCCCTTCTCTTAAGGGCACTGCCCTACAGGGGGAGGTGAGTGTCCTCCCTGACTGTATCAGATCACACCACTTCACTTTGTTCTTTCAACAGTTCTAAACTGATTTTTGGCTGACAATTTTAAATTGTCCTTTAAATCAGGAACACAGCCTGCTGCTGGCGGAGTTGAAAGGACTACCTGAACTGTGCCTGCTTTCTACAATTAGGAAGTCGCTGCCTAGCTTCCTAGGCTGCTTTAACAAAGTCCCACCAACTGACTGGCTTAACATAATAGACATTTATTCTCCCAGTGTGCTGAGCCTGGAATTACCAACTCCGGGTAATGGCAGCAGAAGTTCTATCTGAGGTTGTGAGGGGGGGGGGGTCCATCTCATGCTCTCTCCCAGCTTCTCCTGGTGTGGACCATTTTACCCACCCCTTGGCTCAAGCCAGGGCAACATCAATCCCCACCTCCGTCCTCATAAGGCCTCCTCTCTATTCTGTCTATGCCTTTGTTTTCTCACTCCCATGGATGCCAGTCATATGGCAATAATGACCTCATCTTGGCTTGCTTACATCCACAAAGACTTGAGCGCCCAATAATGTCATAGTCACAGGCACTGAGGGTTAGGACTTCACATGCCTTTTGGGTGCACACGATTCACGATTCCACTACAACGATCACCATGTTTAAACAAAACAAAGCAGAAATGACACCAGTCACCAACAATTTTACATATTTACTACAAAGAGTAACTTGATCTTTTCTGAGTGCACGTCAAATTCAGAAACGCTATGTGATGCCCTGTTGTGTCCCCACCACAACTCATGCTAAAACGGAATCTCTGCTGTGAGCTATTAGGAAGGTGGGGACTGTTTGACTATGGTATTGGGATATGGGATGTTTGGAGGGTTAGTAGGTAAGTAGGAAGGGCATGTGGGTGTGACCTGAGTCCAAGGGGACTATGGCTTTGCTGTCAGAGGAAGAGGTACTGGGGCTGGATGCCATGTCTTCCCATGGGATGTCCTCTGCTGCCCTAGGATGCTGTAGAATCCTCACCAGCAAGAAGGCCCCCGCCAGATGCAGCCACCTGATGTTGAGCTTCCCAGGCTGCAGAACCCTGAGCCAAATAAACCTCGATTTTATATAAATTACTCAGTTTGTGGTAGTCACTTATAACACAGGAAAACAGGTTGTCTAAAATTAGTTTTTGGAAGTCTTGAAAGGAAAGGTATTATGAGGACCTGATGATATGCTTTAAATGTATGTTTATGTTATACCATTGCTGAATGTGGACTAATTGTGAGGAGTTCACTAGCTATGTTCCTTCCTTTTTTAAATATAATAAGTTTTATTTATTTGCTTATTTTAAAGGCAGAGTGCACACAAATACATGGGGGGGGATGTGGAAGAGAGAGAGAGAGAGAGACAGAGAGAGAGAGAGAGAGAATCTCTCCTATCCATTGATTAATTCCCCAAGTGCCCACAACAACTGAAGATGAGCCAGACTACAGCCAGGATCCAGGAACCCCATCTGAGCCGTCATCTGTTGCCTCCCAGATGCATTATCAGGAAGACAGAGAGCTGAGGCAAGGCACAGACCCAGATCCTCTGACGTGAGACACAGGCATCCCAAGCAGCAGCTTAACTGCTGGATCAGAAACTCCCTCCTCATTTTTCCTTGTTTTCCTTTACTTTTGAAAACACATTGGAGAAGGATAAACTGCATGAACATAGATCTTTGCATAATAACCATTAATGATTAGTTTAATGCCATAATTAAATTGAGACTTCAAAGATTGCCCATGCGCCTCTTCCTTTATTGGCTCGGAAACTCTCTGCCATCTATAGAATATTTTCAGTTCTGTTCTCAGCATGTGGAGCTTCTCATTCCAACTCACATCTCATTTTCCTGATTTAATTATTTATCCAGATACTTTCTATGTCCTGTGTGCATATTTTCCTACAGGAACCTTTTGCTTCTATTTGCTCTGGCTAATTGTTGTCTCATATTCTCCAACTCTAATCTTCTACCCACTCTACAGATCCCCACAGAAAATGTCTTTTCCTCCTTCTCTCTTTTTTCCTCTCAAGATACCGCTAAGGTAATGATTGCACCTTCTGTGCTTGCCTTCATGTGGTTCTTTCCAAAGATGCAGTTTATCATCCCTGATTAGACTATAAATTGCCCCACTGGAAAAGTCACTGGTGGTGCTTCTGTATCTGCAACCTGTGAATACCCTATCTACAGCTGGTACCTATCTTAGTCTGTTCATGCTGCTATAACAGAGTACTGTGACCCAGGTGGCAAATAAGCAACAGAGTTTCTCACAGTTCTGTGGATTGGTAGGCCACGATCAAGGCAGAATTGGTGGCTGGCAAGGGCTGCTTCCTGACTCAGAGATGCAGCCTTCCAGCTTCATCATCGGAAGGCAGAATGGAGAAATGCCCTCCCTGGGGGGTCTCCTTAATTTGTGATATTGGTACCTCTCATAGGAACTCTGCCCTCATGACCAAGTCACTCTCCAAGGCTCCACTGTGTATGTCATCACCTTGGGGATTAACTTTCAGTGTATGAACTTGGGAGCATGAAAACCCTAGCAGTGCTCACTGTGTTTACCATTGGTAACGGATTGATCCTTTTGCTCATTTCAGATTGTAATTCATTATTTCTGAATGAGTTTAATATGACAGAAATAATAATGGTTGCCTTTAGCAGTCTGTATTTAAGCATAATTCATCTAGTTTTACAAAACTAAGGGTTTAAAAAAGTGTTACCCTTTTGCATAACATTTATAACTCTCATTATTGAGAACTTACTGCACCAGTCACTGTTTTAAGCTCTTTACATCCATTTATCCCATTTTATTCCCATAGCAACCTTTTGTACTAAGCATAATTATCTCTATTTTACAGATGACGAATTGGAAGCTTAGTGAGCTAAGTAACTTTCCCAGTGCCACACAGCTGATAAGCAAAGAGTTTGGGCCTAGCTCTCCCTGTTCTTAATGCTGTGCTCTTAGCTAAAGTTTCTAGAATTTCCTGGTCACAAAAATCTAGAAAAATTCTTAAAAGCAGAGACCTAGGCACCACTCTGGAAGCTCTGATTCAAAATCTCCGCGGAGGCAGCTGCACACAGACCCACACGCTGATCGGCACCTCAGGTAACTTTCGTGCTCAAACTTAAGAAACTCAGCAATGTGATGTGCTTTGCCAGTGTTCAGGAGGCCCAGAAGGTGTCTGACTCCGTAGTCAAGATGCCCACATCCCAGGTCAAAACTACGCGCCTTGAATCCTGATGCTACTTTCAATCGGGCCTCCTGTGGGTGCACACTACGGGAGGCAGCAGTGATGGCTCAAGTGCTTGGACCCCTAGCACCCTTTTGGGACACCTGGATTGACCTGGCTCCCAGTTTGGGTCTGAGCCAACCCTGATTGCTGTGGCATTTGTGGGGCAAGCAAGTGGATGTAAGATATCTCCCCTGCCCATCTAAATCTGTCTCTTTCAAATAAAACTGTTAATTAATTTAAAACAATCAATTAAAGAAGAAAGCTCTGTGTTAAATACATAGTTTGTTTTCTACCAAATAAATGTTCCTTGATTTTTCAGTTCTGGCAGAGAAGCATGCTTGCCAATGCAGTCCTTGCTTAGTGCTGTGATTCTTCCACTGTGTCCTGCGATTCCCAGGGGGTCCTGGGAAACCCCACCTTGGTACTTTATCTTCCCAACTTCAACCTCTCCTCAATTGGTTTAACCTGTTCTTAGCAGTTAGGCATCGATATAGCCATGTCCTCACAGCCCTCTGAGTGATGTTCAGGGCACTCATAAGTGTCGAAGACTGGCACTTAACTAGTGCATTGGAAAGAAGCCACAGCTATGGATGGTGGCGAAGACATGGCGGGAGGAGGGGGAACTTGAGGATGAGAAGGACACAGAAATGGAAAGTTGGTGGGGACAGCGAAGCTCACTGCCTCTATGTTTCTCACTGGCTAAATCCAGCCATGCAGAAGATGAACACAAACGCCCATGGAGGTAGTTCCACCTGAGAACTACTGATAGTCTCCCATTTTATTTTTATTTTGCAGCGTGTGAGGTATGCATGAGGCATGTAACTTTATCTCCTTTCAAAAGACTATTATTTTTTGCCACTGAAAAAAATAGAGATTCTATTGTATTTTAAAATATGAGCAGACTTCAAAAAGTTCATGGAAAATGGAATTAAATGATAAAGTTTACTTTGGTGTGAAAACGTTTTTGAAATCCGTGAAATCCATGCAAATGAGGGGTCTTCGAAAATGTTCATGGAAAATATATTACGAAAAAGCTATGCACGGATTTAAAAACTTTTGCACCCAAATAAACTTAGCTTTTAATCCTATTTTCCTCAAACTCTTTGAAGTACCTTCATACAATCTAAAATTAAAACAGAATTTTTTAAAATGAAACTGATTTAGTAAGGCTCTAAACATATTCCCACATGCAGACAAATTATTCCAGGAGTCAACAGATAAAGGAAATGGAAATTATCATCATAAAAAATCTTGTTCTGTGGTTATAATTTACTATTCTGTCCAATTTTCCTAGCTAATGTAAATGATGCTTGATGGAATAGCTGAGAAAATACTCTATGTATCTTCCAGGGAGTGAAATTTATCCCATAAACTTCCTGTCCTTGTCTGAACCAAGGTTTAATCCTGAGGGAAAATCTCACTTCTTTTCCCCCTTCAACTTGAATTCCTTATTACTGTAGGGGATCAAGGCAGGTGGACAAGTAAGATTCAGTTCTAGGTAGGAACAAACTCTTGGATTCTCTGAAGTGGTCTCTCACTATTGCTCTAGAGCCGTGCAGTGCAAAAAGGTAGTCACCAGTCACACATGGCTATTTAAATTTGAAATGATTAAAATTAAATAAAAACATAAAATTCAGGTCTTCATTCACACAACTTACATTCAAGTGCCCAGTAAACATGTGCCTGGTGGCTGCCAACTGGAAAACAGAGATGATAGAACATTTCCATCATTATCAAAAATTCTACTGGGCAGTGCTACCCTAGAAATTATAACCAACAGAAAAGCACAGTTCTGGCTTCTGAATGTGGGCTATCACACCCAGTAGAGAGTGGATCACATAGATGGAAGCTCTGTCTTAACTTCTTAGTGGCTTTTGGGGTGAAATGGCATGATATAACATACATATGTTATATATGTAATATCATATTATTAATATACTAATATTAATTAATTATTAATTGATATTAATCAATAATATATAATATATTACATATATATATATAACTTTTTGAATTAAAGATTTCCTCATTGTTAATTTAACGTTTTAGCTTCTAAGTGGGAATGGTGATTTCCCCTCTTGGCATAAAGCCCTGAGCTTTGAGTTCAAGTCTGTAGTGCAGACCGATTGGGTCACTGAGCTTCCCCAGAGCTGAGCACAGGGCACTGCGTCTCCATGGTCCTGTTGTTGCCGAGCACATGGCACAGGGCATTCTCATTTCGTCTTCCTGTCCATATCCAACAAGGATGCTTCCAACTGCACCAGTCTCAGGCAGTTTGAAGTCTGGGGTTATGGTTTTCTTGGCTTAAGACAGGTCAGGATTGAGGTGGCTTCAGGAGTGGCAGTAACAAAGGCTGCACTCCATGGTTAGGCATGTATGTGTGTGTATGCGTGTGTGTGTGTATGCGTGTGTGTGTATGTGTGTGTGTCTGTATGTGTGTGTGTGTCTGTATGTGTGTGTATGTGTGTATATGTGTGTATGTATGTTTGTGTGTCTGTGTATCTCTGTGTGTCTATGTGTATGTATGCATGTCTGTATGTGTATGTGTGTGAGTTTCTGTGTGTGTATGTGTGTGTATCTCTGTGTGTATCTATGTGTGTGTATGCATGTGTGTATATGTATGTGTGTAAGTCTCTGTGTATGTTTGTGTGTGTGTCTGTGTATCTCTGTGTGTGTTTCTGTATATCTGTGTGTATCTGTGTGTGTGTGTGTGTGTGTGTTTAATAGAAGGGAAGGAAAATCGGTGAGAACAAAAATCAAAGGGCCTGTATTATTTTATTCTGAAAATTAGTGCCACCCATTTTTTTCTTGATTTCATAACAGCTAGTCCTCAGGAAAGGGGAAGTAGACAAGTAGGAAGGAGGCCTAGCCACTGGAGTTAGATAATACGGAGGAGTTAAAAGAGTAGTTTAGAAGTGTCCTCAAATATGAAGTCTGAGGAACTGGTGTTCCAAGCTGGGATCCTGTTGTTGGCTTTTGTCATCACCACAACATAACTTGCTGCTTTGCAGTCATTAGATGAAACCTAGGTTTAACATTTATGGCCACCGAAGGTCCAAGGTGGGCTAAATAGCTCATTCTAGCTCCTTTACCCCAAAGGAAAGCTGTAAATTTTGTTTTATTCTAGATACTACCCTGAACTCTGATCTTACTTCCTGTAGCTGCTTAAGAAACAGGCAACTTCTTTTGGGCTCAGTGTTGCAGGCAAAAAAAAAAAAATACTGCAACATAATTTTGGTGCACTAAACAATAATATACATATTTTTCTTAAACAATAATGTGAATTTTTCCACAAATAAATTTGAAGGATTAAGAAGAAGACTATATATGTCTGAAATATTTAAGCAAAGAACATATAAAGACACTTAAGAAAATAAATAAAATGCATTAAATATCTTCTCAGCTCTAATGTTAAGATCATGTCCCACCTCTACACATCTAATCCCAAGATATGAAGTTTTTTAATAAAAGGTGCCATCTTTTCCCCGTCTGGAGAAGCAATGAGGCAGAGATAACTTAGTCTCTTGGTCAAACCAGGGAGAATAAACCAAATGAAAAGGGATTATTTCTGGCAATCCTGACTTCTTGAGCTGGTGGCACTCATTCTCTGAGGCACATCAATGGGAACACCAGAGTGGAGCAGCTGAGACTTTTCTATCTGATTTCTGTAAAATTACAGGTCACATTTTAAGCCCAAGTGGTAATTTGCATCCTATTCAGTATAACAAAACTGAAGTCAAAATACTGTCAACAAAATTGATCAAGGTAATCTGTTCCAATTGAACCAAAGAATACTTAAGCTTAGAGATAGGGATGATAGAAATGATTAGCAAGCAACTTATTGTCAAGATCGCGAGGAAGTCACGAAAACCCTGAGAGGAGGAAGCATGCCAGGAATCTGAATTGGAACAGTACGCACCAACCACCAAGTAATCCTTGCTAACTCTGTTGTTTTCTATTCCCACTTAGGGACAGAGAAATTCTTGCCCATTTTTTTTTTATAGCAACTAGTAATTCCTCTCATCAGGCAGGCAGCTTGGAGGCCTCCATTTACTTTAAGACAACCAGCTCTTGGATTTACTCAAAGACAAAACACAGGAATAGGACACAGGATCCCCTTTTCCTCTGAATTTGGGAGTGGACATCTATTCTGAAAATGAATATAACATACCAATAGGTAGATACCGATTCAAATGAACTGTTTCCTATCTACACACACTAGATGAGTTTTGAATTAAGATTTATTTTAAAGAAAGTAATACAAATACGATATAGTATTTATAACTGTTTAGTACACTTTTTAAAAATCCTGGAAATACTACAATTGCTATGACAAGAACTGCCAGCAAACCTTAAGAAGAGGATTACTTTTAAAGTCTTCTTCAGTTGTTCCCAGGCTTCTAAGTCTTGCATGCAGTGAAGATTGTGAAAAGAAGTTTGATGAAAAGCCAAGTAGGCATCATAAAATAGGTGAACTGGAACACGGTTTTAATTATGCCAGAGTAAGGTAGTTTATAGCTCACAGCTTAGCACCCTAACAATAGATTTGAAGTACTGACTAATTGTAATTTTGTCAGTAATAACCTTGAGACATGGATAAACAAAAGTGTGGAACATTCCACTCGGATCTGTGAAGAGCCAAGGGGGTTAATCTAATTTAGATTAAACAATGAGTTCTATAAATTTAATACTTCATGTGCATCTTAATTTAGAACTTTCAGAGAAAGTATAAAAACATAGCAAGAGTTTTTTTTTAATCCTTAATTTGAAGATAATCATCGGATTCAAGGGATTTTCAAGGTACAAAGGAATAAAAAGTTTTCATTTAGTTAAAAAGAACAAATGTGCAAAACCTTGTGGAGGTTAAAAATAGTTGTGCATATAAATCAAGTGATAGCTCTTCTCAATTATCGTCTCTATAAATTTTCTACAATTTATCATAAAGGACTTGGTGGGGCTGCCTCCAATGTTAGTCTGAATGCTTATTTAAATCTGGTGTCGGCTGGCGCCGCGGCTCACTAGGCTAATCCTCCGCCTTGCGGCGCCGGCACACCAGGTTCTAGTCCCGGTAGGGGCACCGATCCTGTCCTGGTTGCCCCTCTTCCAGGCCAGCTCTCTGCTGTGGCCCATGAAGGCAGTGGAGGATGGCCCAAGTCCTTGGGCCCTGCACCCCATGGGAGACCAGGATAAGCACCTGGCTCCTGCCATCGGATCAGCGCGGTGCGCCGGCCACAGCGCGCCAGCAGGGGCGGCCATTGGAGGGTGAACCAACAGCAAAGGAAGACCTTTCTCTCTCTCTCTCACTGTCCACTCTGCCTGTCAAAAAAAAAAAAAAAAAAAAAAAAAAAAAAAAAAAAAAAAAAAAAAAAACCTGGTGTCTATTTAACTATTTGTATTCACAATGAACACATGTTGAACTGTCTCAATGTGCCTGACACTATTTTTGGCACTGGGATATAGACCGCTCTTTGAGGTTCCCAAGAACTGTTGGGAGTAAGAGTGATAATAATGCAAATAGAGAAAGGAGGTTGATATCTAATAAATTTATTTATTTATTCACTTATGTATTTATTTATTTAATCCACTGCAGCTTCTTCGGACTTAGCTTCTAAGCCTTTAGAGATTGGGTTGGATCATGTGGTCAAGGCTGGAATCAATTGAGTGCACATAATGAAATCCTTGTAAAAACTGTGGACCCCTGAAGCTTAAGAAGGCTTTACTGGTTGGTGCTGCACATTGATGTGATGGGAGAAGGACACATTTGCCTCACAGGAAGAAGATACGGAAGCATTGCATCTGAGATTCCCAGAGTTTGCATCTCTTCCCTTGTCTAGCATTAGTTGGGGTCTACACAGAAAAGCTGTGATTGTAACTAAAGCACTTTCCTATCTAGTGAATTACTGACTGAAGGGATAGCGGGAACCCCCAAATTTGTAGTCTATTATTGGAAGCAGGAGTGGTTTGCAGTTGGAGTTTGAAGTGAAGGCAAGCTGGTTGTGGACTTACTTTTTCTTTTTTAAAAAGATAATTATTGGAAAGAGTTATGGGGAATGAGGGATGGAGGAAGAGAGTTATTCTATCTGCTGGTTCACTCCCCAGATAGCTGCAACAGCCAAGGCTATGCTGGGCCAAAGCCAGGAGTTTCTTCTGGGTCTCCCACATGGTCGGCAGGGGCCTAAACAGTTGGGCCATCTGCTTTTCCCAGGCCATCAGTAAGGAGCTGAATCAAAAGTAGAGCAGCTGTGACATGAACCGGTACCCATATGGGATGCCAGTGTTACAGGCAAGAGACTTTGCCCACTACACCACAATGCTGGCCCCGTAGACTTTGTTCTTAACTTGTGCAGGCCATGTTAACTCTGGACAGCTAGTTTTAGCAGTTGAGTTTTAGACAAGTATTCCAGCCATCACTCCAAATTTGGAGGGCGTTAAATTAGGAGGATGGCTAAAAGTCTTCTCCATCTCTAAAAATGGGGTGAAGAGAAAAGGTTAGAGGTAGTGGAACACAGAACTGAGAGATTGACAGTTTTCTGGTATCAATCTGCTACTCTTTGTATGTTGAATTAATATAATATGAAATGATGACACTAATAGGGAATACTGACCACATGGGATGGCTAAGGAGAATCAGGCTTTATAAGAGCAACCTCAAGTATGTGGTTACAGGAATTCTCACCTGCAGCTGAGGTAAGGTTGTGGGTGGGAAGTAGAAGCCTAGAGAGGTCAAAGGACTTGAACGATGTTCCAGGAGGGGTTGACATTTGGACCCAGGTGTGCGTGATTCCAAAGGTGGTGCTATTCAATACCCTGCTATGTACCTTTACCACTCAAAGTGTGAGCTTCTGGACATGAGCAGTTAGGGCATTTCAAGTCCTGCCCCAGACTTCCTGAACCAAAATCTGACTGTTGACAACCATTCCAGGAGACTTCTAAGCAAATTCCAGTTAAAAAAGCACTACTATATGCGGCCTCCAAACTTTACACTCAAATTCCTACTAGAAATTCAAACTTCCATCCTCATCCTCCTCACTTTGTTAAAATTTCCACTCTCATTAAAGTATGAAATGATGCAGGTTGAGGTCCTGTTCTATTTTTCTTAGCAAAGGCTCTAAGGATGAATTCTTTCTAGACACTGATGGTGGAAGAGGTTAAGATCTGTTTCACTTAGTGCTTTTTCAATTCCAAGCGTGCTGCACAGTGGAAATTGTTAGAACCAATAGATTTAGCCTATCGCAAGACTTGCAAATAGTAAGAAAGAACTCTTGGAGCGTTTGGAAGAGGAACACAACTACAGAGATTCAATTTACAGAAAATATTCCTCCCTGTATCTGGGGATGCTGTTACTTCTGCTGAGTGCCAAGGTCAGGAAGAGGCTAGTGCCCAGAGAGAGAATAAGAAGAGGCAGGACTCACCCCATCAGAGGGATCTGCAAGATCAAATCTTGGCATCAATCTCCCTCACACTGATTATCTCCTCTGTGGGATATGATGATTTCTCCAAATACAAGTGGTATTTGAAAGGATGGGTAAGAAATTGTCACACACACACACACACAAATACCATATCAATTGTAAAATAGAAGCACCATTATTTTTTCAAATTGTAAGCTATTTTACTTCCCATTTCAACAGTGAATTCGCAGTGAAAGTTGAATGACCAAATAATTCTCCAGAACTGCTTCCTCCCTGGGGAATTTCCCATTTCTCCTAATTGTTCAGGAAGACTTTTGTCTTTTGAGGCTCCTTTCTCTAGCAAAAGTTGCTGCCTTTGTAATTGGAGCTGACCTCAGATATGCCCAGAGGGCTCAGACCTTTAATGGGAATCAGGCTAGGTTGTGATCCTGAAAAGGCCACCATTTCCACTTGTTCTTAGAGCCACTCCTGCTCCTCAGTTGTTAGGAGCCCATGGCACTAGCAGGGAGACAGGGTCATTAAGAAAAAAGAGAGGTTAATGGTTTCTACACATCGGCTCCAAGGTTTTCCCCCTGCCTTCTATTATCACCAAAAAACTGCTAGAGCTAGAAGTAAAAGAATAAAAAAACAGAAGTCATCAACTTTCCACCACTGACCCCTCACCCCTGTGGCTATGGGTTTTCTATCAAAGTTTTCAGATGGATGATCTTGGGGCTGGGTAAGATTAGGAGCTCTAGTATCAGGCTCCCGCACCACTCAGCTGTTGATAGGCAGAGCCCTCAGGTCAGGGTCTGGGACCAAAGGTTCCTCTCCTGGTCTCAACATTCATCTTGGCCCTTGGGAATTATTCAAGAAGGCTTTTGTCAAAGGATCCCTTCATCTGCCAGAAGCAGCTGTGAGATCCTTTGCTGGTCACTTAGCCTCCCTAGACCCAGTTCTCTCATCTATGAAATGAGGAGTCTGCACTTAGTGCTCTCTGAGATGCTCCCACCCATAGGAAACTACGCTTTGTTCTTGCTTTGAGCTACGCTTGAGTACATGGCTACCTGTTGTGGTAAGAAGTGGAGAAAGGAAAAGGGTTTGCAGCAACATTTCAGGACATAATGATTGATTGCAATCAAACTGTATCCTTTCTGAGATTTGTGGCATGAATGCTCCCTCATCATTTCTGAACAGATCAGGATGCTACAGAAGCAACCTGGGGTGTGCCTTCCTGGGCTGCCTAGAAGCCATCTCTTTTCTGTGTAGGGCTAAACAGAGGTGTAGAGAGGCAAACTGTGTGGATAACAGAGGTCACTATGCAGCAAAGAACTTTACAAAGAAAGAGGCAGAGGAAAAGCTATCCCCAGGAAGGAGTAGAGTGGAGGGTCTTGGGCAAACAGGCTCTAGAATCAGGATGCCATGTGGAAAGTCAGTCTACCACGGAACTGTGACTCTGTCAAGGAATCACAAGGCTGCAGGCTCTGAGGTTTCTGTCCCTGGGTGGATGGTGGTGTAAAGGCATACACTGCTTTGTGTTTGCATCCCTTCATCCTCACAGAAAGTAACCCGAGGTTAACCAACCAGGTATTTGTCCACTGTTCTGTTTCACTGTCCCCACGTTAACAAGAGAGTAACTTTAAAGCAAGCCGTCTATTATTGTTCTTTGCTCTTGTTTTCTTCAGCCCTGTGTTTATGAAGCCAACCTCTTCTACTCAACCCATTGGAATATATTCTCTGCTTTGTGGAATGAAGTGTTGCCTGATTCTAGAATTATAAAAACAAAGCCAAGTGAGATCACTCAGCTGAGCTGTCCTAATGTGTTTTTTGACAGTTAGAAGATGCACTTTGCCAGAAACCACACTGACCGCGCACCATGGTTCCAGCCTGCAGCACCCTCCCCCCGTACCATCCAGTTTTCCTTCTACTCTCACAATGGCAACCCTGGAGCTCAGAGGGCAGGCCATGAGATGGACAAGGGCTACTGAACCCCAATGGGACTTTGCCTTTGTGAAATACAAATGCTTTTTTGTCTTAAGTTGTTGAGATCTCAGAGTTTGCAACCCTCACACCACCTCTCCTGGTGATTCAGCACTGATAAATCTGACAGCAACAGATGGTTTCCTCGTTTTCCGTGTTTCTCAAAGGCCACCTCTGTCGAATTAGCACTGTGTAAGTTCATCATTCATACTTGAGATGCGGTTAGTCCAGTTCGAGGGTTAAATATCATCCTCAGCTACATACAACTGCTCCTAGGAACTGAGGCTTTAGTACTGAGGGAAAGCGATATTTGGAGATGTTGAAGCAATATTTGGAACACGCAGTGTTCTGAGCAGGACGTGGGCTCCAGATGGGGTAGGTGATTTGTGGGGGAATTTGGCTAGATGAGAACCAAGGAGAGAGTCCCAGGGACATGGGAAGCTGGGAAGAAAGATTTCAAGGTTTTGGGAAGAAAGAGGGAGGTTATTTTAGGCTAACTCATCCTTCTTAGCAAATGGCTAGACCTGTCTCATAAAAACAAGAGAGGATGTTTTTCTTTCGCACTGTAATCCTAACATCAACTCTGAGTGAGTGGCGGAAAAACAAAGGCTCTGGACCACATGGCTCTCTGCAGCCACACCCCTGACACTTTTCAGCAAATCCCTCCAGGAACCCTGTTTTTCTTCCCTCCTAGATGCCCTGGAGTTGAGGACACCACCTTACATGGGATGTTGGAAGAATCCAGGGACAAACTGAATGTAAGGGGTCTGGTTTAGCACCTGTCGCCTGGGTCCCTGATCCCTTTCTTGTCTCTTCCATGCCTGAAGTGATAAAGCAGAAAGGAAATAAAGCTTGGGGAGTACCTGCTTTTCCATAGTGAAAGCTGTACCTCAAGAGGAAGAGCCAGGTGAAAAGCTCTTCCTCCCTCCTTCTCTAACCTTCAAGAGCTACCGTGTGTTTCATACTCAGAGGCTCGTGGATAGAAGGTGTGGCCTGGGTGTCCTCATAGGCCTATCGGACATGGCCTTGGACTCATCCTCACTTGCAGTGGAAATGTTTGGTGTGTGGAGAAAGATGCGTGTAGACCCAGGCAACTGCCTGGACTTTCTTGGCAGCCAGTGGCAGGCTGTGCTCCTGTTTGTACAGTTCTAGAGCTGAAGACAGCCTGGCCTTTCCACTACAGTGGCACACAAGATCACTTTCCCAAATATGCAATATCCACCTCCGTTTGGATAAAATGTTTTGTTTCTTTCCCACGCACTACTGTTGCTGCCCTCCACATATTCATCCACATGTGTCATCCTCTGTGCCTTTTCTTTTCTTTTCTGCTTCTCTGAGCTACCACTGAAGCTCTAAGAAACTGAATTTACATCTTAAACTTGCAGTGGGACTTGAGTGCTCTGCCTGGCACCACTGACAGCCAGAGTGGACTTCTGGAAAGACTCAGAAGAAGTCTTGAGTAACACATTTTTCCTAATCGTTTCTACCCAGCTTTCCTGAAATCACTTGCTTTTGTAGCAAACTTGCCCCTAATTAATTGTTTAGAGTCCCTATCTCCCAAGAGAGATTATGGTAAAATCTTACTGAGTATGGCTGAGAATAAAGCAATTATCTAGCAAATATTGTATCTTTACGATTAATCATAGTCTTTACAGATAGGATGAATATGATGTCTCCCTCTAAACATTGAAATCTTTTATTTTTGAACTAACTCCATGAAAGTGTAATAGCCACCTTCAGAGTGATTACATATTTAAATTTGGAAACAATATCTGTTGGTTTTTGATCCTTAAATAGCTCGTTTGTTTCTTGCTAGGGACAGATGTACATTGTGGTTTAAAGGGAAATTTGTAATTTCTCTGCACTTTTTGTCTTAGCAAACCATCCATCACCAGTCATACTTTCAGTTTCATTTAGATCTGAGGTTTCCATTTGGACAGCTTTGAAAAACACACACACATGCACACACACAAAAGCCCTGTAAAGGCATAAGCATTTCACTGTGCTATATGGCAGAGGCAGCAGACCTGAGTGGAACTCACTGATTTTCTTTAGCATTTTGATTATATGGGTCTATGAGTTCAGATGAATCAAAGTAAAAATGAAACTCAGCAGGCATGATGAAATCAACCGAAACCACCGAAATGGTTGGGCAGAGTCCACAAAAATGGTTTCATTCTCTGAAACTAGGGGATAGGAGAGGTCCTAATTCAAGAGACAGCTTCTGAGAGCTGTCATCACTCGACTCCTCAAGGACAGAAAGAGAAATTTTTCAACAACAGAATTGGTTTTTCTTTTTTGAAACTGTGGTTATGAATAGATTCCAGTCAATGATACAAAGTAAGTCAATCTCTGTAAACAATAGGATAAATGCGTTAATACGGCTTTTAAAATTTTATTTATCATTGCTTTGTTGGTCATGGATGTGGGTGGGGCTCGTGGTGGGCTAAAACTCCAAGGAGCTCTTTTTAAGACATTTCAATTTAATCAGCAAGTGACTCAGGGAAGACAATGAGTCAGGAAAATAACTCCAACCTTGCGGAGAGAAAGCTATTTCTCTTCTCTGCTCCATCTCTGCCCCTGGAGCCTTCCAAGACTACAAGAGTGCTCAGAAACTTGTTGGGTAAATGCCATTTTCAAATGAGCGTTGAGTTCATTTGTGAAACACAGAGGCTAATATTTGCCTTATGCCTTGCAGGGGACTGTGCATGACTGGAAATGTTGCTGGTGCAGACCTGTCACATTATCCATCCAGGTCAGAACATTCTTAAAGGGAACCTGTGACGTGAAGTGCTGACTGCTGCCTGACAGTCCAAGCACTCTGTCAAACCTCCTCTCAGCTGCCTGGGGAAAGGGGTCACTTCTCTGTCTCTCACAAACACAAAAGTAGTCCACATAATTGCTGGTAATTACTGACAGAATTTCGGCTTTCATAAAGTATCAGGCAAAATGATGGTGAAGAGGTTCTCTGGACTCTAGTACTGTGAGAACACCCAGATCAGACAGAGCCAGCTGAGGAAGGCTGCTGTGTGTTTTATTAATGGGTTTCCTAACTGATTCTTAGAGCAACAGCCTTATAACAGAGACACAAATGGAGCACCAGTCACTACTCCTATTTTCTCTTTTTAAAAATAAAATCTGGGTGACAGAAATACACCATTTCTCTCTCTTTTCTTGAGCATCAGTTGCAATGATTTTATATCACACAAAATATTATATTAAACTACAAGTCATTTTGTGTTTTCCAGTTTTTTTTAATGTGTATTTCTTAAACCTGGTTTGAGCATCTTTTCCTTATTCCCCAAAGTATCTAACAAAGTCCTTGACAAATAATGGGCCCACAATAAATTCTTTCTGAGAGCTGCTTTACTGATTAAAAGACAACAACCTAATATTAACCATAGTCATCTATATACCCAGCATATACTATTTCATCTTGCTACAATTTTTTTTAATTTGACAGATAGAGATAGACAGTAAGAGAGAGAGAGAGAGAGAGAAAGAGAGAGAGAGGGAAAGGTCTTCCTTCTGTTGGTTCACCTCTCAAATGGCTGCTATGGCTGGAGCTACGCAGATCCGAAGCCAGGAGCCAGGTGCTTCTTCTTGGTCTCCCACGCGGGTGCAGGTACCCAAGCACTCCACTGCCTTCCTGGGCCACAGCAGAGAGCTGGACTGGAAGAGGAGCAACCAGGACTAGAACTTGGCACCCATATGGGATGCTGGTGCCACAGGCGGAGGATTAACCAAGTGAGCCATGGTGCCGGCACCTACAATTTTCTTCTTAAGAATGGTAATAAAATTTTGCAGAAGTGGAATTTTTATAAATATTTAAGTTAACCAATTACTTCATGAAACCCTTTATCTAATTAAAAGCTAACTTTGACATTAGAATTGCTAAGTCACATGCATTTTAACTTAAGTAGTTATGACATCAACACTGATTTTCATTTGACAACTCATGAAAGCCTGACTAACTTTACAGCAACATTATGATCCGTCTCTCAGAATAGTTGTTCAAAAATGCATATTTAGGGACTGGCGTTGTGGCAGGGTAGTTGAACCTATGACTGCATAGTTGGCATCCTATACGGGCACCAGTATGTCCCTGCTGTTCCACTTCTGATTCAGCTATATGCTAATGGCCTGGGAAAGCAGTGAAAGATGGCCCAAGTACCTGGGCCCCTGCCACCCATGTGGGAGACCTGAAAGAAGCTCCTGGCTCCTGGCTTTAGCCTGGCCCAGCCTTGACTCCTGATGCCATTTGAGGAGTGAAGCAGAAGATGGAAGATCTCTCTCTCTCTCTCTCTCTTTCTCTGTCTCTCCCTCTTTCCCTATAACTCTGCATTTCAAATTAATAAAATGCACATTTATTACTACTTTATGTCAATGTTTTTCTTAAGCAGTTGAAATTAAATTTCTGACTGCATGGTTCTATGGAATTCAACCTGAAGCATTACTGTTCAGTAAATGCATGAGAAAGATTTTTTTTTACCCATCTTTTGCTGAGAGCACTTTCATTGTCTCAACATGAGAAAAACCAGTACAAACAGCATCTCTCTTTTGTATAAGGAACATTGTGTTGCTTAATTGCTGACAGCCTAGATTTACTAACTTGTGAACTGTTAAGCATGCATCGTTACATTCCTTAGGACACCTCTTTGAGTCGATGCAATAATTTATTATCAAGTAGGTCTAATTCTACGTTGATTTACAAAAGTGGTAATAATATCCCATCTCACACAATGCTTTGCTTGAAGGAATCCAAGTCCAGGCTCTAAAATCTTTATGGTCTCCCCAGGAGGAGTTGGGACGCAGGTGGTATTCTCATTACCACAGCTGAGAAAATGGAGAGGTTTGCCTGAGGTCTCCCAGCAAGCCAGCAACTGAGGGAGCAGAATCTGGGGCTCCTGATGCCTAGCACATAATCGCAAAAGTCTGGAACTCCCAGGAGAGTCACCCAAATCACGGGTGCAGAAAAGAAGAAGGAAAATGATACCCAGGATGCTCATTGCAGATTTCCCATGGCAACCTGTCACCCATTTCTCTCTGACTGCACATAAAGCACACTGAAGGGTATCAAACAACATAAACCCTAATGGTACCCTTAATTAGGTGGGACCATAACGCCAACTCCCTTACCTCCCACTGTCCAAGCTGGCAGCCCCAACGTCCTCTCTGTGATGCCCAGTCCTTCAGGCAAGGCATAGTTGCAGAAACAGTCTTTGATTTCCTAGGGACCATCAAGCTCTGATGATGATGAAGTTTGATAGCAATAATGTCAAACTTTATATGACCATAATACAAGTTTACAATGATACATTAAGCCATAATGCTACTATTTATATCACCATAAACTGAGTTTATGGTGATATAAATAGTCATGCTAATGGCATTAACAGCAGCACTCAGTTGAATCACAGCTGTTGACTGCTGCTTGTATGCTATAAGCATTGCTATTTATATTACCGTAAACTTAGGTAGTCTGTTACATATGGATATATGAGAAAGATGGTTATTCTGCATCTCATTCCCAAATCTAGCTCCTGTACTGGAGACTAGAACTGTTGCCCTCCTCTACATACTAATGTCCATCTAACTCTCCATCTGACTGTGCTTGTGTCGTGTATTTCGGCCGGAACTACAGAAGTGTTTGTTTTCTATCATCCTCTGAGGAGCCTGGGAATGCCACTTCAATGTGATTAAGAAAGCATGGCCCCAGATGTTGGGCAAACTTACTGTCTCCTTGGCAGCGGAGGGGACCCACACTCAGTTTGGCTTCTGAGCCTTGCCGATCGGTATCTCCAACCACCACCTGGCTCACGGGCAGGTGATCTTTGTAGGATAAGAAGCCAGCATCCTTCCTCCTGAATCATAGGGAAACACAGAAAAGAACGAGGAGTTAGAAGCATGTCTTTTCTTATCATTGTTCAAGTTGTCTAATAATTGATGACATTTCAGTAATTGCTCAGAAATTCACCAAATAAAACCAGAATTGGTCTCCCTCCTCCATAGGTGGCCTCACAGCACATCACTCAGGAAGAGCTCTGGCACCCTTGTCTTCTGGAAAGCAGAACTGACACTGTGATTTCCAGAGAGCACCACCCACACAGTGCAGGCTACTCTAGCTTGATCATAAACCAGAGCACACACTCAACACTGAGCTAACAAGCAGAGCTTGCTGTTGTCACAGAATCAAATGTTCGACAAAGTCAACCTCAATAACATGTGAAACAAAATCCTGCCAATACCCCCTCGTCTCCTTAATTGCTTTGAAGCAGTTCCCTTGGAGCTTTTTTTCCTTGCTGTGCATCAGCGAAATAAAGAACATCTCTTGTTCCTTCATGTTTTCTTACTTAGTAGCTCAAGCGAAGCAGTTTGTGTAAAGCTTCCAACCCAAGGTTCATCAAGTGTCTCTTTCCATCTGTAACAAGGGGTGGTGCTGAGGTTCAAGCCCAGATTGCTATTCATTCCAGGATTGTTTCCCTGTTTGCACTCATCTCATTTGGAGTCTCCTGACTACTCTGTACCTACCCTAAATGAAGAACTGGACAAGGCTAATCACAAAGTTCTGCTTCTAGAGTGGCACACAGAAGCCCAACGTCTGTTCCTGGGGATGACTGCAAATTGAGTTGTGTGCAACCCAGGTTTCATGTTAGTGAGAAATCATTGCCCCTCCCCTAATTTCCTGCCTTTACAGGTAAGGCATCCCCTCATTTGGGGCTGAATGGATGGGAGGCACAAATCAGACTGAAGTCATTCTATTATCTTATTTTTTAGGTGATTTTTTACCCTGTCAAGTTTTAAAAATTAAAAAATTTGAAATTATACATAGAACTAATTACAGAAAAGTAAAGATAAAAATGATAGATTTATTTTTTAAAAGATTTATTTATTTATTTGAAAGAGTTACACAGAGAGAGAGGAGAGGCAGAGAGAGAGAGGGAGGGAGGGAGGAAGAGTCTTTCATCTGCTGGTTCACTCCTTAAATGGACGCAACAGCCAGAGCTGCACTGATCCGAAGCCAGGAGCCAGAAGCTTCCTCCAGGTCCCATGTGGGTGCAGGGACCCAAGGACTTGGGCCATCTTCCATTGCTTTCTCAGGTCATAGCAGAGAGCTGGATTGGAAGTAGAGCAGCTGGGTCTCAAACCAGTGCCCATATGGGATGCCGGCGCTTCAAGCAAGGGTGTTAACCCGCTGCACCACAGCGCTGGCCCCTGATAGAGAGTTCAATAGTCAGGTTAGAAATTAGTTGCCATGCACATCTCTTGGCAAATAGTGGAGGGGATTGGGTGAAATCGACTTGAGAGCCTACTTTGAAGATGCTGTGCTGTTAGGGCAGTTTCTTATCCCTTTGACCTTGAATGTTAGTGGACATACATCCTCTCCTGGGTCAGGACCCAAAGGAACCCAGAGAGGAGGCACAGATCTTGGCCAGTGGGTCTCAGAGAAATGTACTGGACATTGCTTTAGTTATTCCATTGTCCTCAAGTTTCCAAGATGAAGCATTTTTCCCCTAAAGATTTATTTATTTATTTGAAAGAAAGAGTTACAGAGAGAGGGAGATACAGAGAGATCTTCCACCTGTTAGTTCATTCCCCAAATGGCAGCAATGGCTAGAGCTGGGCTGATCTGAAGTCATGAGCCAGGAGATTCATCTCTCACATGGGTCCAGAAGTTCAAGCACTGGGTCCATCTTCTGCTGCTTTCCCAGGTGCATTAACAGGGAGGTGGATCAGGAGTGGAGAAACCAGAACTCTAACCAGCACCCACAGGGGATGCCAGCACTGCAGGCGGCAGCTTAACCCACTACAAAACAGTGCCAGACCTGATAAAACTTTTTTTAAAATGTTGCTTATCACATTAGAGCTAAGATCATATATAAAAACACTCTGATTCTTATTGACACTGTATCTACTGATGACAAGATCTCAAACCTCTTGGGGAAAATTTTGCAAACCCACTTTCTTTTATTAGAAATTCTATCAATTTGTGTAGGCATTAAATCCAGTGGTGAAGATGTTTAGATACCTGCATCTCATATTGGATACCTGGGTGGGATACCTGGCTCTGACTACCAACTCCGTTTTCGTGATAGTGTGCACTCTGGGAGGCAGCAGATGATGGCTCAAATAATTGCGTTCTTGCTGCCCATGTGGGAGACCTTGACTGAGTCCTTGGCTGCCAGCTTCTGTCTGTCCTAGCTTTGGATATTCCAGGCGTCTGGGGAGTGAACCAGCACATAGGTGCTCTCTGTCTGTTCGTCTGCCTCTGACTCTGAAACAATATCTAAGAATGTTATAAAAGATTCTATGAATTAAATTATGTCAAAGAGGGAACAAAGATTTTGATACTAAACTTTGTGTGGAGTGTTTCTTAAGTGGACAGTAAATGGAAGCACCCTCAGAATAGCCCACTGTCACTTGACTACTAGAAGCAGTGTTGTGTGTTCCTGTGGAACACGGGACCAAGATTGCCTGCAAGTGGACTATCACTTAGAATTATGTGATTCTAGATCAGGGAAATGCAGATTAACTTCTAAGAACCCAATTAACGTTGTCTCATTTTCAAATGAGCCAGAAGCCAAGAATAATGTACATGTGGTTGGAAAAAAACAAAAGAATGATAATTTGTGATACGAAAATAATATGATTCAAAGTCAGTGTTCATGTCAAAGCTTTACTGAAATATAGCCACTTTTTAAAAGGTGTTTTCTATGACTACATGCTCCAACAGCAGAGTGCCATTCGGCCCTCAAAGTCTAAAATATTTATTATTGGTCCTTTATAGAAAAAAAAAAGGATGCCAACTGCTCTTATTCCTACCCATTTTATCCTTAGTTTATTGAGCAGATATCCCACTGTATATCATGGTAGATCACCACTGTCCAACTCAAATCTTAAAAGCCGAGCATGGGGTTAAAGAAGGGGCAAAGGAAGGAACATGAGAATAAACCTTTTCCTGTTGTCCTTGTGTTGTTTCCAGTTCTTGGCTAATGCAAATAATGTTGTTTGTGAGCATTCTCACACTTGAGTTTCTTATTAGCATTATTTTTGTTGAGTATCTGCTCAAAAGTAGAAATGCCACCTTGTAAAGTACACTTACGCTTAACAAACAGCTTTCCTAAGAGCTTGTAACAAATTAGGTTTCTATCCTCAGTGAATGAGAGTTCAAGTTACTCAAGATCCTTGCCAATATTTGGTGCTATTGATCCATTTAGGATGAGTGAAAGTTAAGAACTTTATAACGGAACTTGAACTCAGGTAAGAACATTTTAAAAACAAATGTTTGTGAGTACTCCCTTAATAATTATGTAATTGTATTACCCAAACTTATACAGGCATAACGTTATTGGGATTCACATATCTACATACTTTCACAATTTGGAAATATGATTCTTAAATTGTTGGAGTAATTTTGTAAATGCAGATCTTCTGTGCTTTTTTATATTAAAACTGGACATTGTTCATTGATTTTGCAAGAAAAACTCATACTCTATCAAATCTTTCCATTATTGGTTGAAAGTAACTGAAAAACTAATATTATGTTTCATTAGATGTACTTAATGGTTTATATATTATCCCCATTTTACTGATGAAGAAAATGAGAAACAAAGAATTTATTCGTCATGACCAAGTCCACTAGCTCATAAGCAGTGGAGTCTGGATTCAAATCCAGACTACCTGAACCCCATCCTTCAGCTTTCCACAAAACAAACAAACAAACAAACAAAAAACAGAGAAAGACTCCAAAAAACCACAATATCAATTTAAAGTCTTATTTCTTTTAATGCTCACTGACAGTTTAGGTGGAAAAGTACCTTTTAAGACATACTAAGCCAGTCTAAAATGCTGAAGTCATGTGTAAATCACAAGTTCAAAGGTATCTTCAATGTTTTACTTACACTTGCTCTGCAAACGATAGACAGTGCAAGAGAGCTTGAGACTTACCTTATGCCCAAAGCAACCATTTTTAATGATACACTGAAATTTCTAATAGGGTGCAGTACAGCTAATAGTTAAAATACTCAGATATTCCATATCAAACCAAAAAAAGGAAAATAGGGAAAAACTGTCAGCGGAGAAAGCAAGAAGTTTCTTTCTCAATAATATCTGATCAGTGGTCTAGAAAGGGCTCCAGACATTGCATAAAAGGCTGTGTCTGATGCCCACAAAGCACTGAATTCTATGACTGTAGAAATGAATTTGTTGGTGGGAATAAAGTGGCTTACTTGACACAAATTCTCTTCCATATTCTTACAGCACACCTCCTTTTTTTAAAAAAATATTTTATTTATATGAAAGGCACACACACACACACACACACGGATGTTTCATCTGGGGGTTCTCCCCAAATACCGAAAATAGCTGGGGCTGGGCTAGGTGAAAACCAGGGATTGAGAACTCAGTTTTGATCTCCTACATATGGGGCAGGGACACAACTACATGGTGCACATTAGCAGGAAAGTGGAGTCAGGAGTGCAGCCAGGACCCAAATCTGGGTACTCCTATCTGGGATGTGAACATCCCAAGTGGAATCTTGATCACTGTTCTAAATGCCTGTGCCACCCCACTTTTAGAAGATCAAGTGAGATTTGGGGAGGTTCCTATAGGCTATCCATATTAGGATGCTGTTCAAGTTTTTGTAGCAAGCAAAACAAGCCTTGGAAGTGCTGGTCCTTACATACTGAGGTCCATCTAATTTAGGGAGATATTCGATATCTATTTATCATGTTAGCATACAAACCTAATTAAATTTATCAGTTGGTTGGATTTTAGAAATTCCACCACCCATTTCAACTAGGTCCTAGACTCAGACTCTCCCTCACTCTATCATCATTGTTACTAAAATAAAATTTGATTTTATAGATTTTGCTTCTCTAGCTGGCACTACTATTATTTCTCTTCTGTACTGTTTTCTTGAGAAACTGTCTGTGCTATGGTTCCCTTGCCTACTCTATCCTGCTGAGAAAGCAAGTAAGCCTCTAGGCGGTCCCTGCCTTTAGCTCAGTGAAAAAGAAGAAAACACTCCTAAAGGACCAGGAACCACCTGAGCGTCTTTAATTGTGAGCCTGATCTTCTATATGGAAATGTTCATACTATGAATCCATCCTTTAATTTCAGCAGAGTAGGTAGGCTTTCTTTGCAAAGTTTTAGGAGAGCTTGTTTGACCCTGGTAACAAACATTCACCAGGATCTGCAGAAACTGTAATCGTGACACATTGCTTGTGGGGATATAAACTGAGAGAGTCATTCTTACAAGCCATTTGGTAGTTCCTTGAAAAGTTAAACTATATATTTACTGCATGATGCAATAAATAATACCAATCCTGGATATACATTGAGAAGAAATGTGAGTTTAAAAACATGTCTACACAGAGACTTTTGGTAGGTGTTTATAGCACTTTTATTCACAATATAATTCCAAAGTGCAAACAACTCAAATGTCCACCAACTAATGAATGGCTAGACAAATGTGGCATATCCATACACTGTACTATTCCAGTAATAATAACCAATGAAACAAGGATACATATCACAATATGAAGAAATATCCAAAGGCATTATGGGAAAACCAACATGCCACGGTAGATTCCAAATTCTATAATTCCAATTACATGAACTCTCCAGTAGAACAGGCAATCTACAGACAGGAAGTGGATTAAAGGTTACCTGGAACTGGGGGTGGAAACAGATTAAAGTAAACTAAATCTCATAGAAATAAAGGAAATATTCTATATCTGGATTGTGGTGATTTGTTGGACAAAACAGTGAATTTACTACAAATTCCTGGAAGTGTGCACTTAAAGCGAGTCAGTATTACAGTATGTCAATGGATTAATACATATTTTTTAAAAAGAAGAAAGATAGATTTCTATTGACAACAGGGAAGACAATTCTGTTCCATACATATCACTGAAGATACTCGGGTATGGCATTATGGGGTAGTATATTTCCTGGTTTTGAGTCATCCACTTTGTGATGTAAACCTTGGATTACTAAATGTTCATTAACTCCTTTTTTAGAAGGTACTTTTCCCTGCATTTTTTTTTTTTTTTTGATTTTTTTTTTTTTTTTTTTTGATAGGCAGAGTGGACAGTGAGAGAGAGACAGAGAGAAAGGTCCTCCTTTTTGCCGTTGGTTCACCCTCCAATGGCCGCCGCGGTAGCGCGCTGCGGCCGGCGCACCGCGCTGTTCCGATGGCAGGAGCCAGGTGCTTCTCCTGGTCTCCCATGGGGTGCAGAGCCCAAGCACTTGGGCCATCCTCCACTGCACTTCCTAGCCACAGCAGAGAGCTGGCCTGGAAGAGGGGCAACCGGGACAGGATCGGTGCCCCGACCGGGACTAGAACCCGGTGTGCCGGCGCCGCAATTTTCCCTGCATTTTAAAGTTGACATCAATATGTACATCTTCCACTGATACTGCTTCCTGGATAGCATCCCACAACACCCCTGTTCAATCTCTCCTCACCCTTGACCTCTGAATTCTTTGACAAGAGTCAACATGGCACAAAACACTCCCCCAGTTTCACCCACATCCCAGCTTCTTCTTCACTCATTATTCAGAATCTGCCTTCTTTATTCCTGCATGTATCAGCTTTCAATTCCTAAACTAGCTCTACAAAAGGGGCTGTATCTAATTTAGAGAAAATCAAATATCCAGGGGCTGGCATTGTGGCACAGTGAGTGAAGCTGTCTCCTTCAATGCCAGCATCCTATATGGGTGCAAGTTCATGTCCTGGCTACCCTGCTTCTGATCCAGCTCCCTATTAATGGCCTGGAAAAAGTGGCAGAAGATTACCTAAGGGTTTGGGCCCCTGTTACCACAAGAGAGACCTGCATGAAACTACTGGCTCCTGGCTTTGGCTTGCCCATCTAGGGAGTGTAGCAGCAAACAGGTCTTTCTTCTTCATTCCACCCCCCCACTCCCACTTGTCTCTCCCTCTGTAACTCTTTCAAATAAATATATAAATCTTATTTTTTAAAGAAGAAAGAAAATCAAACATCCTTGGTTTTCCAGGACATGCTTAACAGTACAAGTCTATTCAACTGTGAGCACTTGCAATTGTGTTATCCTAAAAATGTCAACAGTTGTAGCATCAAATGTTTCTCTCAAAGGTGGTTTCTAAATTTTTTGGAAGGTTTTTTTTTTTTGTGATTTTTGGTTCAGATAATTAAGTTCACTTTATTTACAAATCTGTGTGTTTTCTTTCCATATTTTCTGCCTTCTAATAACCCTTCCTAGACACAGATTTTCATGGCAAGGATTCAAAAAAAATGAGTTAAAAAGTGAAAATCTACAAAACTATCCTGGAAAGTTATTATTTTACTAATAACTTGCACTAATGATTTTTGTTTTGTATATACTTTTTTTTATTAAGGGGTCTTTAGATTATTATTCTTTCTACCTCTTAAGTTAAAATGTACATAAATAGCTTGCAAAGTTTTAAAATATTCAAAATTTCCCCATAGATTATCTCATTTGATCCTCCTAACTCTGTAAATAGGCTTTGGAGGTACAAGGGAATAGGAATGGGCAGTTGAATTTAACAAATTTTGATTCTCAAATAATTAATCCAGAGCACATTCATTACACACAGTGATAGCCTCTACCTAGGAATGGATCCTGCTCTATGGTATATTATGAAACACTATTTAACTGACTGAAAATTTACACCTAATGTTATCTAAAAAGGAAGGATGGGGTGGACATTTGGCCTAATGATTATAACACCAGTTGGGACACCCACATCCCACATTGGAGTGTCTGGGTCTGACTCCCAGTTCCACGTTCAGCTAATGAGCACCCTGCGAGGCAGCAGGGATGCTGCCAGTGTGTGGGTCCCTGTCACCTGTATTCCCTGCTACCCTGCTACTGGCTTTAAGCTAACCTGGCCCTAGCCATTGTAGGCATTTGGAAAGTGACTCAGAGTTTGGGCATGCTCTCTCCCTTGCTCTTTCTTTCAAATGAAGAGGAAAGAAACCCAGCAAAACCATAAACTGAAGTTAAGGCTAGATCTAGTTAAATAATTTTTGAAGTAAATTAGGAATTTTTAACTTATTTTCCTCACCTCTTTGTTTCTGTGTTTTGTCTGCATTTGGGACATAACCCCACAGCTTTTCACTAAAAAGGGAACAAATATCTCACAAATGTCATCTGTCCTAGTCCCTATTAAAATCCAGTCTGAGAAAATAATCTGAAAAATCATTTGTTCCTAATCATTTTGTTTTAGTAGAAGCAATATACTACTCAGACTGTTCAGGTTTTTGGGAGGCCATTGTTTTGTAAAAGGCTGCTGTGCTAGACCCCAGCACAATGAACTGGAGTCACCTGTACCAAGTGCTAGGTAACCAAACTGACCCTTGAATTGGGTCAGTTTACCAAAATGCAAGAGATTCATAACAACCAATAAGAAGGGGCATAGTTTATCTGAGTAGGCACATAGAAGTCCTCTGTTTTGATCCCCCAAGGGAAGCAACTTTCAGATCACCAGTCTATCTTTGTTCTCTATTTCTGCTTTCTTACCCTTTTCTGCCTATAAAGCCACCCTTTTTGCTCATTTCGGTGATGTGCCTGTTCTATTTGATGGAATGAGATGTTGCGTGATTTTAGAATCAATGAAATTCAGTTAGGTCTTTAAATTACATTTATTGCAATTTTGCCTTTTGACAAGACAAAGGGTTACTCCAGAATCCAGGTGTCCACGAATGCTGGAGACTGGACTGGGAAGAGGAATGTGGCTGGCATGACTGAGAGGCCTGTACGGAGGTGACTGTGTGTTCCTAAGTAAGAGATGGCCACCATCAACTTGCCAGTTCCCCATGATCATGACAAAAGGCACTTCTCTATCAGCAGTCAACGTTTCCGTCCACAGAACACACAAGGGCTATCTCAGAAAAGCTGCATCATCAGAAGGTAAAATAAATAACAGAGCCATCTGATACTCGATAAGGTAGAACTTCATAAATTCATCTGATGGTGTCCTAAGTCACCATTGACTATTGAGCTTTCCTCAATGGATACAAGGTACTGCTCCCTACGAAGCAATTAGAGTAATTAAGAAAACAACCATCACAATTAGATCTTTTGAATCTATGCCTATGTCCCCTATGAAATGGCAGTAATTACATATTCAATTACTCCTTTTCAGTGGGAATAGCTCCGACCTTTTATAAATGTAAGACAATTATCTGTTCAGTTTACACTCTTCTAGAAAGTCCTGGTAACCATTTTTAAATTTTATACAAAGTGTCCTGGTATGCAAGTTCCCTGAGGGCAGATATATAGTTTTATAAAACTTTATAAAATAAACACAAGCAGGTATTTAAAAGTGGGTGACTGCATATGTTTTGTGATGGAATAAATATATGAATAAACAAAGCTCTTAAGGCCTCATTCTACGGTTGTTATCAAAGTGTGCACACGATCAGTGAGATGAGAAAGAAAACCTTTCTTACACTGAGTTATTTGAAGATTTTTGAAATATTTTTGTAATTGACATTTTATTATTTTCTGTAGAAAGCAATAGTTATGTCATTAACACAGTGAAAAGGCCATAACAGTTATATCTTAAAGACAAATTCTAAACCTGTTTTGTATCTATGTAAGAATAAGTTGGTTAATTTATCTGAGTCATTGTTTTCCACACAGATAAGTCTTGGTTCTTTGATTCTACGTGTGTGTGTGTGTGTTCAATTCTAGAGCAAGAAGTAGTAATTGAAAAAAATTGACAAACTTGAGTGTGGCATAAGATACCAAAAGTGTGAGGTCTATTTTTCCTGGAGTGGAGTTAATTGAGACTCCAAAAGGCACAAGCCCTTTGAGAATAGGACTTTATGGTCCTATATAGGTTCCCCAGGAACTATTATGACAGAATCCAGCATTTATTTTGCGAAGTTATCTGGTTACCATGGTCATTTTTCAGAAGTAATAGACTATGAATAAAAGAATGTTTGGACTAATGTTTGCAACTAGTTAGTAGCTAAGTTAGGAAAAACTGACCAAATTTTTAATGCTCTGTAGTTTAAGAAGAGAAGATGTCTACATTTCTCAAATTCTACTAAAATACTTCAATTGATTTTCTTTGAATGATATGAAAATCTAATATTTTTATCAAATAGGAAAATTGTCTGACTGGATTAAAGACTGGGTAGGGCTATTTTTATTTTAGTTTGCTCTTCTGTATTCATATTTTCCCTAAGAGTTCTTTATATTCTTGTAAATCATGGCTCATAAATTTTATGATTAGCAAAGAGGGAGTACTTGATGTGTACTCTCCTGGCCATTTCCCTGTATTTTCATCTCTAGCAATTAATGGCCAACCCCTGGCATCTCAACACTCAAAGGGCAAGCATTTCCTTACACTGGCCCAATACATGTTTAAAAATTAGGATGAATAGTTCGAGCTTTTGTGTGTTTGTGATGATTTATTTCAACCAACAAACAAGTGTGGATTTGGAGCAGCGTACCTGCATGCTTACCTAGCTCCTCTCTGCTAGGTAAGGGTTCATTTCCTTTCTCTCCCAAGGCTTGGGGGCTCTCAAGTGGGATCCACGAGGCTGCTCATGGATGGCTTCATTCCATTCCTATTTCTACCCTGCAAGCACAGCCCTGCATCTTTCCCCACAAAGATTTGACAAGGGAGGCTATTGCCAACACCTCCATGTACCTTCATCTTGAAAGCAGGTGGGGATATTCCAGACTGATGTGATCCTGATGGTCCCCTGTGTGTCTCAAAGTTCAGGCTATACAGGCCAAGCTCTCTGATAACCCTGACGTTCGCTCTGCCTACTCTCATGATGGTGGTGGCAGTTGGGGCAGATAGAATGCGTTCACAACTCAGCAAATAAATCTTTCCCCCTTATCTCTTAGACTTCTGCAGGAATGTTGGGCTTCTCTTGTCTCCGGGGGCTATTAATTAGTTAACACAGGCAGGGCTGGCATTCAGATTGGGAATGTAGGGGAACCAATGCCTTAGTCTGGCTCACAGCCTGGAGAAACTGTTTTTGACTTTTCCTCAGGTATGAAAAAGAATTCTAGAGATAGTCTATTTTGGTAACATTAAAATTTCATCTAATTTATTCTCTGTAAAATATTCCCTCTCTGTTTCCATGGATCTCCACAATTATGAAAGACAACAAAAGACTCTCCACTCTCCACATACTTCCTTAAACAGCGTGGTCTGTTCAAAAGAGCATTAATCCTGATGTGTTTGGCCTCAGAAGGGAATGCAATACGCCTTGCATTTTTATTTTATGGACGTGACTGTCCTAATAGGTACAATTTTTCAATGATACAAGCATTCTTTTAACTGAGAAACATTGCTTTTTCTTCCTATTACCACTTCTAAAGCCCCCTCCATATAACACAAATCCATATAAATGATTCTCACACTGGTTACCACTGCAGCCTTCTCTACAAACACCACATCGTACTTTGTCAGACCTACTGCTTCTCAGCAGGTCATTTTGCTCCCCTAGTAGACACAAAAGCCTTGTCTGAAGGTGGAAGCCATTTCCTTTACTAGTCTATGAACTCTGTCAGGCCCTTAAGATGATCAATATTTGGTTTTATGTTATCAATATCTTGAAGAGGCTGTGGAATGTTAACATCTGAAAAAGACACCCGACTCGGCCACAATCATGACAAGCACTTACTCTTTGAGATGAGATGGTCAAAATAAAAATAAAATTCCAAACCACTTCTTAATGATGGGGAGTAATGAGAGTCTCAAGATTGCTATCAGTCCCAAGCATGTAGGGAGAAGGATGAACCGTGGAAATTGAAAATAAACAATCTACATTTTTGGAGAGAGCCAAAGGAATCATGAGTAATGTAAGTCAAGAGAATACAGAACTTCTGCAGGAAAAAGGTAGTCCATTATGAATACTTGTATGTTCAGTATTGCAAAAATACCTCGTGTTGGAAAGTAGAGTGAGTGCCAGGTACATTGATATGGAGATCATTGGTGGATATGTCACAAGTTCTAACGTGGTAATGAAAAGTTCAATGGTTGATAATTAAATGGGAAATGAAAAAGTAGAGATAAACTTTAAGCTCTTGTTTCAAAATTAGAATGAGAAATTAAACACACATTAGGGAAGAAACTAAAAGAGTTTTAGCACTCAGAGATTTTGTGTCCAGATTGGGAACTGAATCCATTATGGTTAATCACATGTGCCTCCAATCAACTTGCCAACATTATTTTCCAAGCTTGGCAGTAAAAAGTCATGAATATTACTGTCTTTTATATATGGATAACTACAAGTTTGTCCAGAGGTTGACTTAAAGTGGCCCAAAATCAGGAACATTTTCACCACTGCTTAGGGGTACTTGTGTCAATTTTATTTCTGTATACTCTTATTTCAGATACAGTGAACAAATAGCACTTGGGCTTTTTTCTTGAAACCATAAATGACCAAGCACATGGGTGTTCTGAAATACGATAACCAACATATTTTGAGAAGAGATTCTTGGGCCTGTAGCCTTGAGGAAAATGACTAAAGAGGAACAAACTAATGCCCAGTGAGGTGTTGAGCTTTTTGGTGAACAACAGCCAGCTGGATCTTTGATCTTTATTGGGTTTGGAGAAAATCAGAAATGCAGTAACGCACTCAGGGCCTTTTTAAAACTTCAGTTAATTAGATTTTAATAAACAAGGTCATCTCTATTGGCAAGCTTACTCAGTAATTTAGAGGGGGACCATTTATGAGGCAGTCCAACCTACATAAATTAAAAGACATATAAATCCTCCCCTCTGAAGCAATGAAAATCCATCATCATTAATTGAAGGATAGCAAATATCATCAAAGAAAAGAAGGGCCAGGAATTACAGAGCGATGCAAATCTCAAACACTGCAAAACTCAATTTAGCAACAGTTTTATGGAGTGAATACAGCATGAGTGTCTTGTTTGTGTGAATTCATTTTTCTCTTGAAGATCCAAAAGGGGAAACTGCCACATGCTTCTTACAGGGCACAGTCTTCAGTTTGCAAATAATCTGAACACAGAAGGGAAGTGATGCAAACAAGCCTGTGGAGGAGCAGTCATTTCATCTCTTTGAAGTGCACAACATTTGGATGACTGATAACTTAGAGATTGTTGTATGAAGAGGCGTTCAAAAAGATCATGGAAAATGCATGTTATGAAGCAAACTGCACATGGATCTCATAAGTTTTTGGAAGCAAAATAAAATTACCTTTCAAATTCATTGTTTCCCCCACTTTGTCCAAGTACACTCATATTAGCCTGCTTGGGCTGCCATAAGAAGACACCACAGACTGGGCAGCCTGCACTCCATGTACTTCCTCTTAGCTCTGGAGTCGAGAGTGCCCTCAGGGTTGGCTCCTGCTGAGACCTCTCTTCCTGACTTACAGATGACTCCTTTTTTACTGTGTCCTCACATGTTCTTTCTCATATGCACACATGGAGAGAGAGAGAGCGCTCTCATGTTTCCTCCTATTCTTACAAGGGCACCAGTCTTACCTGATTCCAGCCCTAACCTTATGACCTCATTAACGGCAATTACTTACTTATAGGCCCTGTCTCCCAGTACAGTCCACATTAGGGATTAGAGAATCAACACACATTTTAGGGGTACAAAATTCATATACAAATAACTCAAAATTCAGTTTGTATGAGGTATATACAATTTTTATGTTTAGTTTTAGCTTGAGGGGAAACAATATTTGGCTTTCTAGGTATGGGAGATGCTATATACATTCTGTAGTTCACTCTTGGAGACCCAAAATAACAAATTATATTATAAATACCATGGGGATCCTTACACTGGATATTTAACTTTGTTAACACAGCATCCTGGAAAAATAAACTTTTTTTTTTGTTCAGCAGACGTATTAGTGCCCCAAGAAATTAAATAGTCTTCTGCATTAAGCCAACACATGACACATAAACCTTGGCATTCTATGGCTTCTCACACGTAACTTTATTGGGAAATCATTTCCAGAGCTTTGGAATAAATAAGATCAAAAGACAAAAAAGTACAGAGTACTGCTGAGTCCTTAACATCTTGTTTATGGATGCAATGTCTGCTGTTGTGTGCTTGCTCCCATCACTCAGATTAATGAACCGGGAGGGAACAACGCCTGAGCTTCTGCCATTGGCTGTGCTGGGATAGTCTTCTTTCTCCTGACTGATGCAGCTCTACTCATCTTGAAGTTCTTGTCCAGTTGTCATTTCTTCTGTGAAATTTTTCCTGACCCCCCTAAAAGGTGAATTAATTGCTTTTTCCTGGGATCCCACAGTGATTTACTTACATGACTATTTCAGTTGTGGTTGACACAGATTGTAAATTTCATGGGACCCTCCTGTTTTCATCTATTTATGTCTTTTTCTCCATTCATATTCCTACCATGTATTCTCCTTTGTGGATTAGGACAAATGGACAAAAAAAAAATCCAACTATAATGACAGGAAAGTACTTTCAAAGTTCATGGAAATGGAATCAAAAGAAAATTTTATTTTGGTTTGAAGCAAATTTTGAAATCAATGCAAATGAGGGGTCTTCAAAAAACTCTGGAAAATGTGTACTATGGAAAAACTCTGCATGGAATTCAGAATGTTTTGTGCCATAATAAACTTATCTTTTAATTATATTTCAATGAACTTTTTGAGTATCCTCATATAGTAGAGGTAGAATTTTATATTTCTTTGTCCTCCCTATTGCAATATGACCTCCTTAAGTAAAGACGACATCATTTTTGTAGCCATAGAACTTGATCTTAGGGGTCAGAGCTGTGACATAGTGGGCTAAGCCTCTGTCTATGGTGTGGGCATCCCATATGGATAACAGTTAGTGTCCAGGTTACTTCCTTTCCAATCCAAGTCCCTTCTGATGGCCTGGGAAAGCAGTGGAAGTTGGCCCAAGTGCTTGGTTACCTGCACCCATGTGACAGACCCAGAAGAAGCTCTTGGTTCCTTGCTTTGTATTGTCCAGCTCTGGCCAATGCAGCCATCTGGGGAATGAACCAGTAGATAGAAGATCTCTCTCTCCATCTTTCCCTCTGTCTATAACTCTGCCTCCCAAATAAATAAATAAATATTAAAAAAAAAAGAACTTGATCTTGACATTACAGTGGTAATTCTCTCTGTATTATAGGTAAATTTCACCTTTTAAAGGCAGAAACTTTGTATTGTGAATTAAAAATAATATATTTTACTGCCACCTTTTTGTTGACATAATTAGATTATAAGGCAAGATTTTGTTAGCATCACTTACAACACCCATATTTTTCCTGGGTAAGATAGTATTCTGTTTAAGAAAAGAGGTTCTGATGTCAAACTCTGTTCAGTTTCTATGTCTTCTTGTGCTGGGTAAGCTCCTTAACTTAACTCCATTTCTTCATTGGTTAAAGCACTTCTATTTTGGCAAAATCTAAACAAGTGACCTGACTCTAAATTACTTAGCATGGTGCCTAGCACATAGTAAGAACTCAATAAATACTGGGTTGAAAAACATGAAATTGTCAGTATTTACCTATGCGTTTAGCCTACAAAAATGGCAATTTCATATGGTTCAATTTAATGTGAGTTGCTTTTAAAATCATCATTGATGATGTCCCATAAACAGTTTATGATTATTTGCTTTAGTACTTAGTATGAGGACACAAATTCAACGTGTGTATAAAGAAGACTATTTCTGTTCTGGGCTCATGTTTTCTTTTTAGGTAATGAGCAATGATCTCAGCCAATAATGGGAGAGAGATGAGGACAGAAAGGGACAATGTACCAGGTCTCTTGCTCCTCCTCGGAGCCTGGCTGCCTCCTGAGTAGCTTTATTAGGACAATTAAGTACCACAGTACATAAAAGAACATTCCAATAAAGCACACATATTCTAACTATGTCCAAATATAAATTTTCTTAAATGTTACAGCTTTACACTGACTAGAAAGGTATTCATGACCTTACTTGTTGTAACAGACAGAATTTGCTTCCTTATTTATCCAACAAAAATTTACGGAGTGTCCACTAGGTTCCAGGTGCTGCCATTGGACTTGTGAGGGATGCAAGAAATAATAAATTCTATGTTCAATATTTAAGAAGGATAACATTTAGACTTTACATGCCTTGTGTATATTTTTTTCATGACTGAATCATTAAATTAAATCTCTGTTCTCCCACCATGGCATAACAGGGATCTATTTTGTTTCTATTTCTTTTACTGTTTATTTTTTCTCTTTTGCTTTTCACAATTCTTTATTTTTTAATATTGCAATTCCATAGTTCTCTAAGAATGAAAATGATCTTAACTCCTAATTCTTTTAATAAACTTCATATATGTTTCAATAATTATAAGCATTCTTAAATGAACCTTGCATTTTAATTATCATTAAACAATGAATATTCAATTACTGAGATTCTGAAACAAAATTATAATGCCAGTGATGATAATACACAGTATGTAGAATCTTTTATGATGGAGTTGCCAATGAGAATAATCTACTGGGAATAACTAATTTACTCAAGCAGGTTAAAGCAAGTGAATGTGGAAATCAATATTCTCTCCTTTGCTTATGTCTTTTATTGGAAGACTGTAAAACACATTACTAATAATGGCATTCCTGGACCCAATGGCCCTTTGAAAAGGTGGGAAATGGCATTAACCCACAAATATAAATCGGCCCTGTCAGTTGGAGAATACCTTTCTCCATGTGCATCATTTGCTCATCTGGGCAGTGTTGACTTTTCTATCTGTTAAATGACCACGCTCAGTCATTTAAAATGGACATACAAGATGAACCTTTTTACTTCTGCAGGAGATATCAAACATCTCTGCTGTAGCAAGCAAAATGAATCAAAAGGAAGCACAGTCATTTAGAAGAAAGCAGAAGAAAGAGACTGGGGCTTCTAATCCAGTATGTTCTAATGATAACGAGGAGCAAGTTTCCAGTAGGTAGGAAATGGAAGTTCAGTAGAGGGAACATAAATAATTGCAAGATAGAATACCCAGACTTCCCAAGGAACCAAGTAGGCCTCTAAGATGAGTAAGTCAGGTTTGAGAGGAAGACAAGTGTAGAGAATCAAGGACTTGAATGAAAAGAAACTTTCCAAATGGGGATACATCAGACTTCAATAATGGATGTGCAGTTACCCCCTTGAACGTAATTTGTGTCCTTAGCTAAGCTCATCAAGTAGGCTTTTTTTTGTTATACTCAGGAATTACTTGCATATGGGCAGCTATTTTTCATCATCATTTCTAGGGAAGAAAGGAAAGGCTTACTTCCAAGGCTTCAAAACTAAGAAAGAACCTAAGGTCCTTGGATATAGTATCTTTGGCAGAGAGTCCCTGAGTGCCTCTAAGGGAGAGTTTAACCCACCCTTACTCACTCCACTGTGTATCGCACTATGTTGGACTAATCCTAAGTTTTTAACTTACTTTGGGTAGGAAATAAAACATACCTGTGGCTGGCGCCGTGGCTTAACAGGCTAATCCTCCGCCTTGCGGTGCCGGCACACTGGGTTCTAGTCCCGGTCGGGGCACTGATCCTGTCCCGGTTGCCCCTATTCCAGGCCAGCTCTCTGCTGTGGCCAGGGAGTGCAGTGGAGGATGGCCCAAGTCCTTGGGCCCTGCACCCGCATGGGAGACCAGGAGAAGCACCTGGCTCCTGGCTTCGGATCAGCGAGATGCGCCAGCCGCAGAGGCCATTGGAGGGTGAACCAATGGCAAAAAGGAAGACCTTTCTCTCTATCTCTCTCACTATCCACTCTGTAAAAAAAAAAAAAAAAAAAAAACAACACCTATCTCTTCTAGCCTCCATAAAAATTGGCTGTTATTTTCCCTTACTCATGCAGGAACACCAGGTAACAGGGTCTATGATCACTTAGAGAATAAACGTAAGCACTCCAAGGTTCTGATGATTCGACTTGGCTTGTTGTGACACAAGTGGGTCATAGGGGTGGGGGCTTTTCAAGGCTGTATTTGTATAAAGTGGCAATCTTCTGGGCCTAGCAGAAGAGGAGAGTTGAGGGCTGAAGCTTGCTTTTAGGATAATGGATCAAGCTCGTGAAGGGAGTAATTTTCAATAGGATGAGATGCCAGGCAAATGGTTTCAAATTATTGTTAAGTTGCAATAAAAAGTTGATTTAGGTAATTTTCTTCAAGCGATGATGGATACTTGGGCAGACCTTATATCCTGAGGATTGGCAATCCCATATCTGTTCTAGGAAAGTACTAGAGACATCCACATTGCAGCTCTAATGGGAGAGAAGAGCATTGTCAGATGCTACAAGGCAAGTGGAGGAATCTGTGTTTGCACTAACACTTGAGTCAACTTTGGAGAACTCTAACATAGTTGAACAGAATCTGAGAGTGGCTTAAGTTTCCAAGTTTGTTATTTCAGATGGAATCAGAGAAACGCATTTTTATATTATTATTATTAAACTTATGTGGCATGAGGAAACAAAAGCCCCAATGGCCAAATAGATAAATGATTGATACTATTCCTCTCCAACCTAGTAAATAAATGTATAAACAAGACCAAAACAGTTTCTACAAAGAAGTGACTTGTACTTCCAAAATTAAACAATACTTGCTCTACAGTATTCAAATAATTATCTCCTTTTTTCTGGTGATCATTAAAATCAATGAGTTGCACTGAATAAAAGAAACATCACATTCCAGACAAAGGAAGGAATTTCTAGATAATCTAATTCAAACTACCTATTGTACAGACAAGGGAAGGTAAAGAATCATTAATTAAGATCATAGTATTAATTAATATTTATTCTTTGTACCTATTTTATATAGCAAGTCTGACTTCAATTACTTCAATTTAATATTCTGTATACATAAGACAAGTTAGTTACATTTTGACTTTTTTATTATAGCCATTCTAGTGACAATTTCAGAATGACAAAATGCTTAATATCTTTGTTAACTAAAACTTAATACAAAATCATTACAATTTTGGGCCAGAAGGACTTACGAACCTCACATTTCCTTGACCTTCTCACTTTCAACTCCCCTTTCAATTTTCATTCAACTACTCTCCAACCAGCTACTCCTCTGGTGATACTCTTGACCTGACAATCTTTTTCAAATTTTTATTTTAATTACCCCAACCTCTGATCGCTGCTTTTAATTTTCCAGTTCACTTACTTTGTTCCTTAATCCAGTATTTCTTTCAATGGGACTTTCAATTCGTTGGTTCTACCACTTTTTCACTCTCTATTATTCCCTCTTATCCTCACTCCCTTTCTTTACTAGTGTGGATTCCAATGTCCTTGTCATCACTCATTTGCAAAAACAAACACCCTTAGCTCCTTCTTTTGCGTTTGTCAGTAAATCCCTGCCCATCTTTAAATCTAAATCTCTTTTAATCCAAGGACTTTTAGTTTCTTGGGACAATCCACTGATTTAGCCTAGTAATTTTCACTCCTATTCTCCTTTTGAAAATTAATTAATTAATTAGGGAGGCACAGAAACAGAGGAGAGAAAGAAAGAGAGAGACAGAGAGAGAGAGAGAGAGAGAGAGAGCGTGCACAAGCAGAAGAGCATACTCCTATTGCCTATATGTCCAAAATGGAAGAGGCTGAGACAGGCTCAACACCTGTCCCTCACTCTTGTTTTCTTAAGAGACTCTTTTCACTCTCACCTAAAACTTCAAACATGTTCTCTCCTTCCTACCTCAGTAGGTAATATCACCTGGAAACACAACTCTGGGAAAGCTGGTTTTTTTTTTGTTTTGTTTTGTTTTGTTTTGTTTTGTTTTCTATATCTAGAGAGTAAAACTTGCTTGGAGAGAAACAAACAGAAGGTGCTGGCCTTAAGCCCTTTGCACATAGACTACAAATACAAGTATCCACTGGGTCTTCAGTCCTACAGGATAAGACCGATGCCTGCTGTAGTCAATTTCAACTTCCTTTCATTCTCTACAAATGTGTATCCAATACTTTCTGCTCTCTATATCTGAGGATGAACAGATGACCACGTCTCTTATTTCTGGATAATAAATAAGTTCAATTCAAGTAAAAATGTCATTTTTTTTTTGGTGCCCTTTTGTCTATCTGTATCTGGATCCCTGTATTCAGCCTTTCCTTACATGGAGCCAACCTACCATTCATTCACCAGACCCCATCACCTCTTGCCTGATTGAGTTCTTTACTTTTGCCAATGTACCTTATGTCATTTTGTTTTTATATTTTCCCTTTATATTGGCTCATTAGTCCCAGCATGAAAATACATTACAACAATTCTCATCTTAAAACATAATAAAATTTTCTCATAGAGCCTTATCCCCTTCTATCTATTATCCCATTTCTCTTTGATTCCTTATAGAGAAAAAAAAAAAAATCCCTGAAGTGTGTACTCCATATTTGTTTCTTAAAAACAAAACAAACAAAAAAAAACCCAACCAACTAACCAACTAATAAATAAAAAACAAGAGAAGCAGAAAAGCAAGTTTGGTGAACTGGACCAATCTTCCTGCTAAAGACCACGAGGAAACTGGACGAATATAGACACATATAAGAGCTATCAAGATAGATGGCAGCTGAGAGGCCAAAAGGTGCCTTTGAGAGCTTAAAAGGACTAAGAGATCAGGGTCTGAGTCCAGGGGCTTGGGTAGGTGGTCAGGCTCTCCAGCAACCTCTTGTGCTCTAACTGGGAACCCCAGGGGCTTCACTGTAGGGTTAAGGGTAAACCTGAAACACACCTGCCATTGCAAGTCCTGCAGCTGAGCTTTGGATCATCCCGACCTAAATCTGAGGGAGTGTTATCTCAACCATGCAAGAACTTAGAACAGTAGCACCATCATTGCCCTGTGTTCTCCCCCAAATAATATCCTTTAGTGTTTCCTTTGGAGCAACTCCATGGAAAATGTCTCTCATATTTTTGTTCACCTAAATTGCTCTAAAACGACTTCACTTTATTCTTGAAGTAGAAATAAATGGTTCCGTGTTGACAGGTATTTTCTTTCGGCACTTTAAAGGTATTCTTTTGTCATCTGATTTTCCTGTTTTATGTTCAGAAACTGTCACTGTAATTTTGGCTTATTTAAAGACAATTTGTGTGGGGAATATTTAGGCTTTTCTTAAGCAGTTTCACTATTATGGAACACAGACTTAAAGTACTTTTTGATGCCACAATGCTTTTAGAAAATTCTCCATCAGCAAATCCTCAGTGACTTTAGGATTCCACATGGATGAGGCCTTCTTTATAGCCTCAAATTGTCTTACATTGCATTTTCTCACCTCTGTTTCTCCATATTTCTTTCTAAATATTTTTTCTACTAAGCTATTTTCCAAGTAGCTCATTTTCTATTCACTTGTGTCTAATCCAGTGTTCCTTAGCCTTTTTAAAAATTACCATCTCTTCAAAGCATCTCTTTAGATATTTTTCTCCTTGTCATGTTCCCATGAAATTTTAATGCAGATACACCAGTGGTAAATGAGAAAGATACTGGAATAGTTACTTTTGGAAATCAAAAAGACCCACAAGACTGTGCAAACACACTTAATCTCATTAGTGTAGGGTTATGAAGATGAAAACCTCAATTGGATGCCCCTACACAACTCATAGGGTATCAAATATTTTTAAAATGTTGGTAAATGTGTAGAGCAACAAACTTTCAAACACTTTTGAAGATAGGTAAATTAGTAAAATTGCTTCAAAAAGCCTTTGCCAATATCTACTAAGGTTGAAGATTCACATGGTCTTTGATATAGCACTTCTGCTCTTACATGGAAGTAGCTCCAGAAAAATAAACAAACAAGGGGCCGGCACTGTGGCTCACTTGGCTAATCCTCTGCCTGAGGCACCTGCATCTCATATGGGCACCAGGTTCTTGTCCCGGCTGCTCCTCTTCCAGTCCAGCTCTCTGCTGTGGCCCAGGAGGGCAGTGGAGGATGGCCCAAGTGCTTGGGCACCTGCACCCGCATGGGAGACCAGGAGGAAGCACCTGGCTCCTGGCTTCGGATTGGCGTAGCTCCGGCCGTGGCGGCCATTTGGGGGGTGAACCAACGGAAGGAAGACCTTTCTCTCTCTCATCGTCTGTAACTCTACCTCTCAAATAAATAAATAAAATCTTTTAATAGTGGCATACACAGCAGACTTGTACAATGGCAGATGTCCTAAACAGCACTCTGGCCTCAGAATCAGCCCTTAAAGCACTCAGATCTGGCCGAAGAGCCCATGAGAGTATTTTAGGCATGGAAAGCCAAGACACTCTGGAAAAAAAAAAAGAGGACCTAAATGAAAGATCTCTGTGAGTGAGATCCCAGTAGAAAGAACGGGCCATCAAAGAAGGAGGTACCTTTCTCTGAAGGGGGGAGAGAACTTCCACTTTGACTACGACCTTGTCTAAATAAATTGAAGTCAGCAAACTCAAGAGGCTTCCATAGCCTTGGAAACTCATGACTAGAGCCTAGGGAGATTTCTGATGCCATAAACAAGAGTGTCAATTTGTTACGTCAACAACAGGAGTCACTGTGTACTTACTCCTCATGTGGGATCTCTGTCCTTAATGTGTTGTCCAATGTGAATTAATGCTATAACTAGTACTGAAATAGTATTTTACACTTTATGTTCTGTATTGGTGCAAACTGATGAAATATTTACTTAATATATACTAAATTGATCTTCTGTATATAAAGATAATTGAAAATGAATGTGAATGGAATGGGAGAGGGAGTGGGAGATGGGAGGGTTGCGGGTGGGAGGGAAGTTATGGGGGGGAAAAGCCATTGTAATCCATAAACTATACTTTGGAAAACTATATTTACTAAATAAAAGTTTAAAAAAAAACAAAAAAAAAACAAAAACAAAAACGCCCATGTGCATCCAGAGATATTGATAAAACATCCATATCTTATTCAACTAGCTCAAACCTATGGTCCGATTGCTTGTGTCTTCCCAGAATTCATGTGGAGAAATCCTGACCCACAAAGTGATGACAGTAGGAGGTGGGGCCTTTGGGAGGTCATTACTCATGAGGGTGGAGCCTACAGGAATAGGGTTAGTGCCCTTGTAAAAGAAGCTCTAGAAGATGTGAGTACATAGCAAACCAGCACCACCTATGAAGAAGCAAGTCCTCATCAGACATCCAATCTGCAAATGTCTTGATCTTATTTTTCTATCCTTCAGAATAGTGAGAAATAAATGTCTTGTTTAAAAGTTATCCAGTACATGGTATTTTGCATAGAAACATGATCACACAAAGATACCACATGTTCATCAACAATTTAAATCATGGCATATGTGACATATCAGGGAGCACAATTATTATGAAAATGCAAATAACTACAGCTACCTCCATTAACAAGGATGAAGTGTACACATTTAATATTGATCAAATGCAAACTAGGTAAAAAGAGTATGTGTTGCAAGTGTCCTTTTATATAAAGTACAGACATTTACAAACTGGATTTATGGTGTTAAATTTCAGGATAGTAGAAAATTTCAAGGAGGAGGGAAGAGTAGTGATTTAGAGAAAACACAAGGGTCTCTCCAAGCTGTCCCCTCCATCTGTCCTTGTGGTAGTTACAGGAATGGTTCCTACGAAATAAACCACTGAGCTGCACATATTTGAACTTGCAGTCTCAACTTGATATCGTTTCTCAGAATAAAAAAGCTTTGCAAGAGAAAATTAATAACAAACATCACTGGACCAGTGGAGGTTAGGGGTGAGAAAAAGGCTTTCATTGTATATCTTTTCATAACTTTTGGGTTTTGAACCAAGACAATAGGTAACTCAAATAAATTATTTAATTTTTGCAAAGACAAAAACTTAACAATAAATTAAAAATCTTACATGGGCGTCTTGTGAACCCCAGGTTTTCAGGGTCTGGGCATGAGGGAGGGGTGCCTGCAGGTGCTTCAGTGAGTGTCAACCTTTGGACAGAGCAATAGTGGCAGAAGGCTGAGCAGAGTCCGGCTCCTCTGACATGCCTCTCAGGCTAACTGCAATGTTTCCCGTCTGGCTCTGTCCAGATTTAGGAGAAACCAGAGGTGTTGCAAACTTTTTCCTTCTGGATATTTTCAGCATTTCTATTTTGAGCCATGGCCCACTTTTAACGTGATTCAAAAGAAAGCAGAGCCTCTGATGTATTGTGCTGATCTCATGGAGGGCTATTCTTTTTTCCCCCTTGCCAAAGGAATATTCCCTTTGCGATTTTCTCCAAGAGTCTTCTGGAGAACATTATTGAAAAATACACGTAAATATTCACTCTTGTATTCTGTGCTTCTTAAAACATGATAAGTAACCAAATACTATCTCATAAAAGTCAAGTTTAATAATGCTTATTTATTGAGATTATTCAAGTGTAGTTATTATTTTTATGGTAGTTGAAAGAACTGGTATGTATGAGCAAAGCGTGTAGCTAAGTAGGCTAAATGGCCTTTAAATCCTGAATTGTTTTCAAAACTTCCAATGTGTGAACCATAATTTTCATTTTACTATAGAATTCTTGGGTGAAAATATTTCCCAATAAATAGTCCCTCTATTAAATTATGGTTTAGTTACAATCAGTGACTCTTGGGTCAAGTTTATAACCCTGATCACAAGATGTCCTCTGTGGAATCTCTGCGCCAGTGTTAACTATATAGCTGCTGCTTTTGCTCTTTCAACTGTATCTCAAGATGTGTGGATAGCTCTTCCGTGCTCTCATCTGGATATTAGCTCATGGTTCCCAGAGGGAACCTTGAACAAGAACAAGAATTTCTCATCCAGTTGGCCAGGGACAGCATGTTGTATGATGGCTAAAGGGTAAGCAGGCCAGTGAGTTATTCTGTAGCCTCTGAGTCCTTACTACTGACCTACTGAATCTATTTCCTTTAGTACATACTAGAAGGGACTAAGGCAGAAGTTCTGTAAATATGGCCTGGAGACACAGGGGTTCCTCAAGGACACTGGTGGGGAGCAGTCGATGAACTATTGGAGTAAACGATTTTCCTGACAATACCAAGCTGTTACTTCCCGTTTTCCATTCTCATTTTACTCGGGTTTATGACAGAATTTTCTTGAGGCTACACTGTAGGTGACTACCACAGCTTGAACATAGGAGCCCAGCTGCTTGCATTATTACAAACATGAAAGAGATGGGCAAAATTGTGAAACATTGCCATTTCTCATTAATTTTTTAATCTTTTTTTTTTGAATAACAGATTCTTTTTAGGTTTTTTTTTTTGTTTGTTTGTTTTTGTTTTTTTTGACAGGCAGAGTTAGACAGTGAGAGAGAGAGAGACAGAGAGAAAGGTCTTCCTTTTTCCATTGGTTTACCCCCCAAGTGGCCACTACGGCCAGCGCGTTGTGCCCGGTGCATTGTGCCGATCCAAAGCCAGGAGCCAGGTGCTTCCTCCTGGTCTCCCATGTGGATGCAGGGCCCAAGGACCTGGGCCATCCTCCACTGCACTGCTGGGCCACAGCAGAGAGCTGGACTAGAAGAGGAGCAACCAGGACAGAATCTGGTGCCCCAACCAGGACTAGAACCCGGGGTGCCAGTGCTGCAGGTGGAGGATTAGCCTAGTGAGCCACAGCGTCGGCCCTAACAGATTCTTTTTAAAGTACATTATGTTAAGAAGTAGTGGGCTGTTAGTGTTATTTTGAAATATGTTAATAAATATTCAAAATGTAACAGTATACATGTTTAATAATTTAAATAATGATATATAAAACCTATATAAGTAAAAGAGTTGGGGTCTTCGATGTTTACAATTGTTTTGAGGTCTTGAGGAAAAAGAGAAATTTGATAATCATCACCTGAGAGAAATTCATGTTAATCAATATGCTTGACTGTGCAAGAATCATCACATAACATTTATTTTCCCTAAATTGATCTTTAAGAAGCCAGTCCGACATTTCATTAGCGATGGGAAATTCAGTATCAGAAGCACAAATCAGCTATGTTATCTGGACTCAAGCAACAGAAAGAACAAAGTGTCTGTGCTCACAGAGGTCTAGGAGCCAGGCGGGGTGTAAAGGAGGACGCTCCCAGAGGGATCTCAGCAGAGTGCAGCTGCACTAGAAATCCTTCCTCCAAAGAAGTTTGGCGCTCTCTGTGCCGTTCCCTGTTAGCATGGACTCTCCCCCCGGAGCCATTCTAAATAGCGCCAGTGCGAACAGGCATGAATTTCTCCTGACTCTGCCAGAGCCACAGCCTACAAATCAGACCATGTGTGTGCTCTCACACAAGGGGCAATCAGTAACAAAGGAACTCACCGCTAAAGCCTAGAAGAAGCCCACACTACAGAGCCTTTCCAGCACTCTCTGCTACTATATCCCACTTGACCCTGCATTATTTCTGAGTTTCAGGTCTGTGAGGCCTTGTTCAGTTCCACATGATGGGTCTGTTGAGACTATGCTGGTCTTCAGGGCTCACATATAATGCCTTATCAAATATCAACGCACACTCACTATGCAAGAACTTGTGGCCCACAGATCTGGTCTCTCATTAAAGCAACTTCCCTGCTTGCTCTGTCTTGCCCTCCCCTGCCAGCTTGGATCTGACCAATGATTGGAGGTTTGTAGTTCTACAGCCTCCCTCCACCCATGTGATCTTTCTATATAGGCTAATTTCTATTAACTAAAATTCTTTTAAGAAATACATTCTTTCCCAAAGAGAGTGCTCTGTCATGAAAATGATCATTTCCTTGCCGGCTTCCAATGGTACCATTTAAAATAGATATGAGCTTGTCATTTCATTATTTGGAACTACAAATAGTTTCTAAGATTTCATATTGTAGACTAAACTTAATAATTAAGAGGGAGAGTAAAAACAGAAACAATTAAATAGGAATTTCATATAATGAATCTCAAGTATGTTAATATCTGCTTACTGTTTCCAGAGAAATCTGTTACTTATTAAAAAAGTGTTAATTTTTTCCTTACTCCCTAAACTCCCAAAGATATTTTTCTCTTTTAGACTTTAATATCCTTAACGCTTTTCTTTACACTTGGGTTTTTAATCTACCTGGAATAGGTTTACATGTATGGAGTGAGATAGGGTTTATAGTTTTCCCTATGGGCATCTGAGTGTCCTAGCACAGTCTATTTAAATGACCATCTTCTCATACTTTTCAGGCCAGTTTCCTCATAAATTAAGTATAACTATTTATGAGTCTGTTTCTGGATTATCTGTTTCTTTTGTCCATAACTTAATAATCCTAGTAAGGCCAGAGGATCTCTTGTCTGTGTGTGTTTGTGTTAAACATATTTACTGAATTCAACTGCTTGTAATATGATAAAGATATTCACACTATAAAATAGTTTTAAAAATAATAAAATGGGGTTGGCATTGTGGTATATATAGTAGGTAAAGCTGCCACCTGTTAACGCTGGTATCCCACTGGGTGCCAGTTCATGTTCCAGCTGTTCCATTTCTGATCCAGCCCCCCTGCTAATGGCATGGGAAAAGCAGTAGAAGATGGCCCAAGTGCTTGGACCCCTGTCACCCATATGGGACCCCCAGAGGAAGCTCCTGGACACTAGTGTAGGTCTGACCCAGCCCCAGTTGTTGTGGCCATATGGAGTCTGAACCAATGGATGGAAGATGTCCTTCTCTTTCTTGTTCTTTCTATAACACTTCTAACATGTAACTCTGCCTTGCAAATAAATAAATATTTTTAAAAAGTATTTTTTAAAATATTAGCTGTAATTGAATAAGCATGAATATTCACATATATATGAATATATATGAATATATATTCATTCATACACATGATCTTATGGTTCCATGTTTTCTACACTATTATACACTTTTTATACTATGTATTACCATGAAGAGAAACTTCTGTTAATTCCACGAGACTCTAACAATAAAAGGAGATAGAGATGGAATTATGCCTTACACTTTGGTTCCATATTTCTCAGTGAATGAAAGAATGATGATTTATAAGAGAATTAATTAGTCACCTGAAAATTTAGATAAAAGAGTAACTATAGCATTCAAAGAGCAACTGTTAGCTGGAAATAACCATGATTTTCATTACTAGAATAAACATATTTGTTCAGTGTATAGAATAATAAGATGCATTTAACTTTATCAGTATTCAGGTTTTAGCAAAAAATGTGTCAATAGTATTGTTTTATAAAGGCATCCTTCAGCAAAGTCAACGTACGTTTGTCTTTTCTACCTACAGTCTTTTTTTCATCTGCACACTGGTAAGGCTGTGGTTGAAATGTTGTGTTAAATCTTCCATTCACAATAAAATTGAGGTTTAATTGAAAAATTACAATTATTATGCTTAAATAATGCCAGATAACTCATGAGCAGTTTTTGTAGTATAACATCTTAGATAAGCCCAAATCCAGCTTGCATGAAGTCTAGCAAAGTCATTTGTGATTCACAGAGGTCTCTGGTAGTGGCACCAAAAGGAAAATTAAGCTGCATGACCAGAAGCATGTCCTTCTGTCCTGTCTCACTACAGAGTTTACTCTAGGCATGATCTCCTCACCCTTTTTTTCTCCCATGAAAGCAAATCCATTTGCTTGTTTTCATGTCCCATTGCCCATCTCTCTTCTATCCCATTTCCCTCTCCATCTCTTCAAGATCTGTTAGCTTTCTTTCTAATGTAAATTAACTCAGCCTCTGTAGTGGGTAGAACTGTGTTACCCCAAAACATATTTTCAAGTTTTAACTTCTGGTGCCTATGGATATGGTCTTATTTCAAAACAGGATGTTTGCAGACGTAATCGGTTCATAGTTGGTTAAGGTCGGCTTTATTCAAATGACTACTGTCCTCATAGAGGAGGGCAAGTTGGATAGAGAAGAAACACAGAGAATATCACGCAAGAATGGAAACAGACTGGAGCAATGTGTTTGCAAGCCAAGGAACACCAAAGATTGCTGGCGACACCTGAAGAAGCCAGGGGAGAGAGCATGGCATTGCTAATATTTTGACTTCAGCCTTCTAGCCTACAGAATTGTAAGAAAATAAATTTTTACTGCTTGCAGCTATTCAGCTGGTTGCACTCTGTCATAGCCATCGTAGGAGAATACAGCTTGTCTTACAATTTCTCAAGTCTTTTTCCATTTATTAATTGATTGGCACTATCAATAGAATTTACCCTCCTTAGAAGAAAAGAGAAACATCTACTGAAATACTGATATTCTTGCCCCACTTATTCAACATTTAGATTATTCATCTACACGAGCCTATCTTTCTAAGAGATTCAATCATTCATACTGCTTGGCCTGCATTAGGGGACACTGATATGAATATATTCTTTTTTTAAAAAAAGATTTATTTAGTTGAAAGAAAGAAATACAGAGAGAAGGAGGGAGGGAGGGGGAGAGAGATCGAGATCTTCCATCTTTGGTTCACTCTTCAAATGGCTGCAACAGCCAGGGCTGGGCCAAGCTGAAGCCAGGAGCCGGGTGCTTCCTCCCAGTCTCCCATGTGGTGCAGGGGCCCAAGAACTTGGGGCATCCTCCAATGCTTTCCCAGGTGCACCAGTAGGGACCTGGATGGAAAGTGAGCAGCTCAGACCTGGACCTGCATGCCCACTTGGGCTACTGGCACTGCAGGCAGAGGCCTAACCCTCTATACCACAGCGCTGGCCTCATGAATCCAATTATTCTATGGCAGCTTTCAATTTAGGAGGAAGAGACAGGAACACATGATTAAAAGTGAGTATAATTTTAAAAAATTAAAGACTAATTAGTGCTTCCCATAAATCTCAGAAAATTCAAAGTGAGCAAGACGAATATCTACAGAATAATTCCACTTCATCAAATATGAGAGGGAAAGAAGACCATATACATAACTACTCATCCTGAAAATGATGTAGGATGGGGGAAAAGTCAGAGGGCCAGGGCTTGAAAGACTAAGTATCAACATAGGCTGGCTCTTCTAGTTTCCATAGATCTTGGAAACATTGCCTCAATCTCTGAATTTCTCAAGTGTAAAATGAGAAAGCCAGTCTAGCTCTTCTCTTAGGCAATGTTTTTCAAATTGTAGGTTAGTATCCATCATTAGCTGGTAATTTCACATTGGGGGAATGAAAACCAGCATTAAAAACAAGAACCTTATTAGGAAAAGAGTGTAAAGGCAAGAAATAACAAAGTGCATTAGCTGCTGTGCAAAGCAGAGGTTAAGTATTATTTTAGGAAGTTTGAATTCGTTATGTTTATGCATGTAGATTATCTGTGAATGGATGTACATATTTATACTTGGGCCACATAAAATCACTTTCTTACCGTGGGTGACAATTTGTTTTTAAAATAGATGGCCCTGAGTTCCCTTTGAGCACTATTATAATCTATGATAATTAAGCAATACATCACCAGGTAGAACACATTTTTATAGGCATACATTTAATTACTTAAAGAAATATGTTCAATTGAATGTGTCAAAATACTATTATCTATAAATAATGAAAAGAAGAGATTTAAATGTGCTGCTTTTAACTGGGATATAAACATACTTTATATTTTAAATTACAAATTGATATTAATTTTGGCATCAACACTAGATTTTAGGTCTTTATCTAAATCTTCCCTATCTACTTATATTATGCCCAGTTTCTCATATTGGAACCATAACACCATGAAATTGTTTGCACCCTTTCTTTTCAAGAAATTATTCTAAATTTTTGAATTGCACTTTGTTTTCACACTTTCCATGAGAGTGTGTACTTTGAATTCAGCTGCATAAACAAACCATAACTACTCATTGTTTATTATATTCTTTTTTAAAAATTATTTTAACTTTATTGACAGAGGGACACACACATGGTTGGGGGTGGGGGGAGGAAGCGCGAGAACATGCTCACATCTACTGGTTCATGTCCCCAAATCTCTGCAACATCCAGAGCTGGCCCATGCAGAAGCCTGGAGCTAAGAATTCAAATCCAGGGCTCCCATGGGGGTGGCAGGGACCCAAACACTTGAACTGCCTTTTAATGAAATTATAGATTTATTTTGACTCTTCTTAACCCCAGCCCTAGATGTAATATCTACTTCTCTCCAGAATCACTCCTTCCTAATCAGATCACATATTCTAGGGAGTAAGATATTTGTCTTACTATGTAGTCTTCTCCATTGTATAACCTTTTAATGTCAATAATGAATTTTTCCTTTCATCCTTGCCCAATACAGGAAAAAAATATACCAATTTATTATCTAGAACAGGCTCTACATGTCCCTTTCTGTGCTTTCTCTTACCGTTGTCCTTCTATGTCCTCACACCTTCCTTAGGGATCCATAGAAATGCATTTTTTCTCTTCTCTGTTTCTAAGGCTCAGATTTTCATTTTCAGGCTCCCAAGTATGGTGAGGCAGGGGACACAAAGACTCTCTTTTACCCTCTTTTGGTCTCTGGCTATGCATGAGAATTCAGTTGAAAGAAGACAGAATAAGAGAAATGCATGTGCATTTTTACATGTACAAGGCCACCCCCTAGGAAAATGAAGACCCAATGCATCAGTGAGAGGGGAGAGTCAAAGGTTTACATACTAGGTGGGTATACAAAGAACAGACTGTGAACTGATAAGACAAAGGGGCTTGAGCCAGGCAGGTAGTGGAGCAGAGGCTGCACAAGTAAGGTGTAGTTTAACATGGTCTATTTGCACTGCTATCCTTGCACCTGTCTCTGGTGAAATGGATGCTTCTTTCCTCCTGGTACAATGAAGACAACTTTCCTTCAGGGTTCTGCTTTCTGCTTTTAAAACAGAAGAATAATGAAGGTCAGAATCATCTTAACTCTGCCATTTTTCAAGTGCCTTCAACACAACATAATACTAAGGCTAAAGTGGCATGTTTTAGGGTGGAACATTTTACCATACACCAGCGATTTGGGCTGAGCTGAAGTCCCTAATATTGTGGGCAGGATTCTGGGTCTTTGTGAGTCTGTGTTCTTCCACTGGGGTGCTTAGAGCCTATTTGCTTACGGTGAGCTGACTTTGCCCAAGGGTGTTATAATATTATAGCATATTAAAGATCAGCTGAAATGTCAACAAACTTTGAAAGAGGACTATTAGCAATGCAAATATGAGTTTCCTGCACTTATGATAAGCTCAATAAACAAAATTGTAAGGACACCTTATTTTAAAAAAGTCTTCCTAGGTTAATAGCTCAAGCTAAGAAGCAAAAGCCAGTTCTCATTGGACTGAGTATAGTCCATCATACTTATCTGATGGTCCAGCCAACTATATGGACTATAAGGATTACATGAAGCATGAAGACACAATCTCAGTTGCAAACAGCCTTCAGCTTGAAAAATTACTTCCTAATTACACGTGGTGGTCTACAAACCATCCTGGATTCTGGATTCAGCACTGGCATCCACTGGTTGCACTTGACACCTTTTTCTTTTCAAGTCTAAGATGGGTAGGAATGGGGACTTGGCAGGTAAATGCTGCTTGCATTTGGCTCCTGAGGACAAGCAAACTGGCCATACGCCCAGAGTCAAATGATTGCTTTTCTTTTTGGCTATCAATGCCAGTTTTAAGTCAGAGCTTTGACTTCTTATGGACTGTGCTCAGGTGTTATCCATTCATCTGGACCTCAGGTTAACCCTCAGTTGAAAATGGAAATTATTCCCCCTTATGCTTCTTAGGAAGAAATTCCTAAAATCCCATTTGGGTTTCTTAACTTGACTTGGGACCAACCATCAAGGAGGCCGTGCTGGCTTCTTTGGCTTCTATCTGAGCTAACAGAGTGGAACCAAACTTCCCTCACCTCTCCAGGTCTTAGAATGGTGCTGAGTTCATTGACTGTATTTCTTGATAATAAACTGAGTTTCTTTTTAATTTTCTCCTTCTGGAACACAATCAGCTACTTTGTGCTGTAATTCATTCTTGTTTGTATTCCTGAGAATAAGTTTCTTGGGAAATCTTGAGCTAGATGGGTTACGCTCATATAATCCATAGCTTTGGAGAAAGGATTTTATTCCTGCAATAAAACTAAAACTATATAGATATCAATGATCTATCTGTCTATCATCACATATCATTGTACACACAAATAATGATTATATGATATGTGTGGTTAGGATCATGTTATTTTTTGCACAATGGGGCTTTTTTCTCCTTGAAATGGCTAGAATAAAATCTCATTTATTACTGAGGATAGTTACAATGAAAAGATAAACTGTAACCAAATCAGCATAAACATAGCTTTGAGAAGGAAAGTTAATTTTTTTTTGACAGGCAGAGTGGATAGTGAGAGAGAGAGAGAGAGAGAGAGAGAGACAGAGAGAAAGGTCTTCCTTAACCCTTGGTTCACCCCACAATGGCCACTACGGCCTGTGTGCTGCGGCTGGCGCACTGCGCTGATCTGAAGCCAGGAGCCAGGCGCCTCTCCTGGTCTCCCATGGGGTGCAGGGCCCAAGCACTTGGGCCATCCTCCACTGCACTCCCTGGCCACAGCAGAGAGCTGGCCTGGAAGAGAGGCAACCAGGACAGAATCCTGCACCCCGACTGGGACTAGAACCCAGGGTGCCGGCGCTGCAGGCAGAGGATTAGCCTACTGAGCCGCGCCGCCAGCAGGAAAGTTAATTTTTAAGGTATGTTGGATTATCCACACCCACTTTGTAGATAAAGGTACAAAGGAGATCTGTATGGAAATGGAATTATGTACTGGTTTATTTGTTTACTGGTCAATTACGGTAATAGAGACGATGTTTCCTCTGGAAACTCTAACCACCTCTCAATCATGCCAATCAGGCTTAGGATGATGGAAAAAATCCAAGGTTATTAATAAACATAAACTGAACGTACATTGTCAGACACTCTATGCATTCTGTGAGGGGTATCTTTCTCTGTAAATGTGAGAGATCTAGTGAGACCGAGAACATTCTACCACGCCTTTCCCATGTCAACTCTCCCAGCTATTCTTCCCCTCAACTCTTGCTTATGACTTTAATTTCAGTTTCTTTCCAATAAGATTCAAATTGCCCATGCTAGTGCTGATAATCAACAGAAAAATTCCTTCCGATTTGGAGAACCCCCCTTGACAAACTGTTCCTGAAACCAGTTGAAATTTGGACCCATCTACATTAAATCTTTACAGAAAATCTCCTGCCATGACTTACACTAATGGTGCTCTGCTTGATTCTGTTCTACATAAGAAAAAGCTAAACTATGATTGATTTGAAGGAATATCGTGGAACTTAACTTCTTGCTTATTCCTGTCTGCACCTTTTTCCATTAGTTTCCATTTACACACATGGGCATTTGGCCATGACATAGTAAAAGAAAAAAAGCAAATATGGTTACCCAATGTGGAATGGGCCTTTTCACATTAAAGTTCTGTTACAAACAGTATTTGGTTACCTTGATTGTGCTCCATTTTGAAAAAAGTAGCCTTCTTTGGAAGGCATTAAAAATGAGGTTTGTGGAACTCAACTGCTATGTACTTGTGTGGTGCGTTTTGAGAGTGAGTAGCAAAAACAATGGAAAATTCAGAAAGGACTCCTAAAAGTGCATGCAAGGCACTTAGGTGGGAGAAGTATAGACTGTGTGTCTGTGTGTGTGTGTGTGCGTGTGTATGTGTATTTATCCTCTTTGGACTATGAGGAACCTTGTGATTATGTAAAGGACTATTGTTTGCTTTTCTTGACTATACATCATCACCTTTCTAAATATTGTAGGCATGATGTCAGGATTATCTAAATACTTATTCCTATTTTTTATTCTCATGATAATGAGCATACTTTCTTTACTTGCCCCAAACAAAAAGCCTTCTGAGTTTTCAAAGGTATGAGTCTACTTGATTCTTTCAACTCATAAATTTACGCCTTTCCAACTTAGCACTTTGAATAATGCATAATTCAGATACAAATATGCAAGGAAAAGTGAGTACATTTTAGAGCTGAAAAGATTCAGGAAATTCAACTCACTTATCATCCCTTTTAATGACTCCAAACTGATTTTAAAAGTCACATTTTTCTCAATTTCTTAGCAACTTAAATTTGATGTTAAATTTTATCTATACATATCCATCAATTTTTTCACAGATACAAATCATTCAGTTATAAATAATATGAATTTTTAAAAAATACTTACTATAAGGCTATCAGAAGAAATATTAGTAAAATCATTATAAACAATTTCTCAGGAAAATTAACTTTTCCATTGATTTGCTTAGCAATTTGAATAAAATTCTATGCAATCTATTGACACTGTGTAATGAAAAGAAAATATTCTGCATTCTACCTTAACATATTTTTTTCCTGTGTATTTCATGAACTGTGCTTGGGAACATCAAACCTTAAATTATTCTGTAATTGGCAGGAAGCAAACAGCAATTTCAAGTTCCAAGTGGTTCCAAGGCCAAATGGAAGAAGATTTTCATAATGACTGTGCCTAAAAAAGTGTAGCTTGAAGGATTATCTACAAATGGAGCTATAAACATAATGTGATCAACACTGGGAGGAAAAGGAAGAACAAGAATTTATTATCATCAAAGTATTATGCTTTGCAAAATAGCTGAATATCCATCCCTACACCCTTTAAATGTTCTTCTGTCCTGTCGCAAACAATGATTTGGAAGGGATGCTTCAGAAATTCTAAGCACATTTAAAACAATGGGAGACCAGAATGGTAATTACGGATTTTAAATTTCTTTATTATGTGTAACAGTTGACAGTAAAAGAACTGGCAAACTACAGACACTTGTCAACTTCCCTCAGCTAGTAAACATGGGCATATGTCTCTTAACATTATTTTCTTTTCAATTAGGATTTTTTAAGAAAAAATCTTGCTCACAGGCAGATGGTCTTGTTGGAAACGTGAAAAGCTGCCTCTTTCATGTGCTGCCATTTTTATGCCCTTTTAATTGTTTTAAAATAATAACATTTTACTTTATGTATCTTGAACATCTTGGAAAATTAGGAGCCAATGTAGAATAATTACACTTCTTGCATTGGTCCAGAAACACGGTACTTACTTAATACGAAGGCATGCAGCTTGTACCTTACCAATATGGGCAGAATTTTACATTTTAATATTATATATTTTTTGAGAATAAAGTTATATTGTCCTGATTTGAAAAGTGGTAGAGAGGATAGAAAACAAAAATGAGAAACCAGTGTAATAGAAGATCTAGCATTTCAAAGTCAAAGTTAGGACTTCTAGAAGTTACTCTGCAGGAAGATTAAGACACTGGGGAAATTTTCCAGTGAATATGTTTTCATTACAGAGAAGCATTTACTGGGGCCACTTATATTGGGACATGATTGAGTGATGGAGATGATCACTGGTGCATTCTCCATGTTGGTGCATGTACCACATGTATATTCTTGGTCTTTCTCTGCTCAGTAGTATGAACAACAAAATGGATGAGAAACAAGATTCATAGAATTTTCAGATTTTTAGAAAATTTCAGATTTCAGAAAATTCATAATTTTCAGAGCCAAATTTGGAATCTTTCATGTAGTTTTCAGAGCAATATTAACATGCCTTAAATATACTGGAATAATAAAACATAATTCAACAAGTAGAAATGTTGCTGATTTAAGATCAAGGTACAGAATAAAAATATATAATTGGACAACATTTCTTGTAAAAATGAAGACTTTACACAAAAATCTTTGTTATGCCAGCAGTGAAACAAATGAAATTATATAGGAAGTTATTTTATTATTGGTTAGTACAGAAAGTTTTGGTTCTTCAAGGTGATGATACATGTATAGTCCTATGGAATTCAGTCCTAACAAGTGCACATGTGAACATTTGAATTTCTTTCTGAATGCAGATAACTGAATGACATTGACAAATAAAATGAAATTCAGGGAAAGGTAAGATTCCAGGAAAACTACTATTGGAAGTGAGAATGTTCAACCTGGAGATGTCTTGAAGAATTATTATCAGTGTTCACATACTTCACAGGCTAGGAAATGGAGTAGGTTTCCTATATATTTTTTTGCACAGGGCAAAGCAAGGATCACAGGGTGTAAGTTATAGAAAGACAAATCATGATGCTAAGGAAGCATGAAGCCTCTAGACTTGAGCAGTGCCGTTAGTTGCAGCAGGAGATACCTAGATATCCAAATAGGTTCCTGGAATAGCTGTTTGAATGCCATGGACCAGTTTCTTACAAAAGATAGAAACCTAGGTGTGATGACCTCAGACTATGTTGATTTAGTGCATATGTGATTTTTCCTCTTAGGAAACCTGTCTTAAGAAATATCTGAAAGCATTTACCCAATTTTTTAAATTGCTGTAGAATGAAATATTTAATTCTACAACAAGCTTAGCTATTTCAATGTTCTTTAAGATTTCAGTATCACTGGAAAAATCTGTCAGTACCTTCTGACATGTGCTACATCAGTTAGCCCAGCAAATAGGTGGGCTAGTTGCAGGTCAGTCTTCTGCATGGGGCAACTGCTTCCTTTAGTGCTGTCATCCTTGTGTTGGATATTAAACTTCTAGGTTCACATTGCCAGGCCTGTGTTAAACCCTGTTGAACCTTAAAGACATACAGAACTCCCAAAATTACAGTGAGATCCTGTGTCAGGTTGAAGAGAGAACCAGATGCCAAATGATCTAAACTCATCTTAAAAGCAGTAAGTTACCCTGGGGTACTAAGGAAGACAGTCAGCATTCAGCAGAGTGGCCAATAAAGATGCCCACTTATTGGTTCTTTGGTAGACCTAAACACATCTCAAAGAACTTAGAACCTAAGAATTTCAGAGTACCTGGTCCAACTGTAAATATATACAATACTTCAGCATTATCGCCTAACTCTTGAATCTACTATATATTCATTCCTAGAGAAGTGTGACGGTTATAAATGCAGTACTACAAATGAACAATAAATGGTACTGCCTTTAAATGCCCCTCCTTTGTGGGAATGATCAATTGCAACTCGTCATTTCATGGTAATTATTGAATCTTAATGTGTCACATTTGGACTCATTAAAAACCCACTAATTACATTTTAAGTCTGTCATCAAAATAGAAGCAAACCTGGCAACTGAATGAGTAAGAACTCTGTAGAGATCTGGCATATTTGTGTACCCACTATCATTCATAGAGTGATTTGTTTATAAAGATACAAAGCTATTTTCTGTCTGCTGAGTTCTCCTGAGAGAAACAGTCTCTTGGTCATGATAACTTTTTCTGCAAGCCTTCAGAAATTTGTGTTTTTTAATCAAAGAAATTATAGGGCTACTGGGAAAGAAGGACATGCTAGCTATTTCCAGAGAAGCTACAGAATCTTGTGTGAGGCAGACTCTATAGTACTAATTCTGTAATATGAACTATTCAAACCCTCTGTTGCCATTTGGATTCCTTTGCTAATTATACATGTACAATCCCTAGTCTACAAAGAAGTCATGGAGGGGTGGGCATTGTGGTGCAAAAGACTTAGCCTCCCAGGTCAGAGCACAAGTTCCAGTCCTGGCTGCTCTGCTTCCCAGTCAGCTCTCCGCTAACATGCCTGGGAAAGCTGGATAAGATGGCCTGAGTGCTTGGGCCCCTGTGCACGTGGGGAGACTTGGAGTAATAGGTTCCAGGCTTTGGCTGGCTCAGCTCCGGCCATGTGGGGACTCAAACAGCAGATGGAACAAAACTCAACAAACAAAAAACCTCAAACAAGTCACGGCCTCTGAAATGCCTTCTGGGGCCTCTCTCTTCCCCCTCACAAAGTGCCTCTTTACAGTATCTTCCCCCAGTTCTCCCCATCTCCCAGGCACAGTGTTCTCTTGGAAACACGTCTGCTGCAGTCCTTCACATTGTAGCAGGCTCTCAGTGCTGGGCTGTGAGTGGCCCTCGGAGAGCACCAGAAGGGAGCATGTAGTTTCTTTTTGGAACATCGCTGGGGTAATTCCAGCTGAGAATACCTCCAAACCAACTCCAACAATGATGTTACTCTTTGACAACATAAAGGTAAGATAACTTAAAACATTTCTCTTTTTATACTAGTTACTTCAACTATTATACAGAAACCATCATTGGGACTAACAGCTAAATAGCATGGTATTTGTTTTGTCTTTAGTGGTTATTCTGAAGGCCATTCTTGGGGTTTAAAACTCAGGCTCAGTGGTGCCGATTTTGAACCCACCATTGCTCTGTTGGCTTTACTGTGCCATTTGTTTCCCTTTACCAGAAGCAATACAGTCTGTGTATCAGTAAAGATTGGTACATTTGGGTGTTAAATTGCTTCAAAAGTCATTTTCAAGGCTCTGATCTTCTTTGGCTTAAAGCAATTGCATGGAAAAGCCAAATTTACAGCTTTGCAGCACATTAAGCATCACTGGGATTAAACTAAGCAACCCTCACACCCAGGTGGGAGAAGAAAAACTTTGCAATGAGGTATTTGTTTACTTTGCTCACGGATGTACCGGCGTGTGTGCGTGTGTGTGTGTGTGTGTAGGCAGAAACTTGCC